>NC_091459.1:88899337-89591837 GCF_027789765.1 Dendropsophus ebraccatus
TTTTTCCTTGTGTAAAGACCTGGTGATCTGCCTATGACAAGCACTTAACCCCTTAAGGACCGAGCCTGACATGGCCTTAATGACAGAGACAAATTTTATGAATAGACCAGTGTCACTTTATTCATTAATAACTTCGGGATGCTTTTACCTATCCGGCTGATTCTGAGATTGTTTTCTCGTGACATATTGTACTTTACATTTCTGGTAAATTGGAGTCGATACTCATAACAATCTTTATGAAAAAACCCAAATAATGTGAAAAAATGTGAAAAAATGCATTTTTCCATTTTTCCAACTTTGAAACTTTTTTGCGTATACAGAAAGTGGTTATACCACATAAATTATATATTAAATAGCATTAGCAACATGTCTACTTTATGTTGGCGGCATTTATTAAACTATCTTTCATTTTTTTTAGACGATAGGAAGCTTAAACATTAGCAGCAAATTTCCAAATTTTCAGTAAAATTTCAAAATCAGATATTTTTAGGGACCTGTTCAGGTTTAAAGTGTATTTGAGGGGCCTGTATGTTAGAAAGCCCCACAAAGCACCCCATTTCAGAAACTGCACCCCCCAAACTCTGCAAAAGCACATCCAGAAAGTGTTTTAACCCTTTAGGGGAGTCACAGAAATAAAAGCTAAGTGTGTAAGGAATTTGAAAATTTTAATTTTCTGTGCAGAGATTTTATTGTAATCCAATATTTTTCATAATTATAAACCTATCACCAGAGAAATGCACCCCAATAATTATTGCCCCGTTTCTGCAGTTTATAGAAATACCCCATATGTGGCCCTATTGCGCTATTTGACGCAACCACAAGCCTCAGATATAAGGGAGCGCCTAGTGAATTTCAACGCCTCCGTTATATTTGGTCATTTTTGACTGTACCACTTCAGGTTGGCAGAGGCTCTGGGGTGTCAAAACCTAAAAAACACCCCTAAAGGGACACCATTTAGAAAACTACACCCCTCAAGGAATGTAACAAATGGTGCGGTGAGCATCTGGACCCCACAGGTGCTTCACAGATTTTCCGAACAATATGGCGTGAAAAAAGAAAAATTTATTTTTTACACTAAAACGTTGTTCTAGCCTTCAATTTTTCATTTTCTTAAAGGGATAAGAGGCAAAAAAAGACAAAAAATGTGTAGCGCAGTTTCTCCCGAGTACAGAAATACCCCACATGTGGCGATAGAGTGCCAAGGGGGCGCAGGACGAGTCTCCAAAGGGAAGGAGCGCCAATTGGCTTTTGGAAGCTGAATTTCACTGAAAAAGGATTTCAAGGGCCATGTCGCATTTACAGAGCCCTCGTGCTGCCAAGACACTGGAAACCCCCCACAAGTGATTCCATTCTGGAAACTACACCCCTCAAGGAATCTAACAAGGGGTGCAGTGAGCATATGGACCCCACTGGTGACGGGCACAAATGTGGAACAATGTGACGTGAAAGGGAAAAATTTCATTTTTTCACTTTCATGGCACAAATGTGCCCGTCATCAAGGGGTCCATATCCTCACTGCACCCCTTGTTAGATTCCTTGAGGGGTGCAGTTTCCAGAATGGGGTCACTTGTGGGGGGTTTCCAGTGTTTTGGCAGCACAAGGGCTCTGTAAATGCGACATGGCGTTCATCATCCATTCTAGCCAAATCCAACCTCCAAAATCCAAATGGCGCTCCTTCCCTTCGGAGGCTTGCCCTGCGCCCACATGGCGCTTTATGTCCACATGTGGGGTATTTACGGACTCGGGAGAAATTGCTCTACACATATTGTGTGTTTTTTTCTCTTTTAACCCCTTGTGAATATGATAAATTCAAGGCTAAACCAACATTATAGTGTAAAAAATGTAATATTTCATTTTCACGCCACATTGTTCCACATTTGTGCCCGTCACCAGTGGGGTCCATATGCTCACTACACCCCTTGTTACATTCCTTGAGGGGTGTAGTTTCCATAATGGGGTCACTTGTGGGGGGTTTCAACTGTCTTGGCAACACAGAGGCCTTTTGAATGCAACATGGCCCCTCAAAATCCATTCCATCCAAATCCAGCCTTCAAAAACGAAATGGTGCTCCTTCCCTTCGGAGGCTTACCCTGCACCCGCATGGTTCTTTATGTCCACATGTGGGGTATTTACGGACTCGGGGGAAATTGTGCTACACATTTTGTTTTTTTTTCCTCTTTTAACCCCTTGTGAAAATGATATATTCAAGGCTAAACCAACATTATAGTGTAAAAAATGTAATATTTCATTTTCACGCCACATTGTTCCACATTTGTGCCCGTCACCAGTGGGGTCCATATGCTCACTACACCCCTTGTTACATTCCTTGAGGGGTGCAGTTTCCATAATGGGGTCACTTGTGGGGGGTTTCAACTGTCTTGGCAACACAGGGGCCTTTTGAATGCAACATGGCCCCTCGAAATCCATTCCATCCAAATCCAGCCTTCAAAAACCAAATGGCGCTCCTTCCCTTTGGAGGCTTACCCTGCACCCGCATGGCGCTTTATGTCCACATGTGGGGTATTTTCGTACTCAGGGGAAATTGCTCTACACATTAAATGTTTTTTTTTATCTTTTAACCCCTTGTGAAAATGAAAAAACATGACAAGATTAATGATTTAGAGTAAAAATTTTACAAAAATTACACTAAATGTTGGTCTAGCCTTGATTTTTTTCCATTTCCACAAGGGGTTAAAAAAGAAAATGAACACAAAATGTGTAGGGTAGTGTCCCCTGAGTACGAAAATACCCCACATGTGGGCATAATGTGCCATATGGGCACAGGGCAAGTCACCAAAGGGACAGAGCGCCATTTAGAGGCTGGAATGGAGGATGGAGGCCATGTCGCAATTACAAAGCTCCTGTGCTGCCAGGACAGTAGAAACCCCCCACAGGTGACCCCATTCTGGAAACTACACCCCATAAGGAATCTAACAAGGGGTGCAGTGAGCATATGGACCCCACTGGTGACGGGCACTTACGTAGAACATGTGCCGAGAAAATAAAAAATACAATTTTTTTCATTTTCACGTCCCAAATGTGGCCGTCACCAGGGGGCCATATCCCCGCTGCCCCACTTGTTAGATTCCTTATGGGGTGTCGTTTCCAGAATGGGGTCACTTGTGGGGGGTCTCTACTGTCCTGGCCGCACAGAGGCTTTGTAATTGCATCATGGCATCCTCTAATGGGAATGGCGGCCATACCTACTTAGCTGGGGAAAAGGGACAATTCTAATTTATTTGGGGGTATTAGGCCAATTATTAGTTTATAAGGTTGGAAATGACAGGTGTCCATCAAACTCAACCTTTGTTGATCCAGAGGAAGGCAAAAAACCCTCGTAAGGCAGACGACAGTAGCCTCATCACTGGGAAAAATTCCTTCCCGACTCCATAATGGCGATCAGAATAATCCCCGGATCAACGTGACCCCTGAAATAGGAATAAGGGACAGAATTTAGATAATGTAGAACCCCAATGATGTGTGGTGCGCCTTGGAGCGATCCAGTATGCAGAGGCCGGGGCGATCAGGACAGGCGTCACACTGGTAAATGGTGTCCTTCCTGATCCCCCTGTTACGCCACACTCTACACTTCTTCTGGGGTCTCCCGTTCTCCTGTGTGGGGGACGTCACCTGGAGAATGTTGTCCTGGTGCGATACGGGGTCCTTCATATCCAGAAGCGCTGGGTCCGCTCCATTGCTGCTAAATATTAGGGCTCTATTACTGCTTCTGATATTTTCGGATCGTGCCGCAAGCTACAGGGCAGCGAGGGACCAGAAGAGGGGGTGCTGGTATAAAAGTTATCCCGTACAGGTGGTGACCTTTATCCAGCAGTGGGAAGATCAGTTCCCGGACGATCTTTCCACTAACTCCGAGGATGGGGGAGGGGGCATCTGGGGGCTGGATTCGGGTGTCCCTTCCTTCATACACTCTAAGGGTACATGCACACTGCGGAATCGCGACAGATAACCCTTCGTGCATTCCGCAGCTGGCACCCACCGGCGGAGTGATGCAGTCGCACGTCTCCACACGTGTCATAGACTCCATTCTATGCACGGGCGGATTCCGCTCTCCGTCCAACGTGTTCATTCTTTGGATGGACGACGGATTCCGCCCGTGCATAGAATGGAGTCTATGACACGGGTAGAGACGCGCGCCCGCATCAGTCCGCCGGCGGGTGCCAGCTGCGGAATGCACAAAGGGTTATCCTTCGCCATTCCGCAGTGTGCACGTACCCTAAATCTGTAAGTGTACCCTGAGGTACTCTCACAGAGTGTGTAGAATTTCACACCATACCGTGATCTCTTATTGGGACGGTACTGGCGGAAAAGACGTGTCTAGGGGGCAGCGTACGCTACGCTACCCCCAGATACGTCATTGGAGGATGAGGATGATGAGGATGAATGGAGGAAAGAAGGATCCCCCCATTCATCCTCACTGGCTGTTTCGGTGTCGGAGGCAATAATAACGTATCCCTCTGACGCCGAAAACACCCTGGGGGCCATCTTTATACGGGCATTGATATATGGGGTATGTAGTGGTGTAGTGTCAAACTTTATTCAATGTAGTGTGGTGTAATGTAGTGTTTTTTTACGTGTTTTTTTACAGTAAGTATAAAAAAAAAAACCTACGCCAACAAAGGAGTTGCTGATAAATGCCGCACTTATGTGCGGCACTTATTAGCAGACTGTGGCAGTAGAATATAGAAAAAAAACACCCTACGCCAAAAAGGAGGAGTTGCTGATTAGCAGCGCACTTTCGTGCGATGCTGATCAACACTCAGCGGCGATAGGGTGCGGAAAATAGAAAAAAAAAAAAATTTGAAAAAAAAAAAAAATTTTTTTTCTACATTCTGAACATCCCTGTAGCTGCTGATAAGTGTATTACACATATCAGCCGCTAGAGGGCAGCAGAGCGCAAAATACGGAAAGAGCCGACGCTGGAGCCGAAAATAGCCGAGAGAAGCCGAACGTGACGTCACGGAAGAA
This sequence comes from Dendropsophus ebraccatus, assembly GCF_027789765.1. Taxonomy (NCBI): domain Eukaryota; kingdom Metazoa; phylum Chordata; class Amphibia; order Anura; family Hylidae; genus Dendropsophus; species Dendropsophus ebraccatus. The sequence continues at coordinate 88,904,324 of NC_091459.1, forward strand.
GCCGAAGACCCGAACGAAGACGAAGACGCCGCGAACCCGGAAGACGCCGATCAGGAGCCCGGGACAGGTGAGTAATGTACAAATACCTGCTCTGGACCCCTCGGCTACTTAGCTGAGGGGTCCAGGGCAGGTATTTACTATTTTGTGGGACTCTGATCGGGCCGGTGGCACGGCGATCACCATTACTTTTTACAGTAATGGCGGTCGGTGCCGTCCTCGGACAGCACCGACCGCCATTTTTTTCCGGGTCATTGGGTCGCCGATGACCCGGAAAGGTTCCGAGCGCCGCTATTGGCTGATCTGAATTGATCAGCCTATAGCGGCGATCGTAAGCACGGGGGGTGTTAACCACCCCCCGTGCCGTGAAGCTAAGATGGCCTGCTATGATTTATAGCAGGCCATCTTCCCCGACCGCTGTGTGTGAACACGCAGCGATCGGGGAAACATCGGGCGTAAATTTACGCCCTGATGCGCCAAGTACCAGGGCGCGAGGGCGTAAGTTTACGCCCGATGTCGTTAAGGGGTTAAAGGAAATGCACCATCAGTTACATCGCTTTAAGATTTTTACATCAATAGACTTGCATCGACGCAGGGATGCCAGTGCCATGGTCCTTTTTTTCATCAGAGGCTTGGTTCCCATGCACGGTGCCAGTCTACTCCCGGGCACCTGGAGGCAGGCCCATCCCCAGTGTGATGTTCTGCCCTCCCCATTTAGAATCAATGGAGTCGTGTCACAGAAGGAGGAGGTTTCGTCACACAGGAGGTAGGCAGGCCTGCCTCCCGTGCATCAGTTGGAAATAGAGCAGTGCTGTGTGGGGGAACCGAGCCATGGTTCAATAAAAGGACTGTGGAACCTTCATCCCCGCACCGGCATCTGTCTATTGATGGTACTGATGGTACATTCACTTTAATTCTTTAACATACCAACATATTTATTTTTGCTGTGTGTTCCTACAGATGGACATGCAGATATGTCCTCAAATGAAAGGGGCACAGGAGCAGTTCCCATGTCATCGAAAGTCAGTGATAACTGGGGCACCTGCACCAATTGCCGGCACCTTAGCCATGTTTGGTGCAGTTAACCCTATAGATTCTGTGGTCAGTGCAACCACAGCATCTATAGGGAGGTATAGAGGGAGAATTCTTCCTCTGTTTACCATTAGGGCTCTGCAAAGCAATTGCAGAGTACTCATGGTTGCTATGAGGCCTCCAGTGTCATAACTATGAAAACTGATCAGGCTCTGCCTTAACCCCTTGCTGCAAAATGACGTTCCGAGAACGTCATGTAATGCAGGTAGTTCCTGCAAAATGACGTTCCCCGAACGTCATTCTCTTCCTGCCTCCCCCCTCTGTCCCTAACGACGATCGGGCAGCGGGAGGAGGCTGTCACACAGCCGCGCTCCCCTCTGGGCAGTTAACTCCGTAGACACCGCGGTCCAGCCGACCGCAGTGTCTATGGAGCAGCTAGAGGGAGATCCTTTCCCTCCAACCCCCCCTTCACCCACCCCCGGAGCCGCGCAAGTGTTCACGCGGCCCCGGGAGGGCTGCTATGGTGAGTATGATCAGGTCCCTGCAGCTTCTGACTCATTCATACTATAATACATTACAGCACTGATCATGTGCTGTAATGTATTATAGATTGTCCTGCAAAAGTAAAAGTTCAAACACACAAATGCATAAATACACAAATAAATATATACATAAATAAATAAATGAAATAAATAAATTAATAATTTAAATAAATAAATATAAATAAATATACACATTCCCCTTTATAAATGATCCCCTATAAATAAAATACATATATTTGGTATCTCCGTGTCCGCAATGATCCCGTCTATTACCCGTTACATTAACTATCCCACCCGATTAATGCCACAAAAAAATTAATAAAAAACAAATCAAAATAACAATTTTTTGTTAATCCCGCCCCCTAAAATATATAGATAAAAGCTATCAAAACGTCTCATGTACCCAAAAGGTGTACCATGTGTAAAAACGTCAGCTCTCAAAAAAAGCCCTCACATAACTCAATTGGCGAAAAAATAAAAATATTACTGCTCTTACAATAAGCAAGACACAAACTGTTTTTATAGTATAAATGCCATAAACTCTAACAAAAGCTATATAAAATGGATATCACTATAATCGTACCGACCTGACGAATAAAGATAACATGTCATATCTAACGTATAGTGAACGATGTACAAAGAAAAGGTAAAAAACAGCTGCTAAATTGTGTTTTTTATTCATACCATCTCATAAAAATTTTTATAAAAAATTATTAGGGTGTCACATGTCCCCTCAAATGGTACCGATAGAAACGTCAACTCGTCTTACACAAATATTTTGGCACCGCAAGGCCTCTGTGACATGGTATAATGGCTAAAAAAACCAGAAAATAAAAAAAGGCCCCAAAATTCACCAGGTCTCAGTCAAATGACGCACTGTGGCCACATAAGGGGGATTTATAGAAACACTGGAATAAGGAGAATCAATAGTGAGTGGTATTTCTCAGTTAGTATTTGATGTGTAAGAAGAAAAAATAATTAAAATAAAATATCTGCAAAAAAAAAAATGAAAATATTAAATTTCCCCTCCAACTTGCCTATATTTCTGAGAAACACCTAAAGGGTTAATAAACTTATGAAATGTTACTTTGAATACTTTGAGGGGTGCAGTTTTTACAGTGGATTTATGGACATGTTGTAGACATGTTGTAGATGTTGCATTAATAATTAGTTCATGAGGCATGACTATCTTTCTTAGGAAAAGATGTATATATAAATATACCACAAACATAAAGAGGAATATGTCACGAAAAAACAGTCTCAGAATGACTGCGATAGTTAAAAGCATCATAGAGTTATCACTACATAAAGAGAGACAGGTCAGATTTTAAAAATCGGCCACGGGCATTTAGGCCAAAACAGGCTGAAGAGGCAAGGGGTTAAAGCAGAATCTGATCAGCTATGCAGAACACAGGCATCTTACAGGGGTAAACCACTACAGTGCAGAACAGCACTGCAGCTTTAGTATTTAGTAGGCGTAATCGCAGGTGGCAGACAGTACTCAGGAACAATAGGAAGGGAGCGGACAGGGACTAGGGACCAGGACAGCGGACAGGAACAAGGAACAAGGACTGAGGTCAGCAACAACAGGGAGCTGGGCCAAACGCTATGGGAAGCATGTAGAGGCTCCAACACCTGAGGTGGGGCAGGGCTGGAATTTATAGGAGAGTGTGTGGGCAGCAACCAATTAGGGGCGGACTGCCCCTTTAACTCTGAGACAGCCGGCGCGCGCGCCCTAGGAGGCCAGTACGCGCGCGCCGGCCGGCACAGCGAGACAGGAGCGGGGCAAGGTAAGGCGCCCCCCAGGGCAGAACTAGTAGCAGCGCCTGGTCCCTGCACATGGACCCCGGCGGCTGCATAGGGCAGGGGGAGGTAGCGACGGCGGCCCGGGTACCCCCCCCTTTGGCCTCCCCCTCTTTCTTGCCTGCAGATGGAGGCAAATCAGTGATGAAGTCCATCCCTATGTGGCACCAGGGACGATCTGGAACTGGTAATGGCTGAAGTAGGCCGGCAGGTCTTTGACGGCGTGACTTATTTTTGGCACAGATGGCAAAGGAAGCCACAAAGTCCTTGGCATCCTGGAGGAGATTGGGCCACCACTAGTGGCGAGAGATAAATTGCCCGGTCTTTTGAGCTCCCGGGTGTCCGGCCACCAAAGAGGAATGACCCCACTTCAAAATTTGTCTTCGAAGTGCAGGGCGTATATAGGTCTTTCCGGGGGGCACTCTCTGAAGAGTAGAGGTGGCGACTGGCACTAGGCGATCAGGAGGTGTAATGTGGCGAGGGGATGTGGATTTACGGATGAAACCCTTCTGTAAGTTCTCCCGGATGTAGGAGGACATGGCCTCAGTCTCGGGTACGGAGAGAGGGTACAACCGACCTCGTGGAGGAGAAGTTCCCAGAAGGAGGTCTATGGGACAGTCGTACGCCCGATGAGGTGGTAGAGAGTCCGCCTCCTTGGCAGAGAAGGCATCAGCCAAGTCTTGGTATTCCGCCGGTAGGCCGGATAGAGGCTTGGCAGGGTCAGGTGACGACATAGAGTACTTGGGCTGAGGTGACTTCAGACACCGGTTGGAACAGTCCTGACCCCAACTGAGAATCTTCCAGGTTCTCCAGTCCAGCTTAGGGGCATGTAATCGCAGCCAAGGGAGTCCCAGGAGGATGGTGGAAGAAGAATGGGGCAGGACGTAGAAGGAGATCTTTTCCTGATGTAAAGTGCCCACCTGGAGGACTAGAGGTGCAGTCTGGTAGTGCACGTGGTCGGTAAGAATCTCGCCCGTGACCGAGGAGATAGTCAGGGGTCTGGCTAGTTGGGTCACGGGTAGCCGCCATCTTTGGACCAATGTTGCTGCAATAAAACTGCCTGCTGACCCAGAATCGAGAAAGGCAGTAGTCTGGTGATTTTGTCCCGTGGGTGTCTGGATGGAAACTGGCAAAGACAACCTTGGAGAGGTGGCATTCACACCTAGGGAGGCCTCTCCCACCGCTAGGTGCGAGCGTTCCCCGAACACTTGAGGACGTTGGGGACATCTCTGCCGGAAGTGATCATAGCCACCGCAATAGAGGCAGAGATTCAGCTCCAGACGACGAATTCTCTCATCAGGTGTCAGGCGAGCTCATTCCACCTGCATAGGAACCTCAGTAGTCGGCTGGGACACCGGAACGACAGGATTCTGGAAGACCGGCGCCAGCTGGTGATGGCGACGGGACAGGCTTAGTCGCCGTTCATGCCGGACTTCCTCCTCTCTCTCAGAAAAACGAGTATCGACCCTGGTGGCCAGTAGGATGAGTTCGTTCAGGGAGGTAGGTAGGTCTCGGACGGAAAGCACGTCTCTCACCCGACTGGACAGGCCCTTCTTGAAGGTGGCTACTAGAGCGGCCTCATTCCAGTCTAGCTCTGCTGCCAGCGTGCGGAATTGGATGGCATAGTCGCCAACGGAGGAACTCCCTTGTGAGAGATTGAGTAGAGCAGTCTCTACTGAAGACGCACGGGCAGGTTCCTCAAAGACAGAGCGAAACTCTGCTAGGAAGGTTCGGAGATTGGCAGTAATCGGGTCATCTCGGTCCCACAGTGGGGTGGCCCAGGCCAGGGCCCTTCTCTCCAAGAGGCTGATGATGAAAGCCACTTTAGAGCATTCAGTGGAGAACTGGCTGCTTAAAAGTTCAATGTGCATGGTGCATTGAGTCAGGAATCCTCTGCACAACTTGGGATCGCCTCCATATTTACTCGGGAGAGCCGAAGTTTCGAAGCGACAGCAGGAGGTGGTGAGCGCTGGGCTGTAGTATGCTGCTGTAAGGCGGCAGTCAATTGCTGGATCTGCTGAGCCTGTTGGGCGACCACTCTGGCTACGTCACGGATGTCAGGCACCTTGCCGGGATCCATGGTTGGAGCCTACTGTAACGCCTGGAGTCGTGGATCCACTGAACCGTCACTAGCGATGGCACTAACCTCACCAGGGAGCGGAGTCTAAGGGGCCGCTGGTTTTCACCAGAGCCCGCCGCAAGGTGGGATGGACTTGCTGCGGCAATCTTGAAGAAGATAATGTTTGAGTAATAATATTAATAATAATTATAATATTTTTTTTACAGTGGCAACATATTCTGCAGCACTTTACCATTCTGGGGGGCATACATTGACCCAATCAAAATGAAAACTCTTGTATTTCATTTAACTCGCAGGTAACATCTGAATTTGGCATTTCTTAAAAATTAAAAAAAAAAAAAAAAAAGTAACTGCATGCACAGAAAATTACTGTATTGATCAATACAACCTTTGAATTGTATGGCGCCACAATACAGGGGCCACTAACTTGTATGATGCCGATCTATATCTTAGCATGATTCCTGCTACACATAAAGACATAGAGAAGTTTTCCTGTTGGATTTCATGTAAATATTATGGAAATCTAATTTGTGCCTTGTTCTCTTGGAAGGTCTATTATGAAGAATATCTTTGTAAAATGGTGCCATATGGCGGCACAGAGAATATCTTTGTCTCTGTAGTTTGGATCTGCAGGAACCTCATATCACAATATATCATTCTGTGAATCACAAATTGTTTAGGATCTTTCACATATGCTGATAATAATGTTGCTGCTGTTTTCTCCAATGAAGTCAAAGGGGAAAAAAGTCAGAAAGCTGACAATTATAGGGCATCTTGGTTGTGGTTATAAAACTCTTTAACATACCCTTAAAAAAGCCATTTCCTAGTGCGTCATGTGAATTAAATTTCATAAAATTCCATTCACTTTAGTTCAGTGCATCATTTCCAGTGAGTTAAAAGCTGCAGATCCTGCCGTTACAGAGAGGCTTGTGTGCTTCATAGAAGGCACTACAATAACCTACATAGTATGCCACTACCTAGCACAGTGGCACTGGTAACACTGATACCTTACAGCACCAGGGTCCTGGGTGAAAAGAAGGGCAACATATTGCAATAAATTAACATCTAGCAATAATTGCTTTTGATTAAAATATTGCTGATTTATAATAATTTCAATACATAAGGACTGTCAAGGACAGAGAGGCAGGGACAAGACACTACAGTGAGCCCTGATGCTGAACCCACCAACTGTCCCTATCTACTTGCCTCAAACAGCCCTAGGCAGTTGTGGACAACCACAAAGACATTCCCTGTATTAGATACGTGCACACAGAACAAGACAGACAAACAAACACAATATCGGATAGTAAAACAAGCAAGGTCAGAACCAAACGGGCAGCGTAGTACACAATCAGGTAACAATCGGATAGTCAAAAAGTCAAGCAAGAAGTCAGGTAACAAAGTCGAGCAAGCTGAGGGAGTTAGGATGGAGATCGCAGGAATAGACAGGGGGGAGCTGGGACCAGGGTATGAAACCTAATAGCCTGCGCTGGGAGACTGGCTGAGCTTTCTTTTATGCTGACCAAGAGCCCAGTCCAGATCCTCATTGGACCGGTGCTCTGATCTTCCAGGTTCCAGATAGGTAGAGAAACCAGTCAATCAAACAGACTTACTCAGCTGTATAATCAAGTCTAGCAGTGATCAGTTTAACTCCTGCATTGCCAGGAAGCTGAGAAGCAAGCGGGTGTGTCTCACAAAAGTAACAACAGGCCCAGTTCACACCAGGCTACTGCACATTACTGGCAAGAACATTATTTCTGTAGCAATGGTGGACTGTCACGACCCTTTTTCATTGTCTTGTCTTTGAAGTCTAACAATACTAAGCATGTCACTATCCACAGTCCCAATCACTTACTGCCCACCTCTTGTTAATAGTTGTAGAAGCAACCTTAAGCTGATGGGTCCTATTGTGGCTGCTACAATGCTAGCTTCCATCAAGTTTTTACCAGCTATAATGTACTGATGGTTTCCACATAATAAATTAAGGGGGTTGTTTGGCAATAAAAAAAAAATATTTTTAAAAGGGTAAGGCATGCTTAAAAATATAAACAAAAGGCTACTCATGTGCCCAATTCCCCATCCCTGGGGCTTGGGTCCCTGCTGATCAGTTCTTATCAGTCTCATCTTGCCACACAGAAAATCCCCTCAGCCAGGGATTAATTATGTAGTCACTATCTTGTGTAAGGACAGGATCAGGAACTGGTGACCATTGGGGAACAAAGCACCAGGGGTGGGATTGGGCAAGTGTATACCCATCCTTTTTCATTTTTAGTACTGCCTGATCAATGTAACATTATAACGTTATAGTCTGTATCATGACCATAGTGCACCTTTTTTCCTGTGCAGTTGTGGTGTACACTTTTGGAAACTATATGGGGGTTGTTGGCCTAAAAAAAGCAATATCTCATAATTTCTGTCACTAATATTAAAAGTGAAAAAATTATTCCATCGATTAATCTTTTGTTGGCTGAAGTAACATGCTATATATGCCCATACATAAAAAGAAAAATGGTATACCCTATATTGATGCAAACACTGTTAAATGAGTAATGTGGTTTAAAAACCCATAAATTGTTAGAGTCTACCTCTTATTTCTGAAAGCTTTTGAGATGCCATAGTGATATGTCATTGGTGTTTGTCCGGAGCTGAGAAACCTACTGATTACTGAAATGAAGGTGCAGAAACACTCAGCTGAACACCGAAACCTTCAGCTGTGTTTGGCTCTGCTTGGCTCTTCTCAGAGACTTGTACAGAATAGTTGTGTTTGACCCAGTGGGTGGATATAATCTCTCCACAAATCCTTTGGAAAGCAAGGACCTTTTGTGTAGGGGTCCACTGCTGTATGTCCCTGAGTACTAGGGCCAAAGGGGTAATGTTTCAGCTTGAGGAGAGTGCCATAAGGACTTGTATAGAGTTAAAGGTCATTCATATTCCACAGGGAATTCTAGGAAGAATAATGTGCAAAGTATCTCTCAAGCACCACCTTTTAGAGGTAACTTACCTTACAGTAAATGTTTGAATCCTTAAAGCCTTAAAACAAGAAGCCTTAAAACAAGAGTCCCTGGCTTTGTTTACTAAATCCTAAAGGCCCTATTCCACGGAACGATTTTTGTCTGTATTCGGCCGATAATCGCCCTGTGAAATAGAAGGCAATGATCAGCCGACATCGTTCATGTCGGCTGATCTTGCTGTTATTGGTCTTTCAACCATGTTTAAAGTCAAACGACTGTGATAGCAGCAGACCGCCACTATCCTCTATATGCTGCCCAGACGATCTAGCCATCCAGCGCTCGTTTGGTCCTCACAGTTGGACCATGGAATAGGGCCTTTAGTCATGTCCTAGGGCTTCATAATAGAGTTAAACATGAATGGAGGTGGTGGCAGAGAACTGTTGTACTGGGAAATGCACAGTTTTATTATGAGAAAACTAGTAACTTTAGTTGATAGCACCATGTATTGGAGGGATTCTCCAGCAGTGCTATAACTGCTATATAGGGGTGCTATTTAGAAGGCAGTTACAATATTCAGGTCTATATGACTATAACAATTGAGAAACCTTATATTTTGTCCTGTACATCAGAGCTCTGGAAAAGTGGTTTGAGATAGCGAAGGGCCTATGTAATGCTAATAGCTTATCTGTTGACAGCGACAGACACTCACTAAGCCAGATTCCTTACCAAAAGAGGTAGCGTTCTGTCTTCCCTCTTCATTTGATTTTGTTATCTACGAGAGCCTGGAGCAAGCAGCAGCATGAATACGAGCCTCATAGCTTCTATTGTTACTAAATGTGTCCTTCAGCTTCTAGAAAAGGCTCAAGAGAAAGCCAAAAATGTCACTGCTGAGGAACCGCAACCTTATGACAATTCCTACTTCTTTATACTGTTTGTTATGCTCTTCTATTCCTTCCTGGCCCTGACCGTTTTCTTTGGTTACATGCGCTCCAAAAAGGAAGTCCAGAAGAAGGATCCTTATGAAGAATTCATGGAAGGGAAGAGCAAGGAGAAGAAGTGGAGTGGAGAGCGCCCAGCCGAGAAGTTTGACTTTGAAGAAGAAAGCATACCATAAAATAGGTCATGGTATATCATTATTCCTGCACATAATATGTGGTCATTGTATGGAAATAAACAATTCTATTTGACAAAGGTCAGTACCATCAATCATGCCCTTATGGGACCATTGCTTTATAGGAGTACATTGCTGTATAATGCTGTCAACCACAAGACAGCTAATTCCTGGCTGTCTCTAAAAAGAGCTGTATAATTATGAGCGAGCCACGGCAATGCTTTCTTTTGTGTGTTCAGCAATTCATTGACATACCAGTGTTTATAATGGATGGAAAACTTGGATATGGTTCTGGGGACTTGTTTTAAGTCTACAGGAAAGCCACTATATCCATGCTTCATGTCTTCATGCAAAGCAGCTCATTGGATTTACTGTTACCACATTCCTGGATTGCAATATTATCTTCTATTCCTGAAGCAACAACATAACCTGCTTTACTATGTGTCAAGAAGGGAAAGCAAAGAATTACAGACACTAAAATACAGACTGAAATCCAAGACCACTGGGAGCTCACAGTCTAGGAATATGGACAAAGACTGAATGTGCATATAACAGGACACAATATCTCAGATATCTGCACAATCTCCCCAAATCTGCACATACTGCCGACTGAACCCCCAGTGGGATGACCCATCTTATTAATGTGCCTTTAAAATGTTTCTAATCCTTAACATAAGCATAAATTCTTCACATTTGTGATGTTAGAATAAAAAATGACCATAATCTCATATCTAAGCAAAACATTACTATAACCAACATGAGGTATTATTACTAAATGCCCTAGGGCGATGCTGTACAATATAAGATAGCAACGTATAAAATGTTCCAATTACTATGTAGACTGTCCCTTAGTGCAAACGTATTAGAGATCAAATCCTCGTCACATACCGCACATTCCCTGTCTACCACAGCACAGCATGGAATTGACTTCAATCACACATACTGAGTTGTGATGATGGCTGTTATCCATAAACTGTCCGGCCGCTTTTATTTTATGGTTGAGCTGGCTTTTTCTTGGGTATACAATATATATATGTATAATTTTTTTGTATATATGTATAATTTTTTTGTGAATTATATGGCCTGTGTAGCAGAAGTATATACATAAGATATTTATGTCAGTATTGCTTTCTTTTATTTGTAAATTATTGATAGATTAGAAGATATCTTAAGTTCATTGTTTGCAGAGATTTGTGGTTTTTATTTAAAATTCAATGCTCTAAATTGCCGATATACTGTATTCTCTATGACCGCTGGCAAAGGTAGTTCATGATAAAATAAATATGTCAATTTTGGAGCCTGGAGCATGTGAAGCTGGAAATGAGCATAGATTTTTTTAGTTAACAAATCCCAATAATTTCAATATAATTCTAATTTCAATATAATCTAATGTTTATGAGGCTTGGCAGAATAAGTGACCATTCACCATGCTGTAGGAAAAATACAATACTTATCCTAAGCAATCCACAATTTTGAACAAGATTCACCACTTGGATTTCTCACAGAAAGCCATTGCATTTTCACTTGTCCAAAGTCTTGTTTCTCTAGAATACCAGAGATCCATGCCAATAATTTATCACCCCCGCTATGGAAATAACAGGCATGCTCAGCCAATTCAAAGGTGCGTGGTGCGTGTCAGCTATAGCCTCCCATTGCCATTGTCACCAAGACCAATGGTCAGTGTATAGTAGGAATTTATAACAATACATGTGCTCTTTTATTCCAGCATGGGAAATAAAACTATGAGATCATTTTTAACCTTATCAAATAAAGTGTATAAGATTTTAGTTGTTGTTTTGAAAAGAAATGTGAAACCGAATGAATCAATCAATAAATACGTAAATAAATGAGCAAATAGTATAGTAATAAAGTTACGATTGAATGTCAGATAATAGCAGGTTGCATGTGTAATAACTATAGTAATGGATCTACTGTGCTAGAGATGATGTAAGCCGCACCAGGGAGCGGAGTCTAAGGGGCTGTTGCCCATTGCAAGGCGGGATGGACTTGCTGTGGCAGGAGACCCCCAGGTTTTTACCCCTGGCTTGGCTTGCTAGCGGCAGCAGGCAAGGTGCAGCTGGAGACAGGTAGGCAGGCAGGAACACAGCAGGACTCATGGCTGGAAGCGGGATAGCAGTCACAGGCAGGAACCACAGGTAGATGACACAGCAGGACCTAGAAACAGCAGGAACCATGAGCAGGAATCGTGAGAGAGCTGGGACCATGCACCTAATGCAAGCATGCAGAGGATTCAACAGGGAATGTCAACACAGGTGTCCCCTTGGTCCCTGGGTTTCCACTGTTGTTCCGTTGTCTTAGTGCTCCTGCTGTCTAGTCCTGCACTCCCAGTTGGTTTCTGTATTTCTGTTTGTTGTCATTCTCAGTGTCAATATGACCCATCCCGTTTTTGCATCTGCTACCTGTTCATGCACCATGTTAACCGCATTGTGTCACCTGCACCTTTGTCTTTATCCCCAGTATCTGTCACCTGTACCCGGGGCCTGTATCAGGCGTGTCCTGTGTCCAAACATTTGCCTGTACTGTCTGTTTGACAACTCGGGTGGTTCACCCTTGCCATCTGGTCTGCCTGGACCAGTTGTCAAGTGTTTTGTTTACCTCAAGAGGTAGCGACCTGGCATATCCTCTAGGAAAGCTAATCTGCACCATCAGGAGTATCTTGTGAAGAACAGAGGATATGCTTAGACAACGCCATTAGGGATAGACGGGCACTTGACCCCCGCTGATCCTGACATCCATTAGGGGCAACTTGTTTTACCCAGAGGGGCCTTAAAGGGGTAGTGCGGCGCTCAGAAATTATTCACAGAATAACACACATTACAAAGTTATACAACTTTGTAATGTATGTTATGTCTGTGAATTGCCCCGTTCCCTGTTCCCCTTGTCCCCCCACCCCCACCCGTGTACCCGGAAGTGTGGTGCATTATACATTACCTCAGTGATTTTCAACCAGTGTGCCGCGACACATGGTCGGGTGTGCCGCGGGAAAAGTTCCCCAAACTATGGTGCCCCTGTGAAACAGGAGAAAACAATGGGGGAGAGAAACCTGGGGATGGGGGAGAAACAGGGGAGAGAAGCAGGGGGGAGAGAAACATGGGGATGGGGGAGAGAAACAGCGGAGAGAAACATGGGGATGGGGGAGAGAAACATGGGGATGGGGGAGAAACAGGGGAGAGAAGTTTGGTGGAGAGAAGCAGGGGGGAGAGAAGTATGGTGGAGAGAAGCACAGGAGAGAAGCAGGGGGGAGAAGTATGGTGGAGAGAAGCACAGGAGAGAAGCACAAGGGGGAGAAGAAAACAGGCCCAGGTTTCACACTGAGTGAGTATAAATACTATAATATATAATAGTATAAATGTATAATATGTACTGTTTTAGTGTCATTTTGTGCTATTTTGGTTGGTGGTGTGCCCCGGGATTTTTTAAGTATAAAAAGTGTGCCGCGGCTCAAAAAAGGTTGAAAATCACTGCATTACCTAATCCGTGTCGAGGGCTGTCCGCCATCTTGTGTCAAACGTTATCTTCGGACGGACGGCCGAGTTGCTGCCGCCCATCCCCCCTCCGCCGCGTCACAACTGTGCTCAGCCGCGAATGGCTGAGCACAGTTATGCTCAGCCAATCGCGGCTGAGCATCGGATGATGCTGCAGAGGGGGGACGGCATTCGGAACAGTCGGAGCTGTTCGCCGTCCACCTGAAGAAGACGTCGCTGAATGAAGATAGAAGACTGGTGTCGGCACGTGACAGGTATGTATAGCGCACCACACTTCCGGGTACACGGGTGGTGGGACACGGGGAAGGGAGCCATTCACAGACATAACATACATTACAAAGTTGTATAACTTTGTAATGTGTGTTATTCTGTGAATAATTTCTGAGCGCCGCACTACCCCTTTAAACAGACTCCTGGAAGCACCAGCATTGGCCCTTTTTTTTTTACACCTAAAGGAACCTAGCACAGAGACCTGGATGTGGAAGCTGCAGCAGACTAACTTATGAGGGGAAGAAGTGACGTGACAAAGAGGTCTTTTCACGGGTCTGCCGAATTATAGAGAATTATTTCTCTATCCTTTTACTTTTGGGGGTCTGCCGTAGAGGTTGCAAAGGGGCTGCACCTCGGTGGTTAATTGTGGTACTTGTAGTCACCCCAGGGCTCTCTGTATTACGGCTGTCTGAAGTGCTGATGGAGCCGCCCTTGATGTTGGGGAGGTGCAGATTCAAAAAGACATTTATCTTATTTTACGTTTTTTTTTTACGTCAGTGTACAGGTTTAATCATGTGATAATTTTATTGCCAACATCTTTACGGATGTGGTAATAATAAATATTTAATTAATTATAATTTAATTGGGGGCTATGGGGGATTATGTGTGTGTTTTACACACACACAAACACACACACACACATTTTTTTTTTTACTTTATTTTACTGTCCATCTGGCAATGCAATGTGCCTGTAAAAGGCAAAGCTGACCACAGCCTTATAGAGCATTTACACATACAGATTTATCTGGCAGATTTTTTAAGCCAAAGCCAGGAATGGATTTGAAGAGAGGAGAAATCTCAGTCTTTCTCTTATGACCTGTTTATAGTCTGTTCTTGGCTTTGGCTTTACAAATCTGTCAAATAAATCTGTCTGTATAAACACTCCATTAGACTGAGCCTGATCAGCTTCCATAGCTGTGATACTTTGGGAAAGCCTACTGACGTCAGAGCAACCATTGGGTCTGTGCGATCGCTTCCCCTAGGCCTGATGGGGAAAGGAGGGAGGATTCTCCCTTCTTTCAGCACTATAGGTGCTGTGATTACACTGGTGGCACAGGTCTCGGCACTTGCCGCAGGTGCCCCGCTACCACTGACATAAGCTCCTGCGCCTGTGTCATCGGCATGTCCATCTGGTAGATTAGGATGTGCCGGTATGTGATTTTGTGGCAGGGGGTTAATAAATTCCTATCAATAAAGTGCATTCTATATAAACACACACAACAATAAGTGCTTATAAATAGGCTTGATCGAACATCGGGAAAAGCTAGGTTCCATCGAACTCGAACCTATCTGGACCTTCCGCATTTGATTGCTGATGCCTTCACGGTCCGTGCGGAAGGAGGAGACATCCCGGGGACCGCCTGGAATTTCGGGATACTTAGGCTGAATCCCGGAATTCCTGGTGGTCCCTGGGATGTCTCCTCCTTCCGCAGGGACTGTGAAGAGATCAGCAATCAAATGCGGAAGGTCAGGCTAGGTTCGCGTTCGATCGAAACTAGCTTTTTACAATGTTCGCTCTGAACCGCCGCGGTCCTGGGTGCCGCTCGTAGCCCGGGACTGTGACTATTTGTCAAAGTTGACAGCTGCATCCGATTATTTGATGCAGCCGCTCCCTGGTGTCTAGTGTGGAGGATCGCTCCTCCGGGAGCAAACCACACATCTTGCCCCGTCCGGAGTCCCTAATGGCGCTGATCCTGGCTCGGCACTCGATTGCTTCCGGCTGCAGCAGCTGGAAGCAATCAATGTGCCTATCTTATGGATCTGTGCTGCATATCTATGCAGCATAGATCTCAATGAGAGATCAGTGCACTTATGCTAGAAGTCCCCCAGGGGGGCTTCTAGTATAAGTATAAAAGTACAAATAAAAGTGTTATTATAATAAAAAGCCCCCTCCCCTAATAAAAGTCCGAATCACCCCCCTTTTCCCATATTATAAAAAATAAATAAATAAACAAATATGTTTGGTATCGCCGTGTGCGCCCGAACTATTAATTTATCCCATTCCCGATCTCGCACGGTAAATGGCGTAAGCACCAAAAAATCCCAAAGTGCTAAATTGCGCTTTTTGGTTGCATCAAATCCGATCAAAGCGATCAAAAAGTCGCATATGCGCAATCAAGGTATCAATAGAAAGAACACATCATGGCGCAAAAACTGACACTTGACACAGCCCCATAGACCAAAGGATAAAAGCGTTATAAGCCTGGGAATAGGGCGATTTTTAGGAACATATATTTGTTAACAATGGTTTGAATTTTTTACAGGCCATCAGATACAATGAAAGTTATACATGTCATATATCGTTTTAATCGTAACAACTTGTGGAACATATATAACAAGTCAGTTTTACCCCAGGGCGAATGGCGTAAAAACAAACACCCCCCAAATAAACATAAATGCTTTTTTTTTTTTCAACTTCACCACACTTTGAATTTTTTTCTGGTTTCGCGGTGTACTTTATGAAAAAATTCAGCCTGTCATTGCAAAGTACAATTAGTGGCGCAAAAAATAAGGGCTCATGTGGGTTTCTAGGTGAAAAAATGCAAGTGCTATGGCCTTTTAAGCACAAGGAGGAAAAAACGAAAACGCAAAAATTTTAATTGGCCGGGTCCTCTAAGGGTTAAATACTCTTCCCACTTCACTACTCCATCGCTCCTAGAGAAAGCAGCAACGAAACGCATTGGGGTGTGGAGTGGAGGAGCGGGGTGTCTTAGACCACAGGGTCTATATTTAAGTAAGTAACCTTATGACACAATAGTACTAGCAATTTTTTTCCTCTTGTGGACAAAGTGGATGTGGTTATGTAGTTTAGCACATATCATATGTGGACATCATTCATTGTATGTGCAAAAATACTGTTTATAGTCTAGCCAATCACAGGGCATTTAAAGGACAACTCCCACAACTTTTTTTTTAACTTATTTAACACACATTAAACTTTGCAATGTGTGTAAATAAGCAGTATGGCCCTCTTCCTCCACTTTCCGACCCCCCCCCCCCCGGAAGTTAAATAAAGTATACATTACCAATTACTGTCGACACTGTCCTCTTCTCCCGGGCGCCATCTTGTGACGATGTCGTCAGAGCTGGGGGGGCGAACCAGGTCTTCTTCCTCCTCTGCGTCTTCTGCTGAAGTGAATGGGAGAGGAAAAGGCTGCTGGTGCACTTGCAGCCTTTTTATTGGCTGGAGCGCATCACATAGCTTCCAGCTTGCTCAGCCCTGATTGGCTGAGCTTGCTGGAAGCCATGTGATGCGCTCCAGCCAATGAAAAGGCTGGCGGTGCACAAGCGGCAGTGAGGGGGTTTGCAGGACGGCAGCTGGAGGTGACGCGGACGGCGGGCAATTTAAGTGGCGATCGTCACTGGAGAGATGGTGAGTATGGTGTGTGTGTGTCTGTTTTTTTTTTTTTTTTAGCAGATTCCGCTGGAGTTGTCCTTTAACCTTTATTTAGTTTACATGTATTGTTCTATGTTAGCTGTTTTAAGACCGGAGTTTGAGGCATAATATTATCTGTTTGCGATTTTGCACAAGCATGGTTGCTGCTGAATGATTATGAATTGTGTAATCTATCCATTGGAGTATATTGTTTAGAATTATTTGAAATCATTTGATTAGTGTCTGTAAGGTTAAAATCATGTACTGTATCTATGAAGCACTGTCTCTGATGTTTGTTAATGACCCTGGCTCAATCCAATTTTTAATTTGTCTGTCTATTGTCTAATGTGTATATGTTTTTAGGGGATATCCATTTTTTTGTGTCTAATAAAATACTAATATTTATTATGATAAAATTTTGTGGAATTGTTCTCTTGTTTTTTTTTTGTAGGTATTATTTCATTATATTCTGCATAACGGCTATATTTAGGAATTCCTTTTTATAAATCTTCTCTCTGGTGCATAAACTAAGATAATTGACTTTATCAATATTAGCAAGGCAGTCACAGGGTGGTACCAGAGAACAAGACTGCCTATAAAGGATTAGCAACTGAACCTTCACTACACATCTCCTACTCTTCATGGAGCTGCTTGTAGGATTACTGGATGAAAGCCCCTCCTTGGGCCTGACTGGCCCACTTCCTTCCTTTTACTCCTGGTGATGGGGACTGAAAAGCTGTAGATTATGATGCCCTCGGCCCAACAGTAGCCATTTCTTCCTTGGCCCCTGCGGGGTTATCCTCAGTAGATGGGCTGGTTGATGAGACAGCATCTTGCACAGTAGGAGACGCCCAAGATGTAGTAGTGAATGGCATCATCTCAGCAGTGGGAATCGGTGTGATATCTTAGGACTTTGCAGAGGTTGTCTCCATGGTGAGCTGGGCCAACTCGGGAATGGGTAGCAATCAAGGACTCTCTGGAGTAGGTGGTAACGCCTAGGCTTGCTGTTTATAATCCTCCTCCCACTCTTCAACCATCAGAGTGCAAATCAACGGAGAATAACCCTGAACGGGAAATAGCTGCTTCCCACCATCCTCGCAGTCTTCTCATGGGGGTATACTGTGCCTCCTCTCCTAGTGTAAAGTTGTGGAGGTGTTAAGGCAGGTAGTCCGACTTTACTGAGCTCCGGCTCACAAATAGGGTTCCCCAATTTTTTTTTTTATTCCGGATTAACACGTACCGCTTGGTTTTATCAAACCCGGTGACTTCCACCTCTTTCCGGTCCGGGGGGGACTCACTCGAACCAGGCATTCAAAACATCCTCCTTATTTCCCATTCCATCTCCTTCCTAGTTTTGAACCAACTTTGGTGTTTCTGGTTTGGCCCTGCAGGGGGGAATTCTGGGCGCCAGGTTGTTTTGAGATTCTCTCCCTCCCAAAGTAACCATAAGGAAACAATAGGGCCATCCGGCCTTGGAGTCCTCGACTCATGTCCGCATGGCTCCAAAGGCCGCTCCAGGGAACCTGCTGGGTATTCACTGTCACCCTAGCTGTTCATGACGGCTTCAGGGGACTGTGGTTGCTGAGAGTATGCTTTACGAACAGGAGTGTCTTGGGTGCACTGCTCACTGTTCATTACACTGGTGGCAACTGAACTCTTCCGACTCTCAAGACAAGGTCATGATCTCTCATGGGAGCATTAGTTCTCCGGAAGTTCCGGCAGTGAACTTCAGACCCCGAGTGGCAGTAGTAGAGAAATTCGGTCTGGTCTTTGTAAACTTTTGTTCCCTTGAGGAGAGGCAGGTCTTGGTTCCTCCTGTGCTTTTGACAACCCTGCTTCACTATATTGAAGGGCAGTGGCTGTCAATAGGGGGAGACTTTGAGCTGCAGAAACACTAATAAAAGTGATTAGGGATATTTTCATGCTCACGCCACTGTCCTAAAACATCTTTAAAAAACGCCATTAAAAAAAGTTTGATCAAATTGGTTCTACAGGTTCGGTCCGCTCATCTCTAGCAGGAACCCAAGAAATATACCACATCCATCTACCCTTGTATTTACCAACATAAGTGAAGCCCGATGTACCTGGCATCTGATCTCCCTCCTTATAAATAACATACTCACTTGACTAAGTTTGTGCAGATTCAGAAGTGAGACAGGGAAGACAACTATATGACCAGCAGTTATCTTATATCTATACCCAGCTTTAGTACATGTCATCGGTCTGGCTTCACGTGTAAAACTATGCTGCATAACTACATGTTTTGTAATCTGAGCCACATAAAGAAAGAAAAATATGACTGTTGAACCAGAAGCTTTTACAGTCATCCCTGTGTGACATAGTGTTTGTGCACGGAATATTCAGTTGCATGTCAGTCACAGACAGTAACTATAGGGACGGTTTATCTTGCAGAAAATTCCTCAGCTGTACTCACTTATCACATTATAATGCTATTAATAACTGGCAGGACCTGCCCAGCTATGCAGCAACCAGCAAACTGCAAGGACTCATCATCATGGTCTTTTAGGCCATGTTCACACTACGTAAAACAACGGCCGTTGTTTTCACCGGCCGGAATTTTGCTGACAAAACAACGGCCGTAGAATTACGAGCATACGGGCTGGTCGTGAAACAGCGGCCGTTGTTTAATATTGCCTCCTAGCATGTTTTTAATCGGGCTGAAACATGTAATTGAATTGAAATACTGCGACTAGCCTAATAAACCACTCAGTAAATTTTTTACATTAAAATCAAGTTTAATTTGGCCGAAATAAATTTTACATGTGCGGCCGCATTGAAATTCACGTCCGTAGTTGTAACATTACCGGCCGCAAATAAATGACATGTTCATTTTTCACGGGTCCGTACGAACTACAGCCGTAGTCTTATACGCTGTGTGCATTGTACGACCGTAGTTTGTACGAATTGCTATATTGTATCTTCCTCAAAACAACGGCCTTAGTTTTGCTGTGAAAACTACGGTCGTTGTTTTACGTAGTGTGAACATAGCCTTAATATGTAAATTCTAAAATCAAGATTCAACCCCTTCCCGCAGAAGGACAATTCGATATGTCCTGCTGCGGTGGGAAGGTTCCCTCCCCCTAATAAATGTTTGAATCACCCCTCTTTTCCAATTTTATAAAAAAAATTATTAAGAATTAAAAAAATAAACAAACTATTTAATAATCATATTTCTGATCTTGCATGATAAACGGCGTATGTACAAAAAAATTCCGAAGTGCAAAATTGCACATTTTTTGTTGCATTAAATCCAGAAAAATTGTGATAAAAAGTGATCGAAAGATGCATATACGCAAGGACGGTACCAATAGAAAGTACAGATCATGGCGCAAAAAAGTGACACCTCACATAGCCCCATAGACCAAAGGATAAAAGCGTTATAAGGATAAGAATAGAGCAATTTTGGAACATTTAGTTTTTTTTTAAAAAGGTTTTAATTTTTTAAAAGCTATCCAATAAAATAAAAGTTATGCAAGTTGCATATCATTGTAACTGTACCGACTTGAACACAGATAACAGGTCAGTTTTACCATAGGGTGAATGGCATAAACACAAAACACAAATAAAAATTATTGCATTTTATTTTCCATTTCACTGCGCATATAATGTTTTTTCTGGTTTCGT
The DNA here is from genome assembly GCF_027789765.1 of Dendropsophus ebraccatus. Lineage (NCBI taxonomy): Eukaryota > Metazoa > Chordata > Amphibia > Anura > Hylidae > Dendropsophus > Dendropsophus ebraccatus. The sequence goes on from NC_091459.1 coordinate 88,924,637, forward strand.
AGCATATTAGAAAATTAGCCCGGGAGGGAAGGGGAAAATATCTATCCTGATCCATCTATCTCTCCATCTAAATGATCCAATCCAACTTTCACTAATCAGTCAATAGTCTTCATAGGAATTCTTTAGCAGGTTAGGGCATCCTAATTTGCTATGAGGGCCTAATGTTACACACAAGGATTCTGCACTAATTGTTTGTAATATACGTTTTATTAATATACAAATTTGGTGCTTTGACCCCCTACTTAAGATCTAGACCGGGGGTACTCAACAACTTTTGGTGAAGGTCCCGTTACCGGGGTCTATTGTCAGGTGAAGGTCTGAGCTGAACATCAGTAGGAAACGTGTTTTGTTACTTTTCACAAACGTTGTTCAACTATTGGCATACAGAATTGCTGCTTATTAGTTGCAAAACTGACATTTTCTCTCTCACCAGCCCTTTCAAATTAGGTACAAAGGAGGTGACTGCCCTAGTAGTATATAGCTCCCCTGTGTGCTCCCCCCTGTAGTATATAGCCCCCCTGTGCGCTCTCCCCCTCCCATATAGCCCCCCTGTAGTATATAGCCCCCCTGTGCGCTCTACCCCTCCCATATAGCCCCCCTGTAGTATATAGCCCCCTGTGTGCTCTCCCCCTCCCATATAACCCCCCTGTAGTATACAGCCCCCTGTGTGCTGTCCTCCTCCCATATAGCCCCCCCATATTATATAGCCCCCCTGTGTGATCTCCCCTGTAGTAAACAGCCCCATGTGTGCTCTTCCCCTGTAGTATATAGCCCCCCTGTGTGCTATCCCTCTCCCATATAGCCCCCTTGTATTATATAGCCCCCTGTGTGCTCTCCCCTGTAGTATACAGCCCCATGTGTGCTCTCCCCCTGTAGTATATCGCCCCCCTGTGTGCTCTCCCCTCCCAAATAGCCCCCCTGTATTATATAGCCCCCCTGTGTGCTCTCCCCTGTAGAATACAGCCCCATGTGTGCTCTCCCCCTGTAGTATATAGCCCCCCTGTGTGCTCTCTCCCTCCCATATAGCCCCCTTGTAGTATAAAGCCCCTGTGTGCTCTTCCCCTCCCATATAGCCCCCTGTAGTATATAGCCCCCCTGTGTGCTCTCCCCTTGTAGTATATAGCTTTCCTGTGCTCTCCCCCTTCCATATAGCCCCCCTGTATAATATAGCCCCCTGTGTGTTCTCCCCCTGTAGTATACAGCCCCCCTGTGTGTTCTCCCCCTCCCATATAGCCCCCCTGTATTATATAGCCCCCTGTGTGCTCTCACCCTGTAGTATATAGCCCCCCTGTGTGCTCTCCCCTATAGATGGCCCCCTTGTACATGTCACCTGGACAAAAAAACAAAACAAAAACTAACCACAACTCACCTAGCACCTCGCTCCGCCACTGTGGCTGTCTTCTTCTCTCACCCTGTCGGCCCGGCCCCCAGCTGATACGCGCTCTCTGGGGACGTCCTGGGGATTCCCTAGCAGAGCGTGCCCCAGAAGTACAGGCCGGCGGCATACACTGAGGTCACTGGTGCGCGCTCTGCTGGGGAATCCCCAGGACGTCCCCAGAGAGTGCGGATCAGCCGGGGGCCTGGCCGACACTGCCCCCAGCCCCACAGGTGTGCTAAAATCTAAGGACACGCTTATGGGGCGGGAGGCAGTGCGGTGGGGAGCGGGACACATGGGGGCCGTCCCGGTACAGCGGGACATTATTGTCCCAGCAGATCCGGGTGGTTGGGAGGTCTGGGGTCCGGACAGCTGGCCTCCGCGGTCCGGGTTCGGACTGCGGTCCGCCAGTTGAGGACCCCTGATCTAGACACCAGTCACCATTTAATTCATATATGGCATTGGTTGAAGTTATTTGGAGTATTGGGACAATCAATGAGAATAGACTGTAATTGATTCTGTAATGACGTGAATAATCCACACAGTCCAAATATATGTATTTTGTTTGGTCACTGGACAGGACATTATTACGAGCATGCAGAATTTCTGGGTGATTTTAATAGTTCATAACGCTCATTGGCCATTCATTGACTCATCAACTCTCATTTTTTGTTTGTTCTAGCAATGGAAGAAGTTTTTTGCATGTATTCTTTTGCATAATGTTTTTGCTATGTACGACATTTAGTATGAATATTTAATGCAGCCATATTTTATCTCCAATTTCAAATACAGCAGCACATTAGATGCCTATAGGTCTGTACTATGTAATCTGTGCATGCAGCATTACTAAGTGCATTAGCCAAAATTCCTAGATGCTAAAATTAGCTTTGGCAATGGCACTAAATCAAATTTGCACTAAACATAAACTGTACATATGACAACTGTAATTGAATGGGTCTTGCCTTCAATACCAACTTAGTACAATGACATGAGTGATGCTATATCTGATAGAAAGTAGATATTTTTTCTAATGCTGGACACCCATTATGTACAGTCCCTGACAGAAGTTCTGTCGCTTATCCATGTTGTGGAAACCAAAGCTTATAATCTGACCTAAAATTGATCCATTGGTTTTAGAAATCACTTATATGAAAGCTGAAACCCTCTCAAATAAGTATTTTGTAACGAAAATAAATTTGCTTCACTGCCGAAATATTGATCAATGAATGTACACAGAAAGGTCAGATTTTGGCAAGACAAAAGTTTTGTCGCCCACAGAAAATAAAGTGAAAATCAAACAAATAATTCACTTCAAATACAGAGATATGTTATAAAAAGAACTCCAGCACCCCAGACCTTCCCTTGAACTGTAACTTGACCTCTGACAACATGGGGAAAATCCACCCTGCGATCAAAGCCTTGATTATCAAGATGCTGAAGAGCAGATTCACTGCAGAGGTGGCTGCCACCTTTAATGTGTCTCAGTGTCAAGTACAAAGAATTAAAAAAAAAAGATTTGAAGAGGCTGGAGAGATTTTTGACAAGCCCAGGTCTGGCAGACCCCGCAAGACAACAGCTCAGGAGGAAAATTTCTTGGTTCAAAAATCAAAAGCCAACCCCTCTTCCACTGCAGCACAGCTTCAACAAGCTTGGTCACCTCAAGTCCCTGTGTCAGCTAGAACAGTTTGTAGGATTCTGTCTGGAAATGGCCTCCATGGTGGAATCAGTGCCCAGAAGCCAGAACTAGCCAAAAGGCAAGTAAAAAAACATGTGGCATTGGCCAAGGCCCACAGCCTGCTGAATGGATGGACACTGGAAAAGTGGCAGAAGGTGGATTTCTCAGATGAATCTTCGATTTAATTATATCACAGCTGTCGCAAATACCGCAGGAGACCTACCGGAGCCCATATGGATCCAAGATACACCCAGAAAACAGTTACGTTTGGTGGTGGAAAGATCATGGTCTGGGATTACATTCAGTATGGGGTGTGCGAAACATTTGCAAGGTGGAAGGTAATATCAATAGCCTAAAATATAAAATAAGTATTAGCTACCTCTTACATTCCCAATCATAAAAGGGGTAACATTTTGCAGCAGGATACATCCATCTCTACATCAAAGTTCCTCAAGGCAAAGAAGATCAAGGTGCTCCAGGACTGGCCAGCCAAGTCACCAGACATGAACATCATTGAGCAGGTTTGGGGTAGGATGAAAGAGGAAGCTTGGAAGACAAAACCAAAGAATCTTGATGACCTCTGGAAGGCATGGAAGACTGCATTCTCTGCTATTCCTGATGACCTCATCAATAAATTGTATGAATCATTGTGGAAACGCATGGATGCCGTCCTTCAAGCTCGTGGAAGTCACACAAAATATTAAATATGACTCTAATAGCAGCACAACTTCATTCACCAATCTTAGGAAACATAGCTTTGTATTTGAAGTGAATTATTTGTTTGATTTTCACATTACTTTTTGTGGGTGACAAAACTTTTGTCTTGCCAAAATCTGACCTTTCTGTGGTCATCAATATTTCAGCAGTGACGCAAATTTATTTCCATTAAAAAAATCTCATTTGGGAGGGCTTCAGCTTTCATATGAGTCATTTCAAAACCAATGCATAAATTTTAAGTCAGGTTATAAGCTTTGGTTTCCACAACATGGAGAAGAGACAGAACTTCTGTCAGGGACTGTAGCTTAGTGAGCTACTTTTCAATAGGTCTAGTGAATAAGTGTATTGGAAATCGAGACCAACATTAGTTCAGTGCTAAGGTCAGCTGCTGCGTGATAGAAAGTGTGATGTTTTGGGATTATTCTGTGCAAGGTATGTTGCTATTGTTCATCAGAACAGTGTAAAAATAATAGACATGCCATCCATTCCAGACGTTCAGACTTAAGTCAGCAGACATAAAAGAAATATGTAATTATATATCTATTCTTATGGAGGCAGAGAGGCTTGAATGACAATGGAAAAGCGAGATCTCTGGTGTATATGTATATAACAGTTGACTTGTGGCTGCTCAGGAAAACATATTCTTTGTAAGTCAGACATTAAGTATATAACAAAGGTACCATTGTGTTCACCCCATGAGGTTGTTGACTCCATTTTACTATACAAAAATAAATTTCAGATTATACTTTCCTCGTCTATTCAATAAATAACTGAGATGCTGAATGCATTCGAGTGAATGACCCTGTCTCTAATGTAAAGAGGAAAGGATTAAGCTTCCAACCATCAGGTTTTCTCAATGTACTTATTCTACTAGTTTGGATCTAGCTAGTGGGGTATCTTTGGTGCACAACCTGGAAAACTACAATTCCCATCCTTCCTGGATGGCCAAAGGGTGTCCAAACATGATGAAAATTGGGATTTTAAAACAGCTGGAGGGCCAAAGATTGTGCACCATTGTTTAAGGGCAATACTGGGCAAGTATCTGTTGACCGTACCATCATGGAAAAAGTGATAAACTCTTTTGCAGCCACTTTAATACATTTATTGGCAATAGGGCCCCCTCCCCTTCAAGTAGGGAGAAAGCTATTGAGTTGTTGGCACGGTGCCAGAAGTGGACCAATAGGAAGTTAGACAAGAAATACTATTTTGGATCCCAGGACCTCCTTTAAGGTTATGGTGCTGGCTATAAATACATATGGCCTGAAGTGTCTCCTCCCATGGCCATAGTGCTGGATTGTACTTTTTGCAATGTTCACACAGACATAAATCGTCTATTTACATTATGTCACAAAGAGGTTGTCATGTGATCTTCAGCTAGCTAAGGAGCAGCGGCATCGGCTATAACCGGTATTCCTATTAATATAGACTGCTGGCTCCTCCGGGCTGACTTGTCTTGCCCATAAGTAGGAATTCCCAGCCACCAGCCAGTGAATATGCTATGAACATTATGACCTTTGAAAAGACTCCCCCTGCATCCCCTAACCCTTTTAACATTGTTCACAAAGCCTCAGTAACCACACAGATTCATTTCAGACAGTGGTCTCCTTTCATGTGACTCAAACAGCACATGATGAAAAACATAAAAAAGAAACGAAAACGGAGACTTGGGTTTTGTTTGCAGGAATGGCTGCTGGTTCACAACACACTTCTAAAGGGTACATTTAATCTTAATATGAGTGGTAATACATCCGCTACTTTACTACCCTCACATTGGTTGACCTTACTCAAGTTATTGCATTATGTTAGAGCATTAGTGGTCTCCATTATAGTTATGCACTAAACAGTCTATTTCACCTATGAAGACAGCTACTCTGTAACATAAAAAGCTATAAAAGGTTGTCACAGACCATGTATAGTAACATGGGATAATATAATATTCAGACCCACAATAAAAAAAAAGATATTGGATTCAAGGATGACAAGAGGCATGTGAAACTCAAACAATGGAAATGGCAGCATTGTTTAACTATTGTTTAAATATTGTAAAATATTTATCTACATCACTGAGAGAATCTTTATCTTTTTTTCCGTGTATGTCTTGTATGAGTATATGATTCTTGTTTTTCTTTTGGTTTATTTTAATTTTAAAGGTGTCCTAATATATGCACAAATAACTTGAGGAGTTGTTCACAGCATGTAAACATGTCAAAATGGGATGCCTATGTATACGTGCATGAACAGACACATGTATCATTGATATCAATGGCCTTAATGGAATAAGCTAGTGAAAAATCAAAAAAAGGGGTAGAGGAGTATCTATAGGAGGTACACCAATTTAAAGGAATTATGTCCTGTTACAAATGTAGTCTATACTGCAGGTGTAGAAACAAAATTCAGCAACACTCAGAATTTATTAATGTAAATCTCATCCTGCTATTAGAAGTCTAGTGGGTGGTCTTAATCAGTGACTGACAGCTGTGGCTGAAGAAGTTGGATGCAGCCCTATGGAGTCCTGGAAAACATGGATACAGCCTATGGCTATGTTCACACAATTTAAGTTCCGTACTAATGATGGCCGTGATTAGTACGGAACTTACGTTTTTCGGAGGGCTGAGGGAATCCCGGCTGGAGTGTATACACATAGTATACACTCCGGCCAGGATCCTTAGCAGCATCGCAGAAAATCCTGTCAGTTCACACAATGGAGCATACGGCTCCGGCCACACGCTCCATTGTGAGCAGTAGGGAATTCTGATGCGGATGCACACAGATGCGCCCGCATCAGAATTCAGTGGCGTTAAAGATCATCCGGCCGGTACTGCAGTATTGTCCGGGATGATCTTTTCTTAGACCAGCCGTTCCTTGACCCGGCCAGGTCAAAGAACAGCTGGTCTCATACAACGTGTGAACATGGCCCATGGCTGTATCCATGTTCTTGAGGCAATCTTGTGTCAAGCCACAACGGGCTATTGGACCATGGAGTCCCGGCTTGGTATGGGCGCAGATGCTCAGGGAACCACACTATTATGTGGTTAATTCAGATAGTAGGAATTTATTACAATCACAACGCGTTTCAGCTGCCAAGTACAGGGGGGCCTTTCTCAAGTCAATTCCTACTATCTGAATTAACCACGTAATAGTGTGGTTCCCTGAGCATCTGCGCCCATACCAAGCCGGGACTCCATGGTCCAATAGCCCGTTGTGGCTTGACACAAGATTGCCTATCGTACGTCCCCTTTGATGTACCCCGGCAGGAGCTGCAGTGTCTCTCTCGTTCTATGTGCTGTATAGAGTTGTGCCTAATTTCGCACAACTCCACTAGGTGAGTGCAACTCAACATTCCTGCCTATCGGTATTACCTTTTAAAACTTATTACACCAGGAGGCGCCCCGCCCTCTCCCTTTTGTGTTCTTGAGGCAGCCTTAGGGCTTCATCCAATTTTTTCAGCCGCCGGTAATCAAATGCCTGCACCCTAGAACCTTCTGGCAGGTAATGATCGGTTAGGATCAATTATCTAGCAAGCTAGGAAATACCTGGTTCCCCAGTGGTATTTAAAACATAACTTTTATTGAGACATTATTACCTGTCTTATGACAGGACTATTCACGTGGTACACCCACAACATATTGTTACTGGCTACCTCATAAAAGTCATAACCATGTACAATAACATAACTCAACACTGGAGTGCTTAAGACTTACCTGACATTCTCCAGTTATTAAGTACCTAATCACTCTCAGACTGGTTTCTGTTGGTACTTTGAATCGACTATGTCCCTAGACACGCGCAGTACGGATGTGGCAAGCTTCAAAGGCATAAGTCCAAAATTATTCGCAGGAATCCAGTAAACCAGCGGAAAACCTAAGTCCAAAGTCATGCGTGCCACCGATCTAATATCTTCCAGCGACTAAGTGTACAATCATGCGCAGATAGGTCTTTCCCAATCCGGAGCACAGACTAAGGGCCCTATTCCACCGGACGATTATCGTTCAGATTATCGTTAAATCGTTCGAATCTAAACGATAATTGTTCGGTTGAAATGCAGTTAACGATTAACGACCGAACGAGAAATCGTTGATCGCTTTATAAGACCTGGACCTATTTTTATCGTTGCTCGTTCGCAAATCGTTCGCATTGAATAAGACATCGTTCGGTTGTTCGCAATAGATACGAACGCAATAGCGAATAAATACGGAAGAAGAAACGATCGCAATTACGATCATAAGTAACGATTATCGTTCCATGGAAATGAGTGAACGTTTTCAGGTCTTTCGCAATAGCGGTCGTTTGAGATCGTTAATCGTTAACAATTATGCTAACGATAATCGTCCGGTGGAATAGGGCCCTAAGTCTGCTGACATGCGTGCTGCGAGCATCACCAGCTCGAATTGCACTAAGCCTCTTGACATGCGCACTTGTGGATTGCCTGATTGCGCTAAGTCCTTTGACATGCGCACTGAGCGATCCCCGGAAAATTCTAAGTCCATTAGAATCCTGAAAAGTTCTAAGTCTATACGCAGATGCAGTACCTCTAGCGCCGCAACTTATAAGTTCCCTTTTTCAAAAAAGCCCGGGAATCTGATTCTAGAACGAGGCATGGATAGAACCACCGCAAGGCTCGCAACACATGTCCTCCGATCACAAACAGACCATCTGTGACGTTGAACTGTCTGTCTCTCCACCTTCACCTATCATGCACATACACCTCACTCACCACGATACGGATAGGTTACCATCACATACCCAGCCCCGGGAGTTTCATATATAACCCAAGCGGTTGATCCTCCGCCCAGACTATCACTTTGAAAAAGTCAGCTGCCGCTGACGAAACATGTCAGAGATAGCATGGGACTTTTAGATCACTTGTGGTTGACTTAGCGAGCGGGGGTTTTGCGGGGAGCAACTCTGAACGTATACTAAATCGTTCCTGGGAAATATAGCTCTAATATAGCTTGCCCTGTTCTGCTTCCCCACCAAGGCTACTGATCTGGCACTCTAGCTAGTAGTGCTAGCCGCGCCACGAGCATCACCACATGCTCTGGCACCCCACAGATTCTCCAGGCACAGCAGCAGACTCGGTCAGTATCTCCCCCCAGTTCTGATAGACCTCTCACTACTACTACCATACTGTCTACGGGTTATGCAGGCTCGCACTCCCCTGGAAGTTTGGTTTGAATTATTGTGAGTTTGACGTGGTCTTTACACGGTTGATGCATGACACTAATGCATCACTGTTTGGACTCCTTTATATAACTACACAATAGGCAAGTGCAAACTACCACTGCCTTTTTGCGAAGTCGTAAATCCTGTATAGAGAGGGATTCTGCTGTCTCATCACAAGTTTTTTTTAACAATTGCACAAACACACTGGGTGAAAAAAGAAACATTTTTAATAATTGTCTCAATAAAAGTTACGTTTTAAATACCACTGGGGAACCAGGTAATCAAATACCTCACGCTAGATTTGGATGAACCTAAGCATGCTTGAGATTCGCTCAATATCTACTAAGGTCACATTTGTCTGGACCCGAGCGTGCTTCAGGTTGGCTCATCTTTAGTGATGAGCGAGCATGCTCGTCTGAGCTTGGTACTCGATTGAGTATTAGGGTATCTCGCAATACTCGAGGAAATCTCATCATCCGTTTCCTGCAAGTTTGCGCACTTTTCGCAGCCAATAAACATGCAGGAGACTATTTGGTACATCCTGCGATGATGTGGGACCCATACTTGTCGATAGCAGCGATTGGTTGGCCAGATCAGATGACCCTGCCATATAAAACTCGGCGCCGGAAGTGCTCGCTTCAGGCGCATGCTGTGAGAGATCAGGGACAGAGCTGCTGCTGGTCAGGGAGAGTGTCAGTGTAGGATTTACTGTATTGCTGGGATTTGTAGTGCATCCTGCATAGAACTTTACTGCTCATTGTATAGGGGTGACAGAAAGTGTGTACAGTTGGTGCCCATAGCAGATTGCACCGTCAAGCACCCCCTAAACTAGTGTGTACTACACTTTATTGCTGGGATTTGTAGTGCATCCTGCATAGAACTTCACTGCTCATTGTATAGGGGTGACAAAGTGTGTACAGTTGGTGCCCATACCAGATTGCACCGTACAGCCCCACCAAACCATTGGTTACTACAACTATTTTTCCAGATATCTGTATTTCATACGCAAGGCCTATCTCAGTTCCATACTGTGCAGTGGGTGATGAGAGTGGGGACTTGCAAGCGGGGTTGGAAGAGGTGTCTGATGATGACGATGAGACTCGGTTGTTTTCATGGATGTAACTCAAAGTGAGGAGGAGAGTGAGGAGCTGGTGGATGAGGATGAGGTGACTGACCCGAGCTGGTTGGATAAGCCTAGTGAAGACCGTGCTTCTGAGGGGGAGGAAAGTTCACCCGCAGGATCGGTTGGAAGAGGAATAGGGGTGGGCAGAGGGAGAGGCAGGGGCAGAGCGAGTAGATCAGCAACTGTTTCACGTCAAAACTCCAAAGTTTGACTTTCAGAGTCAAACTCCCGTGGCCAGGGCTAGATGTTCCAAAGTCTGGAAGTTTTTTAAAGAAACTGCGGATGACCGATGGACTGTAGTGTGCAACGTGTGCCACGCCAGGATCAGCAGGGGAGCCACCACTACCAGCCTAACCACTACCAGCATGCGCAGGCATATGAGTGCTAAACACCCCACTCAGTGGAACCAAGGCCATTCAGTGACTTCAAGTCGCACCCCTGCTCCTTCCCCTGTGTCACGTGCTGGCTCTGTCAGTCTCCCCGCCCAGGCCCCAGGCACGAGCGCCTCCCACCCTACACGCACCCCTTCACCTCCACTATGCTCCAGACCCTCCAGCAAGGTGTCCAAGCGCAGCGTTCAACTGTCCTTGCAGCAACTGTCCCTTGCCTCCATGTTGGCTACTGCTGGGCCTTTACTGGCATCCATGTTGACTACTGGTGTGCCTGCCCTTGCCTCGTTGTTGCAGGGCCTTAACTGGCATCCATGTAGACTACTGGTGTGCCTGCCCTTGCCTCGTTGTTGCTGGGCCTTAACTGGCATCCATGTAGACTACTGGTGTGCCTGCCCTTGCCTCGTTGTTGCTGGACCTTAACTGGCATCCATGTAGACTACTGGTGTGCCTGTCCTTACCTCGTTGTTGCTGGGCCTTAACTGGCATCCATGTAGACTACTGGTGTGCCTGCCCTTGCCTCGTTGTTGCTGGGCCTTAACTGGCATCCATGATAGCCTACTTGTGTGCCTGCCCTTTCCTCGTTGTTGCTGGGCCTTAACTGGCATCCATGTAGACTACTGGTGTGCCTGCCCTTGCCTCGTTGTTGCTGGGCCTTAACTGGCATCCATGTAGACTACTGGTGTGCCTGCCCTTGCCTCGTTGTTGCTGGGCCTTAACTGGCATCCATGTAGACTACTGGTGTGCCTGCCCTTGCCTCGTTGTTGCTGGGCCTTAACTGGCATCCATGTAGACTACTGGTGTGCCTGCCCTTGCCTCGTTGTTGCTGGCCCTTAACTGGCATCCATGTAGACTACTGGTGTGCCTGCCTTTGCCTCGTTGTTGCTGGGCCTTAACTGGCATCCATGTAGTCTACTGGTGTGCCTGCCCTTGCCTCCTTGTTGGCTACTGCTGGGCCTTAACTGGCATCCCCGGTTCATGTGTAATTAGCAGTGAGCTTGGTTGCGTGTGACAAGGGGCGAACCTGGTGGCGGCTCTGCAACTCGGCAGCCTCACACATGTACCATGCCTGGCCCACGTCTTCAACCTAGTGTTGCTGCAGTTCCTTAAAACTTACCCTAATGTGGCTGACTTTCCTACCAAGGTGCACCGCATCTGTGCGCATTTCCGCAAGTCAACCAGTTAAACTAATCCCAACTGCTACAGTCAAATTATAACTCAAATTCAAACTCAAAACAACGGTGGGGGGAGAAGTGGGGAGTCACATGATGCAGGGAATGTTACCCCAACTGCTAGAGTCAAATTCTTAGTCAAATTCAATTTACCTTCCTTGTCTTGTCCATTACGAACCATATTATCTGTGGATTTCATCTTATCTTAGGGGTGTCCTCTGCCATCCTTTCACCAGTAGCTTCTATCCTTCCTTGGATGTTGTAGCCTTTTCGAAGGCAGGATTGACCAGGTCTTTTTAATAGACACTTGCCCTCTCTTAGAGACTCTTTAAAGGATTGAAAGTGTATTCATTCATTCAAATCAAATTCCGGGGCCTCTTAAGAAGACTGTATCGTTATTCTTCGTCCCTACCTCCAAAGATATGCCTCTCACGCACAACTGCATGTGGGTGTGAGGCTAAATCTAGCCATAATTGTATTGTCCATCTTGGTCTGGGTCTGTGGTGTCAGGCTAAGTTTTTGGGTGGTCCATATGCTACCAGTGTTTGAATGGTTCCATGTGTTCTCACCACCATGCTGTGTCAGGCCTACTTTTTGGGAGGCTCACTTGCTACCTCACTTTTAATGGTTCTCTGTGTCCTCACTGCCATGCTCTGACGTCACACTACGTCTGCGGAGGAGCGGGATTAGTTGCCGGGGGCCCGCCAACCGGCCAGCTGTTTTTTTTGGTCTAGCTGTGGCCGGGGCCTCACCACCTCCGGTCAAGAGGCATCAGGTGTACCCTTAATGGTGCCCCCCTAAAACTCGTGGGTATACGGTATTGCTGGGATTTGTAGTACACCTGCATAGCACTTCATTGCTCATTGTAATGGGGTGTCACAGAGTGTGTATAGGTCCAGACACTAACAGATTGTACCGTACAGCCCCCCCCCCCCTCAAAACTTGTAGGAGCACAAGTATTTTTCCTGATTTCTGTATTTCATACGCAAGGCCTATCTAAGTTCCATACTGTGCAGTTTCCATAAAATGGTGAACCCCAGGGTAAGGGTCGAGGACGAGGGGTGGGGTTCCAAGTAATGCCGTTGCTGGAGGCCGTGGTTCAGGGCAGGGTGACACAGCAGCACCTGTTAAGGAGGTAGCAGTGGCACACAGCAGACTTCAACTCCCTAGCTTCTTTGACCAACTTACAGGGTCTCAAGGTAGACCGATATTGAAACCGCAGCAGTGTGAACAGGTGATCACGTGGATAGCCGATAATGTGTCCAGTAACTTATCCACCACCCAGTCTTCCACGCAGTCCACCCACGCTACCAAAGGGAGTGGAACCCTTGCTCCATTAGCTCTGCCTCCTTCCCCACAGCCTGGCCCCTCCAGGGAAAGAAGGGATTCAGATCCACCACCATGCTCCCAGGAACTCTTTTCTGGACCTTTCCCTGAGTCAGAGCAACCGGAGCAGTCAATCTGTCCTGATGCCCAAACTATGCCGCTCACGCAGTCAGTGGGTGATGAGAGTGGGGACTTGCAAGCATAGTTGGAAGAGGTGTCTGATGATGACGATGAGATCCGGTTGTCAGACAGTGAGGTTGTTGTCATGGATGTAACTCAAAGTGAGGAGGAGAGTGAGGAAATGGAGTTGACAAAAATGACGTTTAGGATACACACCGCCACAGTTAATAGTTTGTTAATGCTGTTTGTGCCTTAAAGGGGAGGGTAACTATCACTTCATAGAACGATTGACGTGACTATAACTTTCATATTGACATGCCAGCCTCCTTACCACCAACAGTTGCCAAAATAGGGCAGAGGTGGTCAGGTCCTCACCTTTTTGTTTCTGTTTGTCTATCCGGGAAGTAATGATCAGGAAGGAACAGATGCCGCACTCGGCTGAGGGCCCTCTGCCCCTTCCTTTAAGCAAGTAGGGTTAGGGTCAGCACTTGGACAAGTTTGGTGACAGTTTAATTTGTTGGGATATATACATATTGTAAGTTTGCACAGTATGAGAGAGAAATCTATCTAGCTGTGCTTATGCTTGTTTGTTAGCGCTTAAACCAGTTAGCACTTAGAATTGTGAATTGTCACATTAGTCAACTAGGGAATGGGATGTCACTATTGGTGGGTTCATAGTTTTCAGTTCATAGTTCACATTGTAAAAGTTTAAAGTTCTGCACTTATCTCACTTTTCATTGGTTGTATAGATATAGATGTATAGATGTATTGTACTTTTTTCTTAATTTGATATTTTCTTTTTTTTTTCTTAAAGGGGAAACCCCGGATCAAGCCAAGAAAAAATTTAACTTCTGCAGAAGCATATAGCATTATTAGATAGATAGATAGATAGTTAGATTGATAGATTGATAATAGATAGATAGATAGATAGATAGATAGATAGATAGATAGATAGGTAATAATTTATTACCTATCCCAGTTTTGAAACTACCAAAAATCCATTTGTTTTGTGTTTTTTTGTTCTGTTTTGTGTTTCTGTATTTCCTGGTTGAGCAGATGTACTCAGTACTACAGGTTCCAGAATGCATTGCTGTCCCTCTGTTTTAACCAGGCTGTTTCACAGAATTAGGCATAATGGTGCCATTAGGCAGCCTCAGAGGCATGCATACATGCTGCCCCTGCTGTTTCCTGTCCATTTCCGTTGTGTTTCCATCAATTTCTGAGGTTGACAGGTTTTCACATGACCTTTCCTCTACCAAACTTGAGTCTCCTGCAAAAAAGCTTGAGTCTCCCATTGACTTCAATGGGGTTCGTTACTCGAAACGAGCACTCAAGTATCGGGAAATACTCGTCTCGAGTAACGAGCACCCGAGCATTTTAGTACTCGCTCATCACTATTCATCTCCATTTGTCGGCCATTGAGATAGAAAGCCCACTGGACTGCTAAGCTTAGAAATAACAAGTTCTGCTGAATTGTTTCTCTCCAAACTAGATATTAATCAGCTCAGGTTCCCTTACTCTATAACATGTAGTCTGCTGAATGGACTGTATTTCCATTGTTACAGGTCCTCTTATAACAGCTATTTCACTCGTCAGATTTCATCCAAAGGTGCAGTACAGGCATACTTTTGGCTCTGGCCAATGTCTCCATAATATTAATACATGTCAGCCTATTGGACTTATGAATAAAGCACACATATTCTTAATGGACGGGTGGAAGACTAAGTATATGAACGATGGGTCCATATCATATACTGTTTATCATACATATAAATCCTACTTGTAAAAAGGAGGTTGACTAGTGTCTTTTAAAAATATCCCAAGAAATGTGCCTTCAATTAACCCTTATCTCGAAATTATTGGAAAATCCCATTATTTTCTTGATAACCATTCATAAGGGGAATGTTCCAGATCTCACCACCTTGGCTCTCATATCTACTCACATTCCAATAAAATATAGAATGTTTTGGCAAAGTATAGCACATAATGTTCCTACAAATCAATGTTCCAGTAACATCTGGTATATTATGGTAAGTCTGGTCACATGAAGGTTTTTTTGCTGTGTGAGGTTGGACATTTGCCTTCTAGTAAATGGCTCATATCATGTTAACATAGATGTTTAAGTATTCAGTGTGTGTGTAGTACAATATGGTACTCAAGATCTATTTGTGCACATACCTAACAATTGTGTAACCTTTAGCGGGAAACATAACACAGGCCAACTCATGTTTTTTTCATGTATATTTTAACATTCCATCTCTTGATTTTCAGCACTTGGTGCTTTTTCTTGCCAAGTTTCCTTCCAGCCCTAGGAGTACCTTTGTTGGCATGGCTGCTTTCCCCCTCACTTAGCATTTCACATACTTTTCTTGGTGACTCAGTGTGGACTGCGGGGTACTGTAAGGGATGTTATCATACTTACCAACTTCTACAGCCACCGCTATTCAAATGCCTCACTATTGGACTCAAGCATTCTTAAGTTGCGCTCATCTCTATATTACAACTTAGAACTGCTATAATGGCCATCCGACCCAATAATGTAGATGGTCAAAGAAACATCCACTTTTTAAAAGTAACCTGTAGTGATGAGCAAATATCCCGATGTTCGGTTCGTATCTCAAACACAAACATAAAAATAATAATCATGATTGTGATCGGTTCGTGTTCGCCGAACATTCACAAACATTACACAACTGCGTACTGATTATCAGGTGCAAAGCATAAAATATGTAATAGTAAAGCAATTTCATAGCATTAGCGTATCTTTTATTCGCCTGTGCATATATACCCAATGACTTATATACTACTGTGTATATTAATTACACTGCAATCACTTGGACACAGCAGAGCCAGACAGAAAGATTAATGGAAAAATAAAAAAAAATTTAAATAAATATATATATATATATATATATACAGTATGTACTGTATATATATATATATGTGTGTGTGTCCAGATAAACTGTATCACTCTGAAGTAAATTGAAAGCAATCGTGGTTTATTGACCCATGCAAACAGTAGCACTGTTTGCATGGGTCAATAAACCATGATTGCTTTCAATTGACATCGGAGTGCGACAGTTTATCTGGACTTATATTATATACACCTTGGCACCTTCCTAAGTGCTGCTGTTTTTTTAATATATATATTGGTTACTTATGCTGCTTAAACGCTGGATTCTGTAACCTTACCTATACTGACAATTTCACGTTCAAAGCCCTTCTCGGTCAGTTCTCCCTCCCTACACTGACTAACTACCACTGTGAATATTGCTGCTGAACTGAATTCAGATGCTGTCCCTGCTTGTTTCACTCTCCCTAATAAATGGAACAAGAATCAGGAAAGACTGTGAAAAAATTCAAATTCACAGTAATGCCAGTAGTGAACATGGCTACTACATTACGTGATGTGCCCTTCCTTTTCCACACGTTTATTGACTCTTTCAAACTGGTGGGAGAAAACTTTTGCAGTTGCGTACGTAGTTGCGGACATTCGCATGTTCGAAAATGTGAAAATGTTCGTTATAAATCTTCCTATCAAAAAGCAAATTGTTCGTGATCGGCAAACACTAACAATTAGTGACATGTTTGTATGAACATAAGAACATGTTCGCTCATCACTAGTAACCTGTTGCATTGACAATGCAGTCCAGTCTGCCGGGAGCACGATTTAGAGCAAGAAGAGGAAGCAGATTGACTTATAGAATACAGACCTAGAGGAGTGCCTGCAGCTCACACCTATGGTTTACACTAATGCCTCTCGGCTATATTTAAAAAACAACGCCAAAATGTTGGTATATAACTTGATCAAACTATATTGCCTCATGTACCGCATGCAGGTAATGCCTCTCGGCTATATTTAAAAAACAACGCCAAAATGTTGGTATATAACTTGATCAAACTATATTGCCTCATGTACCGCATGTAGGTCTTCTGGCACACATGAGTCCCTACTCTAAAACAACACTGTGGCCCCCCACACCCGCAGGTGCTGCCGGCGGAGGAGGTGGACGCCAAGTAACACAATTGTGAACAAGGTGTTACTACTCACCAATGCTCCAGCAGGTAAAACAGGAGAAAAAGGAGGTACTAACCATATGCGCACAGGTGCTTCCTGCGCATTGGGGTCACATGGGTCTTACAAGGGAGAAGTGCAAGCCACAAAAAAGGGAGAACATTTAAAATACAGACCTAGAGAAAAAAGAGTGGCTGCACATCATACCTATGGTTTACACTAATGCCTCTCAGCTATATTTAAAAACTCCAGAATGTTGGTATATAATTTGATCAAACCATATTGCCTCATGTACCACGTGCAGGTCTTTTGGCACACGAGTCCTTACTCTAGAACAACACTGTGCTGGTCAGTGACCACCAACCCCACAGAGCAAGAGCCAACAGGGGAGCGGTGGCCACAGCATTGCGCTGCAAATCCACTGTCACAGGACCAATCCCCATGGGTTAAAGTGTCACTTTCGTTATAACTTTCAAAATCTAAATAAACAGTAGATGTGATATAAAGCAAGTTAGCAATACACATTCACTATTTATTTTTTTGTATCATGGAAAACACGGCACTACCTGTTTTCTGACTCTTTTTTTCTAAAAAAAAAACAGGAAACAGTCAGAAAACAGAATGCCCTGTGTATCCCAGGCCATCTGAGCCTGAGAGAAGACAATCATGTGCCATGACTCTCTGTACTGGACTGATTTCCTGTGTTTAGTCTGTCAGAAAATCTGCCTTCCGGAGACTGGACCTGGATTTCTGGTAAGTTCAGCTTTGTTTTACGGCATGATAACAACAAAAAATGAATGAATGTATATTGCAAACTTGCTTTATATCACATGTACTGTTGATTTAGATTTTGAAAGTTCTAACGACAGTCAAACTTTAAGCCTGAATGAACAGAGATTTATATAAATAAATGACATAATAATCTGGAACATCCCACAAAACTATATCCTGCTTCTCCTGTTCTATGACATGATGCCTTCAGATTGGACTGCAATTTTAGACTGGTAACTAGGAACTAGACTGTAACTTTCTGGAGCAATACAATAATTTTATCTGTGAAAATTGTTTAATATATGAGGAGTGTCTCAAGTCAGGCGCGAAGAGAGATAAGGGTATTGGGGTAAAATATAGGTACTGCTCCTCCTCTTGGCAGGTATGATATGATGCATTTGTTTCCTTTACATCAAATTACTATATGAAAGCAAATGTACCATCACGGGTACTGAAAGTTTTTTTGCAGTACCTGCTTCGTGCTGGTGTGGAGATCCCAGTGGTGTGGTCCTTTATTCAAAACGCTTCTGGGTTCTTGTGCTCTGTGCCATTCTTTGCTTGAGCACTGGCCTTGTTTGGAGCACTGCGGGCAGGCCCAGCGCCCCTAGTGTGCCCATAACCCCTCTACCCCTCTACACGGTGATTCAGGGATTCTAATGGAGACGTGTCACCGAGGGTAGGAGTTACTGTCACATGGGGGGGACGCCGGGCCTGCTCCCAGTGCTCTGAGCTGGGCTGGTGCTCAAGCAGAAAATGATGGTGAGTGCTGTAACTTGCTGGCATTTTGAAAAAAGGCCCATGCCACCGGGATTCCCGAGCTGGCGCTGAGCAGGTACTGCGATAAAGAATTTTCAGTACCTGTGATGGTACATCCGCTTTAAATGTGCCAACTTTTAAGAGATGATGATCTTACAGGCAATATTTTTTTGTACAAAAATCCTGAAGTTACATAAAACCTGTGCCACCCAATCAACAGTGTCAGAATCAACAATGCCTTCATAAACTGTACAAGCCAGAGTGGCATACATAGTAATCACCATGGTACCCACATACACAGTGTCAGAATGCTCTTATTAATATGATTGAAAGTACCAGAATAAGCAATGTTAGCTAGGGAGTACCTTCATCAGACTTTTGCTCACCCACCTCCTCTACATTGAAGATTTACTCTGAACATCTGTTAAAAATATGTCTCATAACAGATCAGCTCACAGAGGGATCAATTTACATCTTGCCCACAGAAGTGTAAGGAGAGGAATTAGCTGCAGAGAGAAACATAGCTGAAAGCTCTACTAATTGTTATATTTCAACCAAGTTTTAGCTGAAACTGCTTAGCACTGCTATATAATGTCCTCTTTGCTGTTGCTGCTGTTAGGGTGGACTCTACAGATAAAGAGGAGACAGACCTGCAAAATCTCCTCTTCTGTGTGTGTATATTAGACATTTCAGCAGTTAGTCTCCACTCGCTAGCTCAGGAATTAATGAAAAATAGTACCAAAGCTTGCAGAGGCAAAAACTGGTGAAAATAACATGTAGTTATGTACTGTCACAAAAATACTCACTTGATCGCTTAGACTGAAAAGTTTGTTGGAAGATTAGTTACTATTTAAAATGTTATTTTTTTGGTTGTTGATTAAATAGCTATAAATTAAAAATACCCCATCCCCCCCAAAAAAAAGAATAAAAAAATAAATAAACTCTGAAATGGACAAAAAGCTTCACAAAAAAAAAGAAAAATGTTATAGCTCTTGGAATGAGGGGAGAGAAACATTTAAAAATTAGTGCAACCTTAAAGGGTTAAAAAAAATTCTTTACTGTGTAGACAAATCATTGCAGAACAGAAAGTTTAGTTTGACGTTTTTTCACTATCCTGGATGAGAACGGTTACTGGTATTTATTCCCAAAACATGAAATAAAGCTAAAACCCATTCAGTATTTTGACAACTCTACTGTAACTCTTTTTGTGATGTGGTGAAGAATTCCATCCATATCCTCTTTTGGCACCCCTTCCACATGACCATCAAGCTCCCTGCCTGCGGTCACACAAAACATTATCACACACTCGGAACACATGACTTTGTGATTCTATTTGTTGAGATGTAATCTAATTTTACCTTGAGCTGGGATATCCTGCTTCATAGGCAAGTGTCTGACCTGCACCTCTTCAACGTTACAATCTATACTTGAATCTCCCTTCAGGGGGTTTGAGTTCCTGCACATCAAGTCTGTCTTTAAGCTGTCCACAAATCAGTCCCGCGGTACTGGGGCAAATTAAAGACATGTATGTTTGAGATTAAGGGTGTGATGAATATCAATTTTGGATTTTTGGCTAACTTATTAGCTGGAAAGGTATTTGGCTGAAGGACTATATTAGCTATAAGAAGAACACAACATGTGAAACAGTTTGAGAAGTGACAGCTTTTCTTTGTATCTTTAGGCAAGGCAATTTATCAATGTATGTATGCCTCAGGTGTCAGGGCTAGATTGTAAGCTCTTCCGGACAGGTATTGCTGGTTTCTGCAGACTGAGTGCAAGACTAATCAAATGTCATAAATTTTTCTAATACAGGGTAATAGCTTCATGACCTTCTCCGCTGTTGTCAGTTCAGATATTAAGTTGTTCCAAGATCAAGTGCCATGACAGATATTTAACAGTATATTCTTGCTATGTATTTTACCCGTCATAGTTAGCATACTGCTTTATGTTACCCAGTGCTGCCCCCTGCTGAGGCATGCATATTGCATGGGCTGCCACAAAAATGGCAACTGCTCTGAAAATATTGGTAGCTCAGCTATAGAGTTTCTACTCCTTTAGTATGTTTTAAGGACAAATGTATAGACCTAAACAGATAGAAGAAGGTAAGAACGTCACCTGCTAGATGCCCCCCCCCCCCCCCAGTCTGTTAGAACAGATTCTCATCATGTATAGCAAAGGGGTTCAAGAAAAGTATCATTATGGAGGAGAGTGACAGTCTTCAAGTGAACAACGGCAAGACCATGTGGCTATTGGCCACCACACCACCGGTCTGACTAGCAGTGGGTATATATGTGAACATTGATGTAGAAAAGTACATGCTAAAACTGTATGTGTCAGAACCCAGAAGATTTATAACATTAGGATCTCATACTAGTAGCAATGAAGCAATTCTTTGGTAACTACAGAAAAAAAAAAAAACATAACAAATGCTGCAATTTTTCATTTTATTTTTCTTAGCCCAAAGCCAGAAACCTAAAATGCATTATATAACTTTTTTTTTGTAAAATGCCACTTTAATCTCTTTTGTCTTTTGAAGTTTGTAACATTAGTTCTTACAACCCAGACTAAGCCTATCTTTATCCCTTGTGAGTGATAACTTATTTTGTAATTAAGCTCGAATTCCTCGTCTGTCGATCGCTCACACCAGAGGCTGTAGAACTGGTTTTACACAGACAGTTTTGACACCCTCAAACTTGCACGAGTTGGGAACTGCAGCAACTTGGCCAGCTTAAAGGGTGTCTCCCTCGGGGTTAGTCATTATCCAGTTCTCTCCACCCAGATGCAAGACTCATTAAAGTTGTCCCAGACTTCACCTTTCTTAGCTGTCGGTACTATTTGTTTGGCTTTGTTTTCCTCTAGAACTAATCCTACTGAGAGATAAATTGTTTTGCACACCTTTGTGAACTCTTCAGAGTACGCCAGATTCATTCACGAAGATGAGCAGACCAGATAGGGCCATGGTGCCAGGACCAAGTTCACATGTTTGCTCACTATTTCCATACCTACAGTACAACAAATATAGATGGAAAACATATAGGTCCTTTAGTATAAAAACTGGTTAATAAATGTGTCAATGTTGCTCATGGCAACCAGTCAGGTCTGATTGTTTTCATTTTTAAACCTGTTCTGGAAAAATAAATTCACACTTTTGTTATGTTCTTTACCAATGAATGTGTCAATTGTGTGTTAATCACATTTACCAATGGAAATATAAATGAAATAGTAAACCTGAATGTTTTCTCACTTCATTCTGTTTTACCTCCATCTTAGATTTGTTTTTGTTCTGTAAATATTTACAAGCTGTAAGTTCTCTTTTTAAGCGTTTTTCTCATCTTGGACGACTCATCAAGTTAAATATTTTTGAAAATACATTTATTTAGCAAACATGCATACTTCTCTTGATATGCTGCTCTTTCCCTCCCCTTGTTTCCTAGTTTTCTAGGTTACTGATCACCGCTCTGCTCTAAAAGCATTGGTCAGACTGATATATATGTAGGTATGGTGTAGATGTACTTATACAGATATAGAGGGAGATTTATCAAAGGGTGTAAAATAAAGAGTGGTGTAAACTGCTCACAGCAACCAATCACAGCTCAGCTTTCAGCTCTGGTAAAAGGAAAGAGGAGCTGTTATTGGTTGCTGTGGGCAGTTTACACCAGTGTATATTTTAAACCCTTGGATAAATCTGGGCCATAGTGTATACAGCGGTGCCTTGGATTGCTAGCATAATTCGTTCCAGGACCGTGCTTGTAATCCAAATCACTCTTAAACCAAAAGAAAAGAAAATTTTCCCATAAGAAATCACTGATATGCAGACAATTGGTTTCACACCATAAAATAATGATTTTTTATTCTGAATAACATGAAAAACAGATGGAACAAACATCTAGGAACAGCTGAATCTGACACATTATAAGTTACTGTACAGTATGTAAAAAAAACAGCAGCAGTTTGTATATCCAGAATAGAGATGCAGATACCCATAATGCAGTAGTGTAGTACAACAGGCTAGAATAGAGAAGAAAGGCTGCTATCAGAGGTCTGTGCGGTCACATGACAGCAATGGGGAAGGTGTGTGTGTTCAGCATGGACCAATCAGGAAGTGAGAATCAAAGAGCTGTGCAGGAGGATAGAGACAGAAACTTTTCTATAAAGCAGTTTTAGTGGCTGAGTGTAAGTGCAGGCACATTACAGCAGTGTGTATGGCTGAGTATGAGTGCAGGCACATTATAGCAGCCGTGTGTATAGCTGAGTGTTAGTTCAGGCACATTATAGCAGAAATGAAGAGGATGGGAAACACAGTGGCTGACAAAGACTGCAGGAAGTATGAAGGAATGAGCAGAACAGATGTGGGCACATACATGCAGCACTCTCTGTCCGGGGAGAGAGGGGTTACAGCTATGAAGAGATTACCTCCACAGTCCTGTCCCCTGATGTAAGCCCCAGCCTGAAGTGGATCTGTCATGATTTGGAAGGTACGGGAGACTTTCTGGGTCAGAGTATAGGGCTGTAGACCACGCTATGCAGACCATGCCCCCCCCCCCCCACTTTCCCTCCCTCCCAGTACATTGCTTAAACCAAAGCAATGTTCTAAAACCAATTTTTAAAAACTGTGAGCTCTTTTTGCAAAACGCTCTTGATCCAAGTTACTCTTAAACCAAGGTACCACTGTATATATAGTGTATAGTGATGCCTTTGATTATGAGCATAATTTGTTCTGGGACCGTGCTTGTAATCCAAATCCACTCAATTGGTTCAACACCCTAAAAATAATGATTTTATGTTCTGAATAACATGTAAAACTAATGAAACAAACATTTATAAACAGCTGAATATCTGATATTATAAGTTACTGTACAGTATAGCAGTCAGCATGTGGTATATAATGTATAGTAAGTGCACAAACCTGAAAAAAAGGCAGGGCTGCTGTCAGAGGTCTGTGTGGTTACATGACAGCAATGGGGAAGGGGCTGTGTCTAGCATGGACCAATCAATTACAGTTATGGAGAGATTACCTCCACAGTCCTCTCCCCTGATTTAAGCCCCAGCCTGAAGTGGATCTGCTATAATTTGGAAGGTTAGGGAGACTTCCTGGGTCAGAGTACAGTGCTGTACACCCCGCTATGCAGACCATGCCCCTCCCACACTCCCCCTCCCACCCAGTACAGGGAGCTCTTGAGCCAAAACAATGCTCTTAAACCAAGTCACAATTTTGAAAAATTCTAAGTTCTTCTTCCAAAACGCTCTTAAACCAAGTAACTCTTAAGCCAAGGTACCACTGTAGGTGTATAGAAATAAAAGGGGACATTTAATAAGACCTGCATACTTGTACGCTGGTCTTAAATTAGGCCCCACCCCCATTCACCCCGTCTGATTTAGACAACTCCTCCCTGCCTTGCCGCCCCCGTCTGCTCATTGGGGTTACGGCTGGCATACGCCATGGAGTAGGTAAGAATAACCCACAAAAAAGATAACCAATCCTCATGTTTTAGTATTAAATAAGGAGTGATAAATGCAATTTGTAAAACACACAGTTTTAACATGCTTTGTATCGCCACATGCCCCTTGTGGTTACATACAGCTGAAATACAAATAGATAAAAACAATCAGATACAGTTGACCACCCCAAACTGTAAGTCACTAATAGTTAATATAGAGTAATTAGATATCACTGGATATGCTCCGATCTGCGCAAGGCTGTTTTCATATAAACAGAGTAATATAACTATTATCCCTCACACAACCTTCGATCCTCCAGTGACCTCCTTTGCGCTCCCCCCCTTGTTCGTAACCCACACAAACATCTCTAAGACTTTGTCCGAGCCTCCCCCATACTCTGGAACTCACTATCCCGACACATCCCCTGACCACCCCAAACTGTAACAGTCACTAATAGTTCATATGAAATAATTAGATATCACTGGATATGCTCCGATCTGCGCAAGGCTGTTCTCATATAAACAGAGTAATATAGATACTGTCCCTCACTCAACCTTCGATCCTCCAGTGACCTCCTTTTGGGCCCCCCCCATGTTCGTACCTCACACAACCGTCTCCCCCATACTCTGGAACTCACTACCCTAAAACATCCGGCTCTCACCCACCATCAAGTCCTTCAAAAACAACCTGAAAACACATATTTTCAAACTAGGCTACAACCTATATCAATTCTGCATCACACTTGACTGGCTGCACTTTACCTCCTGTTTCTCTCCCAGTGCCTTCTAGATTGTAAGCCCTCACAGGCAGGGTCCTCTTCCTTATGTACCAGTCTGCCATTTGCCTTCAAGTAATGTGTTTTTGATCTTGTGATCTTCCTGTTTGTTACCCCTATCACTTGTAAAGCGCTCTGGAATTAAGGGCGCTTTATAAATGAATAAATAATAATAGATAACTAATGCAGCTCTTGTGAATTTGTGAATAGCCCCCGCGGTGCTATGGCGGAGGTACGGCCGGTCCCTTGCCAGATGGTAGAGTGTGACGCCACTCCGATGGTGGTTGGCTGAGATACAGCCGGGCCCAGTGTTGTTATGTCGTGATGCCACTGCCGGTTGGACCCCTGACGAAGTTCCGGTTGGGACGCAATGCGTAGGGTATCATGGGCCACCACAAGTCGCTCCTTTCCCTCTTTACATGGTGATATACATTACTTTACTTGCTGGTGTATTTGTTTAGGTTGCACTGGTTTATGGTCCATTTATTTTTGAGTGTAATCATCACATACAAACACCTTATATCACGTATATCAGTTACTTGAATTTATTATCTGTTTTATTTGTCACATTGACCTTTTTCATTCTCTGAGGGTCGGTTGAGCTACACTTCTTCCTTGTGTTGTTAGCCTGAGGGGCCCTATGTATTGTGTGGGCCGCACATGTTTCTTTCCCCTCCTTTGCGGATTTTGTTTTTAACATTGTGTAGGGCAGTATTTTTGTAATATTGCTGTCATTCATGTATATGTTTTGATATCTAATAAATTATTTTTTTTGATATTTTGGGGTGTGCTCCTTTGGTATAACATACCTCTGTTTCTTTTTTGTGTCGTGGTACAAGTTTCAAGTAGTTTTTTTCAAGTATAACTATATACTTTGCACATGTGAACGTGCATTTTTAAATTCAGTCCACTGACTTCTATGGAAAATTAATGGCATCATAAGGATCTGATGGAGGATGCTGCATATTGAAAAAATACTATTTAGATAAAAAAAATGAAATGTATCTAAAATCATTTAAATGTATTAGCAACATTTTTTTAAGGAAAGAGGAAGCTACTTTAGTACACAAGTGTGAATGAGTCCTTAGACTAATTGTTCTGCAATCAACTGATTCAGGCTATGTACACTCCTGATTAAAGATGAGGCAATCTACAATAGGAATGAAGCAAATTGCTTCATTCCTATTTGCATTTTGTTCATCAGGCTGCGGGCTTTGAGGTCTGCCCTGCTTTGTGCCACTCCTCCCCAGGTGCTGGAAAAAGATGGATCCAGTCCTGAGAAACTGGGAGAAATTTAGCATAACATGTTATTGGGGAGTTAGTGGGCTAATCTTTAACATGTATGTGGGACAGACCCAGTGTATCACAGAAATAAGATCATTAGAGTGCATAGGGCAAGGATTTAGCTATCATGGAGAACACATAGTATACATGAGGAACTCCAGCAGCTCTGGTGGCCCCTAACCCATAGTCGAGAGAGTAGGTGTAGAGTTACAAATAATGTTCTGGGGTCTGATAGGATCCAGATTCTTGGGGTGTCAAATCCAGAATATAGCTATGTTCACACAACGTCAAAAAAAGAGAAAAGGCGGCAGCTTTTGCTATTTAAAAAAATGTCTGTTATTGCCGCAATTTAAATGACTGCAGTGCAATGCATTAAAGTCAATGGTAAGACGGACGTCCAATGCACATAATGTATTGAATAATGAACGTTATCACAGCAGAGGTCAAAATAAGGATCATGACAATTATTTCGGACGTCTTTTGCAAACAGCGTCTTTTATTAGTTGTTCACACACAGTTTTTCTTTTGTCATCGTTCTTTCTCCGTTTTTACTATTTAATTCAAAGGACTTTTCAATTAAGCCCCACCCAAAGGGCAATTAGTAACCAAACTAGAATAATGTACCAACAACCGTCATTGCACTAAGGTAAGGCCAGACAGCTAAATGACGTACGTTATTTTAGACTCAAAATGACGGACGTAATTTTAAAGTGAGCTTAAAAAACGTTGTGTGAACATAGCCTATGTCTTCAATTGTGAAATAACGCTGAACGGTGGGTAATCGGCCAAGTACGTCTGATAATCGTGGTAGGCCTTAAGGTACTTCTTCCCACCTTATTCATCTTAATTGGTGCTTGAAAGTGAAGTACTGACTTTGTAAACTGCAGACACTGTCTAAAATGAATGGGTATGCTGAACCACCATTTCAACCTCTTATACTTCTGTATGTCAATATCCGTGATCACCAACCATTTAAAGGGGTTATCCAACGCTACAAAAACATGGCCACTTTTCCCCCTCTCTTGTCTTCAGTTCAGGTGTGGTTTGCAATTAAGCTCCATTTACTTTAATGGAACTGAGTTTGAATCCCCACCCAATCTGGAGACAAAAGAGGGGGGAAAGTAGCCATGTTTTTGTAGCACTGGATAAAACCTTCAAAGGCTGCCATTTTCTAATCTATAACTTCTATGTGTCCACATCTAAAGCCAATCTCTTTTAAAGTGGTTGTCCAGAGAAAAATTGTTACACCTAGAATCTGTGTCAATCCCTACAGCTGCCTTTCTGATGTTCTTCTGCTCAGAACTTCCTTCTCTGCATATAGTAAGGGCCTACTCCAATCCCTGACCGAGAATAGAAGAAGCTGACCAACAGGACTGGCACTGTCAGAACAGCAATCTGTAGAGATCATACAGATATGTGAGAGGTGAGTAATTTTTTTGTTTTACTGCCATCATATGCATTTCTAAATTTGACACAATGGGGGAGATTTATGAAACATGGTGTAAAGTGAAACCGGCTCAGTTGCCCCTAGCAACCAATCAGATTCCACCTTTGATTTTCCAAAGAGTCTGTGAGGAATGAAAGGTGGAATCTGATTGGTTGCTAGGGGCAACTGAGCCAGTTTCACTTTACACCATGTTTGATAAATCTCCCCTAATATCTCCAGACAACCCCACTGAGACTATATTAGCATATAAAATACACAGGGGAAAAAGGGAAGCTGCTTTGGTAATATACGGTTAAATGATTGTCCTATTGGGGCAACTTCTTTCCATAATACCTTTTATTATGAAAGTCCCCCTGGATGACTGACACATTTGATGGATGACCTGGTTCTTTTATCCCGAATGTAAATGAACAACAATATCTGGATTTCTGTGCTGTTTTTTAATTAGAATTTTCTGTCACCTTAATTTAGTATGTGAACAAGCCATAGATCCACCTCTACGCTGATGCAACTGCAGTTACAGTGTTTGGATGATTGTACTACTTTTATAATGTTTCATGCAATTTGGGAATTTTCCACGTTTTTCTCCTAGACTAGAGGCGGTCGTCTTAGAAAGGCAGTATTTCTGAAGATTGCCGACAGCAATTATGTGGTGGGATTTACTTAATGCTGATGGTGTAAACTTTGTAATGTAATACAGGCACCAATCTTTGTAAATGGAAAGGGATTTGTATGGTGAAATGATTGCTCTCATGGAATCTGAAGTGAGAACAGCTATATTCACATCTTAACACTGTGTCAAGCTGTTCACAAAGGAGTTTTAGCACAGGATAATATATATTGGGGTAGATAGGAGCATTATGCATTTTTGTACAGAAGAAGAAATGACTTTTATGCTCAACACTTAAATGGGTATATATGTCTATACTCTATTTCACATATACTGTAGATTACATAAATTGTGTCATATAAATTGTAATAAGTATAGTTATTCATATATAAGACATAGTCTATTTTATTTAGGTGACTGCTAGGGTTATTCTTCTAGTTTCATATTATTATTACTATTATTGGTCATTATTAGTAGCTGAAAATTCCCTTTGGTGTAAGAAGGCATGGTCTAGAATTACAACCACTCTCAACCTGCTATAAAGTGGTGGCCTGAGGTCATAGTAGTTACTAATCTATTCACTATTGGTAATATCAGTCAGTCTCTTTTCTCACAATATACAATAATTGTAAATTAACAAATTAATGTTAAAAAAAGGACCTAGAGGCAACCACCTAAAATTAGATATTTCTACCTTTAAAGGGGTAGTGCGGCAATAAACATTTATTCACAAATTAACACACATTACAAAGTTATACACCTTTGTAATGTGTGCTATGTAAGTGAATGGCCCAATTATGCTCAGCCAATCGTGGCTGAGCAGCTAATGAAGTGGCAGAGGGGGGCCGGCATGAGGGATGGCTGGAGCGGTTCGGCTGGCCTCCCGAGGATGTCGTCATTGTCACAAGATGGTGGCCGGGGGTCGAAACGAATACGGTGAGTATAATGCACCACACTTTCAGGGTAGGGGGGAACACGGGGAAGGGGGCCATTCACATACATAACATACATTACAAAGTTATAAAACTTTGTAATGTGTGTTATTTTGTGAATAAATGTTTAGCGCCGCACTACCCCTTTAAATAGGTTAGGGTGCCCTGGCTATCTATTTTCCTTCCATTCCTGGGATATGTGGGCCTATAGTTTGTCTTCAGTTAATAGCCAGATGGGTTTGAACTTAATTTTACTAATGGGAGTAAATATTCGGTGGTGGGGGTGGATATATAGTTGGGGGGGGGGGGGGGGGGGTGTAATAGGTATTCATGCCCCACAATGTAAAACATTCACCACCCCACATGCCATGATTGCACATAACATTTCCCCATATTTATCATAACCACATGTAACAGATTTAGGCTCAGTTCCCCATTTAAAATATAGATACATGATAGGATTATATCTAAGGATAACACAGTATACTGTACTTTTTCATATCACTGATAATATTGCACCAGGATTTGTTTTTTAGTCTTCAAATTCTCTAAATCTCAAATTTCAGAAAAAGCCAGTTTGTCTTCTGTACTCCTAAGCTGCTTATTATAAAACATACTGAATGAAGAGATAAAAAGATATAGATGGCACGTACCCTGCCTTTCATACAGAAGAATTTCAATATATACAACATGCGCACAGATCAGTGAGTTCTGCAATTATCGGTCTTCAAATACCATGTTGGGATTTAACCTCTTAGCAGTCGCAGGCTCCCTGTTAGGAGGGTATAGGAGAAGTCTCACAAAACTATAAAAAAATACAGACAGGCAGGGGGGTGCAGGAAAATAGTAAATTTACTTATTTTCTTGCCCCGTAGTGCCGCTCCTGTTGACAGACGCTAGTGTCCTGCAATTCTCCTAGCTGCAGTGTCACGTACCTGTCTGAGTGGTCGCCTGCTTAGACAATTAGTGACTGGGGCGGGACACCACCCCAGCCACTTGCTGGCTGAGTGGACAGATAGGGAGACTACAACTCAACTGAGCATGAGTGACCAAACTCAGTGGATGCCAAAGTGGCCCTTAACCAAGGGCAACAGGTTATCAAAACAAAGCAGACAAATGGGGGATTATTAAGTCTATATGCAGTGTCCCAGAGTAGTCGTGGCCTCTGTTGTGTTTCTTGCCCACCTATAGTCAGGTATTTTTGTATAGGACACTCTGGGTAAATGGCATCTGCACTCTGTCTGTATCTGTGTCTGCCTGCCTTTTCTATTAATATATATTCCAATGTTTTCTATTTTTGCCTGCACTAGGTATTTGATGCCACTAGATGTCACTGTATTGCATGTATTGTATGCACAGCTGAAGGAAAGGGTTAACTGACCAACTGTCACTAATGTGTGGGGAGATATTTCCCTAACCAATCAATGAGCTGTAGCCAATCACTGTCCAGTATCAAAGCCTTCCTGTTGTGTTCTGCCCAATCAGGGTTGAGTTCATTCCCTGAAGGAGATCGAATTCTGAGAGGATTTCTGTGAGGAAGCTGTTGTTATGGCTCCCCTGCTCAAGACCCCAAAACAAGGAGCTTATTATTTTTTCTGGTCAACCCCATCTTAGCCATGTTTGGCTAGAGACATACTGAGGAGACTGAGGTGAAAAAGGACTGAAGGGACCACCTCTACTTATGCTGGGCGGCAGCTATTTCTCTCTCCTGACAATCAATGCAGGATTACAAGTCAGTGGCTAGATAAGCAGGGCCGGTTTTAGACTAGATGTGGCCCTGGGCAAAGTTAAAGGTGGGGCCCCAAATGCTGAAATATTTTAGCAACAATTTAAGGTCCCCATACATTTTACTCTTTTGTTGGTGGTACCTGTTGCTCCTGGTGGGTTCGGCCATCAGTGTAAGGTGTATGGGGCTCTCTGGACAGTCCTCTGACAGATGATATCAGTGGACATAGGGGATCAAGCTTGATGGAAAATCAATGCCCAACCTCTTTGTTCTAAGAGAGATAAGCCGCCATCAGATCTGTATGGCTATGGCTTTACCCTCTCATAGAAAACACAGGAAAACTCAGATGTGCCAAATTTCTATGTATGGGGAGGACGGGACCAGATGGGAGAGATAATTGTCAGCTGAAGGAATGTTCAGCCAGCAGTTATTGGAAGCATACGGCCACTTTTAAGGCCGTATTACACTGCCTGATATTCTGCAGAAGTGAGCGCCAATCTGGTAGAATGGAGCTCGCTTAGAGAGCCTACTACAGCAAAAGCTATGGAGGAGATTTATCAAACTGGTGTAAAGAAGAATTGGCTCAGTTGCCCCTAGCAACCAATCAGATTCCACCTACTTAGAATCTGAGTAATGAAAGGTGGAATCTGATTGGTTGCTAGGGGCAACTGAGCCAGTTTCACTTTACACTATGTTTGATAAATCTCCCCCTATGTGTATATATACAGTATATCATTAGTGATGTGTGTGCAATCCTTGCTGTATATAGTAAACAATAAAGATATATATACTACCTGATCACGTTCCCCGGTGTCCTCAGGCCATGTCTGTGATATATACTACCTGATCATGTTCCCCGGTGTCCTCAGGCCTTGTCTGTGATATATACTACCTGATCATGTTCCCCAGTGTCCTCACAGAGCGATAGCGTCCTGATTCGGACAATTTTCGCTCCATGTATTAGGGCCCTTACTCAGTTCAGAAGTTTACATGCCGCTACATGTCAGGACTACCGCTACATGCCGGGACCGCAGCTACATGTCGGGACCGCCGCTACATGTCGGGACCGCCCCTACATGTCGGGACCGCCCCTACATGTCGGGACCGCCTCTACATGTCGGGACTGCCCCTACATGTCGGGACTGCCCCTACATGTCGGTACTGCCCCTACATGTCAGGACCGCCGCTACATTCTGTGACTGTCCCTACATGTCAGGACCGCCGCTACATTCTGGGACTGTCCCTACATGTCAGGACCGCCGCTACATTCTGGGACCGCCCCTACATGTCGGGACCGCCTCTACATGTCGGGACTGCCCCTACATGTCGGGACTGCCCCTACATGTCGGGACCGCCTCTACATGTCGGGACTGCCCCTACATGTCGGGACTGCCCCTACATGTCGGGACTGCCCCTACATGTCAGGACCGCCGCTACATTCTGGGACTGTCCCTACATGTCAGGACCGCCGCTACATTCTGGGACTGTCCCTACATGTCAGGACCGCCGCTACATTCTGGGACTGCCCCTACATGCCAGGACTGCCGCTAAATGCCAGGAATCCCGCTAAAT
The DNA here is from genome assembly GCF_027789765.1 of Dendropsophus ebraccatus. Classification (NCBI taxonomy): domain Eukaryota; kingdom Metazoa; phylum Chordata; class Amphibia; order Anura; family Hylidae; genus Dendropsophus; species Dendropsophus ebraccatus. The sequence continues at coordinate 88,957,024 of NC_091459.1, forward strand.
GCCAGGACTGCCCCTACATGCCAGGACTGCCGCTAAATGTCAGGACTGCCCGCTAGTGGTGTAAATACAAGAACTATTTATATGAATTGCTTTAAAAAAATAAATTTAAAAAAATCACTATAATCAGGACCAAATATTACCTCCATACTGTTATTGAAGAAAACACACTATATATAGGCCAATATTACCACCATAAAAGTGACCGCCCCATAATGACTCTATATACACTATATACAGACCAATATTACCGCCATAGAGTGACCACCGCATATTGACTCTATATACACTATATACAGACCAATATTACCGCCATAGACTGACCACTGTATAATAAATGACTGTATATACACTGTATACAGACCAATATTATGTGGCTGTCACCCTATGGCTGTACTATTGGTGTATATAGTGTATATATAGAGTCATTATGTGGCAGTCAATCTATGGCAGTAATGACTCTACGCTATATACCATATATACAGACCAATATTATTGCCATAGGCTGACCCCTGTATAATGACTTTATATACACTCTATATACAGACCAATATTACCGCCATAGTGACCACTGCATAATGACTCTATATACAGACCAATATTACTGCCATAGACTGACCCCTGTATAATGACTCTATATACACTGTATGCAGACCAATATTATGTGGCGATCACTCTATGGCTGTACTATATATACTGTACTGTGGCTGTACTGTATATAGTGTCATTATGTGGTAGTCAATCTATGGCAATAATGACTCTATATATACGCTATATACAGACCAATATTAATGCCAAAGAGTGACCACTGCATAATGACACTATATACAGACCAATATTACCGCCATAGAGTGACCACTGCATAATGACACTATATACAGACCAATATTACCTCCATAGAGTGACCACCACATAATGACTCTATATACACTATATACAGACCAATATTACCCCCATACAGTGACCACCACCTAAAGACTGAATACTATCTTATTTTTTTCTCAATAAAATACACCGTATTGCCTTGGTGATGTCATCATACACTATACATAGGAGCTGCAGCAATTACATAGGACTGATGAGGCCGGAGAATGGCTGCAGCTCCTATATACAGTCTATTCACCTCAACACTTGGAGTCAGCAGTGCTAATACACACACACCATTATATATATATATATATATATATATATATATATATACACACACACACACCATTATATATATATATATATATATATATATATATATATATACACTCACACAAACTCACACACCCATGAAAACACATTATACAGATACAAACCATCCAGTCCACACACTATACACAGGACATGTAACACACACTGCATTCATCCATTATACACCTACATTCATACACATTACACACTACATGTACAGAATACTTACTCCCTCTAGCATGCTGGTTGTAGTGGTGCATCCCCCTCATGTTCCTTAGCAGCAGGCTGTCATCCTCACCCGGCAGCCCTCTCCTCCATCGTCCCGACAGCTCCACACCAGAGCAGGAAGTCACGTGCAGTGAGAGGAGCTGGAGGGAGGGGGAGGGGGAGCAGACACGGAGCCCAGCGTCCTGCAGCCTCTGCGTGACCCCTGATAGCAGCAGCCAGGGATCACTCCCAGACGCTGGAGGACGCTGTCTGTGCTCTCCTCTCCACTGGAACTGCGGTAGGGGGCCCTGGGCATTTGCCCTGCTTGCCCTGCTTGCCCCCCCCTAACGCCGGCCCTGTAGATAAGGCTGGGTTCACACTGCGTTTTTGCAATCGTATACGTTTTATGGAAAAAACGGATGCAAAAACTGATGCAATTGTGTGTCATCTGTGTGTCATCATTATTAAAAAAAAAGAAAAAAAAGAAAAAGATCGAAATAGATGCGTTTTTTTAATTGGACACAAAAGTAGTGCTGACCATGTTCTCTTGTCCAATTGAAAACGGATACGTTGAACAGATTGCAAAAACGCAGTGTGAACCCAGCCTAAGAGATAAAGCAAAGACTCCACTGCGATTTGCTAGGTTTCCCTAGGGGTCCCCCCAACGGCTAGCTTCACCCACAACTTGGGACCTAAGTTCCCACCCTATGTCACTATGTGCCCATAGACAGCGAACAGGTGGAAGATTCATACCCATGGGCGTAAGTACTCTCTCCCAAAGCCCACAGATGAGTACCTTAGGGTCTAAGTAGAGGCCCCCATTAAGTATGTACAAACCTTCAGTTTACTCCTCTCCTATCCTAAAGCCAAGCTACAGTATTCAAAAACTTTCCAATTAAAAAAAGTATTTAAAGGGGTAGTGCACCAAAAAAATTTCTTTCAAATCAACTGCTGCCATGAAGTGCCAGAGATTTGTAATTTACTTCTATTAAAAAATCTCAAGCCTTCCAGTACTTATCAGCTGCTGTGTGTCCAGCAGGAAGTGGTGTTTTCTTTCCTGTCTGACACAGTGCTCTCTGTTGCCTCCTCTGTCCATGTCAGGAACTGTCCAGAGAAGGAGCAAATCCCCATAGAAAACCTCTCCTGCTCTCCAGACTGGAAATAATACCACTTCCTGCTGGGCATACAGCAGCTGATAAGTACTGGAAGACTTGAGATTTTTTAATAGAAGTAAATTACAAATCTCTGGCACTTCATGGCAGCAGTTGATTTGAAAGAAAAATTTTTTGGGTGCACTACCCCTTTAAGTACTATACCTCCAGCGAGCAGCTGTGTTCAGATATAAGTTACCCAGCTCAGGGATTGGATTTTATATATTGCACTTCTATTTAAAGAAAGGACTCACTACTCTGTACTGCATTCATGGAATTATAATACAATTGTTTTCCTGTTCAAATTCAATCCAGACTCTGGTGACTTACTTCAAACCTACACCTTTATTATAAAGTGTTTTGTTGGTGTATCCATGGGTGGGCGCATACCACTCCTAGCCACCGTGACAAGTGCCTCAGGAACACCACCATCTAGTCCAGCTACACACCATCTAGCATCCCCTGGTCACCACATATACCTTTGAAATGATACATAAAAAAAAAATGCTTGTTCATTTGAAATATGTTTCATTTAACATAATTCATCAGCATAGACCTAGTTTTCCTTGTGACAAAACTCCTTTAAGACAGTCAGCCTCAACCCCCACTTGTTTGCTCATAATGCAGTCCTGTGGAAGGTAGTCCTCCATAGGAGCTGACGCTTCACAAATCAATGTAATTTAAAGAGAACCAATCATGGACCAATTTAAAAAAAAATGTATTCCCTAATTAAATGTAATAATTTATTTTATTAACATTTGCAAATACTTTGAGCTAGGCCGGGCGCCATCTTGATTCTGTCCCTTGCGTTCCGACGGTGGAACGCACCGCTGGAACGCAAGTGACATCATCAAGATGGCTCCTGGCCTTACTTGCACCGCTACAGAGGAGTAGGTAAAGTATAAGATACAGACTGCAAAAGCAGTCTGTATCTTCATGAAGACTATTTATGAAGATACAGACTGCCTTTGCAGTCTGTATCTTATTCTTTACCTAATCCTTCGTAGCGGTGTAGTAAGGCCGGGCACCGCCATATTGATGACGTCACTTGCGTTCCAGCGGTGCGTTCCACCGTCGGAACGCAAGGGAGGAATCAAGATGGCTCCTGGCCTTACTGTGCCGCTATGAAGAAGTAGGTAAAGTATAAGATACAGACTGCAAAGGCAGTCTGTATCTTCATAAATAGTCTTCATGAAGATACAGACTGCTTTTGCAGTCTGTATCTTATACTTTACCTACTTCTTTGTAGCGGCGCAGTAAGGCCGTACTGCACTGCTATGAAAGATTAGGTAAAGTTACATAGTTACATAGTTACATAGTTAATACGGTTGAAAAAAGACACATGTCCATCAAGTTCAACCAAGGAGGGGATGGATACAGGGAAGGGGGAGGGGTGATAGGTTCTATACATATGCATTTATATTATTTTGCTCTAAGAACTTGTCTAGCCCTGTTTTGAAGCCCTCTGCTGTTTTTGCTGTGACCAGATCCTGTGGTAGACTGTTCCACAGAGTCACAGTTCTCATTGTAAAGAAGGCTTGTCGCCTCTGGAGATTGAACCTTTTTTTCTCCAGGCGGAGGCAGTGCCCTCTTGTCTTTTGAGGGGGTTTTACCTGGAACATCTTTTCCCCATATCTCTTGTAGGGGCCATTTATATATTTAAATAAGTTAATCATATCTCCCCTTAAACGTCTCTTCTCCAGACTAAACAAATGTAATTCTTTTAATCTCTCCTCATAACTAAGATGCTCCATTCCCCTTATTAGTTTAGTTGCCCGTCTTTGTACCCTCTCCAGCTCTAGAACATCCTTTTTATGAATCGGGTTCCAAAACTGGACGGCATACTCCAGATGAGGACGCACCAAAGCTTTAAAAAGCGGTAATATTATATCTTATATTAAGTATAAGATTACAGACTGCAAAATCAGTCTGTATCTTTAGATATAGACTTAGGGAAAGATAACCTTTTATAACAGGGACAGTTAAATTTAGATGATAGGTTCTCTTTAAAGATGGAATGCAGCATCAGATCTGTGACACAAAATCGGTGGCAGATGCTGTATGTGTTAAGGAGTTCCTGCCACAATTTTATCTTAATCGCATAAAAATGGTGCTCCTTATATCACAATGTTATCAAAATATAAACCACTGGGAAATCACAGCAAAAATGAATACAAATGCCATGTGTGAACACAACCTTAGAAACATTGACGTAAGAGGGCCTAATGTGTAAGAGGCCTAATGCTTTAAAGGGGCTATTACCCCTGTGTATAATCATGTAATATAGGATTATGACTACACTTGGTGGCTTTGCGGTCAGGCGGGGGAAGGGTGTTCAAAAGGGGGATCAAAAGTTTTCTATGGTTGTCCAGCCATTTTAAGTTAAGCCCCTGCCAATGAATATTAATTTCTGCCGTGACAAGCGCTGGAGTGAAGACACTGCAGGTACATCCTCTTTAATCTGGCACAGGGATAGAACGGCGCCGCCACTGGCAAGCCGGTGCTACGGTCCATTTTTCGATCCATGGCCCGGTTCTTGTATACAGCGCCGTTCTATCCACGGGTCCCGGGCCGGTGCTCAAGCACTGGAGATCGGCCAGACCGCCCCCAGTGGGAGAGAATTCCCTCCCCTGTATGATTCTACTTTTATTTAATAAACAGCTTAGGAGGCCACTTGAGAAAGGCCCCCCTGGAATAGGTGGATGAAACGCGTTGTGCTTTTAAAATAAACCTCTTATATGGAATAAACCATGTTACAGTGTGGTTTCACTGAGCACCCGCGCCCAGATCAAGCCAGGATTTTATGGTCCAGGAGCCCGTCGTGGCCCGTCTTGAAGATAAACAGCTGAGGGCACAGCTGGGTACAAATAATCCACCGCTGGTGATAATACATGCAATTTATATTTCCATTGAGCAGTTCTATTACACCCAGCACATATTCTTTTTTTTCTAAAATTGACAAAAGTTGACATCACACAAATTGTATTTGAACTTTGCTTTATTGAAGGAGACTTATGGCATGTGTTTGGGTAGGATAATAGACAACCCTTTCCGTGACACCTCTGAACCCTGCCATTTTATAACTGACATTAACATAATTGGTATCTTTAAATCCCTCTCGTTTGTTTTTCTTGTATCACGCTATGTTTATATAGTAGTATATAGTAGTATGTAACATGGGCTTCGGCTTAGCACACCAGACCTTGACCTAAAAACATTGGAAATATTCATCTATCATCGTTCTGGATCAAGGAAATGGTCCCCTTGGACATCTACTACTGCTGAGCTCCTGGATATCCCTTAAGGATTTTACTGAGCTTCGCAAACATACTTACTACATTCTTCCACTGCATGTAGGTAGAAGGCAGTGCAAAGTGTTGTGTGCACTGTGAATAAAGAACATCCAAGATATAATTATGTCACACAGTGACTATATGTAATTACACATCCTATGCATACACACATGGGCAATGATTCTGCCTACAAATGTATCTGTTATTTTCCTTGAATGTGTGTGTGTTTACGAGCATAGTTTTTATGTGTGTGTGTGCGCTTACGATGCAAATGAAAAAAAATAGAGGTTCCTGGGGACGACTTGCACAGGCAGTGTCTCTGTACCACTTTGTCTGCAGTGAAAGCTGAGAGATGAGATCATGCTCCATGGGGGCAATAGAGGAAAAGAGGGGGCCTATACACTATGTGGGGGGCACACAAGGGGCCTACTGTATATAATATATGGTGGTAAATACAGTATATGGGGACTAAGGGGGGCAATATACTATATGGGGACACAGGGGGGTATTGTATACTATATGGGGACACATGACAGAACCATGGCCAAAACTGTGATAAGGCTGTGGAACAATAGCACCTAGTCTGACCACAGTTTACCAATGTGCTTGTTGCAAGTGGCTTTTTAGCTGGAACCTTTCCTGTGAGTGTTACAAGTTTTTGTCTAGTTTTGTTATGGTTTACTATAGCTGGCACTTTTGTGGGGACATTGGGGCTGTTACTAAGGGGGTAAAGTTTTTGTATTCGTTATGGGGCAAAGTGTCTGTATTCTTCTTTATAGGTGTTCTTTGGAAGGCTCTGTAGGAACTATGCATATTATTATGGTATATGAAGGCAGTGTTAAAAAAAAACAACTTGTTTTTTTCTGGGTTTACATTCATCTGCCAATGCAGTGGCATTTCTCTTTGGTGCAGTAGAAAAGCGCTGAAAGGAAACACATCTTTTGGCCTGGTTCACACTATGTATTTTTTTATGAAACATCGGCTGCTGTTGCAGGTTTTCAACGGCCATTGTTTGATGACAGCGGTTGCATTTACCCCTATGCAATCCCGGACGCAGTTTATACACACTGTATACATTGCGGCTGGGATTTTGTGCGGCCCCTATTCATTAAAATAGACTGTGCAGACAATGTAAAGTGTGGCTCCCACACAAGCCGTGTTAAACATCTCAGACAGCGGCCGTTGTGAGACACGGCCGTGTCACAGAACAGCTGCTGTTTTGCCATGTATGTACATGGTTTTTAACTGATTCCATTGTTGTCAATGGAACAGTTTGAAGCATCCAGCGTGTTAATAGTGCCACCGGATCACCTGACAGGCCGTACATCAGAACGTATCTTGCAGCGTTATTATGTATGGCGCCGCACATTCTGGTGATCCAGCACCACATCTACTAAAGTCTATGGAGAGCCGGAGCCATTGCCATGTATAGAGGTATGCACTATGCATCGTCTGGCTCTTGGCTCCGTCGCTCTGAGAAGAAGAGAAGAGGGGGCAGCTCAGCATTATTCATCTACGGCTACGTTCACACAGAGCAAAAGGAGCGGATTACGCAAGGAAATATTTCCGCCTGAAATCAACTGACGCTGAATTCCGAGCAGAATATAAGCAGAATGCAAGCAGAATCCCTGCGTATTCTGCTAGGAAAGTGTTCAGCTCGTAATCAGCTCTTGACAAATTCAGCGCGGAATACTCGAGGAATCCGCGCTGAATCCGCATGCATTCAGCGCTGAAATTCAGCGAGTATTTGGTGAGTAAACTAGACTATACCAGAACATATACTAGAATCCTCCTCCCCCCCTTTTCCCCATTTCCGCGCTGATTCAGCGAGTAATTTCCGCTTGTATTACGCTTGTATTCCGCGCTGAATCCGCGCTGAAACAGAAAATCAGAGCCCCATTGGTTTGTATAGGCTTCCGCTAGCGGAAGAATGAACATGTTCATTCTTCTGGCGGAAAGCGGATTAGTTCAGTGCGGAAATTCCACTGTGTGAACTGCAGAGCAGAATTTCCATTCAACACAATGGAAATTAGCTCTGCACCTATTTTAACGGCTGAAATTTCAGCGCTGATTCAGCGCAGAAATTCAGCTGCTTTTGCTCAGTGGGAACGAGCCCTACCGTAGAGGGCTCCCTGTTGTCCTCCTATAGGAGATGGCACCCTCTGATGCTGCCTGCTATAGTAGCTGGCCCTATAGTAGCTGGCCTGCTGACAACTGATGCCTTTTTGGCATCAGTCGTGGCATCAGTTGAGGGCAGTTTCTGACAAAAAAAACCTGAAACGGATTAAACTGATATATGTAACCCCAGCCTTAGAATATCTTGATATTGGGAGTGAATGGAGAAAAGTCTGCAAGGTGTTAACACTGTTAGCATAAAATATGCACCTACCATCTATATCATATAATTACCCAATACTATTGGGGGTGAAAGTTTATATTAATGATACAAGTTTAGAAACTGTCCTATCTTACAATAGTATAAAAACTTTAACACATCCTATGTTCTCCATCCCGTCCTTCAGGACCTGTTACTGTTGATCACTCCCTGAGTTTAGGACACAGATGTCTTTTACTGCCCTTTTCTAGTGTGACATAAAGTCTAGTTCTCTGATGTACAGGAATGCACTTTGATGAATACAAGCCAATCCGTGTGATTTACTGTAAGACACATTGAAGGAGGACAAAGATTAATCAATTTTAGACATTCAGTGTAAAATGGGGAAATCCTTGGTAAATAGGGGCTTCTATATAATGACCCTCTGCGGAGCTGCTCTGATTTTTTTTTATTGTGGGCTTTATATACAACACAAGCACAAAATCAAAAGCAGACATATAGATACACAATACACTTATATGCACAATAAAGTGTGGGGCTGTAACATTATCAATTGACTTTATAAAATCCTAGTATTCCATTATACTTTTTTTTTTTTTTAATTCATATGATTGACCCCATAATAGGCCTAGAAATCTACATCTGGAGGCAATGTGTAACCTGACCCCTGTAAAGATAATATATGACAAGCCCAATGGATTCCAGCATAGCTTGTTAACCCTCATACAGTACCCATTAGGCAATGGTGAGCCAGAACACTCAATCCAGAAGGAACTGGAGAGAGAGCATTATTAAAGCAACTCTATATCCACCAACCTACCCCACCAAAAAACTAGTACCATCTCTTTGATGAGAGTAAGTCCTAAACCGGCTGTGTCTTTTAAAATGTGCCTGGTGCCTTGGTTAGAGCAAAAAATGATCTTTTAATCTGCAGTGTTGTATCAAACTGGCATGGCCTAGAGTGTCTGTGCCTCGGTTCTGCTGCACCTCTCCTTTCTTCCTCCCCACCCTCCTCATCATTAGGAATGCCCCTGGCAGGATTACTATTCATAATGCTGCGTTTACACAAAGCGATAATTCGCCCAATCGATCGTTTAACGATTTTGAAGCAACTATTTGGTTATTATAACAATCAGCGTTTAGACGAATAAATCTTTGGAAAAATCTTTAGAAAATTCGTAAGAAAATTTTTTAAGATCGCTTAAGCCCATCCTTCACATAGGGTAAACCTTTGAAAGACTATTTACACCAGGGGTGCGGAACCTCCGCCCCGCGGGCCGCACCCGGCCCCTGACACCTCCGGATGCGGCCCGCGGCACCCCTGTGACATGCGCTGCTCTGGAGGAGAAGGAGTCGGCATTCACAGCTTCCTCCTGTGTCTGTGACAGTTACCAGACACAGGAGGACGCTGTGTATGCCGGCTCCTTCTCCTCCAGAGTGGCACATATCTTCTGTGGTTTGCGGCTCTCCTGTCATGTGCGCCGCGGTGGTGAGGCAGGAGCCGGCATACACAGCATCTTCCTGTGTCTGTGCCGGCTCCTTCCCCAACAGAGCGGCGCACGTCTTGTGACTCCTGCGGGCCGCGCGCGATGACGTCATTTCACCGCGCGCCGCCTGCAGGAGAAGACCGTCACAGAAGAGAGGAGGGAGAAGAGGACCTGGATAGCGTGGGAGCGGAGGAAAGGTGAGTGGGATGTTTATTTTTTTTTTATTTGGGGCAGGCACTGGGGATTAACTAGGCCACCAGGGACATGACTGAGGGGGATGGGGGGTTAAGAAGGCCACCAGGGACCTGACTGGGGGGTTAAGAAGGCCACCAGGGACCTGACTGGGGGGTTAAGAAGGCCACCAGGGACCTGACTGGGGGGTTAAGAAGGCCACCAGGGACCTGACTGGGGGGTTAAGAAGGCCACCAGGGACCTGACTGGGGGGTTAAGAAGGCCACCAGGGACCTGACTGGGGGGTTAAGAAGGCCACCGGGGACCTGACTGGGGGGTTGAGAAGGCCACCAGGGACATGACTGAGGGGCTTAACTAGGCTACCAGGGACATGACTGGGGGATTAACTAGGCTAGCAGGGACATGACTGGGGGGATTAACTAGGCCTACCAGAGGCATCATTGGGTGTGGGGGGGGGGTAATTAGGCTACCAGGGACATGACTGGGGGGTTAACTCAGGCTACAGGGTATCACTAAGGATTCACATCAGGTACAAGGGGCATCACAGAGGGTTAACTACAATAGCAGGGGCATTAGGGGAACAATAACTTTGCCTTGCCCCGGGTGCTGCAAACCCACGCTACCCTGCTGCGCACGGTATGCGGCCCTCGAATGATTTTATAAATGCCCGACCGACCCTCGACATGGAAAAGGTTCCCCACCCCTGATTTAAGCGAAGCGATCTACGAAGATTTGAGAACATGTTGAAAGATCAAAATGAACGATTTCTTGCTCGTAAAGGTAGGGGAGGTAAGTCTGGCTCAAGTTTTATTGATGTATACAACGATGAGGCAATAGGGAGAGTTTAAGTTTTTCCCCAACAACCTCTTTAACCTCTTAACGACTGCTGATACGTCTTTTAGTTAAGCAGTAAGCCCTGAAATAATGTAGGGGCTCATGACAAGGGGAGGATGCAGAAGTGAAAGGGTTAATGGTGGTCGGCTAGGTGAGCGAGTGTGGGGGAGGAGCTGGGAAAGCAGGGGGGTATAAATAAGTTTAATTAGAGCACGTGGACAGGCAGTTAGTCAGGAAAGCTGAAGAGTCCCGCCCTTTATTCAATGTCACTTACGGGTTGATGTCTGTGAAGAGTGGTGCGCTATTGTCACGGTGGCCGAAGTGAGAGGGGCGTTAGCCTCATGGATACCTGTTATGGCATTAAGTGTTGTGGGGCTGGGGTGTTACCCAGCTACAGTCGGTCCCCGTGGGCAGGGTTCCCGGGGGGGAATTGGGGTCTCCCAGTGGGTGCCTTCGGGTCTGGTGACAGCGGCTGGAGGTAAACGGGAGATTCGGTGGTCTGGATTATGATGAAAAGGTGGAGTAGTTTATATATATGCCTTCCAGAACCCCTCCCACATTTATGTTCTCAGTTATGGTAAAATGTTAATAAAGTTAATATGTTTTATCCAAAATAAATGGGCTACCGTGGCCTTTTCCTTCCAAGAAGGTGTGGTGTCTTTATTTAAGGGGGAAGGGAATGGGTCACGGATAGCTAGACTATCCCTTAGTCATGAACCTGCGCTATATGCAATCAGTATTAATTGCAGCATGCACAGATTAACTTGACAGGTGCAGTACCTGTTAGGGCATTGATCGGCACCTACAAAGCAAAGAACAGAGGTGCAGATCGGCTGCTGTGGCTGCGGGGGGGGGGGGGGGGGGGGGGGGTGATACTAACCTTCCGTAGCAGCATTGGTCTCTCTGCTGATTTAGTCTGTGTCAGGCAAACTTAATGAGCAGAGCACCGATCTGACTAACCAATGCAAAAGCATAGCATTAATCAGAATAAGCAAAGTAGGGATTGCTTATTATAGTACCCTAGGAAGACTTCAAAAGTGTGAAAAAAAAGTTTTTAAAAGTCTTCAATAAAAGTTAAAATCACCCTCCTTTTCCCATTTTTCAAATTGGAACCATAAACCAAACAAAACAATTTAGTATCCCAGCATGCAGGATTGCCTGAATTATTATAATATACCATTGTTGATCCTGCATGGTGATCGGCGCAGACAAAAAATAATACCCAACACCAGAAATGCATATTTTGGTCATATCATCTTTCAGATAAAATGGAATAAAAAGCAAAAAAAAATGTGCCATCCGTCCAAATCTGGTACCGATAAAATACAGGTTACAGTGCAAAAAATAAGCCCTCATACTCCATATATGAAAAATTGACACGTTTATAGAACTCAGAATATAGTATGTTTCCTTTTCTAAAAAGTTTTAATTTTTAAATGCATAAAAACTGCATATCACAGTAATCGTACTGACCTACTGTACAGAAAATAACATATCATTTTTATTGCAAAGTGAACAATGTAATGTAGGAGCAAAATCCCTTAATAGACGCATTTTAGTCCAGAAATATATATATTTTTCTGTTTTGCAGTATGTTTTATGATACAGTATGTACAGGATATACAGGAGGACAACAAACCGGTAGGCAAAGCCTACAACTTTTCCTACCGGTTTATTGTCCTCCTGTATATCCTGTTTGGAACAGATTGATCCACAGGGAAAAGAGCCATGATTAACCCCTTAAGGACAGAGCCAATTTCAATTTTTGAGTTTTCGTTTTTTCCTCCTTGTGCTTACAAGGCCATAGCAATTGCATTTTTCCACCTAGAAACCTGCATGAGTATACATAAAGTATACTGCGAAACCAGAAAAAAATTCAAAGTGTGGTGAAATTGAAAAAAAAAAAAGCATTTTGTTTATTTGGGGGAAATATGTTTTTACGCCATTCGCCCTGGGGTAAAACTGACTTGTTATACATGTTCCTCAAGTCGTTACAATTAAAACGATATATAACATGTATAACTTATATTGTATCTGATGGCCTGTAAAAAAATTCAAACCATTGTCAACAAATATACGTCACTTAAAATCGCTCTATTCCCAGGCTTATAGCGCTTTTATCCTTTGGTCTATGGGGCTGTGTCAGGTGTCATTTTTTGCGCCATGATGTGTTCTTTCTATCGGTACCTTGATTGCGCATATACGACTTTTTGATCGCTTTTTATTACAATTTTTCTGGATTTGATGCGACCAAAAATGCGCAATTTTGCACTTTGGGATTTTTTTGCGCTGACGCTGTTTACCGTGCAAGATCAGGAATGTGATTAATTAATAGTTCAGGCGATTACGCACACGGCGATAGCAAACATGTTTATTTATTTATTTACTTTTATTTATAACCTGGGAAAAGGGGGGTGATTCAGACTTTTATTAGGGGAGGGGGCTTTTTACTATTAACAATACTTTTTTTTTAACTTTTACACTTACACTAGAAGCCCCCCTGGGGGACTTCTAGTATATATACTTTGATCTCTCATAGAGATCTCTGCAGCATAGATATGCTGCAGAGATCCATGAGATAGCCACTCGTTTACTTCGAGTGCCGAGCCGGGGACGGCGCCATCTTGGAGCAGTCCCCGGCCAGCTTCAGTAACGGAGATTGCTCCTCTGGGATAACATCCCGGAGGAGTGATCTCCCCACTAGACACCAGGGATGACGCTGCGTCCGGTAATCGGATGCAGCTGTCAACTTTGACAGCTGCATCTGATTACTGTATTAGCGGGCACGGCGATCGGACTGTGCCCGCTAATACCTGCGGTCCCGGGCTACAAGCGGCTCCCGGGACCGCCGCGGTTCAGAGCGCAACCGCCACGCGGCCCCGCTCTGAACGTCCCTAACGGCATCAGGGCGTAAATATACTCCCTATGTTGTTAAGGGGTTAAGGACCTCGGTCCGAAACATGTTGGCTATTTTAAGAAAATTAAGAAATAATGTTATGGATTTTATGAAAAGCTGAAGAGCTTTGAGGAGTTTTTCCATTAAGAATATTTATCCCTTGGGGTCCTAAGGAGTCTCTTTGTGCTAATTCCTATGACGGTTGGACTAACTTATTTAGGATGGAGGTGCTGAGTGCAACTTAAGTTGTGTGTTTTTCTATTTGTAAATTACTTTCAACTAAAAACCTCAAGCCTTGCAGTACTTATCAGCTGCTGTATGTCCTGTAGGAAGTGGTGTTTTGATTCTTACACGGTGCTCTCTGCTGCCACTCTGTCTGTGACAGGAACTGTCCAGAACAGTAGCCAATCCCCATAGAAAACCTCTCCTGCTTTGGACATTTCCTGTCACAGACAGAGGTGGCAGCAGAGAGCACTGTGTCAGACTGGAGAGAATACACCACTTCCTGCAGAACATACAGCAGCTGATAAGTACTGAAAGGCATGAGATTTTTAGATGGAAGTATTTTCAAATCTGAATAACTTTATGACACCAATTGATTTGAAAACATTTTTTTTTCTCTCCGGAGTACACCTTTAAGGCTCACTTTATACCTAAACTGTGTTTTCCATTATAATTAAAAATCATTGTACAGGGCCAGATTCATCAAACAGTGGACCCTGGTGTGTGAGATGAAATCTAGTGCTGCATATACTTATATTCTTCCCATGAAATATTAGTAAAGCTGTGGTGATGTATAAAAAATTTGAGAGGACAGCTGCTAGACAGACAATGAGCAATGAGTCTATTCTATCTAATGTGGACTAGTAATCCTGTAGGACTTTGAAATCCAGAAGAGATTGAAAAATATTGTGCAATGGCAGAGAAAATAAAAATTGAGATAATGGTCCAATAAGATAAAGGTTCACATGCAATACCTTTTATATGGGATACAGCAGACACAGGGAACTGCAGTAACAGTCTTTTACAATAAGCATGTTTTTTCTACCCTGGAATCTGAATGGCCCAGAGGCTTTACTAGAAGTCAAGGCACATGAGATTAGCATGGACAGCTGTAGATATTTTCCTCAACTGGGAGACACAAAATACTCAATGAATAGGAAATAAGAGGACTCGAATGTGAACCAAAAATGTGAGACTATAAAGTCAGTATGACCTCGAACAATACACAAACTAGAATCCATGCTATGACATCATCTTTAGATTTAGGAGGGGTTGGAATGCTGGCCCTAAAACTTATAACACTTATATCACTCATTTTATTGCTGTACGTGCTCTATGCTCAAGATCCAAGCACAAATATTGAAATAACAAGTTATTAAAAAATAGTAAATCTTATCTTTCTGAGCAAAGATAAGAACATGATCAATGGCAAGTGTTGAGCAGATCTGTAAAAAGGTTATCTGAAGTCAAGAGCTCAGTATTTGATCCCCCATGGCTGCAGAAGTTTGATGCCGCCATCCAACATCAGCAGCTATGGGGAATCAAGAGCTGAGCTTTTGGGTTCGTATAACGCTGCCTTAAAGGGGGATTCGGGGGATTTTTTTCTCTTTATCTAACTGTGCTCAGAGTACATTTAAATAGAAAAAAAAACCTATACCTCCCTTGCTCCCCTGCTGCCACTGCTTCTTGTGCATTCTAATTTAGCCAAAATGGTCCTTGTGCAACAAAGACACAAGGAAGTGCAGGGTGGCAGGGGACCAACATGGTGGTAAAGGTGGTGGTGGGGATGCGAGGAGGGTAAGTATTGCTGCCTAAGCACAGCATAAAGCAGCAGGTTGGATGAATCTATTGTATTCTCTGTATTGCACAGGAGACACCGAGGATGAAGGTATGTCTCTGGTAAGTTGTGTTTCCCATGGTCCAGTGAGACCGCTAGGAGCACTGGGGGGGGGGGGAGAGGGCAGTAAGGACCATTAGGGAGAGCGGGCAGTGCTCCTAACAGTCTCACCAGACCATGGGGAATGCGACTAACTGCACCAAAGACTTACCTTTCTCCTCAGAGTCTCCTGTGCAATAGGGACAAATAAGCAGGTTAGATTTGTCTAACCTGCCTGTGTTAGGAAAAAATCTCCGGAACATGCCTTTAATTTTATGTTTCAAAAATTTTCTTTGTTTTTAAATGTTTTTAATATTCTATCACTTGCAGTTTATTTCTACATTTAAATTTACATTTTTATAGTCTACATTTTTCTGGATAAATCTCATTTAACCTGTACATGCAGGATAATCGATAATTTTTATGGAAAAGCCCTCCAGTGTTTTTATCCTGGATACAGGGGAAGGCTTGCTTCCAGCTGAGCACCAGGCTTTCCTGGCAGTGCACAGCAGAATGTGTTCATTCATGTTTTATTACTCAATTATGACGATAATACAGTGTTAATTGTGAAATTTAGCTTGACTGACTCCATAGTGGCTCCAGTTTTGTTGGAAAGATAACGTTTAATTGGTGTTGACGATTAATACGTTTTATGTCCTAAATACTCCCGCAGGATTTTTATATTCAAATGGGACAATTAATAAAGATTAGAATGAGCTGTCACCGAGCACAGTGTTATTACCAGTTTATAAGTTCATGGGGTGAAGATGACTCAGGGCACCTAACCCAAATTCACAAGCAATTATATTTATACACCTACCATGATATTGATAAAATAGTAAGGGTCTAAAAAGACGGTGGATGGTTTCAAAATGCAAGGAACTAAATTTATATAGTATGGAGAAAAGAGGGAAAAGGGGGACATGATCGAAACCTTTAAATATTTTAAGGGGCTAAATAAGGTTCAAGAACAAAGGGACACAATCTGAGGTTAGTTGGGGTAAAGATGGGAAGCAACATGAGAAAATATTATTTTACTGAAGGAGGAGAAGATGCTTGGAACAAAAATGCAGCATATGTGGTTGAGAGATGAGAAAGATGAGAAAAGCGAACCAAGATTTGTTACTAATTGCGCTGTCAATTTGCTTCATTCTGCAAAGCTAATTCCTGTCGATTTGTAATAGAAATTTGCAAATAACAAAATGGATGCCACACATGCTTGAGCATCACTGGGCTGGAGAAAGGGATTAACCATATTTCCTAGTGCCCATCCAATCGGCTGCAGGCCCCTCTGTGTTGCCAGCACCTCCCCCTCTATATAAAGCGGTTAGTTAACTGAGTTGGCCAGTTGGCTGTGTGTGGAGGAAAGAGCAGGATGGCAGAAGGCAGTTAGAGCAGAGCAGGGAGAGACTAACATAGTGATATAGGGACAGAGAGGAAAAGAATGGCGGAAATTAAATGATTGATCGGCTAATTGACATTTTTTTAAATTGTGATTTTCCAAATTTTTACACTTTTACAACATGCTTGAACAAATCCACCCTTCTGTAATAGTCTCAATATTGTAGCTACTATAGTTTTGGCTGTTTTAATTAAATTCATTAAGATTTGATTTGCAAATCTTAACAAGTTTGACCAATTTCCCTCATCTGTAACAGTAAGGCTGGGTTCACACACTGTATACTTCAGGCAGTATTTGGTCCTCAAGTCAGGTCCTCATAGCAACCAAAACCAGGAGTGGATTGAAAACACAGAAAGGCTCTGTTCACACAATGTTGAAATTGAGTGGATGGCCGTCATATAACGGTAAATAACGGCCATTATTTCAATATAACAGCCGTTGTTTTAAAATAACAGCAAATATTTGCCATTAAATGACGGCCATCCATTCAATTACAACATTATGTGAACATAGCCTTTCTGTGTTTTCAATCCACTCCTGGTTTTGGTTGCTATACAGCCTCACAAATACAGCCTCAAATATACATAGTGTGAACCCAGCCTAATGGTGCGTTTACACTAAGCGATAATTGGCCCGATCGTACGATTAACGATGTCGGACTAACGATTTTTTTTTTCATAACGATCAGCGTTTAGACGGTACGATATATCGTACGGAAAAATCTTTTGCGATCGCGCATCCGCAGCCCGTCCCGCCCGCTGCCTGGCCCCCCGCTCGCAGCCCGGCCCCCCGCTCATCCACAGCCCCCTGCAGCGGCTCCGATCGCCACCCCCCCGCCTCCGTCGCCGCTCTGATGGCCCCCGCCGGCCCACGGTCATACGTTACCTGCTCCGCGCAGCAAGTCTTCAGCCATCCCCGCCTCCGCTCTTCAGTGCACTGATTGGCTGAAGAGGGGAGCCGGGAATTTCAAACGGCTCCTCTTCAGCCAATCAGTGCTCCTCTTCAGCACTGATTGGCTGAAGAGGAGCCGTTTGAAATTCCCGGCTCCCCTCTTCAGCCAATCAGTGCTGCCTTGCATTGATTGGCTGAAGAGGAGCCGTTTGAAATTCCCGGCTCCCCTCTTCAGCCAATCAGTGCACTGAAGAGCGGAGCCAGGGATGGCTGAAGACCTGCTGCGCGGAGCAGGTAACGTATGACCGTGGGCCGGCGGCGGGGGGGTGGCGCCTGGAGCGGCGGCGGCGGGTGGCGATCAGAGCGGCGGGGGTAGCGATTGGAGCGGTGGCGGCGGGGGGGTGACCGGAGCTGCGGGTGGTGATCAGAACGGCGGCGGCGGCGATGAGAGCGGCGGGGGTGGCGATCGAGCCGGCGCAGGGGACTGCGGATGACCAGGGGGCCGGGCGGTGGGCGGGGCTGCGGGCGGCCGGACTATCGCGCGACGACTGTTTACACGGAACGATCAGCAAATTTTTTGCGAACAACGAACGACGATTTGATGACATGTTGAAAGATCAAAACGGATGATTTCTCGTTCGTCGTTTGATCGTTCGCTGCGTTTACACGTACGATTATCGTTCGAATTCGATCGCTATCGCGCAAATTCGCCCGATAATCGTTATGTGTAAACGCACCATTAGTGAATGTAAACATGCCTGGGATAAACATATATGTATCCTAAGAAGATGATAATAATAATAATAATAATAATAATTATAATTAACAATAATAATAATAATAATAGTAGTAAAGTAAATACTATAAGTGCAGACTAGATGCTCTTTTTTGCGGACAGTATTCTATGCTTCTTCTATGCAGCAACGTGTATATAATTTCCATGTCCAGGAGACTGCTTAGTAATTTATTGGGTGTGTGTCTTTTGTGGCACAAACGGGACACAACATTTTGGCCACCAAAATGGTATTACTGTGTAAATTATACTTTTCACCATCCACTGCACATTAATGGGTGTTCCAGGATTTTTATATAGATGGCCTGTCCTTATGCTGCGTTTACACAAAGCTGTCCTTACACAAAGCGAAAATACGCCCATTTGAACGATTAACGATTTAGAAGTAACAATGTGTTTTTTATAACGATGAGAGTTTAGATGGCATGATATATCGTTTGGAAAATTCGTTATTGTGATCGCATAAGCCTATCTCACACACAGGGGGAATTGGTGGAAGACTGTTTTGACAAAGCAATCTGTGCATTTTCAGTGAACAACCAACGAGGATTTGAGAATATGTTGAAAGATCACGATGAACGATTTATCGCTCGACGCTTGTTCGTTCGCTGTGTTTACACGAGCCGATTATAGATCAAATGCGATCGTTACAATAATTCGAACAATAATCGTTCCGTGTAAACGAACCATTAGGAGAGGCCATCCACATCAGATCACTGGGTGCTGAGCAGCTAGTTTAAGGAAGCACAGTGCTCATTTGAAGGCTGGGGCCTCCTCGCTTCCTATCACACACAGTTCAGTATATTTGGTAGTGGCAGTACCTTTTGCAACTTGCATTTTTATTGCAGCTTCTCCCATTCACTTTAACAGAACAACTTGAAAAACAAGATAGAGCCGCTACCAGCCGATCAGTGGTTTTACTGGATATCCACAGATCAGGTAATATATATGTTGTGCTTGTGCTTTTGTGTTAACACCTGCTGTGTTATTGTGTGATTTACTTGGTTTGCTAGATGATTATATATATATATATATATATATATATATATATATTGTAGGGATCTTCCCGGGGGATGGTGTGTTTGGACACAGTTCACATCAGGCTTGGACTTATAAAAGATCAACTTGGCGTTTATTTGCAGGATAAACAGTCCAGTCCAACACCGTGCTTTTAAGAACAAAACAAACAAAAAGGTCTTGCCCGTCAGGGCGCTTACTAACAGGTTTCTTCACCTATCTGTCACTATAACACAGCGTCTTTCACCTGGATACCGCAGGGTATGTATAAGCTCCAGCAATGGCTGTATTCACAGCTCCCACCAAACACATAGGCTGATCACTCCTGGCTGAGAGCCACCATCTACACACTGTGTGAGCTTTTACCTTCTCAGGCTGATTAGGGTCAGAGCTCACCTGATCCCAACACCTGAACTGGATCAGGGGGAGGGAATGGCAAGTCCCACTACCAAAACATACCTGCCATTCCATGTAAATCCAGGCCCGGCAACAGTAAATAATAGCTCAGAGCAACAGATCCCTCCTGGACTCACCATCTAACACTAAGCAGTAACCTAGGTTAACACCCCCTTGAACACTTCTCCCGTGACATGTCCACAATATATATATATATATATATTTTTTTTTTTTTATACAAAGGACAATTACATACAGTAGAACTTTATGGGTGTAAAGCATAAGATGGTAGCCTAGATTTACCCTTTAGGAACTCAGGAACAGCATAGACCCTTTGGAAGTGGCTGAAAGGTTCAGACTGAATGGACATAGTTAACACATCTGAAACCCTGCACTGCACTCTGTGGGTAAAGGTGTCTATTGGTATGTATGAAGGTGTCTGCTGCATTTTGGCCAATAAATGGGTTGCTCTCCACCAAAAGAAGACAAACCCCAGCCCTGCAAACCAGGCCATGGCCTGCTAGAGCACTCTGCATGCTTTCCATAAAGTGTGTGGTCCCAGCTCTCCTGTCATTCCTGCCCATGATTCCTGTCTGTGATTTCTGCTCATGGTTATGGCTGTTCCTGGTTTCAGCTTTCTGTGGTTCCTGGCCGTGAGTGCTATTCCAGTTCCAGCCTGCCTACCTACCTCTCTCCAGCTGCACCTCTCCCAACCCACTAGCAAGCCAAGCCAGGGGTAGCGACCTGATGGTCACCTGCCGCAGCAAATCCACACTGCCTTGTGGAGCGCACTGGAAAAGACCAGCAGCCCCTTAGGGTACTATTACACCAAGCAATTTTCCGACGACTAACGATTAACAAGTAACGATCTTAAACGACCGCTAAGGCAAACGACCCGAAATCGTTAGCCCAAGTACACGAAACGATGATCGTTATTTATGATCGTTCTTGCGGTCGTTTAGTCGTCGCTATTGCGTACGTTTCAGCTGTGAATTCTTATTCCACCGAACGATATGCGAACGATGTGTGAACGATGAGCGAACGATCAAACGATAAAAATAGGTCCGGATCCTATTAAACGATCAACGATTTCTCGTTGGTCGTTTAATCGTTGCCTGCTATTACACAAAATGATTATCGTTCAAATCCGAACGATTTAACGATTTTTCGAATGATAATCGTTCCGTGTAATACCACCCTTAGACTCCGCTCCCTGGTGCAGCTTACGTCATTGCTAGTGGTGGTATTTGAACAGGTCTCCTCCAGGTAGCCCCCTAACCACAAGTAGAAGTATAAGGCTTCTCTTAACCTTCCAGAACTTTTCCAAACACAAGTATTGTCTATTACAGTCTAACTGCTAAAGCAGTATCAGCACAAAAAACTCTTAAAGGGATCTTGCTAGCAAAAACGCACTGTACTGTACCCTTTAGAGACTGTAAAGTAAACTTTCTGCTGTTAAAGTTATCCTGGAGCAGTGTGTGTTCCTCTATTGCACCACTACACTACAGAGGGGAAACACCTTACGTTAACTGGCATGTGCAGGTACCTAGGGAGAGCTACTATCACACCGAGCCCAGTGACAAGTGCCACATCAGTAAAGCAACATCAGCTGTTGCATTTAACATATTGCACCCCTGGGTCACCACATTGTGTTCTGTCTTGGTATTTTTGTTTCTAAGGATAGAATCCCCCTAACAATAAGCAATGGATGGCAGCTTGAAGGAAATTTTTTAAAGATTTTTTTCTGGGATAAAGAGTAATTTTGGGTAATTGAAGTGATACACAAATATGTTAATAATCACATGGGCTTTTAAGTGGAAAGTTATTTTAAACTACAGTAACCATTTAAGTTACATTTAATTGGGTATGCCACACTGAATCTTTCTCCTAAGAATGGTCTCTTTAAGCTCTTATTAAAGGTGATGATGTCACAGTAAGAGGCATGACAAGAGACGACACAACAAGAATTTGCAGCTCAGAGAGAGCTACTGCAGCTGAAGCTTGGAACAGATTGGCCAGGGATAGCTCAGTCTGTATACATTACTAAACTACTGTGATGATTTCATATGTAAAGAATAATGACACAATGTACAGTATTGTTCTGTGTGTGCTAGTGTAATGTAAGTAAGCATTATAAAAAAAAATCACTCATTAATGTGCCAGTCAAGAAAATTCTGGCCTGTCTTCCCCTAACATCCAGCACACATCCTGAGAACATGATAAATAGCCCCTCAGAGAACTCTAATTGAATTACACCGAGGGCCAAAACAGTTCTCGGCAGATTGGGCAGCCATGAAGGTTTTTTACACGTTACATATTTGTAGCTGCTAACAGAAGACATTAACTCCATGTTATTATAAGTGTTAGCAGGAGCACTTAATGTACCACAGCACATGTGCCACGTCACGTAACATTACAGCAGGATCCGTTTCTTTCAATAATGATGGCCTACCCTTAGGATAAGGCATCAATATTTGATCTGCAGGATCTGACTCTTGGCACCTTTACCAATGCAAGTGATGCTGTCCCTGTATTAAAGGGGATATCCGGAGAGCAAGAAATGTCCTACCTTCTCTGCTGTCTGGCCGCTCCACTTCCTCCATCTGGCTATGCATGCTGATACCTCCCAAGATGGGGGGGGGGGCGGTCATGTTGCGAGCAGTGATCTATTTGACCTATGCTCTTAGCCACCTCTTGCCTGCAGAAGTTATCAGCACAGACTGGCAGAGGACGAAACTGGAGCGATCGGAGAGCAGAAAAGTTAGGACCTCTTCTGCTCTCCGGATATCCCCTTTAAGGCTGCATTCACACGTAAGGGATCTGCAGCAAGACCAGCTGCGGATCCCTGGCCAGTACACCCTATGGGCAGACAAACTCACAGCAGGATGCACATCCTGCTGCGAGTATGTCCGCAGCTCGCCCCGTTAACCCCCTGGCCACCGGAGCATATACTTCACCTGGTCCCCTTTCCGGCTTGCTTCAGGGCTCCCGGTGTCTTCATGTCCCGCTCAGCCAATCAGTGCGATGCGGCGGGGCAGCGCACTGATTGGCTGAGCGGGACATGCCGGGAACCCCCGAAGCAAGCCGGAGCCGGGACCAGGTGAAGTATACGTTCCTCTAGTGGGGGTTTAACAGGGCGGGCTGCAGACATACTCACGGACATACTCTGGCGAAAAACGGCGAGAAAACAGCTGCGGATCTGTTACGTGTGAACGCAGCCTAAGTGAATGAGATTGTGCTTTAACACCAGGCATGTCCTGTGAAGGCTCTGTGGTGTGCCTCTTACTCCTTCATAAAGCTGAATATAGGGATTCCGGCTGTAATAGACAATTGCTTAGAGATATAGGCCCTTAGGTGTAAAATATCCACTCCCAACAGCAACCAATCACAGCTCCTCTTTCACGTTACCAGAGCTGAAAGCTGAGCTGTGATTGGTTGCTGTGGCCAGTGTACACCAGTGTATATTTTATTCCCTTTGATAAATCTGCCCCATAATGTTATTATTTTAACCTCTTCTTTTAGCAGATGGAGTGTTCCTGATGTAGGGGTAAAGGGTGTTTTATATTCTAGGTGACCCACTAATATGAAATGATTGGGAGAATAAGACTATGTCACTGTCTCAATGTCATGTCACTATGTAATGTCTTGTTTCAAGCCAACTGGCTTGTCTTATCTTGACATGTCTCAGCACTCATCTTTAGCTTCACTCAGGCTCTGTGCCTCTACTGCAGTGTCCTACTGTGCGGGTGCAGTGTCTCAGAGAGAGAAAATCAGGTTCACCCTGGCTGATACATCCTTTCATTTCCCCTCCTCTCAGCATGAACAGGGCCATCTTACGGTTGGGCATGGTAGGCAGCTGCCCGGGGGCCCTTGCGTCCTAGGGGGCCCCTGCCCGCTGTGACATACCTGTATTTTTCGCTTTTTAAGACACACTTTTTTTCCTCCCAAAGTGGGAGGAAAAACTAAGTGCATCCTATAAAGCGAAGATGGCTCCCAAGCAGTGCCGAGCACCGCAAGGAAGCCGTCCCGCCCGCCCCCTCTATTACAGCTCACTATGCGTAAGCATAGTGAGCGGCCCTGAGCGACTCCCTCTGCCCGCCCAGCCCGCCCCTTCTATCGCCGCTCAGCCCGCCCCTTCTATCGCCGCTCAGGTGAGCCGATCAGAAGCTGAGAGGCTGCACGACACATCCGGGACACAGGCAGCGTCTCTGTACCCCGCTGCCTGTGCCCGGAGGATGACGGGAGTCATCAGCTGCCTGGGCCGGCGGACAGGTGAGTAACTGGTTTGTTGTTTTTCTGTTTGGCAGGGGGGATTGGCTACTATGTGGGACACTGGCTACTATGGGGGGCACTGGCTACTATGAGGGGCACTGGCTACTATTGGGGGCACTGGCTACTATGGGGGCACTGGCTACTATGGAGGGCACTGGCTACTATGGGGGGATTGGCTACTATTGGGGGGCACTATATGGGGGGATTGGCTACTATGGGAGGCACTATATGGGGGCATTGGCTACTATGTGGGGAACTATATGGGGGCATTGGCTACTATGTGGGGCACTATATGCAAAGATAGGGGGGTTTTGATGGCGGCGGCCACGTGGGGGGGTGGGGTGGCGGATGGGGCAATTCGCACCTCTGTCCAGGGGCCCATAATGCTGTTAAGACGGCCCTGAGCATGAATGCACAATGCTGAGTACTACAGTGCTGGTAACTCCTCGAGAGAGGCTACTAGGGCCTGGATAACCCCATGAAATTCATTGGAAATTGCAGAGGATTGCTATTGCTCTGTCAAACTAATGGCTGCCATTTGTAGCTATATGAAATCATTACTCGGGCCAACAAATCTCTGTTATATTGGTGACAATACAAAGACCTGCATTTCATTACCAAATTCGGTCAAATCTCATGCTTTGTTTGGAATACAACATGTCAGAGTAAGTTATTTCAGGCTGTCCCTTTCCAAGTGTTGTGAATTCTTTGCTCAGATTTGGACCAACATGAAAAATCATCCATGAATGTTTTACAAGAGCTTTCAATATCACACATGTCCTTAGTTACCGCCTGAGCATTGTTTTCTCTTTATATCCATAGTAGCCTGGTGTTGGCTCATTGTAGCAGTGCATGAGCTTCCTGGTCACATTGATGCAGCATAAAGAGTAAGGCAGGATTCCCACAGTGGGGCATTTGTTTGTTTAAAACGGCTTAAAAAATGCCTGCAAAAATGCCTGCAGTTTTCCTTGCTTAAATAAGCATTGCTATTATTACATTCACCTGGGAATGCAGTACAAAATTGTTGGAAATGGTTTTATGCTATAGTATCAGCTATATAGTATATAGTAACAGCTGCTGCTGCCCTAGGCTCTAAACCTTAAGATGCCCCATCTTCACTCACCAGTTAGCATTAGGATTTTCTAGTTTCTGAACATATTGAAATCTGATCAGTCTTAGGCCACGTTCCCACATTTACTGTACATCACCACATGCAGCAAATGCCAGACCCTCATGTGGTAACCAATAGGCGTATGGCCAATAATCCTGGTAACAGCACATGACTACTGGGGAAGAAATGGGAGCCTGGTTTCAGCCACATACATTTCTCTACATTTAGAAACATTGTCTGAATCGCGTTTTTCATGGTTTTTAACAGCTTAATACATAAACAAATTTTCACATTGAATCAATGATTAGAGCATATTGTCTCACCAAGGAATTCTCACCATAGGATTGGTATATTGGTAGGTAATACAGTAGCTCCAGGCGTCACATTTACCACCGCCATACCAGACCTGAACAATACCACCATATTGCGACTGGATAACACTGCCACACCAGACCTAAACAATACCACCATACTGTGACTGAATAACAACGCCACAGCAGACCTGACCAATACCGCCATACTGTGACTGGATAACATCACCACACCAGACCTTACCAATACCGCCATACTGTGACTGGATAACACCGCCACACCAGACCTGAACAATACCGCCATACTGTGACTGAATAACAACGCCACAGCAGACCTGACCAATACCGCCATACTGTGACTGGATAACACCGCAATACCAAACCTGACCAATACCGCCATACTGTGACTGGATAACACCGCAATACCAAACCTGACCAATACCACCATACCCCCCTTTAAAAGACACCAGATTTACTGGCAAGTCTGAACGGGAGGTGAAAGACTTAAAAAATAAAAGCAAAAAAAAAGTTGTTTCTTTCCCCCTGCAAGGTGCTGCCCTAGGCACCAGACCACGGGTGCCTAGTGGTAAATACGGCCCCCTGGCTATAATGAAGTGCCAAAGAGGTGTGGGTCAGGCAGATCAGAGCTCAAAACTACTTTTATTAACATTCAAATTAAAGCATTTGGGGACACATAATAAAAATAAGACATAAATCACTGTACAGTGCCCTATTAGCCTAGGTTAGGTAGTATAACTGGCTGGGAAGACCCATTAGGGTGAGTTATAAGGCTCAATGTATTTTGAGAAAAGTGTTCTATGGTGGGAAAGCTGGGATACAATTCAAGGTAGAGCTCACTGTGTATAGATTTGTTATAGGTTAGTATCAATCCCTCCACAGTGAGCATCCCCTTGTGGCGTCCGCAGACAAACTGAATTTTATGTATATAAATATATGATAAATGTATGATGGGAAATGGAATTGAAGCTTTGTATCACAAAAACATAGCTTTGATCCCCTACAAATATTACACTTATAAAAATTACAAATAAATTATAGCTACCTGTATAGGTATACAGTAGGTATCTGTATGTTTTGATCATGGGAGAACACTGGAGGACCTGGAGGAAACCCACCCAAACATGGAGAGAACCTACAAACTCTTTGCAGATGTTGCTCTTAGTGGGACTTAAACCCAGGATCCCAGCTTCATCCCTTCTGGAAGAGAGCTACTTTGCATGAAGTATATGGAGAAAAATATTAATTGAGCACTGTCATTAAGAAAAAATAATTTTAAATCAGCAGGAGAGGTGATATACTTTATGTTTGCAATTAACTTCATTTTTTTTATTTTTTTTATTAACCCTTAGACGACCCAGGGCATATAGTTACGCCATGGAAGTCTGTCCCCAGACGACCTAGGGCGTAACTATACGTCCTGGGTGTTTCTCCGGCCATGAAGCGAGCTCCGGAGCAGAGCGCGCTTCATAGCAGGTGGGGGCCGGCTTCAATCAGCAGCCGGGACTTCCCCGATAATGACACGCTGCAGCGATCGCGCTGCCGCATGTCATTAACTCCTTACACGGCGCGGCGACCGCGGCCTTTAAGTGTAAGTGACAGGGGGAGTCCCCTGTCACTTACCGATCCGGACCCGGATCCCGATCGTTAAAACGCACCGCCGGAAGTCTCTCATCTGCCCATGTGTGGTCCGATTGGCGATCTGCTGCACTAAGCCTGCACAGGCAGGCTCAATGAGCAGATCGCCGATCACACTGATCAATGCTATGCCTATGGCATAGCATTGCATAGTGTGAGCAATCAAAGTACTGTATGTAAAAGTCCCCCAAAGGGACTTCAAATGTGTAAAAAAAAAAAAAGTTCAAAACACTAACACACTACCCCAAAACCCCTCCCCCAATAAAAGCTTAAATCACCCCCCATCCTATTATATAAATAAAACATATAAAAATAAATAAATAGATAAACATATAATATACCGTAGCGTGCGCAATTGTCTGATCTATTAAAATATAACAAGCGTCATTGCGAATGGTAAACGGCGTACACGAAAAGAGGGAAAAATGTGCGCGGATTACCGATTTAATGTTATATTATATATAAAAAAATTAATAAAAAGTGATCAAAACATCCGATCTTCACAAATATGGTATTAATAAAAACTAGAGATCATGGCGAAAAAAATGACACCCCATACAGCCCCGTAGGTGAAAAAATAAAACCGTTATAAGCGTCACAATAGGCCCATTTTATTTATAATTAATTGCCCAAAAAAAGGATTTCATTTAAAAAAAATATATATAACATTAGAGAATCTGTGTAACCTGCATATGGTTGTGTTCAGACTGGCCTATAGAATAATTGTATCATATCGCTGTTACCATATAGTGCATTACGTAGACACAGGAACCCCCCAAACGTTACCATATTGCATTCTTTTTTATGATTTCACCTATTTATATCTTTATAAATAATATATTTGGGATTCCGTCATACATGTTATGGTAAAATGAATGACGCCATTACACAGTACAACTATTCCTGTAAAAAACAACCCCTTATATGGCATTGTAGATAGAAAACTGAAAATGCTAGAGCTCTTAGAAGGAGAGGAGGAAAAAACGGAAACACTAAGATCAAAATTTGCGCGGTCCACTGGGTCATTTTGGGCCTGGTCCTCAAAGGGTTAAAGAGGATCTACCATCAGACCCACAAAGAAGCTGTGCAAATCTTTCAATTATAGTTTTGCGCTGTCAGTTTCACTCCTTATTTTGGTTGAAAAAATACTGACCAAAAGACTGATGGAAATACTATGTGTGATAGACATTGGATCCAGATCTAAATGGATTGAACAATAAATGCAAATGTATCTTCCTTTCCTAATTCTATTTGGTAACTTTTTAATAGTAAATCAGTTATTTTGTAAATAATAATAAGGGCCCTATTCCACCGGACGATTATCGTTTGCATAATCGTTGACGATTAACGATCTCAAACGACCGCTATTGCGAAAGACCTGAAAACGTTCCGTTTTCCATGGAACGATAATCGTTACTTATGATCGTAATTGCGATAGTTTCTTCTTCGCTATTAATTCGCTATTGCGTTCGTATCTATTGCGAACGGCTGAACGATGTCTTATTCGATGCGAACGATTTGCGAACGTTTTGCGAATGAGCAATGATAAAAAATAGGTCCAGGTCTTATAAAGCGATCAACAAATTCTTGTTCGGTCGTTAATCGTTAACTGCATTTCAACCGAATGATTATCGTTTAGATTCGAACGATTTAACGATAATCTGAACGATAATCGTCCGGTGGAATAGGGCCCTTAGGCTGGGTTCACACTTTGTTTTTGCAATGTGGATGAAAAAACTTCCATTTTTTGCATAAACAGATGAAAAAAAAACGCATTGCAAAAATGTAGTGTGAACCCAGCCTAATTGAATCAATTTGATTGTGTGTTATAAGAATTCCTACCACCAAAACTTGGTTTTAGACCCGGTTTACACTGGAGGAGCCATGGTGCTAATATTTTTGCCAGTTTACACAAATTAAGATCTGTTATGGCTATACGTCTGTTATATTTTATCATATGAATTATACTGTTTTTCTTTTTAGTTGTGCTTATATTTTCTATATTTTATATTGAATATGGCATTCAAACTACAATTCCAGCTAGATTTTCCTAAATGAAACCTGATCATTTCTGCAAAGCTATTTTTGTCACTTTATATTAAATAATAGACATTTGCTGAACACTATGGAACGTTTTAGTCTGGTGATTTCTTGTGTAAATAGCTAGACTGCCATCTAGTGCTCGAACTGTAGATTACATAGAAGAATGACGTACTGTCTATACAGTATAATCAGGCTTAGTTACAATCTATTTGTGAAATAAGTTAATTGTATGTGCCAGGAAAGCTCCCTGTGCCAAATGTGTTCATGAGGGCTCATTTAAACAGTGTATGCCAAAATTGTCTACCTTTTACATAAATTAGGACAGTATGCACTGGTATATTTTTTTCCCTGTGAAATAGCGTAGTCAGCTATACCATGCAGCAGAAAAATGCATTCCCTGAGGTATAGGGTTTCTTTTTTTTCTACTATGGTGTCCTAGAGGCTACTCTATGTCTTCCGTCGGAGGTATGTGTCTGGAAATCCTCCAAATGTAAACTTCTGATGAAAGGCGATAATGAAGTGTGAACAGCGCCTGAAGCCAGCAAAAGAAGTGACTCTTTCTATTCATATTTTCAGTAAAGTTTACTGTCAATTTTTAATATTTGGTCTGCAGGCAAAAAGATGCTTATACTGTGTATAACATTGTAGTAGAAGTAGTAGAAACATTAAACTTTGCAACGGGCCACAAAGTTTTACACAGGTACTTTATATAACTGGTGTCAGAAAGTTATACAGGAACTGCCCAAGGCCATAGTAAATCACCATAGAAAACCTCTCTTGCTTCGGACAGTTCCTGACATGGACAAAAGAGGCAGCAGAGAACGCTGTGTAAGGCTACGTTCACACAGAGCAAAAGGAGCGGATTACGCAAGGAAATATTTCCGCCTGAAATCAACTGACGCTGAATTCCGAGCAGAATATAAGCAGAATGCAAGCAGAATCCCTGCGTATTCTGCTAGGAAAGTGTTCAGCTCGTAATCAGCTCTTGACAAATTCAGCGCGGAATACTCGAGGAATCCGCGCTGAATCCGCATGCATTCAGCGCTGAAATTCAGCGAGTATTTGGTGAGTAAACTAGACTATACCAGAACATATACTAGAATCCTCCTCCCCCCCCCCTTTTCCCCATTTCCGCGCTGATTCAGCGAGTAATTTCCGCTTGTATTACGCTTGTATTCCGCGCTGAATCCGCGCTGAATCCGCGCTGAAACATAAAATCAGAGCCCCATTGATTTGTATAGGCTTCCGCTAGCGGAAGAATGAACATGTTCATTCTTCTGGCGGAAAGCGGATTAGTTCAGTGCGGAAATTCCACTGTGTGAACTGCAGAGCAGAATTTCCATTCAACACAATGGAAATTAGCTCTGCACCAATTTTAACGGCTGAAATTTCAGCGCTGATTCAGCGCAGAAATTCAGCTGCTTTTGCTCAGTGGGAACGAGCCCTAAGACTGGGAAGAAAATACCACTTTCTGCAGGATATACAGCAGCTAATAAGTACTGGAAGGCTTGGGATTTTTAAATAGAATTAATTTACACCAGTTGATTTGAAAAACAGTTTTTTTTTCACCAGAGTTCTCCTATAATAAACATTGTTCTTTTACATGTTTTCAATACAGTTAATGGTACTCAACAGGAAGTCATAAGTTTCTTTACAATGCTTAAAATGATGAAAACTCATACCCCACCCCAGATTGCATATCAACAAATTATAGCTTTAGCATGTAGTTCAGGACATCTTCTTTTGTTGGAAAAAGAGTAATTTTTTCAACAATTGTTTACAAGCAGGTAATTTCATTTATAGTTTACAATATCAACATTCTATTAGGTCATATGTTTACATACACCAGCTTGACTATACCAAAAAGCTAGGAAAAGTCTAAGCTAAATGACATCATGCAAGTTTATTAAGGTGACCTAGCCTACTTGCCTGTTTGTTTGACAATTTAATTCTAAAGAAATCAGACAATACATTGGAGAAAGAATAATGGGAGCTAGCCTGGTGTATCCCTAAAGGTTCGTCTGATGGTACCCAGTTAGGGTGCGTTCACACCTACAGGATCTGCAGCAGATTTGATGCTGTGTTCAGTTATTTAAATGAAATCTGCTGCAGAAAATCAGCTGCAGATCCTGTAGGTGTGAACGCACCATTAATTTGTTAATTTGGACCACACAGCCATTGTGCTATTCTGGAGAAAAGTGACCTATATGGACATAATCTGAAAGGCCACCCTCAAGGAGGTAGCCACTGCTCCAAAACCAACATAAAAAGCTAGAGGTTACAACTTCACATGGGGACAAAGATCTGATGAAACAAAAATGTAACTCTCTGGCACTATTGGCCATGGCTATGTTTGGAGGAAAAAGGGGAAGGCTGTTAAGCCAAAGCTCTATCCCTGAAAATCTATGGCCAGAATGAAAAAAGCATGTATGAGCGAGGATACCGACAAGCCTGGCTCAGCTATACTAGTTATGTCTGGAATATTGGACCAAATAGCAGATTATACTATTGGGCTTGTAGAAGGTCCCAGAATGTGTGACCAAGCGAGACATTGTAAGGCTATGCTATGAAATGTATCTGTAAACTTCTGCTACCAATATAATATTACCTCTTTATAAAGCTTTGGTGCAGCCTCATCTGGAGTATGCTGACCCGTTCTGGGCACCGATTGATAGGATGTCCTAAAGCTGGAAAAGGCAAAAGACAACTAAAGGCAACTAAACTAATAAGGCCTAGTTTACATATATAAGTTGCATCCGTTTCCGTTTTTTTTTTGTAACCAACTGACAACAAACTGACTGATATCACAATTGATGGCAAAAAGACATCAGTTGTCATCAGGTTTTCTATAATTTTTTTCAGTAAAAACCATCAGTTTATTCCAATACAGCATATAGGGGGGCATCTATATAGGGGGCAGCACCAGAGCAGAAGATATAATATTGTGTATAACTTACATGGGAGTCCTCTACTGTGAGCAGCAGGACATGGGGACATCTCCTATAGCAGGGATAGGGAACCTTGGCTCTCCAGCTGTTGCAGCGTTCTGACGTGCGATCAGTCTGGTGGTCCGGCGACATTAATGTGAGAAAGCATCATCTGAACTGTCCCATTGAAAACATTAGGATCAGTTCAGAGAAGCGAGAAACGCCGCCGGATTGCCGGATATATGTAAACTAGGCCTAAGGGGAATAGAGCATCTTATTTATGAAGATAGATAAAAAGAATTAAATGTGTTTAGTCTGGAGAAGAGGCGTTTAAGGGGAAATATAATTCATTTATTTAAATATATAAATGGCCCCTACAAGAAATATGGGGAAAAGATGTTCCAGGTAAAACCCCCTCAAAGGACAAGGGGGCACTGCCTCCGCCTGGAGAAAAAAAGGTTTAATCTCCAGAGGCGACAAGCCTTCTTTACCATGAGAACTGTGAATCTGTGGAACAGTCTACCACAGGATCTGGTCACAGCAACAACAGTAGAGGGCTTCAAAACAGGGCTAGACAAGTTCTTAGAGCAAAATAATATAAATGCATATGTATAGAACCTATCAATCCCTATCAATCACCTCTTTGGTTAAAGTTGATGGACATGTGTCACTTTTCAACCGTACTAACTATGTAACTATACCATATGTGATAAATCCAGTTGATAGACATGTTAAACAAATGATGAGTATGCACACGTGTTGACTTTCTTGACAGAGGGGGTGTGAATTTAGTCTGATTTGGCAAATGTAAAGTTCAGATCAGGAATAATTACACCTGCTACAGGCTCTAAAGAAATCTTTAGATTTAGAGCTTAAAATCCACGGCTTCTTTTTACATATTGTCAAACTATAGTGACCTGTAAAATTTGCATGCAGTGATCACCCCCTAGAGGTGGTCATAGGTAAGTACTAGGACTATGTAAGGTTTAAAGCTAAGACCTTGGTGGTTTACCCCACTAACCCCCGCTGTATATTCTTATATTTAGAACACTATACGGGCAATACACATCCCATCCAGAACATACCAAAAGAAAGTGAATTAAAATGACACTACTGGATCAAAGATGGTATTCATAGAGCACACATGAAATATAGATGAAGGTCATTACTATGCTGGATCTCTCTTCTATTCATTGTACTAATGAGTGCTGGTAAGTGCCCCATAAGTTATGTTTTTAAGAATATTCATTATATTGAATGGGCTCTTATTTAAAAATTTAGGGTTGCTTATTCCTTTCAGCAGAGAGATAAGCAAAGTAAGACACCTGTTATACCACTTATTTCTTGGTTAACATCCATTCTTCTTTCCCCCACAGAAGACAGGCTGCCCCCAAACACATTCATGTGTAGTCAGAGCCTTTAGTAGTGTGTAGGATATGCAAGCTTCAACTTTAGGCTGCGTTCACACTACGTATATTTCAGTCAGTATTGCAACCAAAACCAGGAGTGGATTAAAAACACAGAAAGGATCTGTTCACACAATGTTGAAATTGAGTGGATGGCCGCCATTTAATGGCAAATATTTGCTGTTATTTTAGAACAACGGCTGTTGTATTGAAATAATGGCAGTTATTTACTGTTATATGGCGGCCATCCACTCAATTTCACCATTGTGTGGACAGAGCCTTTCTGTGCTTTTAATCCACTCCTGGTTTTGGTTGCAATACTTACTGAAATATACGTAGTGTGAATGCAGCCTAATTAAGCTCTCTTAATGTTCCTACTCTGCACCTCCCAAAGTAAATGCGTGCTGACTACATTCACCTCCCAGATATTATCTTTATAGAGGTACCTGGCATGTGGCTCATTTATATGGACACAATACTTCTTAAACGGGTTATCCAGCGCTACAAAACATGGCCACTTGCTTCCAGAGACAGCCCCACTCTTGTCTCCAGCTTGGATGACGTTTTGCTGCTCAGTTCCATTGAAGTGAATGGAGCTTAATTGTAAACCGTACCTGAACTGAAGACAAGAGTCGTGTTGTCTCTGAAAGAAAGTGGCCATGTTTTTGTAGCACTGAATAACCCCTTTAAACTCCTAACAGTTTTACAGCTTAAACTGTAAATGGGGGAATAGTTTGAATGAAAGAGCGCTTCTACCACCTTGTGGTTAACTGTGGTATTGCAGGACAGGACACCAGCAAGCTCACTCCTTGTGTTTGTTGGTTGGCAGGGATTTTGTGGCCTGTGCAGAAACTGTACCAGCTTTTATATTTGGACCCTCTTTGTGTTATAAAGCTCAAATTCTTGGTTTCCTTACACACAGTTCTAATAAATGCCTTGGTAAAATAATAATATGCTTGCTGCCCCTAACCACTGCTAGGGGAAACTTTGGTGCAGTTTGGCTTCTAATGCTTTGGATATATCACCACTGATAAACATAATAAGTTTTAATGCATACATTTTTAAGGAGGCTAAAATGGATGATACTTATTGGAAGAGAATCCAGTGTAAGAAAAACATGCACTTGAAGTGCTTAACATGTATTTTGATGCATTTTATTTTTTGAGAATACAGACTGTTATGTTCACATACAGTAAAATAATATGAAAGTACAATGTATTAATACCTGCAATATATGTATTACATGTCATTTTGAAGTAAAAATATGGCTGTAATTTTAACATAAAAATGTGCTCCATTGAAGTCAATGGGGAATTGTGTACACAACGTATAGAATAACTGATTACAACCGTCCAAATAATGAACATACTCACTATTCACACATTGCTTTATTTTCAGTATTTAGCTTTTATTTTACTGTAGGTGCCTTCACACCTACCGTATCGCAGTAGAAAATCCGCTGCGGATCCGCAGCAGATCCGCAGCGGATTTAACTAAATGAATGAACACAGCACTAAATCCGCACTTACAAATCTGCTGCGGATCCGCAGCGGATTTGACAGTGCGTATTTAATGCTGTGTTCATTCATTTAGTTAAATCTGCTGTGGATCCGCAGCGGATTTTCTACTGCGATACGGTAGGTGTGAAGGCGCCCTAAGAAAAACATGCACTTGAAGTGCTTAACATGTATTTTGATGCATTTTATTTTTTGAGAATACAGACTGTTATGTTCACATACAGTAAAATAATATGAAAGTACAATGTATAAATACCTGCAATATATGTATTACATGTCATTTTGAAGTAAAAATATGGCTGTAATTTTAACATAAAAATGTGCTCCATTGAAGTCAATGGGGAATTGTGTACACAACGTATAGAATAACTGATTACAACCGTCCAAATAATGAACATACTCACTATTCACACATTGCTTTATTTTCAGTATTTAGCTTTTATTTTACTGTGTGTGCACATGCCTAATACAATAGGCACTAAATACACATCACATGTCATTTTTTTTTTTAATACATCACATATTTCAAATCATGTTTCATACACTATGTAAAAATACATACTGTATTTACTATACTATTTCCCTTAGAAATCAATGGTTTGTTGGTATAAGGCTATGTTCACACAGCGTCTTTTCAGCTCTGTTTAAAATTACGTCCGTTAATTTGAGTCTAAAATAACGGACATCATTTAGCTGTCTGGCCTTCCTTTAGGGTCCCTTTACACAGAAAGATTTATCTGGCAGATTTTTGAAGCCAAAGCCAGGAACAGACAAAGCAGAGACCAGATCATAAAGGAAAGACTGAGATTTCTCCTCTTTTCATATCCATTCCTGGCTTTGGCTTCAAAAATCTGTCAGATAAATCTCTCTGTGTAAAGGCAATGACGGCTGTTGGTACATTATTCTAGTTTGCATTACTAATTGGCCATTGGGTGCGGTTTAATTGATAAGTCTATTGAATTTCGTTGTAAAAACGGTGAAAGGACAGTGACAAAAGAAAAACTGTGTGAACAACTAATAAAAAACGTCTGCTGTTTGCAAAAGACGTCCGAAAATAATTGTCATGATCATTATTTTGCCGTCCGCGGTGATAACGTCCATTATTTAATACATTGTGTTTGTTGCGGCAATAACGGAAATTTTTTTAAATAGCAAAAGCGGACGCCTTTTCTCTATTTTTGACTTTGTTTGAACATAGCCTATGACATATTACATGTGTATTCAAATCAAAATGCATGTGAAAAAACATTGTGTGAACATAGCCTTAAAAACAAAAAAGACAGAAAAGACAGTGGGTGCACAACACCAGAACTGTCATAAAGAAATCATGTTTTTTTTAAAATTAAACAAAAGTCCAAAAAGGATCCCTCTTAATGAGAGATGCCTGCTGGTGTTTATACACGCAAGGAGGTATCAGAAGAAGCAATGATGTTTTCCAATACTATTTATTCCCTATGCTGTATTTACCACTAGGCACTAGAGATGAGAGAGTACTAAAATGCTAGGGTGCTCGATGCTCGAGACGAATATTTCCCGATGCTCGGGTGCTCGTTTTGAGTAACGAACCCCATTGAAGTCAATGAGAAACTCGAGCATTTTTGCAGGGGACCAAAGCTCTGCACAGGGAAGGTTGTGGTGGCAGGGAAGGCAAGATGGGCAAGGCACATGTGCTGACACATGTTAGGAAAGCACACAACTAGGTGCAACTGGGAGGACTTTTGGTGTAGTCTATGGAGTCTGTGCGTACCAGGTGCTGTATGTTTTAGAGCACCAGTTACACTGCACAGCCAGGATAGGTGTAGCTGCACTACAGATCTCAGCAAGCCAAGGTACAGCAGCAGCAAAAATGAGTACTGAGAGCACTTAGGGCAATTTCTTTGGGGTCTATGTGGACCACGTGTTGTCCCCTTTCTGGCACCAGTTGCTCTGCACAGTGTGCAGCCAAGATGGCGGTAGCTGCACTACAAGTCCCAGTCAGCAGCCAAGAGAAGGCCAAAAAATGTAGTTGTAGCCCTAAGAAGGACTGTTGGGTTCTTTGTGGATGATTCCTGCCTAACAGACTCTATTATTCCCACCCTAACACTCTCCCTGACAGACAGCAGCTCTCTCCTAATCTCTTGCGTCTGAAGCGAGCATCACAGGACCTGATTCTTATATGACGGTTATACCTAGGCCACTGGCTTCATATGGAGTCTTTTTCTGTCAAATTTCATATGAATCCAACAGAAAAAATGGGGCAAGACTCTTTATTACAGGGCTATTATTCCATAAGGTCATGTTCACACTCTGTATGAACATTGGCCCTCGTTTGACCCGGCCAGGTCAAACAACAGCCAATGTGTGTGATGTTCAAAGTGATCTTCATCCAGGTGATACCATAGTATGGAATGTGAGCACATTCAGGTGCCATAGCCATAGAGCACAATGTAAAGTATGGCCAGGAGCTATGTTGTGCAGCCTCAAAAATAGATCTGTCGATTATCTTGTGCGGCCGCAGAGAAAAACGACTGTAGCGTATACAGTGTGTACACACTACGACCGTGATTCCATGCAATCTAATGTAATGATGCAGTGTAATTAATGAAAAAATACACGGTATAAAAGAGGTCTACAGCAGGACACTTTTTTGCACAGTCTTTTACACAATGTTTTAGAAATGGCAATAATATATTCTCCTGTGTGACTTTGTTTGGGGCACCAGTTACACTGCACAGCCAGGATAGGTGTAGCTGCACTACAGATCTCAGCAAGCCAAGGTACAGCAGCAGCAAAAATGAGTACTGAGAGCACTTAGGGCAATTTCTTTGGGGTCTATGTGGACCACGTGTTGTCCCCTTTCTGGCACCAGTTGCTCTGCACAGTGTGCAGCCAAGATGGCGGTAGCTGCACTACAAGTCCCAGTCAGCAGCCAAGAGAAGGCCAAAAAATGTAGTTGTAGCCCTAAGAAGGACTGTTGGGTTCTTTGTGGATGATTCCTGCCTAACAGACTCTATTATTCCCACCCTAACACTCTCCCTGACAGACAGCAGCTCTCTCCTAATCTCTTGCGTCTGAAGCGAGCATCACAGGACCTGATTCTTATATGACGGTTATACCTAGGCCACTGGCTTCATATGGAGTCTTTTTCTGTCAAATTTCATATGAATCCAACAGAAAAAATGGGGCAAGACTCTTTATTACAGGGCTATTATTCCATAAGGTCATGTTCACACTCTGTATGAACATTGGCCCTCGTTTGACCCGGCCAGGTCAAACAACAGCCAATGTGTGTGATGTTCAAAGTGATCTTCATCCAGGTGATACCATAGTATGGAATGTGAGCACATTCAGGTGCCATAGCCATAGAGCACAATGTAAAGTATGGCCAGGAGCTATGTTGTGCAGCCTCAAAAATAGATCTGTCGATTATCTTGTGCGGCCGCAGAGAAAAACGACTGTAGCGTATACAGTGTGTACACACTACGACCGTGATTCCATGCAATCTAATGTAATGATGCAGTGTAATTAATGAAAAAATACACGGTATAAAAGAGGTCTACAGCAGGACACTTTTTTGCACAGTCTTTTACACAATGTTTTAGAAATGGCAATAATATATTCTCCTGTGTGACTTTGTTTGGGGCTCGTCCATTGTTCTATATTTTTCTGAAGCATTTCAATTGACTCTTTTTAGATTCGATGAATAATAAGGTGCTTTTGTTCTGTGACTTGTCGTACCCACATACAGCTTTGTACAATAGCTGCGACCAGAGTGTCCTCCTTTGTGGATGATCAATTATTCCCAATTTGGATTTGCTTAAGTGCTCTGTTTGCCTCTTTGATTGCACACGACAAAAGCAGAATCGCTGCTCATAATCAGGAAAATACAGGCCTTGTCTGAGCTCTTTTGGAGGTTCTTTAATGTAACCAGACGTCTGCAGCATTACAACAAATAAGCCACTGTTCTTCCATTATTAAACATTGAACCTTAAATGAACCATGTGCCAGGGATAAGAGCGCCTGCTCGCTGCTTGCAGGCTGCACTTTCTATGTATGTGTACCAAGAAAGGTCCATGATAGATTAGCCTATTTTTTGGACTTGATACAGCTGATATATCACTGTGTGAATGGGATATTTAATTCTACCTCCAGTCAGGAGAGTGGAAAACTGGGTTCCTTACAGGGTAAATTGGACTGTCATATTTGGGGCACTTCTCTATGTAGATGATAATGGTAGTTATATTACTCAAGTAGTATTCAGCGGACTTGCTGAACTGTTCGGATTCTGCAGCATTCTCCGAATTTGGCATTTGACTCCCCTTGCCACCACACTGCCCCCTCCCTCTTGTGACCGCAAGCAGTTTTTTGCTTGCGGTCACAAGAGGCTGGTCCCCCTGGCTGATGCGCGGCTCCCGGCTCCCCAGCTTTGTTTCATCCCCGGCAGCACACACATCAGTGAGGTCTGTGTGCGCCGAGGAAGTACTTCCGGCACAGGGGGCATCTATAACAAGCGCCCCTTGTGCCGGAAGTAACAT
Source organism: Dendropsophus ebraccatus (assembly GCF_027789765.1). Lineage (NCBI taxonomy): Eukaryota > Metazoa > Chordata > Amphibia > Anura > Hylidae > Dendropsophus > Dendropsophus ebraccatus. The sequence goes on from NC_091459.1 coordinate 88,996,730, forward strand.
CCCCGGCGCACACAGAGCTCACTGGTGTGTGCTGCCGGAGACGGGACAGAGCCAGGGAACTAGGAGCCGTGCATCAGCCGACAGCCAGACTGAGCCTGCAGGAGAGAGACACGGCAGGGGAGCGAGTTGCAGGTGAGTTTTTTTTTCTTTTCTAATCTGCTTTGCACAGCCGGGGGATAGCAAAAGGGGGATACATGGGGGGGGGGGGGGGGGGCAACAAAAGGGAGGATCCATTGGGGGCAATCTATAAGGGAGATAACAGGAGGGGCATCTATAAGGCATCTATAAGCGGGATAACAGGAGGGGCATCTATAAGGGGGATACATGGAGGGGTATCTATAAGGGGAATATATGGGGGGAATCTATAAGGGGGATACATGGGGCCATCTATATGGGGGATAACAGGAGGGGCATCTATAAGGGGGATAACAGGAGGGGTATCTATAAGGGGAATATATGGGGGGCATCTATAAGGGGGATACATGGGGGGCATCTATAAGGGGGATAACATAACAGTAGGGGCATCTATACAGGGGATACATGGGGCATCTATAAGGGGGATAACATCGGGGAAATGTATAAGGGGGATAACAGGAGGGCATCTATAAGAGGGATACATGGGGGGGCCATCTATAAGGGGGATAACAGGAGGGGCATCTATAAGGGTCATACATGGGGGGGCATCTATGAGGGGGATAACATAGGGTGACCATCTATAAGGGGATAACATGTGGGGCATCTATAAGGGCGACAACACAGACTGGACAATCTATAATGCGGAAACATTGGGGGGCCATCTATCAGGGGGACTACACGGGGGAGCGTATTCAATAGGGCATGCACAGAGGGATGCATGTACTATAGTGGTCTACACAGAGCGGGGTATATACTATTAGGGGGGGGGGGGTCACATAAAGCCAGTCTACCAACCAAACAAGGGTTTAAAGGTGACAATAGAGATGTGCAGTTTGTAGAGAGATGAGGATGGTGCGGAGTGAGGAGCCTAATATGTCTGTCTGGCAGATTCTGTGGATTCGTGGCTTGGAGAAGTTCTCATAACGGCCCAGGATGGATGAAGAAGAAGAAAATGAAAAGGGAAGAACTCCGATCAGAGAAGACGTCCCCTGTGAGTCACTAAATATAACTGCACTGTAATGTATATAGTGTACAGAGCCTGTGTAGAGCTGCGTCCACCTCTATATGACTGGATGAGGTGACAGTGATATGTCCTCTTGCACCAGGGCCCAAGAGACATTAGCTACACACCTGGCTGGAGAAGTTGGATGCTGCCCCAGGGAGTCCTGAAAACATGGATACAACCATAGGCATCCAACTTTTCAAGCCACCAGCAGTCAAATGCCAAGCATTTGTGTTCGGGAAATGTTGCTGAGCCCAAATGATGTGGCCCGGGGTGCTGAGGGTATTATGCAGCAGGAACAGGTTATGCAGCAGAAGCAGGTTTGGTGTTTTGTAGCTGGAACACTTGTCACAGTGGCCAGTCGCACAGTTGTGAGGGTGCAGGTGCATGTGCTGCAACAAAAACAGTCCAACATATAACCAAAGGTGACTTTTAATTGTGAACTTTAGTGCAATACAATTAATGGAACGATGACAATAGTGTGTAAGGTAGTGACTGAAAAGGCAGTGAGTAGAAGTGTAGCTTAACTTAGAGAAGGTATAGGGGCCGTCTTTGGGGACTTGTACAAGGTAGAAGTGTACTCTGCCAGGATTAGTGTAGACAATAGTACTTAGTGTAAAGAAGAGAATACTCGTACTCACTTATACAACAGACCCCCTTCTGCCCAACCAGTTCAGGGAGTGCTAGGTTGGGTAGTATGAGCCCCAGGTCTATACAACTGGGTGTAGCTGACTCCTCAAGACCTCCTAAGGTAGCCATGTCTGATTAGTAAGATACTTCAGTGTATGCTCTTTGTCTTACTGCAGATCAGTCCCTTGACTTCTTTAGACTGTCCTGACAAAATTGGAGAAGGATCCCTAGCATGGTTAGGTTTCTCTAGCGGACAGATACCCCTCCTGTGGGTTTAACTGAATCTTTACAAGAGTCTCTCTTATAGAAGAAATCTGTGTCTTTGTCTTTAGTCCTTGACAAAGGCTCTGCCCCCTGGGCCAGGCCCGGGTATCACTGCGGCAGAATCTCTCTATCTTGCTTGTTCTTTCTCCCATAAACTAGACAAAAGACCTCCCACCAGGAACTAACTAGGCTTATATAGGGGTGACCGGGTCTAACCTCCTATTGGTGGGGCTGGGTAAAAAGAAAAGAGTCTAAGTGGCTGAGAGCTGTGTGTGGTACCTGTACCTGTGATTGGTTGGAACAATGAATACAGAAAGCATAGTTTTTTTTTTATTCTTTATTATCATAATTCAAAAATTACATGCTAAATCAGCCACAGAGTAACATACATTATAAGAATTTAATTTATATACATATTTCTTTCTTTAATTTTAATTCCTTAGCCGACACCAACCTGGAGAGCCACTTCTTTTCATTAAGAAATAAAAATAAATTAATATATGCACAAACACACACACACACACACACAAACACATACATACATGCCCATACACATATATACATACATACACATACATTCTCATTAATAATAATAACAATAATATAAATAAAATAGAGAGAAAAAAAATCTATCCAGAAAGAGAGAAAAATAAATAAATAAATAAATAAATGTTTTTATATAGGGGAAAGAGACAACTTCCAATTGTCTCCCCTGTGTTATGATAGTTGCAAGGTGATTCATGGTGCCTTAATTCTCACCCCCATATTTACTTAAGGAACCAGAGCACAGTGCAATATTTTTAATTATATGGGTCAGCTGAAGGGGGGACTAATGTGCGTATCTCACGCCCATCATCCCCCTTAGGGGACTGATCAGGAAGCCAACAAACGCAGAAACAGCATATCATAGTTCTGGGCTACTAAAACAGCTTCCCTTAGGTTACTGTATTCATATTACCCCAATTGGTTTTTTTGCCTGATATTATTCGCTTGATGATACAACCTCTCATATTCCATGATTGTTTTACTTTGGGAATTCCACTTATTTACATGTGGGGGATTAGCATCGGTCCATGCTCTTATGAGAAGATATTTGGCCAAAAACAAGGTTTTCAAAAGGCCCCGTTTTTTTGCTTCTGGGCAGATTAATATCCGAATCGTCTCCCAACAAAACCATCTGTGGTGAAAATGGAATATTTAACTCAAATTGTCGACTTATAATTTCCAATATAGTTTCCCAGTATGATTTCAGTTTTGGACATGACCATAACATATGTAAATACATATGTAAATACAGAAAGCATAGTTAACCCTTGGCATACCATCAACTGTGCTCTTACAAAACAGACAGGGGAAAGTGAGACACCATGTGGTGAAAATGCTAAAGGCAGCTTCATCCCCTTTATGTCACACTTGACAGAGTTACATTTACCCAGAGGACATAGAACTTAGTTTGGTTCATAGTGGACCACCAGTACCGGTACAGTACACAGTTTGTAAGAATCTTCCCAGTAAGAAACCTGGACAAGTCTCCACTCCACCTAGACCACAGACGTATCTACTACTACTGAGATCTACTAGCCTGAGGAAGGTCCGGGAAGGGCCGAAAGCTTGCTTGATAGTTTTGATCTCTACTGCTTAAATGTTTCACATTGGTCGGAGTATACAACTTCTGTTTATCACTGTATAATAAACCATCACTTCTGCATTATCCTGTGTGCCGTGGATTTTACTTCTCATGCCATTGATTGGCTGACATAAAAGGGCAAGCTATCAGTCGGCATACAAGTAATCTCTACTTTGGTGTAGGCATTAAAATCATCAGAAGTCGACCGTACCGAAGTTTCCAGGCCCGTTTTAACAGCTGCTGCTGCCCTAGGCACAAAACCTGAAGACGCCCCCATCTTGGGGAGCGTGGGGGAGCCTGGTTTTGGCCCCATGCATTTCTCTACATGTAGAAACATTGTCCTAATCACATTTTGCATGGGTTTTAACTGCTTAAAACATAAATTTCCATATTGAATCAATGATTAAAGCCGTCTGCATATTGTCTGAGAGAATTCTCACCACAGGGTTGGTAGATTGGTAGGTAATAGCTCCAGGTGTCACAACCATACCAGACCTGAACAACACTGCCACAACAGACCTGACCATACCCCCCCCCCAGACACCAGTTTTACTGGCAAGTTGTTTCCTTCCCCCTGCCCCCCTTTGCTGGCCCCCTGCAAGGTGCTGCCCTTGGCACCGGACCACGGGTACCTAGTGGTAAATACGGCCCTGCTTGTCGCGTAAATGTGAATATGTTGGCTGGCTATCATGAAAATGAATAGGGCCCCTTCTATTGATTGAGCCTTGTAAAGGCTCTGCAACCAACGTCGATCTCACTGGCTAGCACTCTCTTACAGGGTCTTTATGCAATTTTCCAGTCATCTTTTATAAGAATAGAGATCGTTGTAGTTACCTTGGTAAAGCTCTATCATATAGGATACTGTGTGTGACTTGTGGCATGCGGTCAGACTCAAGCCTAATAATGCTAGGAACGCAAGTCTACATCAGCTGTATGTTATGCACAGCAGGCAAATGAGAGTAAGTTCCCGGTGTGCACTCAATATTCTGATGGGCACAACTTAATGTTCATTTGTCTTTGAGTCCTGTTCATCTGTACATGTTTTTAATAGTCCTTCTGTGTAGCTTCTGACTGGGTTGGCATAAGTCTGACCGCATGCCACAAGTCACACACAGTATCCGATATGATAGAGTTTTAAGTAGGTAACTACAGTGATTTTAGCCTAACCCTTATACTGATCCTCCTATACAAAAACTGCGCTGCTTTAATATGTGTATAGTTATACACATGGGGGGAGATTTATCAAACATGGTGTAAAGTAAAACTGGCTCAATTGCCCCTAGCAACCAATCAGATTCCACCTTTCATTCCTCACAGACTCTTTGGAAAAGGAAAGGTGGAATCTGATTGGTTGCTAGGGGCAACTGAGCCAGTGTCACTTTACACCATGTTTGATAAATCTCCCCATGGTTTATATATATATGTTGTTTCATTTGAATAGGGATGTCTAGGGTCCTCGCTAGACAACTTTTTAGTATTTATATTGGTGCCAGTGCAGGAGTGCCTTTTTGTGTACTTCTGTAAACAGGCAGTGTCACTAAAAAGCTGAATCTAAAATTCTTTTATATAATTTTTATTAGAGATGAGAGAGAGGGGGTAGAGTTCAGGAATGGGATCAGCCTTCCTAAAAGATATGTATTATGGGCACACATATCAGACTATAACAAGAAGGTTTTGGTTAGTTTTACACACATGTAATCCATCCATATTTTTGCTCCTTTATTACAACTTAATGTCCTAAAAACATCATAAAGATCTCTGTACTACTATATATAATGTTGTATATAAACAACATTCTATTTTACTTTAGTTTTATATACACTGTGATTTAAAAAAAAATATAATGCTTGTGGTGTGTTTTTTTACTTCAATAAAATCATCATATGTATGTAGTAACAGTTGTGCTATCATTACATTATTTTTGTTGTCTTTATTTTATTTTTTTTCGGTATCAGTACAGTATATTTCCACTTATGAAAGGGGTGGTATGTGCATTTGCAGTGTCCCAGAACCCATGTGCCACTGCTGGGTCTGTGTATGTAGAACAGAAAAAAAAAAGGAAAAAAAAATTGGTCAGCTTTCCTAGAACACTGTTCACATTAGGCAGGAGCACGTTGCCATGGCTGAAATTGCAAACACAATTCTGTTTTCTGTTTTCCAGTTGGGGGAGTGGCTGCCTCTATTTGGTCGTGCACTCCACCTGTCTCACCCAGGTGATGCAATTATTTTTGCAGGTATTAGACGGATCTTGCATGCCCAGAGCATAGGCGTATTATACGCCATGGAGAGGCCATAGTGTACATACAGTGTAGGGTCTGCCTCGATATGAGTCCACCTTATCGTGGTGAGGCAGTTTACGCTGTTTGCAAATAGTAACCAAGAGACTCATTATTTTTGTGGGAATTTTTTGGGCAGTTGGGGGGGCTGCTTTTAATCATTTTCATGTCTATGGTGGGTCTGTATCTTGCTGTTGCGGTGAGCTGTTGCATTTTTCTCTGTGTATGTAGGTTGGCACTGAAGATACATATATACAGTGATGCCTTGGATTATGAGCATAATTCGATCGGGACCATGCTTGTAATTCAAATCCACTCTTAAACCAAAGCAAATTTTCCCATAAGAAATCACTGATATGCAGACAATTGGTTCCTGTAACGCCTGGAGTCGTGGATCCACTGAACCGTCACTAGCGATGGCACTAACCTCACCAGGGAGCGGAGTCTAAGGGGCCGCTGGTTTTCACCAGAGCCCGCCGCAAGGCGGGATGGACTTGCTGCGGCAGACGACCCCCAGGTCGCTACCCCTGGCTCGGTTGCTAGTGACAGCAGGCGAGGCGTGGCAGGAGCAGTAGGCAGAAGATAGTGCAGGCAGAGGTCTGTAGGCATAACCGCAGGTGGCAGACAGTACTCAGGAAATAATGGGTTAAGCAGCGGGCAGGAGCTAGGGACCGGGACAGCGGACAGGAACTGGGAACAAGGACTGAGGTCAGGAACAACAGGGAGCTGGGCCAAATGCTATGGGAAGCATGTAGAGGCTCCAACACCTGAGGTGGGGCAGGGCTGGAATTTATAGGAGAGTGTGTGGGCTGTGACCAATTAGGGGCGGACTGCCCCTTTAACTCCGAGACAGCCGGCGCGCGTGCCCTAGGAGGCGGGGATGCGCGCGCCGGCCGGCACAGCGACGGACAGGAGCGGGGCGAGGTGAGGCGCCCCCAGGGGCCAAAGTGGTAGCAGCGCCGGGTCCCCGCCGCCGCAGCCCTGACAGTTCCACATCCTCAAAATAATGTTTTTTTTCTATTCTGAATAACATGTATAACAAATGATACAAACAATGAGAAACAGCCGAATATCTGATATTATAAGTTACTGTACAGTATAGCAACCAGCATGTATAGTAACTGCATAAACCTGGAAACACAGCAGCAGTTTGTAGATACAGGATGGAGCTGTAGATCCCCATAATGCAGCAGCGTAGTACAACAGGCTGGAATAGAGAAGCAGGGCTGCTGTCAGAGGTCTGTGTGGTCACATGACAGCAATAGGTAAGGGGTGGGTGTTCAGCATGGACCAGGAAGTGAGAATCACAGAGCTATGCAGGAATACAGTGACAGAAACTTCTCTCTTCGGCAGTTTTAATGGCTGATTGGCACATTATAGCAGCAGTGTATATAGTTGAGTGTAATTGCGGGCACAATATAGCAGGAATGGAGAGGATGGGAAACACAAGGGCTGACAAAGACTGCATGGGGCATGAAGGAATGAGCAGGACATATGTGGGCACATAAATGCAGCACTCTCTGTCCGGGCAGAGAGGGGTTACAGCTATGAAGAGATTACCCCAATAGTCCTGTCTTCTGATGCAAGCCGCAGCCTGAAGTGGATCGGCTATGTTTTGGAAGGTAAAAGGAACTTTCTGGGTCAGAGTACAGTGCTGAAGACCCCCTATGCAGACCATGCCCCTTCCCAACTCCCCCTCCTACCCAGTACAGGGAGCTCTTAAACCAAAGTAATGCTCCTAAACCAAGTTACAATTTTGAAGAACTGTGAGCTCTTCCTAAAAACCCTCTTAATCCAAGTTACTCTTAAACCAAGATACCATTGTATTCTGTGGATGAAGTTCTGTAGGGAAGCTAGGTGTCTCTCTCTAGTGAGAACAAGTAAAAGCTAGTTCCTACTGGGAAAAGCACATATAGTGCTATTTCTCTTAATTTAGTAGATCAGGGAGACTTCAGATTCTCTGAAATACTGTGATGTCACGAATCAGGTGTAATTCCTATGGAGTGTCCAGCAGGGGGCGCAGTATATGTAGAAGTCTATGGCACTGTATTGAAGTATGTGGAAGAGTATGCAATGTAAAAACTACCCTTAGTGCCCTCGCCAGCATTGGTTGGATCTTCATAGCCTTGAGTACAGGTTATTCTTTCAAGTATATCGCCACTGACTCCGAAATGGTTAGAGCCCCTCCAGCAGAGCATAGTACCTATTGGATAGGACCCCCACCTCACTGTAGCCTCTTAAACTTTCAAGTTAAAAGTCTGCTTTTACACGTTTTCTTTAAAGAGACTTTGCCAAAACTTCTTAATCCTCTAGTTCAAGTGTTCCTTCTGAAAACAGTGACCTCAGGGTTAAGAGGATATTGCCAGGCAACTCTCAAGCTACAGTATTTTGCACCATGCGCACAAGGACTATGTATACTTGTACTGCATATTTAAGAAAATGTAAGTAAAATTTTCACTTTATCTGGGACTCCTTCTGGATTCCTCCACCACTACACCACAGGGACTACTATATCTTTAACGAGTGTGTGTTGGGATCCAGGGAGGGCATATACTAGTCCAAGCCATGTGACAAGTACTGTAGCGGTATCGCAACACCTGCTCTTGCAAGGGACAACTAGCACCTGTTTCACCACACATTCATCTAGAAACTTTAAAGTGTCACTGCTGTTTCAAAGACCTTTTGACATATCATATAGACTTGTCAATAGTTTTGATCCGTCCGGGTCTGAGTGTTTACATGTCTCTATGACATTTTAAAGTGACACTTTAGGCCTCAGCATATCCAGAGAGCTGTAGACCTTCAGGACATGCTAGGTGAAGTGGTTGAATCTTTAACCTCCAATTCAATGGTGAATTGGGATGCAGGCGCACATTAATGCGCCCGCATTCCAATTCAACACAAATGAAGATCTTCACTGACACTGGCTGTCCTGTGACATAGCTGGGTCACAGAACGGTCGGTGTCTGTTCTGTTTCCTGTTCTTTTTTTATTATTTTGTTCAATATTTTATTGGTTTTCGGCATTGTGACAAAGATAAATATTTTGTACAGCATCTCATGCACTATATTATGTTCTTTTTTTATATATGTTTTTAAGTGTTATAGGAGAAGGTTTGGTAGGTAAGGTTTGTCTGTTTGCTGATGGTGTATATGGAAAATGATTCCTACTCCAAATGGTCCCCAGTAATAAGTGGTGTACCCCAAGGGTCAGTACTGGGCCCTCTTCTGTTTAACTTGTTTATTAATGATATTGAGAATGGAATTAGAGCAATGTTTCTATCTTTGCAGATGACACCAAGCTTTGTAGTACAGTACAGTCTATAGAGGATGTGCAGATGTTACAGGATGACTTAGACACACTGAGTGTTTGGGCGTCCACTTGGCAAATGAGGTTCAATGTGGATAAATGTAAAGTTATGCACCTGGGTACTAATAACCCACATGCATCATATGTCCTGGGGGAAGTTACACTGGGAGAGTCGCTGATAGAGAAGGATCTGGGTGTACTTGTAGATAATAGACTACAGAACAGAATACAATGTCAGTCAGCTGCTTCTAAGGCCAGCAGGATATTGTCATGCATTAAAACAGGCATGGACTCTCGGGACAGGGATATAATATTACTGCTTTATAAAGCTTTGGTGCGGCCTCATCTGGAGTATGCCGTCCAGTTTTGGAACCCGATTCATAAAAAGGATGTTCTAGAGCTGGAGAGGGTACAAAGACGGGCAACTAAACTAATAAGGGGAATAAAGCATCTTAGTTATGAGGAGAGATTAAAAGAATTACATTTGTTTAGTCTGGAGAAGAGACGTTTAAGGGGAGATATGATTAACTCATTTAAATATATAAATGGCCCCTACAAGAGATATGGGGAAAAGATGTTCCAGGTAAAACCCCCTCAAAGGACAAGGGGGCATTGCCTCCGCCTGGAGAAAAAAAGGTTCAATCTCCGGAGGCGACAAGCCTTCTTTACCATGAGAACTGTGAATCTGTGGAACAGTCTACCACAGGATCTGGTCACAGCAACAACAGTAGAGGGCTTCAAAACAGGGCTAGACAAGGTCTTAGAGCAAAATAATATAAATGCATATGTATAGAACCTATCACCCCTCCCCCTTCCCTTTATCCATCCCCTCCTTGGTTGAACTTGATGGACATGTGTCTTTTTTCAACCGTATTAACTATGTAACTATGTAACTATGTAAGATAAGAAGTACAAATGGACTATTGCAGTTCAATGTTTCCAAATGTAAAATAATGCACTTAGGGAGGAGAAATCCTCTATCCGAGTATCATATCAGCAGTTCTGTGTTGGCAAAGACTTTAAAAGAGAAGGATTTAGGGGTAGTTATTTCTGACAGCCTTAAAATGAGTAACCAGTGCAACCAGGTGATAGGGAAAGTAATTTGTATGCTGCGCTGTATAGCTAGAGGTATAAACAGTAGGAAGAGGGAGATTGTATAGAGTTCTAGTGAGACCACATCTGGAATACTGTGTCCAGTTCAGGAGACCTCACCTACAAAAAGATGTTGATAAAATTGAACAGGTCCAAATACAGTCTACAAAATTGGTGACGGGAGTAAAGCATAAAACATATCAGGAAAGACGTAAAGCGCAACTATAAAATATTTTGACCATTTAGTTTTAATTAATTTTTTTAAGCTAAATTAGACAGTTTTTTAATACATGTAGCTGAATGTCCCCTTAACCCTATGTCTGCCTCTGTGTTACTTGTCAATTCTTGTTAGCTCAGCGCCCCTGGAAATCTATACTGTGGCTGAGCTTGGGACAGATTCTCCGATAGCAACAAATAACAGGCATCCAGATGACAGGCAGCCCTCACACTGTTGTGTAAGCAGTGGGGAGAAGCTGGACTGGTGCAGGTCACTGCTGGTTGGAGGGGGAAACGTTCCAGCACTTCTGTTAGGCAGTGTGCTGAGTGCTTCAACCAGGAGGAACATGCAGGCCTTGACTCCAATATGTTTTTCTGCCAGGCCAGGGGGTGAGTGTCACTGAAGGGAGAACTACAACTCCCAGCACCCTACACGCAGTGAGCACATGCAGTGTCCCAGAACAGCCCTTCTTATGCTCACACTTTCATTATAAACAGTTCTGTTCTGGAAAGCTATGGTCCACTGCAAACTGCGTGTATTGTGTCCCTCTTCTCAGTATTTAGGTCTGCCATTTCAGTCATTTATTGCATGTGAATTCAGGTATCAGTGTCTAAAGGTATTATGTCGCCTCCTAGTGTTCAAGGATGGTACTTCTCATGTATATTCCTCTGTATATGCCTAATGGTGTGATGATGCAATGGCTGGATGTCACGTGACTGTGCCCTGCTTCCATGGTAACACCAATGGTCATCGAGCTTTTGGCTGGGGTTACCATGTGACTTCCTGTGCTACCTCAGTCTATTCCCTGCCACAGAGGGGGTAGGTTGTGAGTCCAGTCTTGTCCTCCACCATCAGGAGACAAGTTGTGCTTTTGTCCTCTCTCTCCCTGCTAAAGAGAGAGACCTGCGTGTGGTCTGCTGCTCCAGTCCACTGGCTGTGTTCCTGTCTCAAGTCTCAAGATCCTCATCTGGGTGTCGATTCTTCAGTCATTCTTCAATTCCTCTCATCATCATCTCCTCAAATCATCAACAGCAAGTATTTCATTCAAGTCTCATTCCACCCAGCATCTCAGCTTCAGTTTCACTACTACTCCCATCATTCAGCACGCCACTCTCACAGCCTATTGCAGCATCACCCATTATTCTGCTTTATTTAAGATTGCCTTATTCCCGGTTGCATCCGGAGAGACTGTTACTACTAGTTACCACCGTTACAATAAATATACAACTACCGTTGTTTCTGAACCTTGGCATTGGTGTGTTCATTGGTGGCCTGACTAAGGACAACGAAGAATCGCACGCCCAGTATTCCCGCATGGTCAGGAGCCCGGCTTCCAGCTGTAGCACCCTCGTGCCTAAACCGTGACCACTACATCCTACAGCTGCCCCGATTCCTGCACCCTCACAACATCTGCACTGCGGAAGTGGCCCCCAGGGGCCAGGGCGTTGCATTTGGCGTCACGAACAGGATTACGTTTACATTGTGTGCCCCAAGACTGTGCCGAAACCCCAAAGAGACTTTGCCATATCACCATGGGGGTAATCGAGGCGCTCTGGGCCCTAGACTGTACACAAGATGGCCGCCGTCTTCTTCAATTTCTGGCTGCGCCATACCCCGGAGAGGAGGGGGTTAATTGCCATGCTGCCAAAGCGCGGGAATCGCCCGGCGCCATAGACTTTGCATTGACTGCTCCTGATTGGCTGCCTGCGCCAGATGACGTCACTGTTACCGGGCAGACTCTGGAACCTGATCCTCCAGCCCTCTGCTCCTCCCCTTCCTGCTACAAGTTCCGGTCAGTGCGTAGCAAGATGGCGACCTGGATAGAAGACACGTGTGCCGCTGCTGCTGCAGTGTTACCAAGCTATCCACAGCCTTTGCTCGAGCTGGATCCCGCTTGCCTGTCTGCTCCGCTCCCGTCAGACGACGACAGCTGGGGGTCCGAATCTGCCGAGCATAGCCGTCCGGTCAGCCCGGCGCATAGTGACCGGGAGTTGGACTCCTTGTCTGACCGCAGCCCGTCTCCAATACCAGCCCACTCCAGTGGATCGAATCTGGCTTTCTCCACCGGAGGATCGACTTCACCGGAACGGGACGAAACAGTGAGTACCGGACCTCCGGACACCCCATTACCCGGCCCTAGCAAAGGGATCGCCTCGAGGGCCGCCTGTTTCTCCAGCCCCTGGCGACTCCCCGGGCCAGAGACACCGACCCTGCCGCAGTGGGTGTTTGGTGATGACCCCATTATAGAGAAAATAGCGGACGAGATTCAGCAAGCCCTCTCCCGCCTGCCTCCGGTGACCAAGGCCGCCTCTGCTATGGCTAGTACCGTCGCCTCCACTTCCACTACGGCTCAGCCACCCACTACTAAGGGGGGCATGCCTGCCAAGTCTGGCCTAGTGCCGGAGGGATCCCCTGCTGTCCCGTATCCCGAGTATGCTTCCCTGTGGGGCCATCCCTATGCCCCATATGCTGAGTCCAGTGCTGAGACGGAGCGGATCTTCATTAGGAAGCTAGAAAGACCCCGGCCTGGGGAGGTACCACTGGAACGGCGCAGGGGGACAGTCACTAAGTTCGATCAGAAGCGGGGATACGGTCTCATTATGGATGCCTTCAATGGCCTCCTGGTCCTGGTAAACCGACGGGCCGTCAGTCGGGGCTACAACCCTGCATGGTTGAACAAACTCTCGGCTGGTGAAGTCGTGGAGTACACCCTAGTGGGCTCCAAGAAGGGTCCCTGGGCCGCTGCCATCACCCGGCCTATTAACCCTGTACAACGGCCTTTTCTTCCTACTCCCTCTGAAGACTGGGAGGAGGATTGGGAAGATTTTCAGCCCCTTGGCTCTATCCGGGCCTCATCACAGCCCTCGGGGTCAACTACTCCCGGAAACCGCACCGCTGCTGTGGCTAAAGCCGCTGTCTCCTCCACTACCGTCACCTACCACGTGGCCCCTACCATCTCTCCTGTTACTACTGTGACCCCTAGTCTCGTGGTCACCACCGCGGCAGATGATGCTCCTGCTCCGGCTCCCTCCCGGTATCACCCCTGGGAAAAGAAGAGAGGGACCACCTGGGGTCCTCCAGGACATTTCTGTTAAGTGACCTCGGGGAGGCAAGGCCGCCTGGCCATTCTGATTGTTCTTCTAGTTTTGTTTCCTGTGTGATTAAAAAGTTTCTGCAACGTTCAAGGTTCGTGCCTGGTCCTCCTGACCAAGTTCCCTTATTATCATCCAGCTATGTGCTGATGGACACTCCTTGACCAAACTGTTCTTCAGTGCCTGTCCCAGAGCCTTTACATGGACGATGTTCTATATTGCCTAAAGAGACTCTACCACACAGAGACACTTATCCATTCCTTCCTAAAGCATTTTCCAGATTATGTGATTGTCAGAGGTTTATTATTGCACTTCAGTATTGCACTTCAGTAGTCAAAAGTCTATTTTCTTGTCAGAGTCTTATATATTTTCCTACCTCTGAGTAAGCAGACAAGTCATTTAGATAGTCTCAGAGTAAAGTGTGTCCTTTGAAAAAGTATTTCTTCTCACAGTGTATGTTCTCATGTCAGAGTCAGACAGTTTCCTGTAAAGAAGTCAGTCTACATATTTATATCTATAGTCTCAGAGAAAGTGTATTTTCTAAGAAGTGTATTTTCCAGAAGAATCTTCTATTTTCTCCATGCATAATCTCATTGTGTATTATTATTATATCTACAGCTTGAAAGATTTAGTTGAGCCAGTTTGTATGCAGATTTTCTTCAGATTTTCATTCAGATTTCTCTCAGGTTTCCTTCAGAGTTATGTGAGCCAGTTCTCCTCAGGACCTCGCAGTATTTGTTGTCTTTTGTATTTCCCTTCCTTTTGTCTCCAGTGTTTGTTCACCTCTGTCTTGTCCCAACACAGTAGTTGCTACACATAGTCTTACTTAACGTTCACACTTGTCCATACATATTGCACCTTGGATACCCTTTCGTGTGTTTGGCCTATTGAGTAATTATGTTGTATGATTGACCCGTATGCATGGGCGCCCAGATGTATGCTTGCTTTTATTATTTTGTTCTATTCTCTTCCAGGTATCCAAGACATTTCACAAACACGCCAAGGGAATACACAGGTCTTCACAGTTCTCCTCCAGTAGGGTAACACTTTATACAGGAAACCTACTGTCAAACTGACTGGATTATGGACGGTCGCCCGCCAGCAGTTAAGTTGTCCTGTACATTAGGCACCCCTAGGTGAAGTCCTGCTACTAGGGTTTTCTTTCTCTTCATTTCTCTTGTCACCTGTGCCTTGAGCGTGGGAAACACACATCTACATATTCACTCACACTAACATTCCTTCCTCTTGTCTTGTTGTCCTGGTCCTCTATGTTCATTCGGCCACATCTACCTCAGCTTGTGGTTCGCCGAGGTCGGCTCATTTCTAGTAGGGAGGTATGCAGTGTCCCAGAACAGCCCTTCTTATGCTCACACTTTCATTATAAACAGTTCTGTTCTGGAAAGCTATGGTCCACTGCAAACTGCGTGTATTGTGTCCCTCTTCTCAGTATTTAGGTCTGCCATTTCAGTCATTTATTGCATGTAAATTCAGGTATCAGTGTCTAAAGGTATTATGTCGCCTCCTAGTGTTCAAGGATGGTACTTCTCATGTATATTCCTCTGTATATGCCTAATGGTGTGATGATGCAATGGCTGGATGTCACGTGACTGTGCCCTGCTTCCATGGTAACACCAATGGTCATCGAGCTTTTGGCTGGGGTTACCATGTGACTTCCTGTGCTACCTCAGTCTATTCCCTGCCACAGAGGGGGTAGGTTGTGAGTCCAGTCTTGTCCTCCACCATCAGGAGACAAGTTGTGCTTTTGTCCTCTCTCTCCCTGCTAAAGAGAGAGAGAGACCTGCGTGTGCTCTGCTGCTCCAGTCCACTGGCTGTGTTCCTGTCTCAAGTCTCAAGATCCTCATCTGGGTGTCGATTCTTCAGTCATTCTTCAATTCCTCTCATCATCATCTCCTCAAATCATCAACAGCAAGTATTTCATTCAAGTCTCATTCCACCCAGCATCTCAGCTTCAGTTTCACTACTACTCCCATCATTCAGCACGCCACTCTCACAGCCTATTGCAGCATCACCCATTATTCTGCTTTATTTAAGATTGCCTTATTCCCGGTTGCATCCGGAGAGACTGTTACTACTAGTTACCACCGTTACAATAAATATACAACTACCGTTGTTTCTGAACCTTGGCATTGGTGTGTTCATTGGTGGCCTGACTAAGGACAACGAAGAATCGCACGCCCAGTATTCCCGCATGGTCAGGAGCCCGGCTTCCAGCTGTAGCACCCTCGTGCCTAAACCGTGACCACTACATCCTACAGCTGCCCCGATTCCTGCACCCTCACAACATCTGCACTGCGGAAGTGGCCCCCAGGGGCCAGGGCGTTGCACACATAATACTGCAGCAGATGACCCCCCTCCATGGCGTACAGTGCTGTGAGAACAGGTGACTATAGCATCTGCTGGAGCTCTGTATCTAATCCCACGGTGTGATACTTGCTGTTCTGAGATATTGTATCTAATCCCACTTTATATGATACTGTATGCTGTGCTGAGGCACTGTATCTAATCCGACTGTGTGTGATACCATCTGCTAAGGTGCTGGTCAACCCGGTTGATTGGATGGACAGACCCAGCCAGGAACATCAGGGAGGAGGCCACCCCCACTTTCAGACAGCCAGGAGAAAAATTCATCTATTTTTCTTAGCGGAACTACTGGGGATATCTCAGCAATCACACAAATTATCAACACAAGTTAGGGCTCTTTTTGAAGGGGTTATCCAGCGCTACAAAAATATGGCCACTTTTCCCCCTACTGTTAACTTCAATGGAACTGAGTTTCAAAACCCCACCCAAACTGGAGACAACAGTAGGGGGAAAGTGGCCATGTTTTTGTAGCACTGAATAACCCCTTTAAAGGGGTAGTGCGGCGGTAAAGAATTATTGACAGAATAACACACATTACAAAGTTATACAACTTTGTAATGTATGTTATGTCTGTGAATGGCCCCCTTCCTCGTGTCCCACCGCCCCCCACCCGTGTACCCGGAAGTGTGGTGCGCTATACATACCTGTCACGTGCCGACTCGTCTCCGATCTTCAGTCTGTGATGTCGTCTTCGGACGGACGGCCCGAATAATTCTTTACCGCCGCACTACCCCTACTACTACTATCATAGCTACACTTTAAGGATTTGAATCAGTTTATAAAGAAGAGAAAGGGGGGGGGACATGATTGAAACATTCAAATATATTAAAGGACTAGATAAGGTTCAAGAGAAAATTGTGTTACTAAAAAGTGAACTCAAGAACAAGCGGCACAGTGAGAGATTAGTTGGGGGAAAGATCAGAAGCAACATGAGGAACTATTACTTTATTGAAAGAGTGGTTGATGGTTGAAACAAACAAGAGAAAGCAGAGAGCACTGTGTCACACTGGAAAGATTACATAACTTCCTGCAGGACATACAGCAGATGATAAGTACTTGAAGTAATAGAAGTAATATATACATCTGCATAACTTTTTTCACACCAGTTGATTTGAAAAAAAATAAAAATAAAAAATGGGGTAGATTTATCAAACTGGTGTAAAGTAGAATTGGCTCAGTTGCCCCTAGCAACCAATCAGATTCCAACTTTCATTCCTCACAGATTCCTTGGAAAACAAAAGATGGAATCTGATTGGTTGCTGGGGGCAACTGAGCCAGTTTTAGTTTACACTGCTTTGATAACTCTCCCCCAATTTATTTTCTTCAGAGTCAGAAAGGAAGTAGCAAAATGTAATTGCCAATTCCAAAGTGCTGTGAGGAAGGAAAAAGAAAAGTACTGTAATGGTGCCTGCAGCCAAAGGGATGGCAACAAGTAGAACAAGATTGGCTTTCCAAAAAAAAAATCGGAGCTCAAAAGAACATTTTGTCCCAGAAAAAGAATGTTAAAGGATGCCTGAGAATCCATAATAAAACATGCATATTGCATACAAAGGTGGTGAAAAGAATACACTATTATATCAGAGCGACCAGGCAGATTAACAAAATTTAAAGAGAACCTATCATCTAAATTTCACTGTCCCTAATATTAAAGTATCTACTACTACTACTCTTTCGTTTCTGTGTAAGCAAGGCCGGACGCCGCCATCTTGATGACGTCATTTGCGTTCCACCGCTGGAACGCAAGTTGCGTTATCAAGATGGCGGCGCCCGGCCTTGCTTGCACAGAAACAGAGGATTAGGTAAAGTAGAAGATACAGACTGTAAAAGCAGTGTGTATCTTCATGAAGTCTATTTATGAAGATACAGACTGCCTTTGCAGTCTGTATCTTATGCCTTACCTACTACTCTGTGCCGGTAAGGCATAAGATACAGACTGCAAAGGCAGTCTGTATCTTCATAAATAGACTTCATGAAGATACACACTGCCTTTACAGTCTTATACTTTACCTAATCCGCTTGTTTGGTGTAGCTAGGCCGGGGGGGCTGCCATCTTGAAGACGTAACTTGCGTTCCAGCGGTGGAACGCAAGTGACGTCATCAAGATGGCGGGCCTGCCAGCCTTGCTGCCCCTCTGCATGACGGGAGTTTCCTGTCTCGCGCTGGCTCTTTTGAAAGGAGCCGGCGCGAGGCAGGAAAGTAAAACAGGAATATTTAAAAAACGCAGCTGTAAAATTAATTAATTATATTTACAAATGTTGTTAAAATCAGGATTTAGATCTAATTAGGGAATTTTAAAAAATCATTTTCGCCCATGATTGGTTCTCCTTAAGCCCATGCCTTATAAGAGACAGTGAGACAACACTGAGCATTTTATTTATTAAAACAAAAACAAAACAAAACAAAAAAACGCAGACATTGATGCAATTCTGTTTGAAATGCTACAGGAGTTTAATGTAGCTGTGGGAATACTTAAAGGGATTGTGTCAATTATAGAATAATTACTCTGAGCCCGCACTTAGAGTAAGCTTCTACTCATTCAATGGAGACTGCAGCTGTATCTGGAACATGAATTGCAAACTGGTTTCAGGAAAGAAAGAGAAACCAGAGACATCATTGCAGACATCTGCTTATCTTCTGTGGTGACCTAGAGGTGCGAAGTGTTATATGCAGAGCTAGGTGTTGTAGTACTGCTGGGGCACTTGTCCTAGGGCTTGGAGTGGTAGTAGCTCTCCCTAGATACTAACACATGCCTGTTAAAAGTGTCCCTAGTATCCCCTCTGTGGTGTGATGGTAAAATGATTGTAAAATGGTAGCTTTTACTTGGCAGTCTCTTACCGGCCTAGTACAACACTTCTCAACAACTGCGTTCACAAGGTGCGTTTTGAGCTTCAGAGTTTTGCCAGTGAGTTCCCTTAAAGAGGTTGGGGCGTTTCCTGTGTAAGCAGTTAGACTGAAAATAGACAGTACTTGAGGTGTTGCAAAGTCTCTGAAAGTTACAGATAGAAGACTATTGCTCAAAAAAATAAAGGGAACACTTATGCTACGTTTACACGGAACGATAATTCGCCTGATCGTACGATTAACGATGTCGGGGTAACGTTTTTTTTTCTCACAACGATCAGTGTTTAGACGGTATGATATATCGTATAGAAATTCGTTTTGCGATAGTTTTGCGATCGCTTAAAGCCTATCTCACACATTGGTTAAATTGGCGAACGACTGTTCACACGGAACTATCTGCGTATTTTTTGCGAACGACCAACGACGATTTGAGAAGTTGTTGAAAGATTAAAATGAACAATTTCTCGCTCGTCGTTCGATTGTTCGCTGCATTATCATTTGAATTCGTTCGTTATGGTACGAATTTGCACGATAATCCTTCTGTGTAAACGCAGCATTACACAACACAATATAACTCAGAGCAAACTTCTGTGAAATCAAACTGTCCACTTAGGAAGCAACACTGATTGCCAATTAACTTCACATGCTGTTGTGCAAATGGAATAGACAACAGGTGGAAATTAGCAAGACACTCTCAATAGAGGAGTGGTTCTGCAGGTGGGGACCACAGACCACTTCTTAGTACCTATGCTTTCTGGCTGTGATTTTGGTCACTTTTGAATGATTGTGGTGCTTTCACACTTGTGGTAGCATAAGAAGGATTCTACAACCCTCACAAGTGGCTCAGGTAGTGCAGCTCATCCATGATGGCACATCAATGTGAGCTTTGGCAAGAAGGTTTGCTGTGTCTGTCAGTGTAGTGTCCAGAGGCTGGAGGTGCTACCAGGAGACAGACCAGTACACAGGAGACATGGAGGAGGCTGTAGGAGGGCAACAGCCCAGCAGCAGGACCACTACCTCTGCCTTTGTGCAAGGTGGAACCGGAGGAGCACTGCCAGAGTCCTGCAAAATGACCTCCAGTAGACCACAAACGTGCATGTGTCTGCACAAACTGTTAGAAACCGACTCCATGATGATGATGTGAGGGTCCGATGGCCACAGATGGGGGTTGTGCTCAGAGCTTAACACCGTGCAGGAGGCTTGGCATTTGCCAGAGAACACCAGGATTGGCTAATTTGCTACTGGCGTCCTGTGCTCTTCACAGATAAAAGCAGGTTCACACTGAGCACATGTGACAGGTTCACACTGAACACATGTGAGTCTGGAGACGTTGTGGAGAGCGATCTGCTGCCTGCAACACCCTTCAGCATGACCGGTTTGGCAGTGGGTCAGTAATGGTGTGGGATGGCATTTCTTTGGAGGGCCACACAGTCCTGCATGTGCTTTTCAGAGGTAGCGTGGTAGTACCAAGATGAGATCCCAAGACCCCTTGTGAGACAATATGCTTGTACGGTTGGCCCTGGGTTTCTCCTAATGCAGGACAATGCTAGACCTGTGAGACAATGTGGCTGGAGCATTAAAGCTATGGCCTGGCCTGCCCGTTCCCCAGACCTGAATCCAATTGAGCACATCTGGGACCTCATGTCTCGCTCCACCCACCAACGTTACACTGCACCACAGACTGTCCAGGAGTTGGCAGATGCTTTAGTCCAGGTCTAGGAGGAGATCCCTCAGTATACCATTCATCACCTCATCAGGAGCATGCCCAGGCGTTGTTGGGAGGTCATACAGGCATGTGGAGGCGACACACAATACTGAGCCTCATTTTGACTTTTTATGGACATTACATCAAAGTTGTTCCACTTGTGTTTTTCCACTTTAATTTTGTGTGTGACTCCAAATCCAGGCCTCTATTGGTTAATAAATGTGATTTCCATTGATGATTTTTGTGTGATTTTGTTGTCAGCACATTCAATTTTGTACAGAACAAAGTATTCAGTGAGAATATTTAATTCATTCAGATTTTGGATGTGTTACTTGAGTGTTACCTTCATTTTTTTGAGCAGTGTACTTGAGGTCGGGGACTAGCAGGAGGGGACCTGTCCAATAACAAGGCACTCTACTGGGGAATTCTGACAACCTTGGCTTGTGTTGTGATGCCTTAATACAGAAAAATACCAGTACTCACAGTCATTATTTATCTGTTAATGCTGGCCTAGTACACAGAGTGGAAGTTCAGTAGTACAGGCCCCAGGTTTGCATGACTAGTGAGAGTTGGCCCCTCAACATTAGCCGAGAAAACCGAGAAATAGACAATGGGGCACGTCGGCTTGTAACACTTTTCCAACCATTTTGGATACATCCTTGAGACTATGAGATAAACTTGCTTGCGACAATTCCCCTCAGCGTGGACATGTCTGGTTTCTACCCCTGTGGTAGTTAACCCCCCTTTGCTTTAGCAGGCCATAGCCTGGCTTTCAGGAACTTGAAGGATCTAGGGACTCAGCATACACTTCAGTTACATCAGCTGCTGGGCCAGGGCCTGGAAAGGACGTCCTCAGGACACCCTGCTGAAATCCTCTTACACTGTAATGTTCTGAACTAGTGTACTCTGGAACTTAGGGCCAGGACTAATTTTCTATTGGCGGAACAGGTTCTGAGGTACCTTGACACCTGATAAGTCAGAGCTGGAGGGAAATTTAACAGGACAGTGACATGCCCAGATGTAGGGAAATGGCAGGCAAACTTCCTCTCAAGCATGTACAGACTGTCACACATACACTTAACCTCTGCAGCTCCTTCAGTCAGTAGTGAATTATAATAGGTATGTTTTGAGCTATAGCCCAGGGCCCTGAGCGCCTGGGAGGCCCAATGCCGCCCAAATTGACCCAGTGGTGTATTGTCTCCTAGTTTCAGTTCTGCCATGATTTGCAAAAAATTGCTGCTCTTTTACTGCAATTTTGCACAAATCAGGGCAAAACTGCAGCCAGGAGACAATTCAGTAAAATTAGAGAACATTAGGACCTTAACATGTGACAATGATGTCACCACAGGTCCTGTACAGTCTGTACTATGGAGGAGGAATACTAAAGCTACAGGTATGTGGAAAAGGGACAGAGAGGGCAATCAGTGAAGAGTGGGGTACAGGGTGACCAGTCTAAAGAGGAGGCAGGAGGGTTAAGGGGGACCAGTCTAGGGTAGGGGCAGGGGGGTACAGGGTGACAAGTCTAGGGTAGGGGCAGGGGGGTACAGGGTGACCAGTTTAGGGTGGGGGCAGGGGGATACAGGGTGACCAGTCTGGAGTGAGGGTAGGGATACAAGAGAGCAGAGTCATGGGAGCAGTATGTGTGTGAGGATAGGGGGTATTTTAGTGTAATTTGGGGTCTGAATTAAACAAAAATTGGCCTGGTCATCAAAGGGTTAAGGAGTTAATATGTGTTTCCCCAATAAACTGCTCAGTAGCTAGGCCATGTTGATTTCTGATATCACTGTGTGGAGAAGTTCCTACATACAGGAAGTCCATACAGGAAGTCCATGGGGTATTTTAGTGTAATTTGGGGTCTGAATTAAACAAAAATTGGCCTGGTCATCAAAGGGTTAAGGAGTTAATATGTGTTTCCCCAATAAACTGCTCAGTAGCTAGGCCATGTTGATTTCTGATATCACTGTGTGGAGAAGTTCCTACATACAGGAAGTCCATGGAGTGTTGCTTAGTGCACTGAAATTGGAAAAGAGAAAAAAAACTTTCGTATATATCCTATAACACAAACCCAGATATTTTTTTCTTTTTGCCAGATTTCTGGAACTGTGCCTTACTATGATGGGTATGCTGATTGAATAGACTGATATTTCTATAATTCTAATGATACAAAATATGAATCGTCTTTCAGTGACTGAAGGTAAATCTGGGGGCAGCGCTTAATATATGGTGTCAGAGGCTGTGTATAGTCAGGTGTTATTCTGACAACAGAAGAATCAGATCCCACAGAGCCGCATACTGGTTTAATTCCGTAGCTGAGATGTCAGACCAGACTATTATAATGTAATTCAGAAAAAAAGAAATCACATAACAAAAAAAGCTATTAGGCTGAATGAGATCATTGTAAAAGAACTGGAAGGCAAGCAGGTCACTGGTTACATTATACTAATTTCCCTGTATTACATTACTGAGGCCCCTTTATATAAATAGTATTTCACTCAATGCATTATTGCACAAAGCAGTCATCAGCTTTCTTCAGGATTCAAGAGAAAAAAATATCAATACAAAAAATTGGTTTTAGGTGACGTTGAGATATTTACACACTAGGTGGCACTATTGGGGCACGAGTCAGATGAGTGTTTAATCTAGGCTAAATGGTTAACTTAAGGCACATCCAAAATATGAAGAAATAAAATGTTAGGTGAAAACAATTGAGGTGATTTAGAAATGATTGATACATTAATATAGGACGAGTGTAAACGCATTTAACAAAGTGAAGTTTGCTTGAACATGTCGCTCTTATTACAGTTTGTGCTGGTATTACATCTTTGACATATTTGCAGGACGTCGTTTCGGGAGACAATTGTATAGACTTCATTAGCTGACAAGGCATGCTTTTCAGGTATGTGTCTGTTCTATGATAAGCCCTTGAGAAATACTTTAATTACAGAGGTGCTGATCAATACTTTGTATACTTACGCCTCCTATAGTTCAGCGGGAAGCTTATGTCATGGTTCCTTCTTACATACAGTAGCCATTTCTGTGGAAGGAATTTATGTTGTTGAATATAAGGGAAATATTTTTGTGCTAATAGATTTTTATGTCAAGGTTATTGATAGATAACTATAAAAGATTGGTGTTCTTATTTCTGTTCTCACTTCAGCTCTCAGGGGTTTCTAGTACTACTACATCTAATGAATGTGTAATACAAAGGAGTAAGTCCAATATACACATCCTGAATCGGAAGTACTTGCTGTAGGCCTCATGCATAAAAGCAGAGCCATGTGCAGGAGGCTGTTCAGCAACTCTACTGGAGCTATAGGCACTTCATGATGTTACGTGTGGCACCAATTTATGGAGGTATTTCCCCCGTAAAGACAAGACTTTATGCCCACAGAATTTGCAATGCTTGAGTAAGGTTGACATAACTAAAACAGAAAATAAAGAAGGGGACACTTGTAGTGTCCTGGCACGGTGGTCCATTAAGTTTTATTGCACCTGGGTAAAGTACCTCTGTAAGGGATCGCACATGGGTGAGGAAGGTGCTTATTTGGATTTCCCCACTAGGTCCCCCACAGTTTCTATGTCTTTACTTATCTGAGCACAGCTAAAGGTAATAGGTTAACTTTTGTTTTGTTGGTTACTGTGTTATCCAATCACAGGTGCAGGTGCCTCATACTTTTTCCTCTTATTATACTTCTTCCTTTCCTTTCCTTACCAATGGGAATTAGCCCCAGTTGCCCCTATAACAGGGTGGTTAGTTCCTGGTGGGAGGTCTTCAGTTCGTTGGTTGGTGTTGGAGGAACTAAGACAACCAAACCTGCTGGGAGGGGGTAACTGTCCTCTTGGGTACACCTTGTCCATGCCAAGGATCCTTCTTCTATATTCTCAGGACAGTTACCAAATCAAGGAACTGATCCCCAGTAAGACTGAAGAATGCACAGCTATCCTGGAAGGGTTTGGGAAGTTTTCTATGCCCAGTAGTAAAGGCCTGGGGCTCGTACTACCCAACCCGGTACTTTCTGAACTGGTTGGGCAGAAGATGGTCAGATAGAAACTTTTCTAAATGTGAGTACGGGTATTTTTATCTACATATATATAGGAAGAAGATCAGCTCACCATGTGCTTTGGAAGCCAAAAGCAAATAGTTTCATGAGTAACTTTAGAGAATGTGGATAGAAAGGCCGTTCACCAGCTGCTGAATCACTCTGCTGGGATGTTTTAGTAGAGAAAAGAGTGTAGAGAAGAATCACGTGAAAGAGGAAGGTCCACAGTTCCAAATAAAACTTAAAACATAAAAATACATCACTATATTAAAATACATGTCAACACGTTTTGGGAAGAACTCCCCTAGTCATGGCCAGGACTAGGGGAGTTCTTCCCAAAACGCGTCTGCTTTTTTTGTGATGTATTTTTATTGACAAGCAATACATTTTTAAAGTTTTATTTGGAACTGTGGACCTTCCTCTTTCACGTGATTCTTCTCTACACTCTTCTCTACTACAACATCCTGGCAGATTACACTCCTAGCTGGACAAGGCTCCCAAGACAGTCCCTACATCTGTACCGAGCTATCTCTACCTTTCTACCTACTCGTCACCTCTGCCACCTGCACCTGCCGAGTTTGTTACTACTGCTTTGTATTGCACTAAAGCCTTTCCACAGCACAGTTCCTGTGTGTCCGGGGGTGGGTTTTAACAGCACTCCTGGCCACCATGACAAATACCTAAGTGTACCCAAGCCCACCTTACTGTAACACCACCACATAGCACCCCGGCTCATGGCACACTGTATATCGGCTGGGCTATCTGTGTTTGTGCTGCCTTGTGTTTGACGGCCCAATCATGGATGTGAACCTGATCTGCCCAGTAGCTGGCCGATTAGAGAAATATATCACATGATTTCATCACAACCTCCTTGTAACTTCACTTATCTGGAAGCCCAGAAACGTATCAGTCTGCCATAGCTGAACATGAGCAACCAAAGAATAGATTGTACATGGAGAATAATCTTCTTCATGCCTGGGTGGCTGACTACACAGTTATAAGAAAAGAACATTCGTCCCCTCTACAAAGTCACCTTTTTATCTTTTTATTCTGTAAACCTATTCACTACTTTCTTTTGTCAACTTTCAGCTTTCTGATTAATGTGAAGATGTCATTAGAAATTGAAAGATGACCTTCGCCGCGCAGACATCACTACAAGGAGCCATCACTATTGTTCTGTCCTGGTGTGTGATACTCATGAAGAAGGAACAGAAATGTGATATGAAATACAATAATTAAACTGCGGGTTTAGACTTGGAGACATGCAATACATAATTGATCATCAATGTTTTAAATGCAACAATTACCATTAGCTAAAGGCTTGGTTCTTTTACAGCTTTGCAGTGAGCGTGAGCTTGGTTGTGTTATCATATTGTGGTGTCCCACTAGGTCACCTTTATATCTGATGCTATTTTATGTCGCTACACCATGCCTAATTTGTACAGGTAACATATTTGTAGAATCTGGAGAATCCTCTGGAAGTAAGGTCAAGCTCAGGCCTGGCCCAGGCTGTGTTAAGTGGAGTTACTGTATTGGATAATATAGTGGGGAGTGAGGAACTGTGGAGTGGCTGCTAGAGTAGACAAACAAGGAAAAGCCTTAGAGGAGATGTACTACATGGACCTCACAGTCCTGCACCAGGCCACAGTGTTCAACTATAAGTTTTGCTCTCTGTACCACTTTCGGTCCAAGTGCCAACCCTCATCACTGTGTCAGCCCAAGGAGCGTGGGAGACCATGTTAAGCGGAGGTACCACAAACCTCAGTTTCCCACTAGTTTCCTACTGGGACTCCACTAACAAACATTTCGTCTTCCTATGCACTAGGCTTGGATTCTGATACCAGATGCAAACCAATGGTGATTAAGGTGTCTACAATGGTGTATTGCTGAAAGGAAACTAGACACGGTTTTAACATAAACAAGGCACAACATTTACTGTAGGCAACAGATTCTTCCACAAATGGAGGCCAAGTCTCTTAAACATTGTAATCTGCTGAAGCATCAATAAACCACAGGGATTAAATGTGTGTCTCAGGGTTCCTGAAACTATAATCACTTTTTTTTTTTATTTGAAAGTGCTAATGGTGGGTGGGGGACAAATAGAAAAGACCTGTATCCACCTGCTTCCCACCCTCTGCTGGTGCTGCTCCAACAGTGTCAGTTCCATTGCTGAGTGCTTACGTATTTTATCTGAACACATAGGAAATGCACGCTAAGCTAATCACAGTCCACAGTGGTGAC
Organism: Dendropsophus ebraccatus; assembly: GCF_027789765.1. NCBI lineage: Eukaryota > Metazoa > Chordata > Amphibia > Anura > Hylidae > Dendropsophus > Dendropsophus ebraccatus. The sequence continues at coordinate 89,023,584 of NC_091459.1, forward strand.
CTGCCTTAGCCAGTGGTTGGCTTAGTGTGTATTTCCCATGTGTCAGAAGAAGGCAGGAAGCGGCGCGGAGCAGCAGAAAGGGTGAAGGGTTGGTGGCAGATGAGTTTTTTAACCACCCCCTTAACTATTAGATATCAGGGCTATCAAATGTAGCAAGTAACTTATCAGGTTTCATATGCAGTGAACAGTCCTATGGTCTGCTGATTTAGGTGATGTGGGAAGGCAAGGGTTAATCATGAGCATAGAAACAGTTATAATTTGATAATACTCCTGTGCCAACCACTGATTCATTGGCATGTTGCATAGTCTCTCTAATTACAAAAGAGGTTTCGTATCTGCTGCTGAGTGTATTATACAGTTCTGCGTCCCTGCTGTTGCAAAACAACATAACAGGCCTCAGGTAATGCGGGCCTTTTCTCTTTTTTATCCATAAGGGTCAGTGGTGGACAGGAAGTTTCCCTTACTGTTTATAAAGAGGTTCTGCAGAAGTTGACTTGCGTGTTACAATTAAAAACTTATTTTGTCCTGTAAACCATAAGGATGTTAGGAGGCCACCAGATCCGTGACCTTATCTATTTATACAGTTATGAAACTCCTCAGTGACTTCTAATATTTTTTATAATGGGGAGGGGGGGGGGGGGGCAATATCTCAGATATAAGAAGATGCCATATTGCAAAATGCCAGGGGGTATTTGCTGCCCTATATAAATAATGGCAACATTACAAAAAATACTGCCATACTGGAACTGGACTCTGTATGTTGTAAGAGTGCTTTTATTTGTAGGTATTTTATAATGTTACAGCTCTGCTCCCACGGACCGACATAATTAATACAATCACAGTCACATTTCAACATTTAACTCCAAACTCCATTTTCCAATTCCAAAGATTAGCACTGTTGTAATTTCACAGCATACTCATGGATGTACCTTGTTGGTCGAGTATAAGTGACTTATTTTTAGTCTTCCATTACCGCGGCATGGTCTCCTGGTGGATGTTGAAGCCAAGGTTCCCACGCTCTGAAGAAACAGTCCCCTTATTGTCATTAAATGTATTGTTCACAACATGATACTACCATTTCGTTTTTTGCATCACACCCAGGCAGAACAGTGTGGCAATTAGGAATCATTATGAAAACAGAGCAGAAATAGCTTGGCTTTGTTACTCCGTCTCATTTCACCTACATTTCCGTTCTGTTAGAGCTCGCAGACACACACACACACACACACACACACAAAAAACCCAGTAGTTCAAAGAACAGCATCCCATATGAGAAAGCTTTACATTCATTCCTCATACTCACAACCTGGTAGACGCCAGTCACCTCAGTTCACTATTATATTGTTTTCTATATGAATCTATATTGCTTTTATTGTTATTATTATTTATGTGTTATGGTACTATAAATTATTGTTATTTGTATTACTATTCTTATTTTAATAAATATTTATGATATTGTATTATTCTGTTACTATAATTATTATTATTTATTAATTATGTTACTATAACATTATTTTACTGTTGCTCTTTTTTTAATTAACATTTATTATATTGTTGCTTATTGGTATCATAAAATCGTTCAGCCTCTAAAGTTTGAATACTTAATCAGTTTAAATGTGACCAACAGAGCTGTAGAAAGAGTCTGGGGGATTCAGTGAGTGGCCAGTATGAGTTTTATGCATTATTTTTGGGGGCTGAATCACTGGATAACTCCTTCATGCTGATCATGCACATTGGACTTTGATCAGTTGATCAATTGTTCCTGTACATACAATCCTGTGTGCCAGAGGAAACTTTTTACTATTTTAAATGTATATGCTGTATATAACACTGCTGAAATATATTTTAAATGTATGTATATTCTATAATAATTGGGAATACTACTATGGATTGCATTGGCCACATGCATCAAAACGCATTACTATATGGATTCCAAAACAGGAACATCCTGAAAAACATAAATCAAGCAATATAATAATAGCATTTTTTCACTATGGTAATGAATGCTAGACATATGAACTGTATTCTTGTATTTCAAGAGGATGCCCAGGTACTGTGGGAATGGCGGTGGTAGGGAGTTGGCCAGTGTTTATTTAAAGGAAGTATATCATCTGTAATTCACGTTCCAAACTGCAGACACTGTTAGATATCTGTAAAGTCTTAGAGACACAAGGTATCTTTCATATATCCAGCTGTGCTACCATAACTTAGAAACATACTTTTATTCTACTGTACAAAGAGTCAGGGAGGCTTTCCTGAGCTCCTGAAATGCTGTAAGCTGCAATGCCTCCTCACTCCTCCACCCATACCTGACCCTGCTTGGGACTTGACTTCATGCTCTCAGTCAAGCAGGAAAAGACACCATGACCTAGCAGCTATCTAGCCTAACAGTGTCAGCAGTTTGGAATCTGAATTGCAGCTGACAGATTGACTATAATTGTTATCCCAGTATACCCCCCAATTTAATATTTTATCCCACCAGACAATAGGAACTATAGTAAGTACTGTTGCTTGTTCTAATCAGATCAGTGAGCTCCATCTATGAAGTGAATTATCTCTGACTGATACCCTGAAGCATCACAACACCAAGGAGATACTATCTTTTCCATGATACATTTAAGTGGTGATTTTCCCATCATTATACGTTGTGTGAAGACATGCACTTATATTAAACCTTCCACTTTCTTGTTGTGCCCTGAATACATTTCTCATTGCATCATCATCATCATCTTCACAATAGGCAGATAGATTGTGTACTGTATTGAAAGTTGTGTATAGGTGGAAAACATTTTTCAAGGGGTCTTCCACTTTATAATAAGATCTTACTCTAGCCCTGCTGGGGTTATGAAAAAAACAAAGACTCCACCATATTTATCTTGCACACTCTAGCCATGTGTAAGTATTGGGTAGTATATATATATATATACAGTATATACACCAGAAGCTAAAATGGGTGCTCTTTCTTCATGTTCATGTTATTTAAATTCTGTCTAGCTGTCCAGTGACAACAAGAAATGCAGCCATCGCTTTATAATGCAATGATCTAGGTTGCATTCACATGTTCCATATAATAGTTTGTGATCGCGGATCTGCGATCACGGACACTTTAAGGGGCCATTGAATCCTCTGAGTCTATTCAGATGATCTGTGGTCGTAGGACATGTCATAACTAGGACGTGATCACAGCACGGATTAGCCAATAAAAGTCTATTGGATCCGTGTTTCTCATAGACATCATACATGTCACACCTGTGATGTCCGTGAAAAAGCGGATCAAAGCGGACAGCAGCAGACAGTGGAGGATACACAGTGCTCAGTAATGTTGTGCATCCTCTACTGTTTATTTTTCTACCACAAACCCTGCTTCTGGGTTCAGGCTGGTGGAGGGCCCTGAGTGGTGCAGGACTTGGAGCACATGCCTCAGATGTCCCCTCTGTAATCTGGGCTTTGTGTGACACTTTCAGGATCAATATGCAGGGTATAATAAATGACAGCGCACTGCAATACATCCTTATTACAGTACAAGCAATCTAGCAATGTAAATATAAGTTCCATATAGGGACTAAAACATTTCCCTTTTTTTTTTTGTTTATTGTATATTTTAGGCTGGATTGACACCTGCATTTGTATTTCCTGTCTGCTCTCTGTTTGTCTGATCCTTTCCGCCATCAGGGAAATTTAAATGAATAGATTCCATTGATTTCAATAGGTCGGTTTTTGTATGATGTATTAGTTCATGTCAGTTTGAGCCTATTCCTTCTGCTGTCCATTGTTGTCATAAAAGAGTGGCTTGCACTATAAAAAAAAAGGGATGAATGGAAATTAAACTTCTGTTGATATTTTTATATTATAGACTATGGTGATGGTCATAAATGGAAGAGGTTTTTGTTTGTGTCAGTGTCAGTGAGTGACACAGGGCACTGGAGGGACACTGAGCATCCCTCTGCCATCATCCTCTCCAGCAGCCACAGCCCGCACAGCTCTGGGAGTCGGGTTGTACATCACCATTTTATCCAGGAAGTGACATCACCATGTTATGCAGGAAGTGACATCACCATGTTATCCAGGAAGTGAAGCCTTGATGCAGTAGTAAATGCAGAGAAAAAAGCACTTAATAAGCATTTCCCCTAATAAGTCTATATTGGTGATTTGTATAACTTTATGGGGGCAATACAATACTCCTTTAGGCTGGGTTCAAACACAGTATATTTCAGCCAGTATTTGGTCCTCATGTCAGGTCCTCATAGCAACCAAAACCAGGAGTGGATTAAAGCACAGAAAGGCTCTGTTCACATAATGTTGTTACTGAGTAGATGGCCGTCATTTAATGTTATCTTAAAATATCGGCTGTTGTATTGAAATAATGGCAGTTATTTATCGTTATATGGCTGCCATCCACTCAATTTCAACATTGTGTGAACAGAGCCTTTCTGTGTTTTTAATCCACTCCTGGTTTTGGTTGCTATGAGGACCAAATACTGCCTGAAATATACTGTGTGTGAACCCAGCCTATGGGTAGCTTCACATACACCGTATCGCAGCGGATTTTCTGCTGCAGATCCGCAGCGGATCCGCAGCAGATACGCAGAAGATTTGATCTAAATAAATGGGCACACCATCAAATCTGCACCATCAAATCTGCTGCGGATCAGCTGCAGATCCTGTATGTGTGAATGCACGCTCAGGGTGCTAACACACACGACAGATGTGGAGCGTATTGATCTCAGTAAATACCCTGGAAACTCGCAGGTTGCCTTAATGGAATTTTTGTGCTTTAAAATCGCACTTGCCTATGTAGACAATCAGTAGAGAATCCGCAGCCAGTTTACTTTCCCATAGAAAACAATGGGCACCAATATCGCTGCGTATTATATTGCGAGAATCTCACAGAGATAAATACACTGTGCATCTGTAGTGTGTGTTCACACAAACCTGAACAATTGACTTTTAAATCCCACTGCCTGGAGAAGGTGGATGCAGCCTAAGAACTGCCTGGAAAACATGGATACAGTCATGGGCCATTTATTTAGCAGGACCTAAGACAACAAAAAAAACAGTGCAAGCAGTATTTTTTTTGCTGCTTAAATCTATTTAAATAAATAGACATCAGAGAGAAACCCAACAAATCCCGTTAAAGTCAATGGGAGTTTGTCTTAATAGCTTTAAGCTAGGAGCTTTACTAATACTTGATCAGTAATATTCACAATTCTCTAAATTATTATCCTCATTTTCAAAACATAATAGATCATACATTGCTTCATACATTTGCTGCATTAGTATAGGTGTGACCAGTGCTATTTTGCTGTGCAATGAGTTGCACGTATTTGTCATTGCTGATTCATTGCTTGTAGGACAATTGCTTCTTGTTAAAAATCTACACAGTACTGATCACTTTCCTGTTTTACATCAAAATTGGTAAATTTATGGCCACCTTTGGGCAGCTGTAGTAAATAACAAATGTTAATTATAGACATAATGACAGAACAATAGTAAAGTAGTATAAAAGTGTCTTTTGGGCAATTTATTTCCTCTCTCAGCCATATAAAATGCATAAAAACATCCTGTAATGTTTTATGCTTCATATAAGATCACTTATGGCATCAAATTTTCAAAACTGTTTGCACTTAAAAATGTTGCTAAATATTTTTTCTATGTGTCATATATTGATCAATGTGCCGTACGGTACTGTGCAGAAGTTTTAAGCAGGTGTGAAAAAAGCGATGCAAAGTAAGAGAAGAGAAATCTAAATGAGATCAGTATTTGATGGGACCGCCCTCAGTTCTTCTAGGTATTTGTACACAGCTTTTGAAGGAACTCGACAGGGAGGTTGTTCTATCATCTTGGAGAACCACAGATCATCTATGGATGCTCCAATGCTTCTTTTTCTTCATGGAATCCCAGACACACCTTATAATGTTCAGATCAGGGCTCTGTGGGGGCCAAATAATCACTTCCAGGACTCCTCAACCCCTTCATGACCAAAGGTCATTGATGCACGAATGTCCTGAAGCAATGTTCCTCCTCATTTTCTAAGAGATATAACACTTTTATTTTTTCACCTACAGGGCTGTTTGGGGGCTAATTGGTTGCACTGTGATCTATAGCTTCTATTGGTAACATATTGCTGTAAATGGGAGTTTTTGATCACTTTTTATAAATTTCTTTGCTGTTATATAATAAAAGAAACCAGCAATCATGTTTTTTTTTCCGTTTATGCCATTCACTGTGCAGGGACAATATTATTATATTTTAATAGATTTGACAATTCCATGCGCCACAATACCAAATATGTTCATTTTTTCCCCCCATATTTTTATTTGTAAAATGGGAAAGGGGGTAATTTAAACCTTTATTGTGGGATGGGTTTTGAAACATTTTAAAAAAAAACTTTTCTTTATTTTTTTTTACACTTGTAAGACCTCTTTTGGGATTATATATGCAATCATTAGATTGCATATACTGATCAATGATATGCCATTGTATGGCATTGATCAGTATTATCAGCGATCGTCACACAGAGCCTGACTGGGGCAGTCTATTTGAGAAGATTGCAAATTCCACAGGATGGAGGTAAGTATTCTTCCTCCGTCTGTCAGGGAAACTGTGCTTCTCCTGGCACATTAATGTGTGTGATGTTGCTCATACTGAAGCAGCCATGCACACATTAAAACTCCTTCATGCCAGAAATATATGTTTACATTTCTACTGCAAGGGGCATCAGCAGTAGGAAAGTAAATAGCCATATGGATGACGTGAAGGGGTTAATGACATTGGATATATGTTTGGGGTTGTTGTCCTGCTGCAAAATTTGGAGCCTATGAGGTGCTTTCCTGATGGGGTGTCTTACTTTGTAGCATTCTCCCCATGCCTACCTACAACTTTTGCAAAGTTCTGTAACTTTGAAAGGTTTTATGAGATATATAGCATAAAACCATCAAACTGTCTCATCTTACTTTGATGCATGTGTGCAGGTATATATGTCACTTTTGACAAGTAGACCATTCTAGTTCATCATCCCTATGTTGCACACTTGCACAAGCTGTACAGCTCTACAATATAGGTTCATCCTCTGAACACCCTCCCAGAGATTTAAAAATGAATTAATGTAATGATGTAAAAGAGGGAAAATACACAAGATAGGGCCTAAAAGGATTAACAAAATGGTCAAGTCGGACTAAAGTAAGAAGGGATACTAAGTTATTCCTGGCCATGTCACTCTCGTAATTGGACACATACACACATCTACATTGCCCTGTGTTATTATACAGGAATATTTGGCTGGCTAGCTAGTTAGCAAGTGCAGCCCCCCCTACCTGTCATGTAATGTCACAGTCCATTGGCCTTTACGCAAAACATTTCCCAGAATTGCCGGCTGTTTTTACTACGCTACTTTGGTACAATACTGCTAGGGTAAATATTTGCACAGAGCTGTGACTGTTTTCTGGTTTCCTGAGGTATGAGATGTCCCACCAGGTAAATAATTTAGAGTGTACGCTCCCTGCGGCAGCGCAGAGCAGTGCTTGATACAGGCTTTACCATTTCTCAGCCCTCTTTGATAATCCATAACTGTCTAGTGCAATTATTTTCATTGCCTGGCCAGGCAAGGATAAAAAGCACAACATGCCTCTCTCGACTTCTCCCAGGGAAACTCCATTATCTTTGAAGGGTCACGTGAAGACTCACCCACCAATCCGGAGTCGCCCAGACAGTCCACAGGGCAATCTCTGTAAGAGCAGAAAATGAAGCTGTTACCAGACAGAAAACTGCAGTCCTGGTTTCTTATGAATATTTGAATGAGTAACTAAAAACAGCTCAATGAACTTTAAGCAGCTGTGACAGCTGAAACTGCTGTAGGAACCTGCAATCCTTAAGGAATGTAGAAATTCTACGGGCAGCAAGGACCTTCATGTGAAAAGAACACAGCACCTGTATTACATACAATGCTTAAGCATTAATGGGTACATATCACATATGCCTAATAGAAGGGGACCTCAATAAGACTTGCTATTCATGGCAATGGTGTAACTACCAGGATAGCAGGCACAGCAGCTGCCATGCTGCACAAGTAAGAGGGCCCATACGGTACATACTCTAACCTATGAGCAGTTAGTGACGGCTTTGGACAATAGAAAATTAAAGGTGGACCAATTGTAGTTTTACTTTCCCCCATAGATAACCCAACTATCTGTATTATCCTTTCTGTTTACCAACTACATTACTCCTGTGTTGTAACATCATGTCTTCATTAAACCTATATATGACGTCAGGATGTTCCAAAATCACAGTGAACATAGTGACCATAGTCTTTTATTCCTATGCTATGATATCATGGTATATATTACTGTACAGCCACATCACTGTGCACTTTATCCCATATTGTAACCTCACTGTGTGCATTATCTCTGTACTGTAACCTCACTCTCTACACTATTGCACTGTTGTGACATCACTAAGCACATTTTCCCATTGTTACATCTATTGCACGTTATCCCTGTGCTGCAGTATCGATGTATGTACTGTGGCCGATTTATGAAACAGTCTAGAACTGCTATCCGGCACTGTCCTGGATGGGAATGGATGAGAATGCTGGATGACACAAGCTGGATCTTTTGCATCTGATTTCCCATCCATTGCCCCATCGGCTGACATGGTGCATAGTGCTGGAACCTAAGGGCCATCTAGCATATTTGCTACCGTTGTGGATTCGCATGCCGCATTTGTATCTTGACACAGGGCCTGCAGGCCAGATGGTATATATGTTAAATGCTGGAGAAAAGGAGAACGGTCTGTTCTGCCTCTGGTAACGATCACAGTGCTGCTTAAAGAGGACCTAGCACCCCCTGTGCCGGGGTGACAGGCTCCCAACCCCCAGCTATATCCCCTTATACAGACCTCATCTCCCGGAGCCGGTCCTGGGACGGAGATATTCTGGTGAGAAGCCGGCGCGTGTGCTGTGGAGATAGGTCCGGCGTCCTTAGAGAATGAGTGAAGCCGTGCGCGAGCTGCAGAGATGAGTCCGGCTCCATTCATTCTCTATGGACGCCGGACCTATCTCCACAGTGCGCGCACCGGCTTCTGACCGGGATATCTCCATCCCGGGACCAGCTCCAGGAGCGGGACACGGCCAGATGAGGTCTGTATAAAGGGATCTAGCTGGGGGTCTGGAGCCTGTCAGCCCGGCACGGGGGGGGGGGGGGGTGACAGGTCTCCTTTAACCCATTACTCCTTCAGCTGTGCCCCTTACATAACATACAACAAAAAAGAAAGTAACACCTAGTGGGGAAGACACATAACAACATCTCCTTCATCCTCTTCCTTGTGCGATACCTGACAGAGATACTTTACTCAGGTGTAATAAAACTTTGTGGAACCACCTGTACTGGGACACTACGTATATAAGTGACATTTAAAAAAAAATCACTATAATATGTGGCCAGCTACTGTAATAAATTGTGTGCATAGACTCCTGTTTCTACAGCTAGACATACACTGCCTTTCTATTGTGGTAACCCAGAGCAACTAATTTCTGCCCAAAGTAAGGTACAATGAGGTGTCCCTAGGTTTGACTCTGTGGTGTGGTGTATTTAACTGCAAAAGCCTCTGTAGAGACCTCCATTTTGTTTATTAGCTATCTCAGCTCAGCCACATCCATGTTCTAACATGTGCTTGTGTATTTCTTGTCTGTAAACCACGAGTTAACAAGAGATCTTTGAGCTAAGCCTTGTATCCTTGGTACCAAGACAGAACTCCTCTGATTGGGCCAAGAGATAACTTTTGCCCCAACTCCGCCCTTCTTCTGGAAGGAGTGAGACTCCCTGGTTAGGACCAGTGTAGTGTGTAATGTTTGGCTTTGCCAGGTGAAGTGACCACTGTTCTCAATCCACCTTCAGGTCTGGGAATTAGAAGAGAAGCAAAGCAGCATCTTTACTCCCAGAACTACTAGATTCCTTTGGTAGAGGAGCCTGGATCATCTGTTTGGGACCAGTGCAAGAATAAGCGATCTACTGGATAGAATCCCCAATTGCCAGAGGACTTCTCTGAACTTACCAGTATACCAAAGTGTCCCACTCCAGTTCAAGCTACTGAGATATCTTTCTCTAATTTCTGCAATTCAGAAAACTTCAGTCATAAGGTCCACCCTGCTACAGAGACCTTCTGCACAGGCCCGAGTGTATGTGAGACCCTCAGCTCTGCCTAACCAATTCCTCAGTAAGCTGGTCATAAAGATAGAAGGACTGAGAGGATCATAGAGTTATTAGCTGCTGCAGAACCCCATTCCATTACTGAACTGAAAGCTACCACAGATCTCACCATTAACTCCTGGTGTTGGATCATCCTGACTGCATATTGCCACCTTATGCGACTGTATGAACTGTACCAAAGGTTTACCTCAAGTAAAGTGCCTTATTGCTTTCATCCTACACGTGTGTGGACATTACTTACTTCAAGGTACATATTATTTTGCATCTCCTGCGAGTGTGCTGAGAGGCCGGGCCACCATAACACCCTCGGACCCCACCATGACAAGTAGGTTCCAGTTAGGCCCCAGTTGCACCATAACACCCAGCAACCCTTAACAGTTACACCAGGATACCGCAAAATGTTGGCGTCACGAACAGGATCTACCTGATGTGCCTTTGCAAAGTGATTTTGTGTGGAACTACATGTGCCAGAACAGCATATTAATCTCTATCCTGCTGATAGTGAGAGACTGTGTATCTGAGAAGCTTACTGTTAATGCTTGCACTGTGGAGAGAATTACAAGTTGCTATTGCCAGACAATCTATTCATGTTATGTTGGAAAGTACCTCTGCTTGCTGCAGCACTCATCACTATAATAGCACACCAAGGGTTAATTCTGTGTGTCTTCTCTGCAAAAATCAGTCCCCACCCACCTGTTGCTCAGTTACCCTCTGCCAGTGTCTGCAAGGATGCAACATTGTATCTGTGTTGGTTTGCAAGGAGCAAAGTGAGAATTCTGTCTGCAGAAGTGAAAAAAAGAGCTTTATCTGTGAACTGTGTCCTGTATTATCCAGAGAGTGCATGTCCTGTCCTGCTGCAGATGCTGCATCTCCTCCTGTGTACTGTATTATCCAGAGAGTGCATGTCCTGTCCTGCTGCAGATGTTGCATCTCCTCCTGTGTACTGTCAGTCTCCAGTCTGCATACAGCTCCAGCATTGCCTTGTACTTGTCTGCATTCCTGCCATCTCTACCTGCAATTACCTGCTGTGTCATACCCACAAGTGCTTGTGAAAAAGAGAGGGAGCTCCATAATAGCCCTGCTGCATTGCTATAGAGACTGCCTTATCACCAACACACTGTTCTTAAAGGGCCAGTGCATTACAATTGCCCAACATACTAGCTGCCAACCATACTTCAGCTTCAGTGTACCAGTTACAGTACAACCTGATCACAGCATGGATCATTCAAGTGACTCAAACCAAGCTGCTCCCAGTAGCCCTTTCACACCACTGTCAGGCGCCATGCCCTATTCTATGCCTTTCTACCCCGGTGCACCATGGTTACCACGCTATAATGGTGACACACATACTCTCAGCAACTTTCATGAACATATGCTAAATTACTTTCAGTTTTGTCCTCTAAATGCAGAACAAAAAGCCATTTACCTGATAAGCCAACTAGAGGGTGCTGCTGCCAGGGAAGTCCGCACATGGCTACCATCTGAGAAAAAGACTATTGAACAGATCTTTGATAAACTGAAAGACACATTTGAGGTCACGTCCATCTCAGAGGTCAAGATACGTTTCTACTCCAGATGTCAATGTCCAGGTGAAAGTCTACGGGACTATGCTTTATCCCTCCAGGGGGCCTTTTCAGCTGTAATACAAATAGCTCCTTATGAGAGGACAAACTCTGACAAGACCTTGATTGATCGCTTTTAGAGGGAGCAAATTCTACATTGCTGCAAAGTCAACTTTGGATGCTAGCTGCAAAGCACCCCAGTTTCACCTTTGCTGACTTTAAGACTTTGGCTATTCAAGTGTTTGGACAGGAACAATCCACACCAAGCCCTGTCACCTATGCCTCCCCAGCTGTGCCCACTGTGGGAATGATTTCACCTCTCCCATTGTTTCCTGCAGGCACCTCACCAGCTGCCCAGGCGGTGCAGTCTACACCAGCTGATTTCAGAGACTTTAACGAGACACGGTTTGATGACCTGAGTAAGAAACTGGAGCGGATGTCCCTAAAGATCGACGACCTGAACAGAGCACCTGTACCTAGTGAGTCTCCTCAGGGTAGACATCTCTCTCCTGAGCTCCCTCCTAGACAACAGCCTCCAGATAGGCCCTTTCAGCGTGGGAGGCCCCTTTGTTCTTATTGTGGCAGGTATGGACATACTAAAGCTCAGTGTTTCCAGTTAAACGAACCACTCCTGAGGCAGAGGACCGTCCCTTGGGAGAAGGAGGTAAAGGTCCAGCTAGATCACCAGTATCAGTCTCCCGCTATGTATTGTCCTGCCAGCACATAACCATCTTAGTGAACGGGGTCCCCCTACAAGCTCTTGTGGACACCGGTTCTCAGGTAACCACCTTGCGTAAACAGACATTTCTTGAACATTGGGACATAAGTGAACTCAATAGTACACCTGATATATGGATAAACGTGCTTGCCAGTAACGGATACCCTATACCACAACAGGGTTATTGGGAACCTTCCATACATGTTGGGGGTATAGAATTGTCAAGACAGGGAGTGATTGTCACAAATGTGGAAGATAACGGGTTTGCCGATGTATTATTGGGCATGAATGTATTACGCCACTGTTTCCCAGAAGTGTTGTCTGCCTTGCATGCTTCTCTCCCTACAGCTCACCCTAGTGACAAACGGAGCATACAACAAGCCATGCGTGTCATCAGTGCTCACCAAAGATTTGCCAACAACGACGATGAGGTCAGCAGGGCCCGCATTATTGATGCCCGACCTGTAATCCTACAACCAGGATCAGAGACCATGCTGTGGTGTTGTGCCCGTCCAAGCATTGGAAATAAGGACTACAAGGCCTTCCTTTTTCCCATCCTACTCGAAGGTTATCCACTTGTGTTTGCTGCACGGAGCCTTGTTACCGTTTCCAATGGAAGAGTTCCTGTACGGCTGTTAAACCTTAGTTATGCACCTGTTGAGCTCCACAAATTCCATCCTGTGGCCCGTCTATTCCAGTTTGACCCAGAAGATGTCCTCTCTGGTGAGATCTCAGTTACTCAAATTTCCAACCAAATTGCCAAAAGTGATGCAAAATCTTGGTGGACCGAGTTAAACGTAGGAGATGCCAATACTCCTGTGGAGCAGATCAATGGAATCCTGAATATCACAAGGCATTATGAAGAAGCCTTCAGCAAACTTCCCTTGGACTTTGGAAGAACCTCAAGTGTACAACACCGCATCTTAACTGGGGATCACCCTCCCATCAAGGAACGCCATCGCCCAATACCACCAGCGATGTACCAGTCTGTTAAGAAACTTGTCCATGAGATGAAGAGTACTAATGTCATCAGAGAGAGTGATAGTCCTTGGGCTCCCCCACTAATCCTCGTCAAGAAGAAGGACGGCACTATCCGTTTTTGCGTGGACTATCGCAAATTAAATAATATTACCCACAAGGACGCTTATCCCTTGCCACGCATCGAGGAATCCTTAACGGCCCTGGGATCTGCCGCTTACTTCTCCACCCTTGATCTTACCAGTGGATACTGGCAGGTACCAGTGGCGCCAGAAGATCGTGAAAAGACTGCCTTTACTACTCCTATGGGGTTGTTCGAGTTCAATAGCATGCCATTCGGACTGTGCAACGCCCCTGCCACCTTCCAGAGGCTTATGGAGCGATGTTTAGGGCATGAGAACTTCCAGATTGTCCTCTTGTACTTGGACGACGTGATCGTTTACTCTCAGACCTATTAAGACCATTTCCATCATCTGTCTGAGGTATTTCGGGTGTTGATACAACACGGCCTAAAAATCAAGCCGTCCAAATGCCATCTATTGAAACCTAGTGTCAAGTACCTGGGACATGTTGTAAGCGCTCAAGGCGTTGAACCAGATCCTGAGAAAATCTCGGCAGTTCGGAATTGGAGAAGACCCACTATCGTTAAAGAGGTCCACAGCTTTCTTGGCTTGCCAGTCGTAGTCTCAGAGTCTCCGAGTCTCAGCCGCAAGAAACGACAAAAACTACAATTCTTTCAAGCTGGAGCTACTGGCTCTTGTCTGGGCTGTAACTGAAAGGTTTAAAGACTATTTGGCTACCACACCTTTTATAGTGTATACAGACAACAATCCCCTCGCACATCTAAATACTGCTCGGCTGGGAGCCCTTGAACAACGGTGGGCATCGAGACTAGCCAACTACAAGTTCACTGTCAGGTATCGCAGTGGCAAGTCTAACCTTAACGCTGATGCGTTATCCAGATTGCCTGTTGGGGAAGAACCACCTGAAGATGACAAGTATGAAGAGGTGGAAATGCCTCCTTTCTACGCCAGAGTTGCCCAACAGAACGCCCTTGCTGTTCCTGCCAAAAAAGGGGAAGCCTCTCCTAAGTCACCAATTGAGACTCTCCAAGAGCCATCACGGTGGAAGACTTTACAGGAACAGAGCAGAGTTCTGGGTGAACTACATGACTATCTCCGCAAAGGAAGAAAACCAGTTCGGCTGAAGAAAGCCAAGTATGACGTGGAATTAACTCGCCTTTGGAGACAGAGGAAGCACATGTTTATACAAAAAGGCCTTGTTCTAAGAAACACCCTTGATCCTGTCACAGGTGAAAGGCTCCATCAGATACTGATTCCAAGAAGGGATGCTCAAATGATCCTATAAGCCTACCATCACCGTTCTGGCCATTTCGGCATACAAAAAACTGAAGCCACCATTCGTCGCCGGTTTTACTGGATAGGGATGAGAACCGACATAGTGAGCTGGTGTCGTGAATGTCCTGCTTGCAGTATCACCAAAGATGGGCGTCAAGACCAAAAAGCTCCCCTTCATCCCATCAAGACAAACAAACCCTGTGAAATTGTGGCTTTGGATCATGTTAAGCTTGGCCCAACCCGTTCCGGTTTTATCTATGCCTTAACAATGGTGGACCACTTCACCAAACTAGCTGTCATTGTTCCTGTCAAGGATCTCACAGCCAAGACAACTGCTGATGCCTTCTACACAGAATTCATCCAACACTACGGTTGCCCTGATCAAATCCT
This sequence comes from Dendropsophus ebraccatus, assembly GCF_027789765.1. NCBI lineage: Eukaryota > Metazoa > Chordata > Amphibia > Anura > Hylidae > Dendropsophus > Dendropsophus ebraccatus. The sequence goes on from NC_091459.1 coordinate 89,038,792, forward strand.
CACAGACTGAGGTTCAGCATTCGAATCCCAGTTGTTCACTGAGTTATGTAAATACCGGAATTGCAAGAAACTCCAAACCACAGCCTACCATCCTCAAGGAAATGGGATGTGTGAAAAGGTGAATCAGATCATCATTGGCATGCTGAGAACTGCTAAAGTTACTCCAGGTGTTGAATGGCCTAGCCGTTTAAAAGATTTGGTCCACATGTACAACAACTCTATACACACCTCTACTGGATATACCCCTTTCCATTTAATGTTTGGACAAGGTCAGTTGCCTTCTGATCTCGCCCTTGGTGTCCAAGTACCTGATACCATTAACCCATTTCCAAAAACAGAATGGGTACAAGAACATCGTCGATGCATGGAAGAAGCTAAACAGATTGTCAAGTCACGTATGGAAGAAGCTCGTAGACGACAACAAGAAGATTACGACCAAAAAGCTCATGCTGCTCCACTGAAAATTGGAGATCGTGTTTGGCTAAGGAACAATCATTGTACTGGAAAATTGGATCCTTTGTTTGAACGAGAGCCTTACACTGTAATGTCAATTCCTTACCCAACTTCAGATGTGTATGAGATCTCTAAGCCTGGACGAAGATCCCAGACAGTCCACAGAAATCGTCTCAAGTTATGCTTGAAAGAAGGGTTAACTCCAGAGTCACCCACAATTGAGACAACTGCCTCTGAGATCTCATCAGCACCACTTACTCCACGGAGACCTCCTTCATAGGAAGAATTGATGTTTGCACCTAGGTTACTCCTGTGTTCTTCTTTGCCCAATACTCCTGCTGTACCGCCAGAAGATTCTCCACCAGCGGAACTTTTAGAACCTGAACTTGAATTTCATGATGCTCCTGAAGAATTTGATCCAGAACCTGTTTCAGAGCCTGCCTCTGTACCCCTAAGACGCTCTGAGCGTACCACTAAGGGTATTGCCCCAGCTCGGTACAGAAACTAAAATGTTCTTCACAAATTGCTGTTTATGTACTTATCTGCATATTCATGTTCTAAAACTGTTTTGCAACGGTAGAAGTTATGTGCCTGGTTAACTGCCAAGTTCCTCATTATTGCACTAATCTTTTGTTTTCAGTATGGACCTTTATCCTTTACATTTAGAACCCTATTATGGACGATTGTACTTATTGCTAAAAAGGGATTCATATCTACTAAACCTCTGCCTTACTGAGCTTCCTAAGGACGATGTCACATTATGGAAAAAGACTCAACCTGTATAGTGGCATAATTTCTTCTGTTCCTCATTTCAAAGTTATTATACATGTTGGCTATGTTTGGTTATATTGCTATAATGGTCTCATTATTTCTGCAAGGTACAACTGTAATACATATGTGTTTTATCATCTCTTATATGTACGTTTTACCTTCCTTAGTCACCGAGGCCGGCTCCATTTAAAGAGAGGGAGTATGTGGTAACCCAGAGCAACAAATTTCTGCCCAAAGTAAGGTAGAATGAGGTGTCCCTAGGTTTGACTCTGTGGTGTGGTGTATTTAACTGCAGAAGCCTCTGTAGAGCCCTGGATTTTGTTTATTAGCTATCTCACCTCAGCCACATTCATGTTCTAACATGTGCTTGTGTATTTCTTGTCTGTAAACCAAGAGTTAACAAGAGATCTGTGAGGTAAGCCTTGTATCCTTGGTACCAAAACAGAACCCCTCTGATTGGGCCAAGAGATAACTTTTGCGCCAACTCCACCCTTCTTCTGGAAGGAGTGAGATTCTCTGGTTAGGACCAGGGTAGTGTGTTTGGCTTTGCCAGGTGAAGTGACCACTGTTCTCAGTCCACCTCCAGGTCTGGGAATTAGAAGAGAAGCAAAGCAGCATCTTTACTCCCAGAACTACTAGATCCCTTTGGTAGAGGAGCCTGGATCATCTGTTTGGGACCAGTGCAAGAGTAAGTGATCTACTGGATAGAATCCCCAAATGCCAGAGGACTTCTCTGAACTTACCAGTATACCAAAGTGTCCCACTCCAGTTCAAGCTACTGAGATATCTTTCTCTAATTTCTGCAATTAAGAAAACTTCAGTCATAAGGTCCACCCTGCTACAGAGACCTTCTGCACAGGCACAAGTGTATGTGAGACCCTCAGCTCTGCCTAACCTATTCCTCAGTAAGATAGAAGGACTGAGAGGATCAAAGAGTTATTAGCTGCTGCAGAACCCCATTTCATTACTAAACTGAAAGCTACCACAGATCTCACCATTAACTCCTGGTGTTAGATCATCCTGACTGCATATTGCCACCTTATGCGACTGTATGAACTGTACCAAAGGTTTACCTCAAGTAAAGTGCCTTATTGCTTTCATCCTACACGTGTGTGGACATTACTTACTTCAAGGTACATATTATTTTGCATCTCCTGTGAGTGTGCTGAGAGGCCGGGCCACCATAACACCCTCGGACCCCACCGTGACAAGTAGGTTCCAGTTAGGCCCCAGTTGCACCATAACACCCAGCAACCCCTCACAGTTACACCAGGATACCGCACTATGTAAGATTTGGACCACATAAGAAGAAAATTTACTGCACACAAAGACTGTACACAATGTAGCAAAGTATCTGTCTAATTAATAAAGTACTAGACACGCTCCATAGCTTCCTAAAGCCGGAACATTCTGTAATATATTCTACCAGTGCATCACAATGTCATCATCCCTGAAATTGATCCCTTTACAACCGTCTCTGACCAACACGATATTCAGAGTCTCATTCCACTTTTTACAGTCAATTGAACAGTGAGAAGTGCAATATAAAGCAGAATAGGGATGGGCGGACATAGAAAGTGACTTGATTTATGTGCATTTATCCCAACCCTCAGCTTGAATAGACTGAATTCCCAGGTATGTCAACACGCAACAACTTGCAAAGCTCTCTATGAAGCGAGTGGGGCAACCGGCCTCCAAATAAGAAGAGTTTTCTAAAGACTCAGCCTTTCAGCAGCTAAAAGGCACATCAAAGCTCTATTTGTTTAAAGAGGTTCTCTCTTCATCTTCGTATGAATGTTATTAAAAAACGGGAGGAATAAAAGAGTTATTAGTGCATGCAGCTGACAAATTACCAAGGCTTTATCTCCATAGATAATGCACTCTCTTCAGCCGCAATTGTTCCATGTCAGTGCTCCATTTGCTTGTACAATGCAGTCAGGTGCTTACGTAAATGCTCTCAGATTAAATTACACGTTCTCCTTTATCAAATGCATTATTGTTATCAGCTACAAAGAATTTGTTATATATTTATATTGGTTCCATTATGTGTGATGTCCTAACAAGGGTTTGGCTGTAAGGTCATCCAGAAACCAGGGTGGTGCTAGCCCTATGTACATATCAATAGTATTGTTTTTGTCTATAGCAAATGCTAACTATTGTTATTTGTGGCCTTCCAGTAGATACCCCAGTAGATAACAAAAACAAGCATGTTTTTTATGTAATACAGAGGGCACTTTTAGTTATGGAAGAAATCTGTACAAGATTAACCCTCGATAAACTGAATATGGAAATGACATCTACTCCATCTTTTCTTTCTTTTCCCACCCCTGGCCCTGCTGGAAACATATAACAGGACCTATTCTATATGTGGCCCTCTTAAAGGGAAAAAAGATTGCTTTATTATTATGTACAGGGAAATCCTAGTCAATTGCATTTGAGGGGCTACTCCAGAAAAAAGAATTGTTTTCAGGTCAACTGTTGTCAGTAAGTTATACAGATTTGTACATTACTTCTATTTAAAAATCTCAAGTCTTCCAGTACTTATCAGCTGTTGTATGTCCTGCAGAAAGTGCTGTATTCTTTCCAGTCAGGCACAGTGCTCTCTGCTGCCACCTCTGTCTGTAACAGAAACTGTTCAGTGCTGTAGTAAATCTCTATAGAATGCCTTTTCTGTTCAGTACAGTTCCTGTCACTGACAAAGGTAGTAGCAGAGAGCACTATGTCAGACTGGTAAGAATACACCACTTACTGCAGGACATACAGCAGCTGATAAGTACTGGAAGACTTGGGGTCAGCCCCCCACTGATTAAACTGTTATCCCCTCTACTGTGCATAGGGATTGCATTTGTAGTTGGGAATACCCTTTTAAGCAATGGGAAATATTCAGTTTGATGCCCTCTCCTATAAAGTACTAAATACAGTGAACCTCTCCAAAAGATCACCCCCTTATCCAGACCAGACTTAATGTGATGGATTTTCAGTCCACTATACATTATGAATGTCTGTGTTTTTCCTTTAACCCCTTAACGACATCGGGCGTACCCATACGCCCCCGTTGCCTGGGCTTTAACGCAAACGGGCGTATGGGTACGCCCGATGTTTCCCCGATCGCTGCGTGTTCACACACAGCGGTCGGGGAAGATGGCCTGCTATAAATCATAGCAGGCCATCATAGCTTCACGGCACGGGGGGTGGTTAACACCCCCCGTGCTTACGATCGCCGCTATAGGCTGATCAATTCAGATCAGCCAATAGCGGCGATCGGAACCTTTCCGGGTCATCGGTGACCCGATGACCCGGAAAAAAATGGCGGTCGGTGCTGTCCGAGGACGGCACCGACCGCCATTACTGTAAAAAGTAATGGTGATCGCCGTGCCACCGGCCCGATCGCCGTGAACGGCCGGCCGGCCGTTCACGGCGATCGGGCCGGTGGCACGGCGATCAGAGTCCCACAATATAGTAAATACCTGCCCTGGACCCCTCAGCTAGGTAGCCGAGGGGTCCAGAGCAGGTATTTGTACATTACTCACCTGTCCCGGGCTCCTGATCGGCGTCTTCCGGGTTCGCGGCGTCCTCCGTCATTCCGTTCGGTCTTCGGGTCTTTCCGGCGGTCCCCGTCGTCTTCTTTCGGCTATTTTCGGCTCCAGCCTCGTCATTTTCCGGATTTTGCGCTCTGCTGCCCCCTAGCGGCTGATATGTGTAATACACTTATCAGCAGCTACAGGGATATTCAGAATGTAGAAAAAGGGGGGTTTTTTTTTCCAAATTTTTTTTTTTCTATTTTCCGCACCCTATCGCCGCTGAGTGTTGATCAGCATCGCACGAAAGTGCGCTGCTAATCAGCAACTCCTCCTTTTTGGCGTAGGGTGTTTTTTTTCTATATCCTACTGCCACGGTCTGCTTATAAGTGCCGCACATAAGTGCGCCATTTATCAGCAACTCCTTTGTTGGCGTAGGTTTTTTTTTTTATACTTACTGTAAAAAATCACGTAAAAAACACTACATTACACCACACTACATTGAATAAAGTTTTACACTACACCACTACAAACCCCATATACCAATCCCCGTATAAAGATGGCCCCCAGGGTGTTTTCGGCGTCAGAGGGATACGTTATTATTACCTCCGACACCGAAACAGCCAGTGAGGATGAATGGGGGGGGGATCCTTCTTTCCTCCATTCATCCTCATCATCCAGTGACGTGTCTGGGGGTAGCGTAGCGTACGCTGCCCCCCAGACACGTCTTTTCCGCCAGTACCGTCCCAATAAGAGATCACGGTATGGTGTGAAATTCTACAAACTCTGTGAGCGTACCTCAGGGTACACTTACAGATTTCGGGTACGTGCAAACTGCGGAATGGCGAAGGATAACCCTTCGTGCATTCCGCAGCTGGCACCCGCCGGCGGACTAATGCGGGCGCATGTCTCTACCCGTGTCATAGACTCCAATCTATGCACGGGCGGAATCCGTCGTCCATCCAAAGAATGAACACGTTGGACGGAGAGCGGAATCCGCCCGTGCATAGAATGGAGTCTATGACACGGACGGAGACGTGCGCCTGCATCAGTCCGCCGGCGGGTGCCAGCTGTGGAATGCACGAAGGGTTATCTGTCGCGATTCCGCAGTGTGCATGTACCCTTAGAGTGTATGTAGGAAGGGACACCCGAATCCAGCCCCCAGATGCCCCCTCCCCCCCCCCCCCATCCTCGGAGTTAGTGGGAAGATCGTCCGGGAACTGATCTTCCCACTGCTGGATAAAGGTCACCACCTGTACGGGGATAACTTTTATACCAGCACCCCCTCTTCCGGTCCCTCGCTGCCCTGTAGCTTGCGGCACGATCCGAACATATCAGAAGTAGTAATAGCGCCCTAATATTTAGCAGCCATGGAGCGGACCCAGCGCTTCTGGATATGAAGGACCCCGTATCGCACCAGGACAACATTTTCCAGGTGACGTCCCCCACACTGGAGAACAGGAGACCCCAGAAGAAGTGCAGAGTGTGGGGTAACAGGGGGATCAGGAAGGACACCATTTTCCAGTGTGACACCTGTCCTGATCCCCCCCGGCCTCTGCATACTGGATCGCTCCAAGGCGCACCACACGTCACTGGGGTTCTACATTATCTAAATTCTGTCCCTTATTCCTATTTCAGGGGTCACGTTGATCCAGGGATTATTCTGATCGCCATTATGGAGTCGGGAAGGAATTTTTCCCCTGTGATGAGGCTACTGTCGTCTGCCTCACGAGGATTTTTTGCCTTCCTCTGGATCAACACAGGTTGAGTTTGATGGACTCCTGTCATTTCCAACCTTATAAACTAATAATTGCCCTAATACCCCCAAATAAATTAAAATTGTCCCTTTTCCCCAGCTAAGTAGGTATGGCCGCCATTCCCATTAGAGGATGCCATGATGCAATTACAAAGCCTCTGTGCGGCCAGGACAGTAGAAACCCCCCACAAGTGACCCCATTCTGGAAACTACACCCCATAAGGAATCTAAGAAGGGGGGCAGCGGGGATATGGCCCCCTGGTGACGGCCACATTTGGGACGTGAAAGTGAAAAAAATTGTATTTTTTATTTTCTCGGCACATGTTCTACGTAAGTGCCCGTCACCAGGGGGGTCCATATGCTCACTGCACCCCTTGTTAGATTCCTTATGGGGTGTAGTTTCCAGAATGGGGTCACTTGTCGGGGGTTTCTACTGTCCTGGCAGCACAGGAGCTTTGTAATTGCGACATGGCCTCCATCCTCCATTCCAGCCTCTAAATGGCGCTCTGTCCCTTTGGTGACTTGCCCTGTGCCCATATGGCACATTATGCCCACATGTGGGGTATTTTCGTACTCAGGGGACACTACCCTACACGTTTTGTGTTCATTTTCTTTTTTAACCCCTTGTGGAAATGGAAAAAAATCAAGGCTAGACCAACATTTAGTGTAATTTTTGTAAAATTTTTACTCTAAATTATTAATCTTGTCATGTTTTTTCATTTTCACAAGGGGTTAAAAGATAAAAAAAAACATTTAATGTGTAGAGCAATTTCCCCTGAGTACGGAAATACCCCACATGTGGACATAAAGCGCCATGCGGGTGCAGGGTAAGCCTCCGAAGGGAAGGAGCGCCATTTGGTTTTTGAAGGCTGGATTTGGATGGAATGTATTTCGAGGGGCCATGTTGCATTCAAAAGGCCCCTGTGTTGCCAAGACAGTTGAAACCCCCCACAAGTGACCCCATTATGGAAACTGCACCCCTCAAGGAATGTAACAAGGGGTGTAGTGAGCATATGGACCCCACTGGTGACGGACACAAATGTGGAACAATGTGGCGTGAAAATGAAATATTACATTTTTTACACTATAATGTTGGTTTAGCCTTGAATATATCATTTTCACAAGGGGTTAAAAGAGGAGAAAAAAAACAAAATGTGTAGCGCAATTTCCCCCGAGTCCGTAAATACCCCACATGTGGACATAAAGCACCATACGGGTGCAGGGTAAGCCTCCGAAGGGAAGGAGCACCATTTCGTTTTTGAAGGCTGGATTTGGATGGAATGGATTTTGAGGGGCCATGTTGCATTCAAAAGGCCTCTGTGTTGCCAAGACAGTTGAAACCCCCCACAAGTGACCCCATTATGGAAACTACACCCCTCAAGGAATGTAACAAGGGGTGTAGTGAGCATATGGACCCCACTGGTGACGGGCACAAATGTGGAACAATGTGGCGTGAAAATGAAATATTACATTTTTTACACTATAATGTTGGTTTAGCCTTGAATTTATCATTTTCACAAGGGGTTAAAAGAGAAAAAAACACACAATATGTGTAGAGCAATTTCCCCCGAGTCCGTAAATACCCCACATGTGGACATAAAGCGCCATGTGGGCGCAGGGCAAGCCTCCGAAGGGAAGGAGCGCCATTTGGATTTTGGAGGTTGGATTTGGCTAGAATGGATGATGAACGCCATGTCGCATTTACAGAGCCCTCGTGCTGCCAAAACACTGGAAACCCCCCACAAGTGACCCCATTCTGGAAACTGCACCCCTCAAGGAATCTAACAGGGGGGGAAAAGAGGATATGGACCCCTTGATGACGGGCACATTTGTGCCATGAAAGTGAAAAAATGAAATTTTTTCCCTTTCACGTCACATTGTTCCACATTTGTGCCCGTCACCAGTGGGGTCCATATGCTCACTGCCCCCCTTGTTAGATTCCTTGAGGGGTGTAGTTTCCAGAATGGAATCACTTGTGGGGGGTTTCCAGTGTCTTGGCAGCACGAGGGCTCTGTAAATGCGACATGGCCCTTGAAATCCTTTTCAGTGAAATTCAGCTTCCAAAAGCCAATTGGCGCTCCTTCCCTTTGGAGGCTCGTCCTGCGCCCCCTTGGCACTTTATCGCCACATGTGGGGTATTTCTGTACTCGGGAGAAACTGCGCTACACATTTTTTGTCTTTTTTTGCCTCTTATCCCTTTAAGAAAATGAAAAATTGAAGGCTAGAACAACGTTTTAGTGTAAAAAATAAATTTTTCTTTTTTCACGCCATATTGTTCGGAAAATCTGTGAAGCACCTGTGGGGTCCAGATGCTCACCGCACCCCTTGTTACATTCCTTGAGGGGTGTAGTTTTCTGAATGGTGTCCCTTTAGGGGTGTTTTTTAGGTTTTGACACCCCAGAGCCTCTGCCAACCTGAAGTGGTACAGTCAAAAATGACCAAATATAACGGAGGCGTTGAAATTCACTAGGCGCTCCCTTATATCTGAGGCTTGTGGTTGCGTCAAATAGCGCAATAGGGCCACATATGGAGTATTTCTATAAACTGCAGAAACGGGGCAATAATTATTGGGGTGCATTTCTCTGGTAATAGGTTTATAATTATGAAAAATATTGGATTACAATAAAATTTCTGCACAGAAAATTAAAATTTTCAAATTCCTTACACACTTAGCTTTTATTTCTGTGACTCCCCTAAAGGGGTAAAACACTTTCTGGATGTGCTTTTGCAGAGTTTGGGGGGTGCAGTTTCTGAAATGGGGTGCTTTGTGGGGCTTTCTAACATACAGGCCCCTCAAATACACTTTAAACCTGAACAGGTCCCTAAAAATATCTGATTTTGAAATTTTACTGAAAATTTGGAAATTTGCTGCTAATGTTTTAAGCTCCCTATTGTGTAAAAAAAATGAAAAATAGTTTAATAAATGCCGCCAACATAAAGTAGACATGTTGCTAATGCTATTTAATATATAATTTATGTGGTATAACCACTTTCTGTATACGCAAAAAAGTTTCAAAGTTGGAAAAATGCATTTTTTCACATTTTTTCACATTATTTGGGTTTTTTTCATAAAGATTTGTTATGAGTATCGACTCCAATTTACCAGAAATGTAAAGTACAATATGTCACGAGAAAACAATCTCAGAATCAGCCGGATAGGTAAAAGCATCCCGAAGGTATTAATGACTAAAGTGACACTGGTCATATTCATAAAATTTGTCTCTGTCATTAAGGCCATTTCAGGCTCTGTCCTTAAGGGGTTAAAAGATGACCACCCTTAAGGACCACTTTTCTTTAGCACAGTGACTTGCTAGCCAAATGTTATGTACTCCTATTTTCCGGCATATAAGATAACTTTTTAACCCCGAAAAATCTTCTTAGAAGTCGGGGGTTGTCTTATACGCCGGGTATGGTCGCCCCATATGGTGGGGGAGCTAAAAAATGGCCGCTTCCCCACTGTATGGGGCGACCACTATAAAAAAAACAAACAAGTTGAGCACCTCCGAGCTATTCCGATGGGGATCCCTGGCGCAGTCAGTGTACATCACACTGCCTGCGCGGGGAACGGGATAGGAGGCGCGCGGAGGCCAGGAACAGGCCCTAGGTGAGTTAACAGTTTTTTTTCCAAATCAAGCTGCAGTTAACCCCTGCCTGACCGCAGCAGGGCTGCGCTCAGGCAGGGGTTAACATTTTCCGGCATATAAGGTGAACCCCTGACAATCTTCTTGAAAGTCAGGGGTCGTCTTATACGCCCAGTCGCTGGAAAATGCGGTATTATGAATTCTTGCTGTTGGAGAAAAAAAATGGTCCCCACACCAGCACCTGCAGTACATACCCCACCACTACTCTTCTGCTATAGTATGTACGAGTAATATTGTTACTATGTGCCATGGTTATTACCGTTACTAGTGCTATGATTATCAATTCTATCCCTGCCCTATTTATAGCTCTCAGAACACAATAAAAGCAGATATAGAGTTCTGGTATTCCACAAAGTGACCAACAAGAGCCTGTAGGATTCTCTCCAATACAGAGAATCAGCTTCCAACAATAGGCTATGTGTCATGCAGCAAGTTGTTAGTCAATAAATCCAAGAATTATGTTCACTTCAAAAGCTGGAGGGGGACAATAAACTTGTGTTACACGGAGCTTGTTTGTAGAATCCGCCTTCGCCTTATTAAGTGCCCCTCACATAATTTCCTGGGGAAGTATCTCAATCAATAGGCTATTTCACGCTGATGTCTGGAGTGATTTCTGCAAGGCTTCATTCCAGCCATACATCTTAACTCCAATAAAGTATCTTTTGAACAGGCACGACTTGTCACCCGGGCTGATTCTTGACCAAAGGAACTCATAAATACCTTTATGAGACAAATTAGCTGGACCTTCCAGTCTTAGAGGCATCTGTTCTCCGCACATTCAGAGAATTATGGCAATAAGGTAATTATGCCTTCAGGGATCCGTCATATATCTCTTAGGATCTCCCCTTTCCTCTCCCAGTGGCAAAAGGCCATAAAAGCGCATCTCTGAATTTTCTGTAAAATATCTGTAAAGGCGAAGTGAGCAGAAGAATATGCAGAGGAAAGCTGAATAATTAATATTACCGGTGATGGCTGGGATATATGAGGGAGCTTAGTTGGTTTGTAACATTTTAATGACAATCATTAAAGTCATGCGGTGCAGTCTACCGGGTAACTAGTCGCTCTTTATTTCCTTGGCATGATTTACTTATCAATATTTTCAATACAAATTACAGACACATTTTCTTTAGACAGGTTCAGTCTGTATACATCTTGTACTTTACAGCTACAACACCCGCATCCTTATAGGCAAACTGTAATATAATATCTGCCTTTCAGCAAAGCATTTTTATGAGAAAGCTAGTAACAATACTAGACTGTAGAATCGGGTAAGCAGCACCACTTTTATGCTGAGTTGCGTAGTAACAATACTATATATTTTTTTTCAACTTTCTGATTTCCCACTTAACAATTAGCATAGATGAAGTTTAATATTGTAAGGTCAGTCATATGTTGAGACTTTGAATGACTGTGAAAGGCATTTAAAAAACTTTATTGAATGTCATACTGTAATATTACCTAGTCTCTGTAATACATTACATGAGATGGATTTGCAGGGGTTGGGCAAACTAACACCCCCATTTTTACAAAGTCGGATTGAACTCTTCCTGACACACCACCATCATGTAATATGTCACATAGCTTATATTGCTGTTGATAAAATTTATAACTTGGGCTGTGTAAATCAGTATATTTGGTTTAGGGATGTTATATGTCTGACCTATAATTCTTGGTGTTCGCCTGGTGGGGGAACCTGTGACCCAAGTTGCTAAGTTATTGGATGTGTGGAGTTCTACTGTTTGCTTTATCTCATGTTAAGACCAGCAAAACATCTGCACACAGACGTAGCTGTGGTCGAAAGTCAAAAGCTTGACACCAAGGACAGAAGAGCAGTTTGACAAATTGTAGTCAAAATCTTGGCTTACCAAGTCTACCTTTCTTGTCCAACTGCTCGCTCTATTTTCCTGATAACAGTGGCTTTTTTGACACATCTGACAGCAACACTGCAAAGAATAAATATTGTGCTGGCCTGGCAAAATAACCTTTCATGAACTGAATCAGACTATAAGGGTAACATACACTGGGCACCCATATTGAGAACAAAACAGCCCTCCTATTTTGAATAAATGGAGAAATGCACCCCCCCCACCCTCTATGAAATAAATGAAAATAATGAAACCTAAGGATGCTCTAAATCCCTAGATCCTATTAATTTTAGTGAGATGTGTCCTGACATGCAAGGTAAATCCTAGGTTTTATTCTGCATTGATAGATGTTCAAGCTGCTGAACTTTCAAAGATGTCTATAATCTCCCTCCCATACCGATCCCTGACTGACAGTGAGCTGGAAGCCTCGACTAACAATCCAGCAAGGATAGGGATAGGAGAGGGAGCAAGGAGATGTTACAGCCCTCAGAGTTTTAGGGCCCTATTCCACCGGACGATTATCGTTCAGATTATCGTTAAATCGTTCGAATCTAAACGATAATCGTTTGTTTGAATAGCAGTTAACGACTAACGACCGAACGAGAAATCGTTGATCATTTAATAAGACCTGGACCTATTTTTATCGTTGCTCATTCGCAAATCGTTCGCATTGAATGAGAAGTCGGTCGGTCGTTCGCAGTAGTGACGAACGCGATAGCGACGACAAGACAACCGCAAGAATGATCATAAGTAACGACTATCTTTCCATGGGTGAACGATTTCAGGTCTTTCGTAATAGCGGTCGTTTGGATCGTTTATCGCTAACGATTATGTCCGGTGGAATAGGGCCCTTAGGAGCTTGGGACAAACTCTTAAACACTTGAACAGTTGAATAAAAACATTTTTCTGCAATATGGAAGCACAGACAGATGTATGAAAGGTGTCCTGTATCTCCCTGAACTGATACCTATTTGGCAGTGTCAGCTGTTAAGAACATGAATTACAGCTGACAAATTCACTTTAAAGAAATGTTACTGTATGCAGAACATGCTTCTTCGATCAATAAGCTCATTGTGCATTGGAGGCAGCAGCACTAATTATTAAGTAGACTAGTGTATAATAAATATACCTACCGGACGAAGTTATTCTTCCTGGGTCCTGCCCCTATTTAGCATTTGAAGACCTCGGCACACAACCTCTCATGTTTCTTGACATCTTTCTCTACATGAAATCTTAATTTGTACAATTAAGTTGCTGAGGCGCCACATCAGTCAGGTTAATTAAGGCACCTCTCCCTCTACTGGCTGCGAGCGCCACAATCTGCCTAATTACTGTTACACTTCAGCATTGCCAATTGCATCCATAATCATAGCTTTATTGGATCTGCATGACTAGCCTGCAGTTCTAACCCCCACAAATCCTGGATCAGAAGCCAAATGTCTACACTGGACCAGGGCATTCAAGTTCCCACATTAACCCTTTAGTGTCACATACGGCGAGTGATGTGCAGACGTACAGTACACTGCATTGCAGCGTGTCACATTCATCCATCATGACTTATATAGAATTAATATAGAATTTAGAGCATGAACATATTACATTAATTTAATACACATTAATTAGTTTGATTGTTGATATGATCATGGCAATATTGATTAGTATGGAGTATGGATCTATCATGTACTTATGGGGGCAGTCATAAGCTGGCATGTGAAAAATGAAGCATAAGCCTAGGTTCATTAAGATTTGGGGAAGCTGTCCGTGTCTGGAGTGCTGCAACTAAGCCACAGTGTAGCAGAGTGAGTAGTGATTGACAGTTATCCTTGCAGTTACACTTTGCTATGGCTGCAGCGCTAGTGACACAGCCTGCTACCCCAACTTTAATATCCATTCTCCATTAGAATCAATGGGGCCACTTCACAGAGAGGAGGAGATATGGTACATTCACTGTAAGAAGAGACAGACTTTCAGCGGGGTGGAGTTAGACAAGACATTCTCTGAAGGTGTCACAAATTTCAAGCCAGTGCTCAAGTGTTTTGCCAATGCCATTACTGAGCTGCGATAATAGTTACTATCCCTATATTCAGACCTATAATAGGACCAGCGATCAGCCTCATCACACTTAAAACCTGTTAAAGAATAACCTGCCATTGGCCATGTATTAGGGGATGTGCAGGCAATGGGCGATTAAAGCAAAGGGCTGCACATACAATCTAGCAATGTTTGTGCAGCTCTGATTGCACGATCAGCAAGCCGCGTAATAGGCTCTGTCAGCAGTCTAGCAGATCAACGCTTGTTTAGAGCTCAGTTTGTGCCATGTAATACGGCCTTTACACATGTTTTTCTAATAAGGCTGCCTATAGGTTCTTTGCACTTTTTTTTTTATTTTTTTTTACTACCAATAGATATGTATTTAGGATAAGTTTGATGGTTGCACAAGTTGATATCTGTTTTATGCTAAATAATGAAATTACCTATATACATACACTTTGCACTTTTTCATCTAGAGTTTATTAACTTAGAAACAAAAAACTTAAGATTTACATAATGTATACATATCTGGGGAGGGTTTAAAACCATTGTGTGTACAGCGCTTAGTTCTTTATTAATTCTGCTAGGTGTTAGCAGAGTATAAGAGATGAGGAAGCGAAACGCGTTCCCTTGTGCCCAGAACATCACGTCTGTAGTGTTTTTCCATATATGATCTGTACACAGCATTCTTCACAGGCTGCGCTCATTATTTCAATCTTGCATTCAGCCCCAACACCGCTGATTCCTGGAGATTACTCTCCATTATTAATGTCCTGTTTTGTGAAGGCATTTGTTTACTTCGTTTGCAATACAAATTTTAATCAAGTGGTTTGCTATTAATGAGCTGTGTATGGAGACAGAATCATTTTCATCTGGTTTCAGTTAATTGAAATACCTGTTCCCTAAGGGACAGCTGCATAGTTTTTAAAGGGAAAGCTGATTTTACTTACTAGCTATACATAAGAAAATGTGTAAACTAGAACTGTACTGAATGCCTTAGATTACTTATCAAGTGTCCACAGAGGTGCAGCAATAGTAGTTATAGAGGTTGTAATCACACTTACAGCCCATTATCTGGGAGCTCCTTAAGGCTGTGTTCACACATGTAGTACAGTAATTTAAATGCAATGTGAATGCATCATTTAATTGCAGTAATCGATCGTTTCATTGCAGTGCTGCATCATTTTATTGCATTACTGCATTACTTCATTACAGTAATTAATCATGTAATTGCCGTCCAGTCATCCTTTATTATGTTAACGCAATGAAGCTCCAATGTGTGAGAACGTACTCTAAAGGGTTACTCCACAATTCAATTTCTCATTTTACTGTTAAGTTATATGAAATACTAGAAAATGTACCCGGCGCTGCCCGGGTATAAAGTGTCAGTGTGTTAATTAGATTTGTTCCAAGGTTGCCCAGGAGGCAAATCTATGCCCTTGTTTTTGTTGTTTTTTTAGGGGAAATTGCCAGGAGCCCTATATACTCCTTTATACACTATATAGTTCTGTACTGTTTATGTAAATTGTAGCTTATGCACATTAGAAATAAACTAAAAACTTTAAACATCCTCAATACCTAATAGCCAAACTGAGATGTGATCAGACTGTATACAGAGCTTGGTTATATACAACATTGTCAGTTTTATATACAGAGCCTGATTATATACAACATTGTCAGTGTTATATACAGCCTTGTTATATGCAACATTGTCAGTGTAATATACAGCCTGGTTATATACAACATTGGTAGTGTTATGCTGAGCCTGGTTATATACAAAATTAACAGTGTTAGTGGAGGTCCTGTATACCTGTTGTATAAAATTGATGGAGGTCCTGTATACCTGTAGTGTATAGTTAAGGTGTGTGTGCAGAAAACCTGCAGCTTATAATATTAAGTCGATACACAATCCTGCATCATCATAATCTGGCCCTCTTAGGCACTACCTTTTATCCTTAGTGAAGACAGCACAGAAGAGGTTTCAACGTTTCTAATACTGTATACACTACCCCCCTGCAGGTAGCCCCCGTACTTTATTCACGCCCCCCCCACCCTTACAGGTATTCCTATACTGTATACACTCCCTTCCTGCAGGTAGCCCCCATATTGTATACACTCCCCCCCGCAGGTAGCCCCCATACTGTATACACCCCCCACCCCTGTGGGTAGCCCCCATACTCTATACACTCCCCCCACTTGCAGGTAGCACCCATACTCTATACAGCCCCCCTTTGCAGGTAGTCCCTATACGGTATACACGCCACCCCCACAGGTAGCCCCCATACTCTATACACCCCCCCCTTATTGCAGGTAGCCACCATACTCTATACACTCCTCCCCACAGGTAGCCCCTATACTTTATACACCCCCCACCCCTGCGGGTAGCCCCCATACTCTATACACTCTTCCCACTTGCAGGTAGCCCTCATACTCTATACACTCCCCCCACTTGCAGGTAGCCCCCATACTCTATACCCCCCCACAGGTATCCCCCATACTGTATAAATGCCCCTTTCAGGTAGCCCCCATACTGTATACACTCCCCCGCTTCTTGCAGGTTGCCCCCATACTGTATACACTCCACCCCCCCAGATAGCCCACATACTGTATACATTTCACCCCCGCAGGTTGCCCCCATAATGTATACACTCCCCCCCCGCAGGTAGCCCCCATACTGTATTCACTGCCCCCCTTGCAGATAGCCCACATACTGTATACACTCCCATCTTCAGGTAGCCTCTATGCTGTACAAACTCCCCCCTTTAAGTAGCCCCCATGCTGTATACACTCCCCCCTGCAGGTAGCCCCAATGCTGTATACACTCCCCCCTTCAAGTAGCCCCCATGCTGTATACACCCCTCCAGGTAGCCCTCATGCTGTATACATTCCCTAACACCCCCTTACTGTATACAATCCCCAACATCAACACCCGGAAGGTAAGCCCCTTACTGTATACACTGTAAAAAATAAATACAATGTTATTGTATTTATTTCTGTGGATCTGTTGTGAGGCAGCTGGCCCTAGCAACCAACCAGCTCCCTTTAAAAATTAAAGTAGTAATCCTATTGGTTGTTAAGGCTTCCAACTGCCATTTCCGCTGGGCAGAGCTGCAGCACTAATTATGTCACCTGTGTGTGCAGCGTGGAGATTCTCCCAGTCATCTCTATGGGGTGGTCGTCCCCCTCCCGCTCCCCTCCTGTACATCTGGCAAGGACCGGACCTTCGCTCTAACCTTCCCAGGCGCCCAATGTATCTGTGGGCCAAATTTGGGGTCAAACGGTTCAGGCGTTTAGAAGTCTATAGAGAACAGACGGACAGACAGAAAGACACAGAGACAGGCTTTCATTTTTATGATATAGATAACCACTACAATAATAATGTTTAAAACAAGATGCTCCTGTGTCTATGTGGTGTCCCACCACTGGTGTTTTTGTCTCTCCTGTGCAGCAGTCAAAAAAGCCTTTTTCTCTCAGGATAAAGTTGTGATGAGGTATTCTAAAGTTTCACCACTAGGTGTCAGTGTTTTATATTTGTATGTATTGCACAGCAAAAGGAAGTCACGAGTTAATGTTTTATGTATAACGTGTTTGTGCTGACCAACAGGAGATGCTCTTTGCTTCTCAACCTATTATCTTTCTTCTTTCTCCTGCACACACTCGTTCCCATCAGTCACAGGTAGGCACACTACAAGCCCCTGTAGGAGAAGTTTACACTGGTGGAGGAAGTGCAGAGTTTTTTTTACTCTTATCCAGATTCTCAGGGAGAAAGGACACAAGAGTCCCTGCAGAAGTTAGGCCACGGCCTGGCTGATGCCAGGACCCCTGCCATGGACAGTAGTTTAGTTGAGTCTAGTCGCTGAAGTGTACAATTGCAGTTAGAGACCAACAATTCCTTTACTACTACCACTATGTTCACTATGCAGTGCTAAGCACACCAAAGGTAGAGGTAACCAAGGAACACCCTGACTCACGCCAGGAACACGTCAGAAAAGAGCAAGGCAGTATCCTGACTACAGAGGAAATAGCCTCGATAGGACAAAGCAGCCAGATATGAAGGCCTACATATTCTATCCCGCAGTGCAGTAACTGGGACACCTCAGACACCTAGCTACACCCAGATAACTACGGCTGGGGCTTGTACTACCCTACTGCGACAGGTTCGACAATACCAGGGGGCAGAAGGTGATCAGACCAAAGTCTATACACAAGTACAATTAACACTTCACTATTGAAGATATCTCCAGATTCCGGCAGAGTACACAGCTATACTAGATTAGGGCTCCTCTGGCAAACTCCTCTCCTCTATGTTCTACTCTACAAGCACTGCTACAACTACCTCTCTTACTTCTCCTAAAGCACCTCCTCCACAAAGGTCAAGAACTTCAGTGAGTAAAGATTTATCTACTTGTGAAACGTGTACTGTTATATTACGTCATCTTCTATATGGACCGGCACCTATACACACAACCGCACACCTTATTTTTCCTCTTTCTGTGGGTGGCGTCACTGACAGTATGGATGGGTCACTTGCCACTCAGAACTGCCGTGACAAGAGCCTTGGGGACCCACAACAACCCGGTAGGTTACTAACCATTTAGGGAACACAGCCAGGCACACAAACAAAGCACAAGTACCAACATCACACCTGTGTGCTCGACTAGCTCTGGCGTCACAACACTAACACCTCCAGCTGAGCTGACACAAGCGGCGCTCCACCACATCTAGATATTGGAGATACCTAATTGTTAATGTTGCCCGATTCTTTTAAAGCATATCTAGCACGTACAGATATGTACAGATCAGCACCACCATGCTGAATCCAGCGATGTCCTGCTTTTGCAGATCCAAGGTACAGTTCACAAGATATGCATGAAATTCTAAATATACTAATGACATTGTCTGGTGCACTGGAGGCAGGATCAGCACCCCCAGTGCACTGCTTTCCCTGTCTGCTACTGAATATGCAAGAATATGCATGAATGAATGCAATGATGTCACTCTGAGACCACCTCCAATTCACCAAGCAAGGTCATTAGCATATCTTGAATTTCAAGCATCTCATAAACCTGACCTCAGATCTTCAAATGCAAGATGTTACTGGATTCAATGTGGTGGTGCTGATCTGCACATACTAAAAACTTCATATGTGCCAGGTTAGTGGTAGATTCATTTTATTTCCCATCAGGTATGTC
Organism: Dendropsophus ebraccatus; assembly: GCF_027789765.1. Taxonomy (NCBI): domain Eukaryota; kingdom Metazoa; phylum Chordata; class Amphibia; order Anura; family Hylidae; genus Dendropsophus; species Dendropsophus ebraccatus. The sequence continues at coordinate 89,058,019 of NC_091459.1, forward strand.
CACCTAATATGTTCAGAGATGGTGGTCACACATGTTTGGTAGCTCAATCAGACCTATAGATCCTCTTATACTTGGGGGGGGGGGGGGGGGGGCAGATTGCTCCCTGTTATCATGCAGGAAAGTGTTTTTTTTTTGTTCTTAGAGATAATACTAATTTTTTTTCTCATTTAAAATATTATATTACCTTTTTAGTACCTTATTATATGGTCAGCCATCTTCCCCCCCCCCCCTTTAACAGCATTTAGATATCTTATTTAACGCAAACTCCATGGACATAGACACAAATGGCTGGGAAAAGACCCTAGTCACAAAATGGGAGCATTTTCTAGGCATGCTTTGTGAAATGTGCAAAGGTCGACAAGGAGGGGGAGGCTGAACTCTGAGCTTCAGCTATTGTTATCTGTGTTTTGTCTATTGACCCAGAGCAGACCCCAGGGTAAATACAGACCCTAGACAAAATACCAGAGTAAACATTGACCTCAGACTGAAGCCTGAAATTAATACACAACTCAAAAAAATACAGATTCTAGACCGAACCTCCTAAATGGCTACATAAACCCAAAAAAAACCCTCAACACTTTTATAGAACAGCTGACACTTTCTTCTGTGTTACCTTGCTGCTCCACCCTTGTCTGTAGGACCTGCACACATAAGGTCATGTGACCATAGTTTCACAGGTCTTTCAACAGCTTCGTCATACATTTTTAGGCCATGTTCATATATTGTATGAGACCGGCCGTTCTGTGACCTTCTGTGGTCTCATTAAAGATCATCTGGTCAGTACTGCAGTACCAGCCGGATGATCTCTTGTGCCGCTGAGTTCTGATGTGGGCACATCAGTGCGCGCCCGCATCAGAACTCCCCACTGCACACAATAGAGAGTGCGTCCGGAGCCGCTTGCTCCACTGTGTGCACTGACAGGGTTTTCTGCGGCAGCTATTTACTGAATAGCGGCCGCAGAAAACTGATATGTACGTTCCTTGCCACACCGCTAGGGATTCCGACCGGAGTGTATACTATGTGTATACACTTCGGCCAGGATTCCCTCAGCCTGCAGCACTACGTAAGTACCGCAGAAATTACGCCATCCTTGTACATCCAATGAACTCATGGACTTCTATAGAGCCAAAATAGACCAAAGGGGTGTCCATTTGGCATTGGTCTTAGTGGTATATTCAAAAGCATAGGCAACTATAAGTTCACTGCAAAGTTAAAGATATCCTCAAGCTCTGACAGGATATATCTGATTGTGTCATTGCCCATATATATATATATATATATATATATATATATATATATATATATAGCTTGTGTTTGGAGCTGGAATATGGCCATGTGCATGGAGCTTTAGGCTGAGCTGCATGTGTAAATGAATGAGCTTTTAGCTGAACGTTCAGCCATCTGCTACTGAACGTGTGTGGCCATAGAGACCTTATTAATCCTTTATTAGATCCATGTTTTTTCTGGCATATTTGTTGAGTAGAGCATCTTTTATCATCCGAACTTCAGATACTGGATAGACAACATGCAGGGGATACATTTACTGTGCTGGTTTGTAGTGGGTCGAGTCACCATTTCGTCTTTGCCGGTTAAGCTTTTTTTATTTTTACTGCTGCCTCTCGGATGTCATCCATCCCATTTACTTTAAATGGACACAGAGGAGAAAATGGAGGAGAGAATACCAGTGTGTTCTCAGCCTAAAGATGATAAATGAGGGCAAGTTATTTTAATGTTTCCATAAGGTTCACTTTAAAGAGCGACTGAAGTCCAAGTTGACTTAGATAATGAAGCCAATAATAACATTCCGGGAAGTATATTTAAAGTTCTCAAACCCTGACAAAACGTAAGACATTTCGGATTGAATAAACATTTCTTGTGGCCATTATCAGACAGGATAGATACACTAACATTCAATGGGATTACTAGACAGGAGGTTTATTACAAGCTTCATTTCTCATTAGCTTCAGTAATGTTCACTTATATATATCAGTACATTGTTAGCATATTATTTATGTAGGATTAACCAGTAATTTATTTTTATGGTTATAAATCCGATCACAGTATATTAAGAAAGTATAGCAGCAAGAAATACTCCTTTGTAGCAGCTGTCCATTCTCACTTATCAAGTAGAGCGCAGAGTGACCATAATAGTCTGTACACACATAAAGCTTTCTGGTTGCAGTTGGTTAAAACAAAGCCAGAAATGAAAAGGAGGAGAAATCTGTCTTTCCTTTATGACCTATTCTCTATTCCTAGGGTAAGTTCAAATTTTGTAAAAATAACGTCTGTCTTTCATAATATCGTCCGTCATTGTGCAAATAACAAACTCGAAGACAAGATCCAGCCAAGACAAGAATGATCAAGGGAGGGGAAGAGCTGGGGATATGCTGAGACAACAGTACACTACAACTGCAAGGATTACACAACTTCCTGTCAGGGTTATTTCAAGCAAAAGCATGCTAAAGCCAGTACAAATTTTTTATTTGCATTAACCTTCTCTCTTGGGGTGAGTTTTATTTAAATACAATTTTCTGATGCTGACATCCCCCTTTAAGGCCACCTTCCCACATTCTATGTATCATTTCATGGAGACACCACTAATGGACTAAAACCAGCAATAAAAATGTGGTTGACTGGCTTTTTTCCTTTCCTTAAAGTGGACCTGTCATTAGAATATGTTGTCCTCAGCAAATGCAATGACTGTACAACTGTATAAGCAGAAGAGAACATCTCCTTTAAAATGCAATACCACCTTAACTGAAAACTGCCCTTTTTTTCTGGTAAAACTGCATAAATTAAGCAGCCAAAATATTACTCATATTCAAGCTCCAACTACTCCGCCAGCTGTGACAATAACTTGGCATGTGGCATGGTTAGTGTCTGCCAACTGTATGTTGATGAAGGACGGCACTCTGTATGATTGATAAAGCCTGCTTTTTGGTAGGAATTAAGCAGAGACTCCATCTTGAGGAGCACAAATCAAGCTGCCACTTATTTAATTTTATCCTTCGTCAATGAAGTGATGAATGCAAGTGCATCTATTAATAAAGTTACTATTCTTGTATTTCTGGATTCTTTATGTCAGTTTAGGATAAAACTGATGGAATAGATCAGGAGTCGTCTTCAATCTGATTTGCCACCTGTCTTGATGCGGAGGCATGCATACTTATTAATCTAATTAGTCCACACACATATCAAGGAAATTTGCAATCTGCCACCATGAAAATATGTCATCTACTAGAAGTCCACCTAATAATTCACCTCTCTCCTCCTCTGATGGCTGTTACAGAGTGATCGAGAGAGGATGTGTGTCCTACAATAAATTCTCATCTCGTATATAGAAATATCTTTACCCTTCATCTCCTCAGCTTGTGATTCATTAACATCCTGTTGATTAGCTAATTGCTTATGAGAATTTGGCGACACACAGGGGTAGAACAAAGTATAACTCCCATGGCAGCTCTTCGCTGAATAACACAATCCAGTTATTGTGATCTCCAGATACGAGGCTGCAAGATGCCAGACAGAACACAACATTCAGACTGTTTACACATTAACATTTACATTAAAGGTCCATGTCAATGTCAAAGAGGATTCCCTAGGACAGCCTATTTTTTTTAAACTTTTATAACCAAGCATCAGACAGGTCAGAAAAGTAATTTAGATGTTGGCGGTGACCTCCACTGTTGTTAAGTTGGTCCCCAAAGCTCTTGGTTGGAGAGCAGGATGTGAACATGCAAAGAGATGAATTGAAATGTCTGAAACAGACGATTGAGCACGTTCAGCTGCTTCTGACACCTCCATAATAACAACTTGTGTTTATTCTGTTCGGTAGCTGAAAAGGGGGATTTATGGACCCTCATTCTCATCAATGGTGGGGTCTAGAGATGAGTGAACCTTAAAGAAGTTGGATGCAGCCCTAAGTTTACCCAAAAATATAGATTCAGCCATGTTTTTCAGGACTCCTTAGGGCAGCATCTGGGCCAATGTGCCTTTGTGGCTGACTGGCTGTGCAGATGGCAACATCATTAGACGTCAAGTCACCTTTCCACTTGCATCTTGTGTCACTGTAGCACTGGGCCCATCTTCTCTCTTCCTGGCCCCCCTCCTGAACTCACAGTGATGTCAGGCACCTTTCCTTATCCTATCAGGTGTCAGGTTTTTGCTGCAGGTGTCTTTCTCATCCAAGCGTTCCACAATACATCGCAAGAAACAAGTACGCATATAATTATTAAAAAAAAAGATAGCACTTAAAAGAAGAAAAAAAAAACTAAAGATGGCTGCAACATTAAAGGGGTTCTGCTATCTGCTCAGAATTTTACTTGGCATTGCTGCATCCCCACTTACTTCCCCATTCGGTGCATGCACACATGGGTGGGTGGGGGTGGGGGTGTTGGGGATGGTTTGTCCAGGTGGAGCGAGGATGAGATGACGCACTCACTGAGCCTCTCATGAGTGCCTCTCACTGAGCTCTCTCACTGAGCACTCTCAGCCCAGCCACCACTCTCATAGTGGGCAACAAGCTGACAACAGTATGGAGGGAGAAAGGGGCCAAACTTAAAAAAAAAAAAGCAAACTTTAGGCATTTGATTAGCTGTGGCTGCTGAAGTTGGATAAAGCCCTAAGGCTATGTGGAAAACATGGATATAGTCATTGGCTGTATCCATGTTTTTAATACAACCTTAGAGCTTTATTCAACTTCAGCAGCCCCCGCTAATCAAATGTCGAACAATCGGGTTCGGATGGACTCGAACCCGAACCCGGTTCGCTCATCTCTAATAATGGTACCACAAGTACTATTGGTCCCATACATCACTAGAGGCCTTTTACACGATTATCAGAAGAACCTGGCAATTATTGGCCCATATTAAGGATCTAGTAGCCAGTATTTCTTGTTGGCTGAAACATGTTTCGTTGTCAGTACCTCTCTGTGTGAACAGGTGATGTGCTGCTAACTACTGTATATTGTAAATGAAGGGCTGCATGTAGGATCCAGCAGTTGTTTGTGCTGACTGAATTCTCAATAATTGTAATCCTGCTTCGTATTAGGCAAAGGTCCACTTGTGTAAAAGGAGCCTAGGAATGGCGGCCATACATGTTTCTAAAGACCTGTACAGCCACACTCAATGATCTACATACATATTTATTTATCATGAGAAGGATTAGCACTGTCATTCAATGTGTATGGGTAAAGTCTGGATATTCTAGACATATTGGAGTTTAATTTGGCTTGTAAACTCCCTGTTCTTTTTAACAGCGACATTTGTGAAGATATAATATATTGTATAGAAAGGGTTAAACCCAGAGCTATTTGTTTAGGGTAAATGTATAATTGCCGCCATGATGGGTATATGGTCAGAGTATATGACATTGCCTTGGTGACACGGTGACAATACACCGCAGTGTGCACACCTTTGTGCTGCAGGGTGACATGTGGGAGGGAAAACAGAAGTGTGCGTTCCAGATCACAAATACAGTCTGCTAATCTTCAGTCTACCCACACAACGTCTGCGATTGGCCTTGTACTCTTTTTCAATATCAAAGTGTCATGTATTTAAAGCGACTGAGAGTGTGGGATCTGCGTCTCCATTCAGCATTGCAGAGCTTCCCTGTCCCCTCACAGGATGTTTACCGCCCGCAATCTGACACATCTCCATCTCCTACACAGTGCAAAAGAATAATGAGGTAAGGGATGAAGACGAGAGAGGCCATCCATCAAATGCTGCAAAACTGCTCAGGGAACACAGCCTCCGACATTACCATTTGTACAAATCATCGTTGTGCTGCACAGGGGAGAGCTACAGGTTATAATCTATATGCGTATACAGCATGTATATAGAAATGTATGAATATAATGTGAAGGACGGAAACATTGTCTCCTAGGGTAACCTATAGCTTTCATGATGCTTGTCGCACATTCTTCATTAGATTAGATATGGACAATACCCCAAAACACTGGGTCACAGGACATTGGGGAGCACTGGTGTTTCTTACTCCCTGCAGCTAAATCACATATAATTTGGTGAAATCAGGATACAGCACAGTGACATCACTACAATTCTCCTCCTCATTTGCTGCTGTGATCATACTGCACATTCTGCCAATAGACTAGGGTCCCCCCGGTCCCACACCTTTTAGGATATGATGATATATGTTTTAGATATGGCAATACCAGTGTTAGACTGGGGTACCTTGGGCCCACCAGGGAATTTAATTCTAGGGGCCCACCCTACATATACCATATATAACCAAACCTTTGCACAGTGCTGTGTATGTGACCAGCAATGCTGGCTCACTGCTGGTAACTTGTCAGTCACTCTATACAAACAGCATAGGGTGCCACATAAGTATCTTGAAAAGAGAAGTCCCATTAAAGGGGAACTCCAGGTAGAGGTTAAAAAAAATAAAACTTCTGCAGAAGCATAAAGCATTACTTATCTATCTATTCCATTTTTTAAACTACCAAAAATCCATTTGTTTTGGGGGGTTTTGTTCTGTTTTGTGTTTCTGCACTTCCTGGTTTATCAGTTGTACACAGTACTACAGGTTCCAGAATGCAATGCTTTCCCTCAGCTGTTCATCACAGTCCTCCACCCTGCACATTCCCCGCCCAAAGCAGCTGCAGAACATCTAGGCTGTGTTCACACGTTGCAGTTTCATTGTGTTACTGAATTATTTGCAGTATTTTATGATTTCATTGTGGTCCCACACAGCACGCTGTATTCTCTACCTGTTACACCACACAGCATGCTGTATTCTCTACCTGTAACACCACACAGCACACTGTATTCTCTACCTGTAACACCACATAGCACACTGTATTCTCTACCTGTAACACCACACAGCACACTGTATTCTCTACCTGTAACACCACACAGCAGGCTGTATTCTCTATCTGTAACACCACACAGCTCGCTGTATTCTCTACCTGTAACACCACACAGCACCCTGTATTCTCTACCTGTAACACCACACAGCACGCTGTATTCTCTACCTGTAACACCACACAGCACGCTGTATTCTCTACCTGTAACACCACACAGCACACTGTATTCTCTACCTGTAACACCACACAGCACGATGTATTCTCTACCTGTAACGCTGATATTGGAATAAAGTAAAGAACTTTTAGAATTTTTTTTTTCTTTTCATTTTCACGCACATATTATGATCAAGCATCTTTTATCTTTGAAGTTGAGCCCCACAATAAGGCTCTGATCTTCTCTGCCGTTAAGCATCATTTACTTGTGTTATTGCATCATTTTTGTGAATACACTGCTGTACTGCAATGACACTCCAACATGTGTGAACACAGCCCTAATTTCACTGCTCAATTCTGCACAATTAGAGGAATCAGTGCAAAACCTGCTTCTGGCCTGTCAGAGATGGTGAATCACTCAGGGGATTGGGGGATCCAGCCAAGCCTCCTGTGACATCACGCCCTGCCCCCTGTCTGCATCATCAGCCTGATCTCAGCAAACACACACAATGTGAGACAGAGGCATGAAAGATTTGTCTCCTAAGGGGGGAGAGCAGAAGGAGCAGGAGACAATGTGGATTTGCACAGGGGCCATTTTTTTTCACTTCCTGGATTTCTATCAGCTACCAGTGTGGCAGAACCATACAGATACAGTAATACATTGTATAGAGAAATATATTTAACTTTTAATGTATTTTTAATAGAAAACAAGTTTTTCTTATCAAGAGTTCCCCTTTAAACTGAAAAATCTCAGGCAGGCAAGAACATAATACCGAAAGTATACTTACCTGTACCTGTGCCGTCGTATTTTTTGCACTTACGCTGTTTACTGTGCATGATCAGCAATGTGATCGTTTAATAGTTCCGGTGAATATGCAAGCGGCGATACCAAATATGTTTATTTATTTATTTGTATTCATAAAATAGAAAAAGGGGGGTGATTTTAAAAAAAGCAAGAATGGGAGTAGGGATGGTCCGAACCTGCCGAGGTTCGGGTTTGTATGAACCCGAATGCTCGGCAGCAGATTCCCGCTGTCTGCCCGCTCCGTGGAGCTGGCGGATACAGCGGGAGGAATGCCTGGAAAACTGGGATACAGCCTATGGCTATGGCTGTATCCCAGTTTTCCAGGCGGTCCTCCCGCTGGATCCGCCCGCTCCACGGAGCGGGCAGACAGGGAATATCATTACCGAGGGTTTGGGTTCATACGAACCCGAACCGAACTCGGTTCGGACCATCCCTAAATGGGAGATATTTCAGTATGAATTTTGGGAGTTTATGTAGAACAGATGGTAAAAAGTGGCCTACATACATCATAACTATATGGGAAGGTATGGAGGTCAAGGAGCAAAAAGAATAAAAACATGGTGTGAACGAGACCTTAATATGGGGCATTTTTACACCGTCTAGTTTAAGTTTACACTGTCAAGCTAATTGACTTTTTTAATTTAATTTAAAGAGGTACTCTGACAAAAACTTTTTTCTTCTCAAACCAACTGGTGTCTGAAAGTTATATAGATTTGTAAATTACTTCTATTTAAAAGTCTTCCAGTACTTATCAACTGCTGTACGTCCTGCAGAAAGTGCTGTGTTTTTTCCAGGCTGACACAGTGCACAGTCTCTGCTGCCACCTCTGTCCATGACAGGAACTCTCCAGAGCAGTAGCAAATACCCATAGAAAACCTCTTCTACTCTGGACAGTTTGTGTCATGAACAGAGGTTGCAGCAGAGAACACTGAGTCAGACTGGGGAGAATACACCACTTCCTGCAAGACATACAGCAGCTGACAAGTACAGTCGTTTTTTTTTTTATAAAAGTTAAATACAAATCATTATACACCAGTTGATTTGAAAGAAAAAAAAGTACCAATTTAAATCTACTGAATTTACTACAAATGTGAACCAAGTTTAAGACTGTTGCACATCTTCCTGCTTTTTGGTGTTTTTTTCTGGCACTTTTTCTGCCATGTTCTCATTTTAGTGTAAAGTTTAGTTCTCATTTTATCCCCTGTGGGGCTTTTTCGGTACAAATCATGTGATTCTTTATTTTGTGATTCCATGTTTTATGTTGAAGAACTGGGGAAAAACACTGATTTCCATATAGACATGACAATATTCCCCCCTATAGAAGCTTGTGGCAAAACAAAAAAAAACACCATAGCAGAAAAATGCCCTATGGGTGTTGACTTTTTCGATTTCCCCCACTGACTAACATCTGGTCTCTGCGTTTTTGAACCCCAAAAATGCCATCTGACATATTTCTGAAAAACGCCTAGTCTGAGTCCAGCCATATAGTACATGAGAACATACCCCTCTCCTAGTTATTCACAGGATAAGGGATAACAAGACCTACAGAGAATTAATGTAGCACTGTCCCCACTGTTTATTTGAGGGGGATATGTTTCCCACATTCTCATAACCAGTGGGACCCTAACCAATCGGCTTGATATGCCCTATCCTGTGGATTTTGCAAGGGGGGGGAGCTACCTAGCCCACACCTGCATGTATGGGTGTGGGGGCACAATACTCTGCCTTGCCCCTGATCCTGCCCACACACACAAGAGCCACTGGGTTATGTATATATGATGTATATTTATGGTGGTGTCCGTGTTGCTATAATTGGTGTGACCCTGTCACTTGATAAAACCTTTTGCCAAGCCTTGTAGATGTAGGTATAAACTTTGTGATGCATGTTTTTTTTTCAAGATGTGTGTTCCTTTAATCCAGGGATATGCACATACAAGCAGGAGTTCCACCAGCCACTACTCCATACTACTTTTGCGCATTGTGCAGGTGATAGTCCTGTGTAGTAGACAGGTGTCCAGCTTTATGACTCTGCAATATGTGATGGACCCCCAACTCCCCCAAGTTAAACCAAAGAAAGCAAAATAAAGACACAAGACATTGTAATCAGGTGTCAAAGGGTCCCAATTTTATTTAAAATTACATGACACTGAAAATGGCAGACCCCCGACTCACGAAGAGTCACCCTCCAGCACTCAGGCGAGGAAAAACCCCCTGTGGGGGAAACCTCGAGGAAGCCATGGCTGGAGAGCTGCCCCTCCCCTGGGCTTAGAGGCTAATACCATACTATAAGTATAATAAACTGGATGTGAGAAAGATGAGGCTGCAATATCTGTCACCTTATTGATGGCTAGGCGGCTGTATCTCTTCTCCTTCACAGATCCAGGTCCCCTGCTAGAACCTCCAAATTTCATCAAGGGTAGGGGGCAGTAAAGTAGTCAAGCTCAAGGTCCTCTGGCGCATTCCAAGATGGCACTGATCAGGGTGCGGTGCATTGCTTTATGGAACCTTCTTTATGACATAATTGCTTGTCATCACAGTGCATGGTTGCCATGGTTACTGCAGGTAAACACATCTGAAGCATTAACCCATTAATGACTGGAAATGTGCTTTACTGCAGAGGTCACTAAACACACTTGTGACCAAGCAAACAGCCTATGGTTAGGCCACACTAAGAACACTAAATAATATGGTTTGATGTGGCCCATAGCAACCAATCACAGCTCAGCTTTCGTTTCTCAAATTACTCTGGTAAAATAAAAGCTGAACTGTGATTGGTTGCCATGCACAATTTAGACAGTCTGATCTGCCCATAGCAACCAATCAGCTTTAATTTTATAAGAGCTTGTTAATATATGAGAGCTGAGCTGTGATTGGTTGCTATAGGCGAATCAGATTGTGTTTTGTCTCTGGCAGGTTGATAAAGCTGCTCCATTGCTGTAAAATCTTATGATGATGATGATGATGATGATGATGACTGAAAACACATGACATCAAGCTTCCCCATAATGCTTTGCAGTCAGCCCTTCCTCCATACCTCACAACTTTTGGAGGGACACTTGTGGTTCACAGACATTTCTATACACAGTTTAGAAAACCATTGGTATACAGTTATATACGGCAGATTTGTTAACATGAATGAGACAGCTGACAATCTGATTTTGTTGTATGTGGAAAGGGCAGCCAAAGAGTATTACTACATTTCCCAGGCTGTCATAGGAAATCGGTGATCACCCGATTAGTTGATCAATGGAGAAACTGCGCTGACTGTACAAAAGGGGCTGTCAAGTTGTTTAAAAGTAAAATAGTCCACAGTATTACCCCTTAACGACAAAGGGCGTATATTTACGCCCTATTGCCGGTAAGGACGTTCAGAGCGGGGCCGCGCAGCTACCCCGCTCTGAACCGCGGCGGTCCGGGGTGCCGCTTGTAGCCCGGGACCGCAGGCATTAGCGGGCACGGTCCGATCGCCGTGCCCGCTAATACAGTAATCGGATGCAGCTGTCAAACATGACAGCTGCATCCGATTACCGGATTCAGCCGTTCCCTGGTGTCTAGTGGAGGAGATTGCTCCTTTGGGATGTTATCCCGGAGGAGCGATCTCCGTAACTGAAGCCGGCCGGGGACCGCTCCAAGATGGCGCCGTCCCCGGCTCGGCACTCGTTTGTTTCTAGCTGCAGCAGCCGAAAGCAAACGAGTGCCTATCTTATTGATCTCTGCGGCATATCTTTACAGCAAAGATCTCAATGAGAGATCAAAGTATATATACTAGAAGTCCCCCAGGGGGGCTTCTAGTATATGTGTAAAAAAAAAAAAAAAGTGTTGTTAATAGTAAAAAGCCCCCTCCCCTAATAAAAGTCTGAATCACCCCCCTTTTCCTAGGTTATAAATAAAAGTAAATAAATAAATGAACATATTTAGTATCGCCACGTGCGTAATCGCCCGAACTATTAATTAATCACATTCCTGATCTCGCACGGTAAACGACGTCAGCGCAAAAAAATCCCAAAGTGCAAAATTGCGCATTTTTGGTCGCATTTTTGGGTTTCTAGGTGGAAAAATGCAAGTGCTATGGACTTTTAAGCACAAGGAGGAAAAAACGAAAACGCAAAAATCTAAATTGGCTCTGCCTTTAAGGGGTTAAAGGGGTACTCCAGCAAAAAAATTATTTCAAATAATCTGGTGCCAGAAATTTGTACTTTACTTCTATCAAAAAAATCTCCAGTCTTCCAGTACTTATTAGCTGCTGTATGTTCAGCAGGAAGTGGCTATTCTTTCCAGTCTGACACATTAATATCTGCTGCCAAAGTAAGTAACTGTTCAAAGTAAGTTCCTGGCATGGACAAAGGTGAAAGCAGAGAGCAATGTGTCAGACTGAAAAGAATACACCACTTCCTGCAGGAAGTTCATACAGCAGCTGATAAGTACTGGAAGGCTTGAGGGTTTTTAGTAGAAATAAATTAAAAATCTATATAACTTTGTGACAAGATTTTTTTCTTAGCTTGACATTCCCTATCCTATGGATTTTAGGGGGAGCACCACCTTGGGCCCACCTGGGAATTTGATTCTTGGGGCCCACCATACCTTACACCAGATATAATAAGCACCAAACCTTTCACATTACTATAGTGACCTTGCACAGAGCTGTGTATGTGACCAGCGATGTTGGCTCACTACTAGTAACTCCTCAGTCAGTCTATGCGAACAGTATAACCCCGCCACTTAAGATTCTTGAAAGGAGAAGTCCATTGAAACTAACAAATCTCAGGTAGGCAGGGGGGTGCAGGAACATAATAAAGAAAGTATATTTACCCATCCCTGTGCCCCCAAAGCTCTTCCTTAATGTGCCCGCTCAGCCAATCACTGACTGGGGATGGACACCGCTGCAGTTATTGACTGGCTGAGCAGGCAATCCATCAGGCTAGTATGTGACATTGAGCTGGATCACAGAATCTGTTCGAAATGACTGAAAAACTTCCAGCAGCTGTGGGAGAGAGCGCGGTCCAGGGGCACAGGGACTGGTAAGTATACTTTTTTATTATCTTCCCACACTCCACTGCCTGACTATCATTTGTTACGAGACTTCTGTCAGCTGTAATTCGCGTTCCAAACTGCTGACACTGTTAGATGCTGTTAGGTCAAGAAGACACATGGTACCTTACATTTATTTGTCTGTGTTTCTATAGCATAGAAATTGTTTTTATTCTCTGGTAGAAAGAGTCAGACAGGGAGGCCCACCTCCTGCCAGGGGCCCACCAAGGGGTAGGGCCCACCAGGGGATTCCCCTGTTCCCCTGTAGGCCAGTCCGAGCCTCGGCAATACCCCCTTATGGCCATATGTGAGTTATTTAATATATCAGGAAAAACCCTTCACAGTGTAACCTAAAAGCAAACAAAATGGCCTTCTCCCTGCAAGCCCCCCATAGAAGTCACACAATATTCCTTTATGAAAAGTAAAAATAATATTTTTAGAAATGTCTGCAGTGTAAGGGCCAGTTTACAAGCGAACTCTCTGTCGTGGAATCCCGCCTGCTTCAGTGTGACAATGTTTGTCTATGGGAGGGCTCGCCCTCCTCCACTCAGAGAATTGACATGTCAGACTGAAGCAGGTGGGATTCCGCGGTGGAGAGTTCCATCGCTTTTGCTCCGTGTAAACTGGCCTTAACTATATCTATCTTGTTTCTAATATTGTCGCCTATTAAAATTACCCATACAAATATCGTAGCCCTGACAGCTATGGTGTGTACATAACTCCATATTGATCTAATATGTCCAAACTAGCTAAAACATTGCCTATCTTTGCCAAGTAGTATCCCTTTGTCTCAAGCATACTATTGCATAGCTTACCATCAATTTTCATATCTGTTGGCCCAAAAAAAGATACAGCACAGTATATATTGGTTTCTATTTGGAATGGTAGTTATACTGTACATATTGTTACATATATATATATATATATATATATATATATATATATATATATATATATACACATATATATATAGTCATACAGCTGTATAAGTCTGCGGCATGTTTTACATCCTCCCACCAAATGTAATAGCTAAGTGTGAGGTGAACCTAGGCATGGCTGGACAGATTCCTCTCTCACGGACAGTGAGAATGAGTCATGTTGCAGTAATGATTATTATTATGGATAGTTTATTGAGTCTGACAGTCTTTTGCTATGTCGTGCAGCTGTATCTCTTATTATGGGCACAATGAATAGCAAGGCAGCATGCAGTGTGAAAGTAACAATCCTGTGCTAGATGCAAGAAGGCACCAGTAAATATAAATCAGTGTGTTGTTCTCTTCTATATAAGGGGTTCTCCACAAATAAACTTTGATGGCCTGTCCTAAACACAATGAGGAGACCAGCTCGCTCCTGCCCCGTTTGATCATATGAGAGGGTACACTAGTTTGTCCCTTCTACCAGGGGTCCCTTGTTCTCAAAAACAAGAAAACTAAGCTTTGGCTGAATAGGAGGGAAACGCAAAAGCATATATATATATTTATATACTGTATATATCATTAAAGCACCATCCATCTCATATATCCATTGTATATAGTCATTGTAAGCAAAACTCTAATGGACAATTTGTTAGCTACAAATGCTCTGGTTTGTAACATGACTTAAAAGGTATAAACATCAATGTAGACAAAGCAGAAAGAGCCCTTTTAGTACAGTATGAATGTATAAGCTTCATTTCCAGAATCCCCCATGATGAGACCTCTCATAGTAACCTTATACCTGCTTGGAATTTTAACCATGTGAGTATTTTTAGCTCAAGGGCCCAATGACTCTTATTGTCCCTAATTTCCTGCCTCTAAACCATTATCTGCTAAGAAGAAGATATAAAATGTTGTGTAAAGGTGGCTCTACAATAAAAGGACTTGTTTTCAGGACTATAACCTAACTCGGACCTGCCACCTACTAATACCTGTAGGATAAATATAGCAATTTGTCATAAACTCTTTATGATTACTTCACTACACCTTTTATCTCAGTTCTGGAAAAATAGAGGTGGGAGCAGAACAGAAATAGACAATGAGTATTGGATGCCCAGCTCGGTCTACATCCACTACCTGACAATGTAGGTAACGCACAGGAGATAAATGTTAGCACATTATGAATTCATCTTACTCACACATAGCAGTATACAACAAACCACTTTGTAGCGTCGACAGCGAGCATGTTAGAGCCAGGGGGTGGCGGGAGCTGCGGGGGGCTGCCTGGGTGATTGCCAGATCGGCTGGGCAGCCCATAAAAGATAACGGCCGTCTGCTGACGCTACTCCTATTGCGCTTAGCGAGGGCAGCATATCACTGGTATCTAGATTGTTGATTTTTCAACATGTTGAAAGACACTGAAAGACATTGATCAGCCGACATTTCGCGTGCATGGGTTGGTGCTATAGAAATACAAATTATTAGTATTAAAGCGTAACTGTCATTTCAGGGTCATTTTTCTGAAAACATTAAATATCAACAGTACAAGCGATTTTAAGAAACTCTGTAATAGGTTTTATGTACTAAAAGAGTTTCCTTCTGTACTGAAAAAGCAATCTCCCAGCCTCCCCCCTCACATCAGATGAAGCAGGATTTCTGTCTCCATTATGTGGCTATGGAGAGGGGAGGGGCTGTTAGGAGTGACTGAGCACGGAGGATTTCTGCAAAGCACAACACCCTGCAATCTTCTCTCAGTAAGTTCATAGATAAGCACTGACCTTTCTGACACCTGAATTTAGCGTTTTAGGTGCCCAGAGAGTCTACAAATATATATTTATTATTATTATATTTAACAAAATGCATTATATCTCAGGCTACCTTATTCAAATTGCATAACTCACAATTAAAATTCAAACGTACCTGTCAGCTGGTAAATGTGGTGTGAATAAGCACATGGCTAGATAAGGCTTCTCACCATGATTCCAGGCATATCTTTCCTCCCCTTAATAGTCCCCTCCAGTTTGCAGAAATATGAAAAATTTTGTTCATGTAAATGAGGCTTATAGTGACTCTGTACCCACAATCTGACCCCCCCAAACCGCTTGTACCTTCAGATAGCTGCTTTTAATCCAAGATCTGTCCTGCAGTCTGTTCGGCAGGTGATGCAGTTATTGTCCTAGAAAACAACTTTTAAACTTGCAGCCCTGTGCCCAATGGCCCAGGCTTAGAGTATATGTGCCCTAACTTTGCACCACCCCTCCGTCCCTCCTCCCCACCCTCTTCATCATTAAGAATACAACTGGAACATTTTCTCTAGTCTGAACATTGCACAGGTGCCTTAACAATCCAGCCCATGTTCAGTATTCACACAGCTGAGGAATAGGAGACAATCTGCCTGGAGAATTCCTAATGATGAGGAGGGTGGGGAGGAGGAACAGAAAGGTTGTGCCAGCCTAATGCATACATAATCTAAGCCCCGGCTGTTGGGCATGGGGCTGCCAGTTTAAAAGTTGTTTTTTAGGACAATAACTGCATCACCTGCCAAACGGACCCCAGGACAGATCTTGGATTAAAAGCAGCTATCCGAAGGTACAAGTGGTTTTTGGGGGTCAGATTGTGGGTACAGAGTCGCTTTAACACTCCAGGGGACTGTCCTCGGACACTTGAGCCTCATTTACATATTAACCAAAAGGCTTGTTTACACCCGTTTTCCTGCAGACAGGTCAGCTTTTATAAGAGTAAGGCCTAGTTTACATATATATGTTGCATCCGTTTCAGTTTTTTTTATACAAAATTGACCACAACTGATGTCACAACTGATGCCAAAAAGGCATCAGTTGTCATCAGTTTCTTTTCTATACGGCATTACAGGGGGCCATCGATGTAGGGGGGCAGCAGCACACCAGAGCCCTCTACCTTGGCAGTACTTGGGGATATCCCCTATAGCAGGGGAAGGGAACCTTGGCTCTCCAGCTGTTGCAAAACTACAACTCCCATCATGGCTGGATACCCCAGACATGATGAGAGTTGTAGTTTTACAACAGCTGGAGAGGCAATGTTCCCTACCCCTGTCTTATAGTGCTGCAACTGTACTGAGGAGGTGGGGGCTGCCCACCTGCAAGGGGGCACTCTTTTGCAGAGCCAGGGTCATGGGGGGGGGGCAAGGACAAGGACTTCTCTATGGAGCGCCGGAGGCTAAAGACGGAGGATGCATAATCCATGCGTCTGCACAATGGGATCAGTTCAGAGATCCGTTTCCCTCCGGTGCTTCTCTCCTGCACCGGAGGGAAACGCTGCCGGATCGCCGGATATATGTAAACTAGGCCTAAGCCATAGCTCCTCGACCAACATTGTTACCACAAAGCAAATTTAATCTAAGGCAGTCTGCTCAGCTGTATATGGCTTCCGGAGCATCCCCTTTAGCTATAAACAAGCCAGAGGGGCCAGTAAGTCATTATTTAACAGATTGGAGTACCCCTTAAAACTCCATCCAAGATATCTGAAAATGTATAATTATCTGGTTAGGCTGGGTTCACACTGCGTTTTCAGCATCCGTTTAACGGATCCGTTCTTTTTAACGGTCAAAAAAGTAGTGTCAACAGTACTTTATTGTGCGTAAAAAAAAAAACGCATCCGCTTGGATCCCTTTTTTTTATAATGGAAGTCAATGGAAAAACAGATCAAAAACGGATGCACACAAACACATCTGTTTTTTGCAATCCGTTTTTTGCAAAAAACGGATCCATTAAATGGATGCTGAAAACGCAGTGTGAACCTAGCCTTACCCACCTTAGGCCAATTCTAACACAAATGTTACGAAGGTTAAATTTACTTGTAAAAGGAACCATTTTGTGAGCCTCTAAATATAGTGTGTGATTCCTTTTCTCTCCGCCTGTGCCTATGATGAATACAAATGCTGTATTGATGGATAAGGTTAAGCTACTGAGTTACACCAGATTTATCCATCCTATGCCAGGGTCTTGTCTAACTCCCCACCAGCGGAGGAAGGAAGAGAAAAGAGGAAGAACCCATTGAAAAGTGCAGTTGAATGGTTCATGCAGGGGTTATGGTTTACAGTCCTATGGAATGTTTGATAATCTGGAATGTTTTTTCTACACAGTATTTAGTGTGCACTGTGCATGATGGCTGGGAGGCTCTCCTCTGTTTGTTTCTGTTTTACATATGATGGCATCCTGGGCTTCCCTCGGTGGGGCAGCCTTCTGTCTCTCCATTATATTATGTATAACTGTGGCATCGTGCCTGATGAGTGGGTGTAGAAGTAGGAGGAAAAAAAGGGATCCATGTGTCATTCTGCCATTCTGACTTCTGTTATTTGGCAGACATTACTCGTGTGGGGTTGTGGTCTATATATTACAGTAATGGCAGGTTGATATGTCCCAGGATGGCACATCGAGGAGATGTCTGTGACTCAGCAATGACAGAACGCCCTGCCCACAACCAGAGAAGTGGAGAAAGCAAAGGCTCTGAACAACAGCACTGACATTTCCCTGCCATTTCACTTGTCAGTGTTTATGGCTGTGTATCACCTCACACAGATTTTACATGGGGAAGCCAGGCCAAACATACCAGCTTGGATCTGCTAGAAAGTTCTAGTCCTAGCACCTCAGCTGCTCTCCAAGGAGACGTCATTGTACTGGGCCTATGTATCCTTCAATGACACTTTATTATTCAGTCTTGTTTAGTTGAACATTTACAGTATTTTACAGTAAGTCTCTTGGATTTTATGCAAATACAAATTAAGAACAGATGAAACAACCTCATATAAGGAATATACTGAGAACACAGCCAAGCACATTGCCAAAGCAAAAATGTCGACTCCTGATAAGAGTCAGGTGACAGCAGAAATTGTAGCTGCTATGTGACTTGTGTATGTTAGCCCATGTGTATGGGCAGACTGGAAGAGACCCCTGTTGTCTGAACAAACATTTAGAAAGGGGTGCTCCGGTGAAAAAAAAAAAATCAACTGGTTCCTCTAAGTTTTTTTTAAATTATCTTTACTAACTTTTATGTTCTCCATTCCATATTATAGAAAATGTTTTCATTAAAAATTGGTGCAATGGAAAAACGTACTGCTCAGAATGGATTGGGTGGAGTTTGAGTAAAAAAATCTTTGTTATATGGTCACCCATTATTAGCACCACACATCAAGTCCAGCATCAGATGATACTTCAGTACAACCACATGGTTTCTGGAACAGAACCTTACAGGGACAGATCCCATGGCCTAACATGGTTTAAAATTCTATGGGGGAGATTTATCAAACATGGTGTAAAGTGAAACTGGCTCAATTGCCCCTAGCAACCAATCAGATTCCACTTTTCATTCCTCACAGGCTCTTTGGAAAATGAAAGGTGGAATCTGATTGGTTGCTAGGGGCAACTGAGCCAGTTTCACTTTACACCATGTTTGATAAATCTCCCCTATGTGCCCAATAGCATCACCACTAGGATCCGTGCGTCTCAAACCCTCTCTCCGCCCTTCTCCCCACCCAAATTATTGCTTACAGTTTAATGCGAGGGGCATTACAGTTAATTAGTCCTTCGGAACTGTTCTCTTTTTTTTTTTACACCGGGCATTGCAATACCGGAGCCCACTGGCAACAGCATAAATTGGGCACTCAATTGTTTCTCTGTATGTGATGAAGGAAAGCCTGCAAAGAGACCTCATTATTGATGGACTGACATGGACTTTGGGTGTCCCTTCCAGAATCTTTCCGACTCTCTCATTGCCCACCTTTTTCCCCCTCCCCTCCCCCATGTTGTTATTTTAAATTGCATTTACTTTGTAAAATCAATAAAAATAAGTTTGAAAAAAAAAAATGGGACAAAGATAGGTAGGACAAATTAATATTTTACATACATATCAGTTTTTGGTCCCTTAAAGTTACATAGATTTGTAAATTACTTTTATTTCAAAACCTCAAGTCTTCCAGTACTTATTAGCTGCTGGATGTCCTGCAGGAAGTGGAGTTTTCTTTCCAGTCTGACACAATGTTAATATAATTTAAAAAAATACCAATAAAAAGTAAAAGGAAAGTGTTTTATTCTCCCGAGCAGTCATATGGTCTTCTTTTATGGACAAGTAGAAGCTAAGCAGAAAAAAAGGTATCAGTCTTTTATTTCTACTTATCCTTCCTTTTGCATGCGCATCTGACTTTGGCTTAAAACACTAAATTAAGCTGCTGCACAGCTACAAGTGTGATTCCAGTCATGCTTCTTCATTCTTCATTCATATTGTGCACAGAGACATCACAAAATATTAGATTGTGGAATCAGCCATGCATTTCATGTAAAAAGACCACTGGGAGGCACTATTCTCTTGGTGTTTGCATCTAAAACGTGCAGACTCTCTTATGAACCCTCTTTTTTTCTTTTATCCCTAATACAGAGAAGGAGTGAGGAAACTGAGAATTTGTATCTTTTATAAATACATTCTTTCCATAAAATCCCTTTAATGCTGGTATTAAGGCTGGATGCAAACATGTTGTTTTGGTAAACCAAGAATATGGACAAAGAATGTAAAGGAAAGATCAGGGTGTTGCTGGGGTTTAGAAAGATCTGGGGTACAATCCCCAAGGCATGGTTTGTCCTCCCCCATGGCTTAAACAATATATACTGAGGACAGTGTTGCCATAAAAAAACTTGTAAATCTGTAATAAAGGTAATACTGTCCTCACCAATAATGCCCCAACGGTTCCCCCACCAGCTCAAAATGGCTTTACTGTTATCACATTGACCAATCATGCCCCAACAATACAAAAGCAAATGAATAATGACCTCATGTAATGTCCCCATTGTGCCTCCATCTAGTATTAATGCCCAGTGCAGTAATAATGCCCCCTTAGCCCCCATGTACTAATACCTCCCCACAGTAACAATACTCTCTGTGTCCTGTATGAAAAAAGTGCCCTCATACAGAAATAATGCTCATGTGCTTCCATATAGAGATGATGCCCCCATGCACCAATACAGAAATAATGCTCCTGTTCCCCCACATAAAAAATGATGCCTCAATGCCCCCTACAGAAATAATGCTTCTGTGTCCCCATTCACAAATAATGCTCCTGTGCCCCTATACAGTAATAATGCTCCCTGTGCCCCTATACAGTAATAATACTCCCTGTGCCCCTATACAGTAATAATTCTCCTGTGCGCCATACAGTAATAATGTTCCTTAGCCCCTATACAGTAATAAAGCTCCTGTGTCCTCATACAGTAATAATGCTCCCTGTGTCCTCATACAGTAATAATGTTCCTGTGCCCCTATACAGTAATAATGCTCCTGTGTCCCCATACAGAAATAATGTTCCTGTGCCTCTATATAGTAATAATGCTCCCTGTGCCCCTATACAGTAATAATGCTCCTGTGCCTCTATACAGTAATTATGTTCCTGTGCCCCTATATAATCATAATGCTTCATGTGCCTCTATATACAGTAATAATGCTTCCTGTGTACCCTTACAGTAATAATGTTCCTGTGCAGTGTCGGACTGGGGTACCTGGGGCCCACCAGAGTAAATGATCCTGGGGGCCCAGCAATAAAGACTCAGTGGGAAATGACATGTCAGTAAGTGTTACTGCAGGTTCTGAGATGGGGGCCTACCGGAGGATCCTCTGGTCCTCCTGTGGGCCAGTCCAACACTGCTCCTGTGCCCCTCTATAGAAATAATGCTCTTTTGTCCCATACATAAATAATGCTCCTGTGCCCCATACAGAAATAATTCTCCCTGTACCCCTATACAGTAATAATGTTCCTGTGTCCCCATGCAGTAATATGTTCCTGTGCCCTTATACAGTAATAATGCTCCCTGTGCCCCTCTATAATGTCCCCTGTGAGTAGTTTGATTAGCCCCCCGTTTTACAGTGTTCTTTACTGTTTTACAGTGGCATATATAGAATGGATCATACAGTACATATTATTTGAAGGTTGTGGTATGTTGGATCTGCACAAAATGGACTGGAATAAGGTTCAAAAGCTGGTCATACATGTAAGGTCACATGTATGCATTTTGGTCAATAGAAGCCCAAACCAGTAATGGTTTCAAAACACAGTGTAGCAACACCAACCCATAAACCATATGTGTATGGACAACTCTTGAAGAGCTTTTTATGTATTTTCCCAGACTGAGTCAGACATTGATTGACAGATTGCCAGGAAACAGCTGTGAGCAAGAAGTGGGAAAACAACTTTCTAAATCATCAGGTTAACTTTTTGGTGTCCGTCCTGCCATGATTGACATATGAATAGCATGGTGGAGCTGGTTTGTAAATTTAATCCACAATCCCTTTAAATTATGTTTATAGACTCAAAGTCAGATTATATGATGATGGATCACACAATGTGCAGTTTGGAAATGGCTTGTTTTTGGCTTATTCATATTGTCCCTCCTTTTTTGTCACATACAGATCTGAGTTATTCAAATACAGAAGATATTCTAGTATCTGTACTGGTATCATGGTCCTTCCTATAGGGGAAAATAAAAACATGCAACCTCCTATTCATTGGGGAACCAGACAGTCCCCCAATGTCTGCCCCTGGGGCAAAAACCACCAGTCTTGTTTAATATCTTCATTTCTACAAGTTAAAGTGACTCTGTAACCACATTCTGTCCCCCGCAAACCACTTGTACCTTCGGATAGCTGCTTTTACTCCAGAATCTGTCCTGGGGTCCGTTCGGCAGGTGATGCAGTTATTGCCTAAAAAACAACTTTTAAACTTGCAGCCCTGGGCTGCATATCCAAAGGTACAAGCTATCCAAAGGTACAAGCGGTTTGGGGGGGTCAGATTGTGGGTAAAGATTTGCTTTAAGGCCCTATTACCCGGTACGATTATCAGCCTCACTCAGCCAATATCGGCCTTTAAGACCTATAATCGTCCTGTGTAATAGAATACAATGATGAGCCGACATAAGCGATGTCGGTTGATCGTTGTAGTTGTTTGTCTTTAAAGATGTTGAAAGACAAACAACTCATATAGCAGCGATCTGCTGCCGTCGCTACGTTGGGCACAGGGATGCCAGCTTAAAAGTTTTTTTTTTAGGACAATAACTACATCACCTGCCGAACGGACCCCAGGACAGATCTTTGACTAAAAGCAGCTATCTGGGGAA
The DNA here is from genome assembly GCF_027789765.1 of Dendropsophus ebraccatus. NCBI lineage: Eukaryota > Metazoa > Chordata > Amphibia > Anura > Hylidae > Dendropsophus > Dendropsophus ebraccatus. The sequence goes on from NC_091459.1 coordinate 89,080,876, forward strand.
TAGGAGCGGCGGCAGCAGACCGCTGCTATATGCTATGGGCTGCCCGGACAATCAGCGATCACCTGGAGAGCCCCCCCGCACCTTTCCACGCCCCCACCTCCCGGACTCACCCGCTATTACACACGGCGGCAGTGAGCAGGGAACGGGGAGCAAACAACAGCGCTCGTTTGGTGACAGCGCTTGTTTGCTCCTCACAGTCGCCCCATGGAATAGGGGCTTTAGTCTCTTTTGCCACCCATTGGATGCAACATCCCAGCTATGAATACCTAGTAGTGTTTAGAGGCGAGCTACTTTTATATGTGTTTCTTAAACTTATAAGCTGCTTATTCCATTTTCCCACTATGAAAAACACATAAAATCTCAGCTGAGTCAAACAAGCAAGATTGGGCTCTTCTGTCCAATGTATTAAAAGCTTTAGTCCTGAGGAGCTCTATATTTCATGTTAATGGGGTATTCTAGGGGAAAATGGATATTGGCAATTTTGTGTAGGCTGCTGTTAAATAGAAGAACATATATTAACCTTCCTAACATAGGAGAAGGTAGGTAAGTTTGTCTGTTTGCTGATGACACAAAAGTATGCAATAGGGTGGATATTCCTGGAGGTGTCAGTAATATGGAAAATGATTAAGCTTTGCTAGATAAGTGGTCCAAACATTGGAAATTGAAGTTCAATGTTTCCAAATGTAAAATAATGCACTTGGGGAGAAGGAATCTGCTATCAAAGTATCACATTGGCAGTACTGTGTTGGCAAAGGCTTCAGAAGAAAAGGATTTAGGGGTAGTGATTTCTAAAAGCTTTAAAATGAGTTACCAGTGTAACCAGGTGGTGGGGAGAGCAAATCGTATGCTGGGCTGTATAACCAGTAGGATGAGGGAGATTGTGATCCCGCTGTATAGAGCTCTAGTGAGAGCTCATCTGGAATACTGTGTCCAGTTCCTCACCTAAAAAAGGGATATTGATAAAATAGAATGGGTCCAAAGATGGCCTACAAAAATGGTGGAGGGTGTAAGGCATAAAACATATCAGGAAAGACTTAAGGCCCTATTACATGAAACGATTACTGGCCATATTTGTCCGATATTGACCGTTAAGGCAAATAATCGTCTTGTGTAATAGAAGACAACAGTCAGCCAACATGAACAATGTCAGCTGATCGTTGTGGTCGTTTGTCTTTCAAATGTTGAAAGACAAACGTCTTAGATAGCAGCGATCTGCTGCTGTCTCTCCGTGGAATAGGAGAAGCGGCAGCAGATTTCTGCTATCTGCTATGGGCTGCCCGGTTGATCGCTCCCTGCGGCTCCCTTCGGTCCCCTCTACACTCACCTGCTCACTGCCGACATGTATAATAGCACCGTCAGTGAGCGGGGAACGAGGAGCAAATGAGCACTGACAGTGCTTGTTTGCTCCTCTCCGTCGCCCCGTCTTGAGGAAAGAAGGCAAAGGGAGGACATGATTCAAACCTTTAAGTATGTTAAAGGAATAAATAAGGTTCAGGAGGGAAGTGTTTTAAGTAAAAACTGAACTCAAGAACAAGAGGACCCAGTGAGAGATTAGTTAGGGGATAGATCAGAAGCAACATGAGAAAATATTATTTTACTGAAAGAGTAGTAGATGCTTGAAACAAACTTCCATCAGATGTGGTTGGTAAATCTACAGTACAATAACATAATTTAAACCTGCCTGGGATAAACATACATTTATCCTAAGATAATAAGAAGGGAAATACTAAAAGGGCAGACTAGATGGACCCAGTGGTCCTCTACGTTTCTACTCCCCTGCCCCAGTGTTTCTACTCCCCTGCCCCAGTGCGCCGCCCTTTCAGGGTTGGAGGGAAGCACACGGGATTGCCTATTCAAACAATCAGTGCCTAAGGTGAGACATTGACTGGCAAAGAGGACAATTCAATGTAGTGACCCTGGAAGTGCTGTCCAGTAGAATGAGGGCCTCTATGAGAACTGAGGTGTCAAAGGCGGAGGGAGGAAGGTGAGTATAGTTTATTTTTTTTTTACAGCAGCCTGGACACAATTACTTATTGCAATTTTCCTCTGGAATCCACCTTTAACTTGAAGTTAGGACTAATAATACCACTAAAAACACCAAATATATTATACATTGTGGATGTCAGCTAGATCAGAGCCAATTTATAATACCAAAAAATCTTCTCTAGAAGGAGTGTTACTGCTTTTTTTTGCACTGACACAGAGTCGGGCCCTGCAGACTGCTATCTCCTCTTTTCCTGTCCTCCGCCATAATCTATGACCCTGGGTTAATAACTCCCCCCATCTCCAGTGCCTGCACACAGACTAATCTTCTCTATCGCTCATCCTCCACCTCTTTCCCTCTGCAGCTCATGTAGATTTCATAAACAGGTTTTCATCTTTAAGGTGAAGTTGGTGGCTGTATAGTGAGTTTTTGGTAATTTTCTTTGCATATGTTGACAGCAGGAAATTGGTATTCAGCTGATAATGTCTATACTGAGTCCTGAATCCTCTTTGCATTTCGGTTACTTGGCAGCTTCAGATCTGAAGGTTCTAACATCCCACTTTTCATTGTAAATACAGCTAGGCGATCCGTCATCATCTATCAACACAATGCGTAATTACAATTCACATCTGGGGAAAACATTGTGCTGATTCTCTCTGTCCTTATCTTGGCTGCCGTGATCAATGTGGTAATACAATTCTTTCAGAAGAGGGAGACGCTTTTGTTCCAAGTCTGACAGCTGTCAGTACACGTCACGTGTCACTCATTCGCCATGGACCTGGAGAAATCTGTATACTCTTAGGTCTCTGTATGACCCATCTTTAACCCCTGGTCCCTTGACCAGGACAGTAGTTTACAACAATGCGCTCATCCATGGACATTATAACCCTTTGCAGTGACAATAGATCTGATATGTGTGTGTATAGCAGGACAATGTTATCTTCAGTCAGCCTTTATCTAAGGATCACATGCCTTTATCTCCCCACTTTAAATGTAATTGACGCTGAATTCCCTGTATTGTGTTGTCTTATTGCCTCCATTATATTCCAAAGCCTTTATCAGAGCAGAATTACCTTCACAACTGGTCATACTTGGAAGTGATGACAATGTGTTTCTGTTCTAGGAACGCTGCTGTGTTCGGCTTACATAGGTGATTGTGGTGGGCTATCCATAACCCAACAGATGCCTATAACATAAGTAATGTAATAGGAACTAACCATTTTAAAGGCATACGTCACTCTTTCATGACGCTTTACAATATTCCACAGTTTGCTTACATAAAAAGTTAAATCACTTTGTAAATACTTTATTGATCTTGGGCTTATTTTTAATTATATTATATTTTATTAACCATGCAAACAAAAGCGTATATTCATAATTCAGCTGAACTCCTGTAACTGGAGAGCAAAGCATTGTGGGAGCTCAGGTGACAGCCTCTCGCTCAAATCTATTTTGTCATATATTAGACTGAATCCAGCAGAATTTCAAACAAATACTGAAAAAAGTGGAGAACATAACACAAAATAACAAAGAAGCAAAAGAAAAGCAAAAGTAAAGAAATTACAGTGTTTTAGCCTGGTTTCACATTGGTGTAATATTCAATATTGCATCTATAGAACTGCCACAAGTCCCAATCTGACTACAGGTCTGATGGCCTGCAGTGACTGCTATTGGTTTCGGTCATCACCTGCAGTGGGGCTTGGATTTGCTGCCATAATACTGGTGAAAAATGTGTCCACATTACCCTACAGCTTAAAGGGGCACTCCGGAGAGTGGATTTTGTTCTTTGCTTATACATTGCTTTGATAAAGTTATATTATATTAAGCTATATTGCGTTAGAGCTGTTCAGGATTTAGAAGTGCTAAAACACAACAATAGATCCAAAACTGCAGGGCTTAGAGCCTTTCAGTTCACAAAACAGTTTGCAACACTGCCCCCTTTGCTTCCACCAAACACATGTGTGTATTTATGTAAAATAAATATACATTTTTTTTTTTACAAAGTAATATAACAATGTATTAAAAACAATTTTTTGCCTCAGGAGTGTCCCTTTAAAGCTTCTGTCTGAGGTATCCAGTACGTTGGAAGAAAGACCAAGGTATACACTGAAAGAAGGCTGCTAAATTCCCACCATGGGGGAGATTTATCAAACATTGTGTAAAGTGAAACTGGCTTAGTTGCCCATAGCAACCAATCAGATTCCACTTTTCATTCCTCACAGACTCTTTGGAAAATGAAAGTTGGAATCTGATTGGTTGCTAGGGGCAACTGAGCCAGTTTCACTTTACACCCTGCTTGATAAATCACCCCCTACATCGCCTGCACCGTGGAGGAAGCTCTGATGATGTCATTGTCCATATATAATGGTTATGTGAAACATACAACAGAAACACAGTGTGACCCCAGCCTTATTCAACTTACTATGTGTTTTTACTGCAAAAAAATTGCTTTCATTTAAAGTGATCGTCCATGTGGTTATTTTTGTAACTTTGTCTCCGTTTTATTTTCTTTTGACTAATATAGCTTTATTTTTTTCTTATCTTACAAGGAATAAAAGAAATGGGTACCACAATATGAATGCTGCCTTGCAAACAGCATGCATAAAAGAAAGAACACAAATAATAATAAATAAAGTTTCTCTTTATTCTTATGTTCAATAAACAATTATGTTCAATCAGCGTAGCCAAGGTCCGGGGAGCCAAACTTGCCTGTATTTTTGTATTTTATTGTTATTATTGAATAGACCATACTCAATATTGATATTCTTAATTAAGACCATTTTCTACTCCATTGTCAAGGGTCCTGCTCTATCTATCCATTTGCCGTCCATTGTAAATCTAGCAAAGAATTTTGATGTTGCCAGGATTCCAAAATAGCCAAATGGAGGAGACCTGTGGAATTCGTATCTCCAGGTTCCTTTCCTCTTGTGATAAGAACTGCCCACAAAATTGATAAACAACTGGAAACCTTTTAGTGTACATATGTATGAATCCTGATCCCGATCTGTTACACTTAGGGCACTCAAATTGAGTCAGCACAGACAAAAAAAGGGCTGCAGGTATTATATATGGTAATGAAAGTAGCAGTGTTTAGCGTTTTGGGTTATTAAGCCTTTTCGCTACAAAATAAACAAAAAAATAAATATGTCATAAGTCTGAAATATAATTAACACAAAACATACATCAGAAAACAAACGTGATGGATAGGGATGAGCGAACTGAGGTTCGAGTTACGATGAACCTGAACTCTCGGCGCCTGTTTCCCACTGTCTGCCCGCTCCCTGGAGAGGGTGGATACAACCTTGATGACCGGCTGCAGAACTGGGATACAGCCATAGCCATAGGCTGTATCCCAGTTTTCTAGGAGGTCCTCAGGCTGTATCCACCCTCTCCACGGAGAGCGGGCAGACAGCGGGAATAAGAAGCCAATAGTTCAGGTTCATACGAACCTGAACCTCAGCCAGTTCGCTCATCTCTTGGTAAATGGAGGTAAGGGTCTTATTACACTGAGCAATTTTTAATGATTACCGACTAACGATAAACAATCGAAAACAAGATTGTTTATCATTAACCTGAAATCATTCACCATATTACACAGAACGATGGTCGTTAGTTACGATCATTACTACAATCGTTATTGCGATCGTTACTATGATCGTTTACTCCTTCTGATCCCAGAAAAACAATAAACAAATGTGCAATTACACTGAACGATTAAAGAACAAATGCAGAACTTGAGCAAACGAATGTGGAATTATGGCAAACGAAAAGCCAACGATTAGCGATAATTTTAGGTTCAGATCTAAATCAATGATCAACGAGACACGAATGACTTTTCGATCGTTGCCTGCAATTACACAGAATGATTATTGTTTAAATTCGAACCATATAATGATTTTTCGGCCCTAAGAGTTGCATAAAAAATGAGAAACATTACAATAACTCTAAGGCTATGTTCACACACAATGAAAAATAAAATCAAAGTACGTATAAAATAGGTATAAAACACGGATGTATTTTGAACTTTATATGTGCTGTATTAAAACTGTAGAAAAACAGCTGATTCAAAATACGACCATATTTTATGCCTTCTTTACTGTGGAATTTGCTTTGATTTTATTGTGTGTGAACATAGCCTTAGTCCGGGTTCACACTATGTATGACGTTCTTTGACCTGGCCGTGTCACAGAACGGCCGGTTTCAGTAAAGTTCATCCTGGCCAGTACTGCAGTACCGGCCAGATAAACTTAATTTCTTTTTAATTGGGATGTGGGCACATTCGGGTGCGCCCTCATTCCAATTACCCATAGCATGCTCCGGCCGCACTTTACATGGTCTGCACTGTCAGTTTTGTGCAGCCGCTATTCATTTAATACATGTCATTGAAGTTTTTCGGTGCAGCCACAAGGAATACTGGATGGAATGTATACTATCAGAGAGATCGGCGCTCATTTGCAGTGCCTTTAAAAGGCCAGACTGCACAAACAATCATTGTATTGTTTGTGCAGCCCTGGAAACTGCCATCATACTTATCATCCACACTGCTTGTGATCCAGTATGTCTCTTCAGCCCTTCAGCTGCCAGTTGCATTTTCAGGCCCTGTCTCCTCTGGCTGCCAATCATTATGGAGGAGGTGGGGCCTGAAGATACAGCCAGCGGCCAGAGGACTAGAGGGATATGCTGGATTGCTATTCCCTCCCACAGGACCCCCCACCCATACACACACTTATTTGCTGGCTGTCGGCTTGGGGAACGAGGAGCAAGTGAGCACTGACCTGACTGGCCTCCTGATTGGCCTGTGTAATAGGGCCTTTAGGGTCCTATTACACCAACAGATGTCTGACAGATTCATTTGACAGATTTTTGAAGCCAAAGCCAGGAATGGATTTAAAAGGAGGAGAAATATCAGTCTTTCCTTTATGATCTATTCTCTGTTTATAGTCTGTTCCTGGCTTTAGCTGCAAAAATCTGTCAGATACTGTCAGAAACAACAGATTAACTATGAGATATTATGTAATCCTGAGTGCTCTGTTACATAATGGGTCTACCTTTTCTTAATCCTAATCTCCAATCTTTTTCCCTCTACAATCACCACCTTTTCTATCCTTCAGCATCCTAGAACCAACCATCACTTTTGCTTGGTTAAATTCAATCACTACTGTAATAAATCTATATTTTCCACCTGAAAAGAAACTTCCATTTTTGTGACTGCCGCTGCATGGAGTAATTGGACACATTTATAAAACATTTGTGCTGGGACATTATATGCAGTAAAGAACTATTACAATTCTTTTAACTTCCCATCGGGGAAAATTTTACTTATCAATCTCAACCTGCATTTATGCCAAACCTTTCCGTCTGTTAACTTATTTATATTACTTCCTTGAAGACTAAATAAATAGCAGACCAGCAGCCAAGACTGAGGAGTACATTTCTTTGCCCAACAAAGTGGACAACCAAGTGCATTAGGTACATTGAGTGCTTTACTTTATAACATTGATAATCCTTTGCCATGGTAATAGATAAAAAAGCGCTTCGTTAGGGTGGACCGGCAACTTGTCAGGCCGCTGGCTTTGAGGTTTGTGCCACTCCACGCTGCTCCGGGTGCCAGGGAAAGCTGGATTTAGTCCTAGGAAACTTCTCCCAGTTTCCCAGGATTGGATCCAGCTTTTTTCCACCACCTAGGGAAGAGCAGCACAGAGTGGCACAGACTCTACAGCCAGCGGCCTGACAAGTTGCCGTTCGATCCTAACGATGCAGTTTGCTTAGTTCCTACTGTAAATGTACTTATCCCTAGTAATAAAGATGAGAGCATACTCGAGTCTGATCATTTGACATTTGAATGCCAGCGGTTGAAGAAGTTGGTTGCAGCCTTAGGGAGTCCTGGAAAACATGGATACAAATGTACGCTATATCCATATTTTCCAGACCCCCTAGGGCTCCATCCAACTTCTTCAGGCACTGGTATTCAAATGTCAAACAACCAGACTTGTGTAAAAGGAGGCCAAAGGGAGGCAGCAAACAAGCAATGATCAGTAAGGTCACTAGGCTCAATTAATCGTGAAACCTCTCTACATGAAGGATCCTCTCCCTCCAGGACGTGTCTTCATTAGAATCAATGGAGCTGCATCAAAGAGAGGAGGGGATATCATCACATCGTGGGGCAGTGGGCCCGTCTCCGTGCATAGAGTCGGGCTGATGCACGGGAGAAGAACTGCACCGAGCACGGGAACTAGGCAGCGTTTCATAAAAAGACAGCACCAGCGCTGATCAGCTAATGTAAAAAAACAAACAACAACAATTGTTTGTTTGCTTTAAATGCATTGTTTGTGGACGCACATGCCCTGTTCATCCACATAACAATAATTTATATGGCTGCACAAAGTATTTAATCCGTTGATGAACAAACATTTTCTTGTTTGTTGGCCCTTTTAGAATGCTCATTACCTGTATAGAGCATCAGCTGGCTGAAAGGTGAATATTTATATATAGACAGACAGACAGAGGTAGAAGTACCTAATATCTATTTGCAGTTCCTCTGACGTACACATAAGTTGTATGGGATAGCAGAGAATGTATATTGTCATTCTAAAAACTAAAAGACTATTGGCATTTAGAAAAGCTTTTGTCATGTCATAAGGTTTGATTTGTCCAGGTTGCTTCTCACCCCATCGCTGTCCTTGCTGCAGAAAAAAGACTTAGTTGAAAGTCTATGAGCTCTTTTGTGAAACTGGAAAGATTAAAAAACACCGGGGCACACATAGTGTGTTACTACAAACTGGAAATTCAAATTAGAATGGTGGCTTTGGAGCAGCTCACCTGGGGTGGTCGTGCCACGAGCCCGACACCGCCGATTGCATAATCTAATGTAGAGCCTCTTGCAGCCAGTCCACGGGGTCGGGGATCCCGGTGAAGAATCAGAAGAAGGTTCTGCCGGCTGGAGGTACAACCGTGCAAAAGAGCCGGGACTTTGGCGGCGCTGATGTCATCAGATGGATATCACTCCATGAATCATGGCAGTAGTAGTATTTGATGCAAAATCAAAGCAAGAATTATTGCAAGAATGGCGCGTTTCAAGGTACAACTTCTTCATCAGATTCATATAGCAATAGGATGTACACTCTGGACGTTTAATTTTTTATTTTTTTATTTTATTTATAAATGTCCAGAGTGTACATCCTATTGCTATAAGAATCTGATGAAGAGGCTGTGCCTTAATCCTGCAGGGGATCAAGTGATTGACTACAAACGATTGATATGTTGATCTGACATGTTGTTCCATTTATAGTAAGAAATTGGTGGAAGGGTTTTTATGTATATACTTATTGATTATATAAGAATATATCTATGGTCATTTTAAGACTTACTTCTTGTCGGTGAGGTTTTTGGATCATTATTTGTTACCAGAAGAAAGCTCTGCTTTCCATTTAGTCTTATCATTAGGGCATTCTATGCATCCAAAAACATTCATATCTGTATCTGCTTTCTAGTTGTCGGACCCTGATATTGTATAACTATATTTCCATAGACATATACCTTGTTTCCACACACTATAAACTATACCGGTGAGCTCCAAATTGTTGAGTTTGCCATTTTTTTTTTTAAATATTATATAGACTACTTGGACTTTGGGTTCATAGATGGTGTTCTGTGATACGGTGAAAGTATTGCTCTGGATCTGGTACTTTACCCAGTGATTGTTGTAAGAAGTAGAGGCGTTTCTCTACAGTAAGCTTTCTTGCCATATGCTGTGAACTAGTTGATTGTTCTCCTTTAAATAATTTTACTATTTTTGTGGTTATGGCTTTGATTCATATTGCTCCCTGCATACTGAACTGTTTTTATATGCCGACACCTAATAAAAATATTATATCTAATATTCTATGACTTTCTTCTTGTAATTACAGTAGTTTCATTGCAGACAGCTGCTCCCAGTGAAATAGCCACATTGAGGGATATAAAACGTCCATTCCCCTACAACAAAAAGAGTTTCAGCAGAGCCCAGAGAGCCGCCCTTACAAACACATTCATGGAGAGAAAAGGTTTGTTTTCTGATGTGTCTTGAGATGTCAACCTCCTACCAAGCTCCTTATTGTCCCTCTCCTGTCACTTCTGAAGTCATTCATATTCACCTGTCCCATTTGTCTTGGTTGAGCAGAATCTTCTTTTCACAAGACATATGGAAAGTGTTCTCATCAATCTTTCTGCTACTCTAAAGCAGTTTATTTCCAGTATAAGTGATGGAAAACTAGGAAACGCCTTCTCAAGCTGGGTTCACACTATGTATATTTGAGGCTGTATTTGTGAGGCTGTATAGCAACCAAAACCAGGAGTGGATTGAAAACACAGAAAGGCTCTGTTCACATAATGTTGTAATTGAGTGGATGGCCGTCATTTAATGGCAAATATTTGCTGTTATTTTAAAACAACGGCTGTGGTATTGAAATAATGGCCGTTATTTACTGTTATATGGCGGCCATCCACTCAATTACAACATTATGTGAACAGAGCCTTTCTGTGTTTTCAATCCACTCCTGGTTTTGGTTGCTATGAGGACCTTACATGAGGACCAAATACAGCCTCAAATATACATAGTGTGAACCCAGCCCCCAGGTGAGGTTTTACCCAAGAGGACAAACAGATATTAAAGTCAAATTGTCTCATGTAAAAAGCATTGTTATATAAAATATATTTTTTTTATCATGCTCTGGGTGTTTAGATTCCAATATCATTAGATTGAGTGGAAAGAGCTGCACAGATGAGCTCTGCTTCTCCCTGCTCTGTGGAAGGAGATGAGCTGTACACTCTCCATTGAAGTCCTTCTGTTGCACAGACATAGTGTCAGCACACGCACCTCGGGACATGCACCCGGGAGCACGCGGCCGGACTGATAGAAATGCCAACGGGGTCCCTGGTGATCAGCGGGGCATGTTGCTAGGGGTGTGCTGACGGCGTCCCTAGCATCCCGCCTGCTGCTATTGGGTTGCGGCACTTTACGGCAGATCGGCATAACGTGTATGTGTTAAGTTGACGTGACTGACAGCTGAGACACCAGTCAGCTGTCAGCAAGTTGGCGGGGCTTGGAGTCTCAGCCCCAATCGCTTCTGGGGCTGGGACTTCGGGTTCCGTAAGAATCTTCCCTTATCTCATGTTCCTTGCCTGCGATAGTGCCTAGTTTACTAGTGTATCTTGACCTAGCGTTTTCCTGCATTCTTATTCTGGCTACCTGACAATACCTGGCTATTGATCCTTTGACTACCCCCTTGGACATGATTTTGTACTTCGCTGCTCGTTTGTTTTTGACTTAGACTTTTGACTTCCCCTTATAATGTTGTGTATTCTCTTGTTTTGTTCTGTGTTGCACCTTGGTAAGATCAGGGACTGCCATCCAGTTGTCCATTGCTGCTTAGAGCATCTGAGGCAAGTTGTTAGGGACAGAGGGGCAGATGCCAGTGCCAGGGCTCACCTGTCCTTGTGTTTTCCTGTCCCTATCCTAACACATAGTTGAAGCAGAGTGTACTCAGTGCGGACTTCTCCTGGATATATCTAGACATCCAGACGTCTGAATAATGGGGGGGAATTTGCATTTTTCCCCTAAAATGACCTACTGTAAAAGTGGTAACTTGCAATTGCTGTCTTCTGAGGATCTTTAAGTCAAGAAATAATTAACCCAGGGTTCTACAGAATGCTGTTTGTTTTGATGTGATTGTTCCTGCTTAGTTAATATCTAGTAACTGTCTTTCAATGGAAGAGGCTATTATAAGTATAAAACGATCTTTCCCCATTATCATTACATTTTTCTTTCAGTCTTGATAAACTCATTAAATATTGTGAAAGCATATAGTAACTAAAGCAATCACTGGCCATTTGTTAGGGTGGTATTACACGGGCCGAGTAGGGCCCGATAATACCTGTAAACGAGCAGTGATCTGCTAGATCTCCGCTCGTTTACTGGGCCTATTACACGGCCTGATAATCGTTTAACAAGGGCTGCATCGTTACCGATGTCCTTGCAGCCCTTGCATAACTATATCCAAGTTCCAGGGCTGCTGCTGCGGTCTTCTTCTCCCCGATTCGACCGATTATCGTTCCGTGTAATAGTACCCTTACCCTCCAGTCATAGACCTCCAGATCACAATGTCGGGCTAATGTAGAGAAAACAAAGAAGCCCCATCTCTTTGTTTTTCCCCCAACAGCTACTGTATTGATTGAATCCTCTAAAGAATTAACTTTGTATATTCTCTAACTCTTCCTGTTAGTTAAGGAGGGCAGCTGTCAATCACAGACTCCCATGGGTGATCATACAGACACATATTTCTGTCGTGACCCCCATGAAGTACATACAGAATACATCATAGAGTGGGAAGAGATTAAGTAAGAAGGGTGATCACAGAAAATAGCTAGAGGAGAGCAAATTTACAATGTGGTAGGCCTGCCTAAAACTATGTATTTCCAGGGCGGCTTACAACCATGGATTTTGGAAATTAATATGATTGTCCAGGGTATTACATTTCAACTAACTGCTAACTGCTGAGGCATGGGAAAAGTCTTAGGGGCCGTTCACACGTCTGCAATATATGGTACCTGCACAGACTGAATACTGCAGACCAGACCTCTGAAACTGTGTGTCAGTACAGTAGCATGTGTTATAGTGTATTAGTAAAGTAGTGCTAATATTTAAATACTTTCAGAGCTTGCAGCATCATCATTCATGAATTCCGAGACCTTATACAGTAGTATACAGTCAGGGGCGTAGCTAATGTCCCTTGGGCCCTGGTGCAAGAGTTCAACTTGGGCCCCCCCCCTTCCATGACCGAGCGATGCGATAGATAGATAGGAGATAGATATATCAAGACCAATATTACCAATAATACCAGTATATAGGAAGGAAATATCACCATACATATTACCGCCATACTGTTATAGACCAAATCCTGTATACTGACCAATAATGCCAACCAGTATACAGGGGGCAAATATTGCCACCACAACCACTACCATCACCACAATATTGTTACTGACCAAAACCTGTATACTGAATCCAATAACATACTGTACCAGATTACAAGTAACAAATAATCCCACCACATATTGACTAACACTGCCACATACTGACTAATGTCACTGCTGCTAATGAACAACAACCACTGTACACAGATCACTATCACCTCATCCAGTCATATAGAGGTACCCAGCTCTACACAGGTTCTATGCACCATATACATCAAAGTGCAGTTACAGTATATCAGGTGACTCACAGGGGACGTCTTCTCTGATCGGAGTTCTTTCCTTTTCATCTTCTTCTCCATCTGTCCTGGGCCGTTATGAGAACTTCTCCGAGCCACGAATCCACACAATCTGCCAGACAGACATATTAGCCTCCTCAGTCTGGCACCATCCTCATCTCTCTACACACTGCAAATCTGTATTGGCCCCTTTACACCCTCATTTAGTAGGTAGTCCTGACACTATGTGACCCCCTTACAGTATATGTGCCCCTCTGTGTAGAGATGGCCCCTTGTTCAATCTTTCATAGAGATGGCCCCATGTGCATCTCCTTTTGAGTCCCTCTCAGTGTAGTCCCCCTTATAGATGCCCCCCTCTGTGTAATGTCCCTTACAGACTGCCCATCTCTGTGTATTCCCTATTATAGATGGCCCCCTTTGTGTAGCCCCCCTTACAGATGCCCCCTTTGTTGTCCCCCTCTGCCCCTCTTTTAGATGCCCCTCTGTGTTATCCCCCTTATAGATGCCCCCCTTATGTTGCCTCCCATTATAGGTGGCCCCCTTATGTTGCCCCCCCATAGATGGCCCCCTGTGTTGTCCCCTTATAGATGCCCCCCTCGTGTTGTCCCCCTTATGTTGCCCCCCCTGTGTTTTCCCCTTACACATGCCCCCATATAGATACCCCCCTTGTAGATGCCCTCCCTGTGCTGTCCCCTTATACATGCCCCCAATTTAGATGCCTCCCTTATGTTGCCCCCCATATAGATGCCCCCACTGTGTTTTCCCCTTATACATTCCCCCTTGTCAAGCAGATTAAAAAAAAAAAAAAAGCTCACCTAACACCTCGTTCCCCGCAGCTCCCTTCTCTCATGTCTTCTTCTGTGGTCTTCTGTAGTTGGACTGGCCCCCGGCTGATGCTCCGCTCCCTGGGGGTGTCCCTGGGATTGCCTGGCAGCACACGCACCAGGGAGCTGTGTAGGCTGAGGCTGTTACTTCCGGCACGGGGAGTGACGCGCTCACTGACCCGGAAGTAATTGCCCCAGCGTACACCGCTCCCTGGTCCGTGTGCTGCCGGGAAATCCCGGGGACACCCCCAGGGAGCAGAGCATCAGCCGGGGGCCTGGGAGAGCAGAGCGGCGGGCCGACGCAGTAGAGGTAGGGAGGGGAGCGGCAGCCAATGCAGTGGAGGTAGGGAGGGGAGCGGCGGGTCGGCGCAGTGGAGGTAGGGAGGGGGGCCGCAACCATGCCCGCTACGCCACTGTATACAGTATACAGTCTGTGCATGGACCGTACAATGCAGATGAATGAATGGCCCCTTACAGATGAGAGTGTGACTATTTTCAGTCATAAAGCGACTCTGTACCCACAATCTGACCCCCCCCCCCCTCCAAACCGCTTGTACTTTCTGATAGCTGCTTTCAATCCAAGACCTGTCCTGGGGTCCGTTTGGCAAGAGATACAGGTGATTTATTGTCCTAAAAAACTACTTTTAAACTTGCAGCCCTATGTCAAATTGGTGTGGCTTAGAGTACCTGTGTCCTAGGATTGTGACACCCCTCTGTCCCTCCTTTTTTCCCTCTTCATCATTAGGAATGCCCCTAGAAAAATTTCTCCTATTCATCACCTGTGTGAACACTGCACGTTAAGACACATGTGTAGTGTTCAGACAGGTAATGATTAGGAAAAATCCTGCCCGGGTTCATTCCTAATGAATTCCTCTCAAACACAGGAGCCAGAAGCAACAAACTCTGCAAGCTAAGTACTTCTATATTGTATTGTGAGCGAGTTTTGGAGCGTGCGAGTTTTTGATCTGAAGTGTGTTTTTGTCTCAAGTGTGGGACTTTAATATTCTGGGAAGGAGTGTATAACATACCTGTTACTGAGTGATATCTGTCCTTACTGGGTTTATAGATAACAAATCCCTGTACACATATAGTATATAGCAAGGTACTATAGATTAGTTTATCTGTATTTATTTTCCTAGAGGTTATATACATTGTATCTGGTTTACTTGGGACACATTACTATAGCCTGTATACACACAAGCTTGCTGGAGGTTACACAGGTGGAAGGGGAGGGGACTGATTGCTAATTAAGAGTTGATAAATTACATCTGTGTGAAGCCTCCCAGTCTCTCAAACACAGGAGCCAGAAGCAACAAACTCTGCAAGCTAAGTACTTCTATATTGTATTGTGAGCGAGTTTTGGAGCGTGCGAGTTTTGATCTGAAGTGTGTTTTTGTCTCAAGTGTGGGACTTTAATATTCTGGGACTTTAGATTCGGGGAGTTTTAGAGGAAAACAAATTGTTTATTTGCTTTTGAACACATTGTTTGCTTTTGTTGCTTGTTTGTTTTTTCTTTCTTTATACATAATATCCCCATATAAATGAGCGCCATGTTTGACAATGCGGCCCAATGTACATCTTGTGCGATGTATGCAATCCTTGATCAACCGATCGAGGGTGCATACCATTGTGGGAGATGTGTGCATGTTGCTGGTTTGGAAGCCCAGATCCTGGATCTAAATGAGCGGCTGCAACGATTGAGATGCATTGGCAAACTGGAAAGGGGTCTGCTTCTCACTGAGCAAGCACTCCAAGGGGTAGATGGGGGAGAGTGTGATAGCATGGAGGTACAGGAGGAAGAGGCAGCTAGTTGGGTCACAGTTAGAAAAAGGGGTAGAGGGAAGAGTGTGAGGGAGGCCAGTCCTGATCTGGCACACCCCAACAAGTTTGCCAAATTGGCGGATGAGGGGGATGTTGATTCAGGGGTGGCATTGCTGCAGCAGGACACTGCCTCTGAAAGCCAGGGGGGTGTCTGCTCCAGTAAGGTGGGAAACAGGAGTTCAGGGCAGGCCAGGCAGGTACTGGTAGTGGGGGACTCAATTATTAGGGGGACAGACAGGGCAATCTGTCACAAAGACCGGGATCGTCGAACAGTGTGTTGCCTTCCTGGCGCTCGAGTTCGTCACATCGCGGATCGGGCTGACAGATTACTGGGAGGGGCTGGCGATGACCCAGCAGTCATGGTGCACATTGGCACCAATGATAAAGTTAGAGGTAGGTGGCGGGTCCTTAAAAATGATTTCAGGGACTTAGGCAGGAAGCTTAAAACTAGGACCTCCAAGGTGATTTTTTCCGAAATATTACCTGTACCACGAGCCACACCTGAGAGACAGCGGGAGATTAGGGAGGTAAATAAGTGGCTCAAGAGCTGGTGTAGGATAGAGGGGTTTGGGTTCATGGAGAACTGGGCCGACTTCTCGGTCGGTTACAGGCTCTACGGTAGGGACGGGCTGCATCTCAATGGGGAGGGTGCAGCCGTGCTGGGGGAGAAGATGGCTAAGAGGTTGGAGGAGTGTTTAAACTAGGGACCGGGGGGGAGGGCAACTACAATATAGTAAGTGAAGACAGAGTAGATGGAGAGCTGGGCCTAGATTATGGAACTGGGGGTGGAGCGGCGGGAGGGGTTAGAATAGTCACTAGTGATAAAAGGAAAGGGAATATGGACAAATATATTAAATGTATGTATACTAATGCTCGAAGCCTCACTAATAAAGCTGAGGAATTAGAACTCATAATGGTTGAAGAGAAATATGATATAGTGGGGATAAGCGAGACATGGCTGGACGAGACCTATGACTGGGCCGTTAATATCCAGGGTTATAGTCTATTCAGAAATGACCGTAAAAATAAGAAAGGGGGAGGGGTCTGTCTATATGTTAAATCATGCCTTAAGCCTATTCTGTGGGAGGATATATGTGATGATAATGTGGAGTCTCTTTGGGTAGAAATAAGGGGAGGGACAAAGAATAATAAAATTCTTATAGGAGTGAGTTATAAACCTCCAAGTATAGTGGAAGAATCAGAAAATCTTCTTATAAGACAAATAGATGCGGCAGCGAAGCAGGGGGAAGTCATTATTATGGGGGACTTTAACTACCCAAATATCAACTGGAAAGCAGAAACCTGCAGCTCCAGGAAGGGAAGCGTGTTTTTGGAAATAGTAAAAGATAATTACCTTTCCCAACTAGTAGAGGAACCAACAAGAGGGGGGGCCCTTCTGGACCTGATCTTAACCAATAGGCCCGACAGAATATCAAAAATAGAGGTGGGGGGTCACCTAGGTAATAGTGACCATAACATAGTAAGTTTTCAATTATCCTTCAATAAAATGATTAGTAGAGGGGCTACAAAAACATTAAATTTCAGGAAGGCTAATTTCCAAAAAACTAAGAGAGGACCTTGGGAACATAGACTGGGACAATGCCTTCAGAAATAAAAGTACACAAGAGAAATGGGACATATTTAAGAGCATCCTGGGTAAATCGTGTGAACGACACATACCATATGGGAATAAACGTAGTAGAAATAAGAGAAATCCAATGTGGTTAACTACAGCTGTAAGGGGTGCAATAAATGATAAGAAACAAGCATTCAGACTACTAAAACAAGAAGGTAGTGGGGAAGCATTGAGCAACTATAGACAGAAGAATAGAATGTGTAAAACGCAAATAAAAGAAGCAAAAATAGCAACAGAAAGAAGGATAGCCACAGAAAGTAAAACAAATCCCAAAATGTTCTTCACCTATATAAATAACAAAAGACTTAAAACCGAAAATGTTGGTCCCCTCAAAAATAATCTGGGTGTAATGGTGGAGGGGGAAGAGGAAAAGGCCAATCTACTAAATACATTCTTCTCTACTGTATTCACAGAGGAGAATCCCATAACAGACGACATGACTAGGGATAATGTTAATCCTCCCATAAATCTCACCTGCCTAACACAACAAGAAGTGGGGAAACGCCTTAAAAACATTAAAATCCATAAGTCACCGGGCCCAGAAGGTATCCATCCTAGGGTTTTGCAAGAATTAAATACTGTGTTGGACAGACCGTTATTCCTATTATTTAAAGATTCTATTACGACAGGGATTCTTCCACAGGACTGGCGCATAGCTAATGTGGTACCAATATTCAAGAAGGGGTCAAGGAGTGATCCTGGAAACTACAGGCCTGTAAGTCTAACATCTATAGTAGGTAAAGTATTTGAGGGGATTGTAAGAGATGCTATACTGGAGTATCTTAATGAAAATAATCTTATGACGCAGCACCAGCATGGATTTATGAGGGATCGGTCCTGTCAGACTAATCTGATCGGCTTCTATGAAGAGGTAAGTTATAGACTGGACCTGGGGGAGGCTGTGGATGTTGTGTATCTGGACTTTTCAAAGGCATTTGATACTGTGCCGCATGAAAGGTTGGTCTACAAAATGAGGATACTGGGACTCGGGGAAAACGTATGCAAATGGGTAAGTAACTGGTTGTGTGATAGAAAACAGAGGGTGGTCATTGATGGAACATATTCAGATTGGGTTTTAGTTACTAGTGGGGTACCACAGGGGTCAGTGTTGGGTCCACTTCTTTTTAATATTTTTATTAATGATCTTGTAGAGGGGCTACAGAGTAGAATCTCCATTTTTGCAGATGATACTAAACTGGGTAAAGTAATCAGTACAGAGGAGGATAATATCATATTACAGAGGGATTTGGAGAAGCTAGAGGCTTGGGCGGAGAAATGGCAAATGAAGTTTAATGTGGATAAATGTAAGGTTATGCATTTGGGCCATAGAAATAATAAGTACAGTTATGTGCTAAATAATAAAACACTGGGTAAAACTACTTCCGAAAAGGACCTGGGGGTATTGGTGGACAGTAAACTCAACTTTAGTGATCAGTGCCAGGCAGCAGCTGCCAAGGCTAATAAAATAATGGGGTGCATCAAAAGAGGTATAGATGCTAAAGATGAGAACATAGTTTTGCCTCTTTATAAATCACTGGTCAGACCACACATGGAATACTGTGTACAGTTTTGGGCACCGGTATATAAGAAGGACACAGCTGAACTAGAGCGGGTGCAGAGGAGGGCAACAAAGGTCATTAAGGGAATGGGTGGGTTACAGTACCAGGACAGGTTATCACGCTTGGGGTTATTTACGCTAGAAAAAAGACGTCTTAGGGGCGATCTGATCACAATGTACAAATATATGAATGGACAGTACAGAGATCTTTGTAGTGGTCTTTTTACTCCTAGGTCTGTAACAATGACAAGGGGGCATCCTCTACGTCTAGAGGAAAGAAGATTTCATCATCAGCATCGACGCGGGTTCTTTACTGTACGAGCGGTAAGACTGTGGAACTCTCTGCCACATGATGTTGTCATGGCTGATTCATTAAATAAGTTCAAGGGAGGCCTGGATGATTTTCTTGAAAAATATAATATTACAAGTTATGGGCATTAGATTTCTGGTGATACGTTGATCCGGGGATTGTTCTGGTTGCCATTGCAGTCGGGGGAGGGGGGGGAGTTTCTCCCTGTGGTGGGGCGTTTGTCTTCTGCCCCATAGGGGTTTTTCGCCTTCCTGGATCAACACAGTAGGATTTTCCTAGGTTGAACCTGATGGACTCTTGTCTTCTTTCAACCCTATTTACTATGTTACTATGTTACTATGAAGAGAGGGGGGGAGGGGAGGGACGGAGAGGCGGTGCAGGCCTAGGGCACAGAAACTCTAGGCCACGCCAATTTGACACAGGGCTGCAAGTTTGAAAATTGTTTTTTAGGACAATAACTGCATCACCTGCTGAACGGACCCCAGGACAGATCTTGGATTAAAACAGCTATCCGAAGGTACAAGCAGTTTGGGAGGTCAGATTGTGGGTACAAAGTCACTTTAAGGCCCACATACACTTTATATTAAAGTTGACAAAATAGCAGGACTACAGCGGCAGCATATTCAGAAGAAGAAGAAGAAGAAGAAGAGACAGCTGAATGTGTATGTGTATGTGTATGACTGATGCAAGGTACTGAATGTGTAGGATAGCCGCCTTGCATCTAACAACACCTGAAAAATTTGCTTAAAAATTTGCTCTGCTTTTATGTAACTGTACAAAAAACAAATTCCCTTGAGTGATGTCTTAAAGGGGTAGTGCAGCGCTAAAAAATTACTCACAGAATAACACACATTACAAAGTTATACAACTTTGTAATGTATGTTATGTCTGTGAATCGCCCCCTTCCCCGTGTCCCACCACCTCCGCCCGTGTACCCGGAAGTGTGTGGTGCATTATACATTACCTGATCCGTGTCGAGGCCGTCCGCCATCTTGTGCCAAGCGTCATCTTCGGACGGACGGCCGCGTCATCAGCCGCTCAGCCGCGATTGGCTGAGCATAACTGTGCTCAGCCAATCGCAGCTGAGCACAGTTGTGACGCGGCGGAGGGGGGACGGTGGCAGCGATTCGGTCGTCCGTCCGAAGATGACATTTGCCACAAGATGGCGGATGGCCTTGACACGGATCAGGTAAGGTATAATGCACCACACACTTCCGGGTACACGGGTGGGGGTGGTGGGACACGGGGAAGGGGGCGATTCAAAGACATAACATACATTACAAAGTTGTATAACTTTGTAATGTGTGTTATTCTGTGAATAATTTTTTAGCGCCGCACTAGCCCTTTAACTTCTTGGCTACCTGTTAACTATATGGGACAAAAGTCGAAATGTCGCAGTCCTGAAACAGAACTGGCAGAAATGGAAATGATGACACAAAACACATGTGAAATGTTTTATGATATTTTATACCAACCTCCAGGAAATAGCTTTTCGTTCTGGTTTATTTTGGAGCAGAGCTGAATACTGTCATTGTCAGCTGGCTATGGTCACCTGCAGATCGGTAAAACTGCTCATGGTATTAAAATGGATTATGCATACCATAATTATATAAGGTGGAAAATGCATTTTAATTTATGTTTAAGATGTCCAGAATGGTACATTACATTGCTTAAACACATATAAAGCCATAAGTACCCAGAAAGTACCACACAGCACTATATATTTCCCAAATTAATATCATATACAGTGCTCAATGGTGTATACACTGAGCCAGCCATTATTTTACAATGTTCCTCCTCTCTTGCTTTGCTTGGAACAAATGAACCAATGCACATCACTGTAAGGGCAGCTTCACACACACTGTTTCGCAGCAGATTTTATGCTGCAGATCCGCAGCGCATCCGCTGCAGGTCCGCAGCAGATTTGATCTAAATAACTGAACACAGCATCAAATCTGCACCATCAAATCTGCTGCGGATCTGCTGCTGATCCTGTACGTGGTGTGAATGCACCCTAAGGGATCCGCAGCATGAAATCTGCGATAGGGTGTGTGTAAAGCTACCCTAAAGCAAGGTAAGTAATGTCAATTAAAAGGGTTTTCTGGGACAAAGAAGTTTTTGTGGGCCCCCAATGAAGTAGCAGGGAAGCAGAGAGAGACAGCAAAGAAAACTTTAATCCCATTCATGTCAGCAATCTGTATATATGCGTTCCTGCTGCACATACCCTGTGTAATACGAATTTATATATATTATATATATATATATATATATATATATATATATATATATATATATATATATATATGCTCCTGACTGTGAGGAGTTTGATGCGTGTGGGACCACTGCAGTGACAGCGGTACCACACTCATCAATGTCCTGGGAACCGGAGATAATGACAGGCAGCTGTGATACCGCAGCTGCCTGTCATTAACCTCTTAAACGCCACGATGCACAGCGATCACGGTATTTAAGGTAGTCAGTGACAGGATAAGCCCCTGTCACTGACTGATCGGGACCTCTGCAGCCATGCTTGTTCCGAAGGGCAGGGGTAAGTAAGTCACTCTGTGTATAGAATGTGCTCTCAGGCAGGCTCTATGCACAGATCGCTAATAACAATGATCTATGGTATGGTATGGCATAGCATAGATCAGTATATGCAATCTAATAATTGCATGTTTTACTGTAAGATAAAAGTGTAAAAAAAAATGCAATAAAAAAGGTTTTTTAAAGGTATTTAAAAAACCCCTTATAACCCCCCCCCCCCCCCGGCCCAATAAAAGTTTAATATACCTCCTTGCCCATTCTAAAAATCTAAATATGTAAAATAAATAAATAAATAAACCTATTATATATCGTAGCGTGTGGAATTGTCCGATTTATTAAAATATAACATTACACAGTGAATGGCGATCAAAAATTTTCTCTTACACCAATATAATACTAATTAAAACTAAAGATCATGGCACAAAAAATGACACCCCAACCAGCCCTGTACAGTAGGTGGAAAAATAAAAGCGCTATGGCTCTTAAAAGGCGGGGAGGAACATTGCATTAATTTGACCCGGACATCCGTGCATCAATGGGCTCAGTCATAAAGGGGTTAAAGGGGTATTTCTATCAGCTAAACTTTTCTTTAGGGAATGCAAAAGAAACCAATTTTGCAAATGCTTTGCATTAGAAAAATTGCTTTCTTCTGAAGTTTGACCCCTTTCTCTCCCTGTACTGTTGACAGCTCGTTGCCTAGGTTTCCAACCACGGCTCTCAGCTCTGAGAATGGTGGTCAAGCTGTGCCATCATTTGATTGGAATTACTAAGTATGATTTTTATTCCCTCACTCACCTCCATTGTTTCCCCCTGGGGTCACACATGTCTCCAGGCCTTGGATTGTCCCTGGATACATGTGTTACCTCAGTGGGAGACACAGCAATGCCGAGATAACCCAGCTCAGCGCTGCAGTGTCTTGTCCCCCCCTTCCCTAGTGAACTAGGAAATAATGGGGCAGCGAAAATACCCTTTAAGTTAAATCTTGCGCAAAGGCTAGATCTACATTTAAGACTTCCCACTGCTGCTCTATAATGCCTTTCATATTGCTTCTGTTTCTTAGGGTGTGTATGGAGACATGGAAGTGCAGAATCTCCTCCTCTGTGTCTGCAGTGTATAAGAACCATAATAGATCTTAGCAGGGCCGGTTTTAGACAAAATGTGGCCCTGGGCAAAGTTGAAGGTGGGGCCCCAAATGCTAAAACATTGTAGCAGCAATTTAAGGTCCCGATACTTTTTTGTCAGCGGTTGGCGCGCTGCTCGAGGTGGGGTGATCTTCTGTGACCTTAAATAAGACCCCTCTGTGCCCTATATAGTAGATAGGTCCCTCTGTGCCTCCATAGTACATATAGTCGGTATCCCTCTGTAGGTAATTCTTCTGGTAGTTACCTCCACCACCCAGTATGTAGTATCCACCAATATAGGAGACATCTCACTGTAGGTTTTACACCTGTTAGCTAGCCCCCTGATAGTTGCCCCCTCAGCAGATAGCAGCTCCCCTGATAGTTACCCCCCCCCCAGCACATAGCATCTCCACTGATAGTTGCCCCCTCAGCAGATAGCATCTCCTAGGGCTGGGGTGATGTGGGCAAAAAATAAAATCTCGTTTTTTCTTTTCTCGATTTTTTTTATTTATTTTTTGATGGGTGTAGTAGTATAGGCATAGTGGATAAGGGGTGTAGCAATAGTAGAAGCATATAAGATGAGGGGTGTAGTAGTAGATAAGGGGAGTAGCAGTTTTGGGAGTAGTAGTAGTATCAGGAGTGGAGGTAATAATAGCAATGGTAGTAGAGCAGTATTGGGGGTAGTAGTAGAGCAGTATTGGGGGTAGTAGTAGAGCAGTATTAGGGGTAGTAGTAGAGTAGTATTGGGAGTAGTAGTAGTAGAGCAGTATTGGGGGTAGTAGTAGAGCAGTATTGGGGTAGTAGTAGAGCAGTATTAGGAGTAGTATTGGGGGTAGTAGTAGGGCAGTATGGGGGTAGTAGTATAGCAGTATTGGGGGTAGTAGTAGAGCAGTATTAGGAGTAGTATTGGGGGTAGTAGTAGGGCAGTATGGGGGTAGTAGTAGAGCAGTATTGGGGGTAGTAGAGCAGTATTAGGAGTAGTAGTAGGGCAGTATTGGGAGTAGTAGTAGAGCAGTATTAGGAGTAGTATTGGGGTAGTAGTAGGGCAGTATTTGTGGTAGTAGTAGAGCAGTATTGGGAGTAGTATTGGGGGTAGTAGTAGGGCAGTATTGGGGGTAGTAGAGCAGTATTTGGAGTAGTATTGGGGGTAATAGTAGGGCACTATTGGGGGTAGTAGTAGAGCAATATTAGGAGTAGTATTGGGGGTAGTAGTAGGGCACTACTGGGGGTAGTAGTAGGGCAGTATTAGGAGTAGTATTGGGGTAGTAGTAAGGCACTATTGGGGGTAGTAGTAGAGCAGTATTAGGAGTAGTATTGATGGTGGTAGTAGTAGGGCACTATTGGGGGTAGTAGTAGAGCAGTATTAGGAGTAGTATTGATGGTGGTAGTAGTAGGGCACTATTGGGGGTAGTAGTAGAGCAGTATTAGGAGTAGTATTGATGGTGGTAGTAGTAGGGCACTATTGGGGGTAGTAGTAGGGCAGTATTAGGAGTAGTATTGGGGGTAATAGTAGAGCAGTATTAGGAGTAGTATTGGGGGTAGTAGTAGAGCAGAGGAGAGATATGGGGGTACTTTATCATACAGGATACTGTGTGATTCAGCACCCACCTCCATCATGTACTGCTTAGGGCCTGGTGGCCATAGATACAGAGGGAGGAGGGCCCTGAACAGTATATGGTGGAAGGGGGGACTGCATCATACAAGATCCCCTGCCCCCTTCCTGTATACTGTTCGCTAGGCTAGTATATGGGGAGGGGGTTACTGTTTTATAAAGACACCCGAGGCTCCGCCCACCCGCGGCCGTAAGCACCGCCCCCCTGCAAGTCCCGCCCCCAGTCTCCGTGACCCTCTAACCCCCCCCTCTATTTCTTTACCTGGGCTTGCCGTTCCTCCTCTTCTGTAGGGCACAGGCAGCTCTGCAGGAGGGGCGCTCCGTCCTCACAGCTCAGCTCCTTCGTTCATTAGTGGAGCAGGGGGGCTGCTTGTGCTGCTCTGCTTCCTGCTCCACTAATGAAGGAAGGAGCTAGGGGGCCCCTGGGGGATGGGGGCCCTGGGCAAGTGCCTACTTTGCCCCCCCCTAACGCCGGCCCTGGATCTTAGAGCCCTATTCCATGGGACGATTATTGTGGGAGAAATCGTTATATCATTCGAATCTAAACGATAATTGTTCTGTGTAATTGCAGGCAACTATTTGTGTGTTGGGCTGCCTGGGTGATCGCTAGATCATCTGGGCAGCCCATAAAGGATAGCTACCTGACGGACAGATGGAGGAATAGTGTGAGGGTAGTAGTGTGTAATCTTTGTAGCTGTGAAATCACTCCTGCCCTGACACTTTGTGTGACAATAAACGGCATCCACCGCTCTCCTGGGTGAAGTTAACCCTGTTAATAAGAAGAGTATGTTGAAGCAATAATAAAGTGCTGTCACTGCTATTTTCTATAACTCTCTCCTGAGAAGATCAGCCACAGAGGTTGAAGGGGGTGTGCACCTTGATGTTGGTAATGTTGATGGATCTTGTAGTGTCCTCTGGGGGCCACCTCCCTAATACCTAATACTGTCACCTGTCTAAGGTAATTACAAGGATGCCCTCGGTGTTTGTGAGGTGCAGTAGAGAGATGAGGTATAGGGAGATAAGGTATTATCGTTCAACAGTGACTTTACTCAAACATCAGATACCACGGTTTACAGTATATTATCTGTGGAGTCCCCTTAAAATGGCTGGGTAACTTACAGCGCCGGTTTATTCTTTAGGTTCCGGGGAATAGACGGCAACTATGGGAGAAGGTGAGATAGTGTCGGACGCTTGCAGGACTCCATGGCTTGTAGGAGGAGCTGGTGAGGTGGTGCCAACCGCTGAGGGAATGGTTTCTGCGCTTGGTAAGTGGCTTCCACTTTCTGGGGTCAGGCTCAGGTGTGGTGGAGGATATATTACTCATCCCACGCTTTTGCCTTCGTGGGGACAGAGAAAGGTGGCAAAACACCTGACAAGGTGATTGCTTAAGCCCACTATCCACATGGTCCTTGCATAGGGGTTCAAGATTATGCATGAACTCTGGGAGGTAGTCCCTTTTTACAAAGGGACTAGCCATGTAGAATGTCCCTCCAGAAAGCCATAGCCTTGTACCTTGTCAAATATTTATACAGTTGCCTTCCTCCACTCAGAACACTCTTCACCTGGGTCCCGATGCTTCACAAGCCTTCTGATGTACCACTCCTGTTGTTTCCTGTCCTGGTACCATCTCCCATAAGACAAAGGTGGATTAGGGGCAGATGATGCTGGGGCAGTTATACTCCAGGTATATGAGCACCTGTACCACCATGCTGACACTCATTATGCCCCTCCCCAGCTCACTGACATCACAGACTTTTTTGGGACCCTAAATATATAGTAGTATAGGTAATATCACTGTTGTGTTCACTCATTAATAGTTGTTAAACTAACAGTGTTTTTTTTACAATATCAATATTTCACTTACTGTAATCATGTATATAGTCACTTGCAACTTGAAGGAATAAAGTGAAGTAATGGGAGCCATCATTTTACTGTGAATTACCGGTACCTCTGTGATGTCATTGGGCCCTGGTGTTACTCCTTATTTCTATATGATCTTCTGCTATGGTAAGCATTATAAGACCCTTCATGATTAAGAAGATGCTTATCTTGCTTACAAATCTCAGGCTTTCCATTATATCTTCCCACAGGTGAAGACAAATTAGAAGACAAGCTGGTTGTTTTATGAGGTCTGGGAATATAGCTAGAAGGATTAGCCGTGACCCTCTATAACATAAAGTCGGGCATGCTGCTCATGATATTTTAATTTGTGCTTTAATCCTTAGAGTTAATGGTAAAGAACTGGGGAGAAGTCCTGCACTAGAGGTGTTAATTTCTATCTCCTTTAAGTCTGTCAGTATTCTCACTGCCATTCAGTGGGGAAAAGGCAGACTGGATATGTTTTATGAGCGCTTTGGTTTCCTGTTTCTGCCTCTCCACATCTTTTAAGAGGCAGGTGCATAGGTTTAACATATTCTTGTTTCCTTTCCTGATGTATGGCTGTGAAATGTAGGTCTGTGCTGCCTCTGGAGAAGTCCTCCCCAGGGGTTTCACCTCACACATTGCAGATAACTGGCTCATATGGTTGCTGTTTGATGTGAGGTTTCACTGGCTTCATACTGTCGTCCCTGTAGTCCTCCCACATCAAGATATCCTTCTTCATCTCCTATCAACAAGTGTAAGAAAACTGACGTATAGAATACATATATCTATCTCTTTAGGTCTTACTAATGGTATATACAGTTTGCTTAGCCCTGTACTATGACATTTTACTGTGGTGACAAAATGACAGAGTGATAAAAAGCAAGAGGTCTCCATGTTCAGAATTTAGCACTGTCAGAATCAGTATCAGCGAATGCATTTTTCCAGGAGTTCCTGAAGTTTCTTTTTTACTGTCTTAAAGGGAACAAATCACCTCTTGGCCCCAGAGTGGCATGTACCCCGACTAACAGCGCGCGACCACATTTACCTTCCTCCTTAGCGTCCCTTGGCACTTTAGGGGGCTATGAGCAGGTTAGATTCACTACCCTGTTGATCGATCCCCTTTAACCCTTGGTCCCAGTTGACCTTTGCATTAGATTCCCGGCGCTCAGGCTGGAACTCAAGCATGATTGGCTGGGAAGAGGGCGGAGGTAGCGTGACTACATGTCGTTGCGGGTCCCCTCTCATGCCTAGTTACTAGGTGTCGGGACTGAGGGTTAAACATTGATATTTTGAAATTTACCTTAAATACACCAAAAGATCAATGATAATGATAATAATTAACATTGATTATGCTAAGATAAGAATTATTGTTAGCGCTGTCAGTAATGTATGTAGCTTTATAAGATAACAATCAAATAGGAAAAGGTTATTTCCCTAAAACTCCATGTTCGGAGAAATAGAGCACCAAGGCGACATGTCACTAAGACAGACAGACAGATATATTTTTCCTAAAACTGATGTGAAATTGTTTTTCTACAGACACATCCCATCAGCCTGTCTCTTCTAACGAATATTTATCTGGTAATCTGCAGTGATGTCATTTAGGTGTTTATCACTGCATAGTCATTAGGAGGGATGGGACGGGGATAGGAGGGTGATAGTACCATACCCATTGCATCAAATCGCCTCATTAGCATTTGGATAAAACTACAAATTTCCCAAAAACGACACTAAGGGTCAAAATAAGAATTTTACCTTCATCCTCAGCGCCCCGTGTGCTATAGAGACATATTAGCAAGTTAGATACTTCTAAACTGCTGATAATTTCCTTTTAATAAAGGATAAATAAAAGATTGGCTGTAAATGGACCTTTGCAATCCTGTATATCAAAATCATATACAAACTATTATACCACTGACTATACTGGAAATAGAGGATCCTTTCAAAATGCAAATGATATGTGTTAGAGATTAAAAAAAAAAGATGTTGTACTGTATTTTGCATTAATCATTTATGCAGAACAGTGACTGTGCTGGGTGGCTGCAGCTCAGCTCCTATTGAAGTTAATAAGACCTGATCTACAGTAAACCAGCACAGCCACTACACAATGTATGCAGCATTCTGCAAATGCAAAAGTATAAGAAAGTAATCCTGTGCCAATTTAGTGAAATGTGTGAAATGTTAGCACTATAAACTTTTTTTTTTGTCATTATTTCTTCTCACCAACTGTTATATGAGCCATGTATTAATAAGGTATAATCTGGGAGGTTACATTTTTACAGTTGCAAGAACTACCCCTTTAAAGGAGACCTGTCACCCCCCTGTGTCGGAGTGAAGGCCGCCCGACCCCCCGCTAGAGACCCTTATACTTACACCTTCTCTCCAAGTCCCGCGCCTGGAGCTGGTCCCGGGACCGAGATATCCCTGTCGGAAGCCCGGTGCACGCTCCTGAGATGAGTCCGACACCAATAAAGAATGAATGGAGCGATTCATTCTCTATGGGCGCCGGACTCATCTCAGATGCGCGCACGCCGGGCTTCGGACGGGGATATCTCCGTCCCGAGACTGGCTCCAGGTGCGGGACTTGGAGAGAAGGGGTAAGTATCCGGGGCTCTAGTGGGGGTCGGGCGGCCTTCACCCTGGCATGGGGGGTGACAGGTTCCCTTTAAGGGGTGGTTTATTAAATCTTTTAAACTAAACTGGTGCCAGAAAGTACTAGAGATGTGTAATTTACTTTGATTGAAAAATCTTAATTCTTCCAGTACTTGTCAGCTGCTGTATGTCCAGGGCCGATTCTGGGGTCTCTCCCGCCCCCTGAGTGATGGCCGGCATCGGGCCCAGCCCCCCCCCCAGCCAGCCAGCCGCTCACCTGTCCCGCACTCTCCGCTGTCTCCGTCAGGTCCCGCGACGGCACCCTGCAGCTGCCATGGGCCACGCGGGTCGGGTCGCTCGGGTCCGCTGGGGGGTGTTGCGGTTTGATGCGCCACCCGCACCGCATCAAACCACAACAACCCCCCGGCGGCCCCGCGCGACCCGAAAGCCCCAGCGCATCCCCCACCGACCCCGGGCACTCACCACAGCCTGGAGGTCGATGACATCTGCAGGGTGACGTCGCGGGACCTGACGGGATGTGGAGAGCGCGGGCGACGGGACAGGTGTGCGGCCGCTGTCATTTTTGTTAAGTGATACTTAACAAAAATGACAGCATGGAGGACATAATGCCGCCCCCTGCCGGACTGCAAAATCTGCCGCCTGAGGCGGAAGGCTCATTCCGCCTCATGGCAGAAGCGGGCCTGCGTATGTCATACAGGAGGTGTTGTATTCTTTTCAGTCTAGACAGCAAGAGAGGTTTTCTATGGGGATTTGCTGCTGCTCTGGACTTTTTCTGACATGGGCAGAGGTGGCAGCAGAGAACACTGTGTCAGACTGGCAAGAATACACCACTTCTTGCAGGACATACAGCAGCTGATAAGTTCTGGAAAACTTGAGATTTTTCTTATAGACGTAAATTACAAATATCTGGCACTTTCTGGAATCAGTTGATTTATAAGAAAATGTTTTGCTGGATTACCCCTTTAACACAACATGTGTTAGATTGGGGCTTGATTAAGGAGCCTATTAGATGGCCTGATGATCATGAAGCAAGGGCTGCACGAACATTATAAGCGATGTCCGTGCAGCCCTTGCTTTAAAAAGTACAAAAGAAAATTCCTCACTGACTGCAGATGTCACATACACTTCCGAACCCATCTCTGCATTGGCAGCCTGCCCAGCCAATCACTGGCCGAAGTGAAATACCGTTCTAGACTGTGATCGGCACAGCGGCTGGTCACTTCAGAGACAGGTCCATAAGGGTAAGCAACAGCTATAACCCTTAAGCAATATCTTTATTATTTTCTTTATTCTATCATTAGCCACCAGTCACGCATCACTAATATATGTAAGAATGTGTAGTCAGCAGCCAATTATTTTTTTAACATGTTGAAAGACAATGATCAGCCGATGATTGGCTCCTGGGCTGATTGTTGTCTTTATTACACGGTGCAATATCTGCCCGATTCTGCCTGATTTGTGGCTGCTGCTTATTTCTCCCAGAACAAAGGGGTTGGACAGTGATTTTTCATCACACCTGACCGCTAACTCCATATATATCATCATCAGAGGATGGTTGGAAGTACCCTATACACAAGCAACGGATACAGCCAACAAAGGTATAAGCTGTATGAGGACCTAAAAATGACATTGTAACCCCCTTTTTGAATTTTGACTTCTCTACACAGGTGTAAAGGGTAAATTTTGCAGTTTTCATACCTTATTTTATATCATACATCATGGTGCTTGTTCCAGTAAAAAGTCATCTTTTATCATCTGCGGACTGAGTTATCCGCTGCCACTTAGCCCCGCCCACAACAGTGTCACTTTAAGACACAGGTTCTCCCAACAAGGTAACTGAAAGTTTTAATAAAAACAGGCCTGAGCCTCCGCTTTTCAAGGCCCTATAGTGATCACATTGTTTTTATCTATGCTATGTACACTCTTTCTGACATGCATAATAGATTTTAAGGAATTGAATATTCAATTCCCTAATTTATAAGTGTAGGTTCAAGCAAATACAGGAAACGTTTACAAAGATGCTTTATTAGCTTTATTTTGCCTTGTTTCCTTTTGTGTTTTTGTAAGCCCACTGGCTGACTCAAATGGTAGTTTTATGTTAAATGGAACATGCTGGGAATGTAAACTACATCCACAATGCTAGGTCAAAGACAAATAGGAAAAACAATAATGTAACAAGAAATATTATTTCTCACATCCACTGAGAGAAAAATCTATTATGTTTTTATACAGGAACGTGAAGCTGGTGTCAGACAGAAAAATGAGGCCTCCACTGAGTATTTTGTTACAGGAGAGGAACTACTAAGCTGTTCTGCTATTAAACAATGTGCACCATTCTCCACTTCATTATTCCTGCTTTTCTTTACATCAATTATGTACCTCCGCCGCTAAGGAAGATGAATGCTACGTGAGCGCTGTCAGATGGAGCCCTCTGCTCTAAACACTGATTTACACCTTGTACTGAGCTGTTTTACAGCACGATTCGCCCTTTGAAATGCAAGCACTGCGATTAAAAACTCTCCTGTTCTCCTACCGCTCGCATTGGTTTAAGGGCCTGCAATTGTAATCCTGATTAGGTGGCCTGCGGACAGCCCCCCCTCTAAATAGATGGGGACTGAGGTATGAGCTTTAGCTTTGTATACAGAGTCACACAGAACAATGCTGTTAGCATATGCATATAGAGCTAAACATGTATTGATACAAGGGCTCAGCCATGCCCTAATGGAGGAAAATAAACAATCATTTGCTTTTTCTTTCTACAGTTGTGTTTGCTTAGTAGGAAACTAAAATGGATTTTTGGTTAAAGTACAATCTGATATCACATCAGCTTCCTGCCTGATACTTTATACTATAATCAGATGTGCGAGCACTAATACCTGTATGTTACTTTTATTTAAAGGAGGTATCACCGAAATATTATACATATTGTTTCTACACCTATGTACTATATGTGCTATATGGTATTTATCATAAACAGTGTATCC
This sequence comes from Dendropsophus ebraccatus, assembly GCF_027789765.1. Taxonomy (NCBI): domain Eukaryota; kingdom Metazoa; phylum Chordata; class Amphibia; order Anura; family Hylidae; genus Dendropsophus; species Dendropsophus ebraccatus. Next base: position 89,112,992 of record NC_091459.1, read on the forward strand.
AGCACCACTCACATTCTTGATAAAAAAAAAGGTCTTTATTAAAATGTACTTATGGCTGATGTGAGTAAGTACCTAAATTTGTTTGAAACTTTTAATGCTGAGTTTTGTGTAGTCTTCCCCTGTACACACCCCTCAATGTACTTTACAGTCTTCTGAAAGTAGGCGACATGCAGGGAAATACCCTGGCCAGGATGCAGGCGGACTTGCCCATTGGGGGGAGTCGACCCATCTGGCATTTGCCAAAAATTGTACTTGTATGTAGAAGAAAGGAATATTTAATGCCACAAGTCAGAGATGACACTGAACAATGAACTGACACTGTCTTTAAGGTTCAAAGAAATGTGTATGTATGGGGAGGATTGCACTCAAGTTGATTATCTCTAACTTTTGGTGTGCTGAATATTTTTTTCTTCCTTCTGCATGTTGTTGGCATTGCAGAGGAAATCTATGAAGCTGTTGAGCTGGGGACTTTGGTCTGCTTAAAATTGGACACGGCATATCAAAAATGTGGTGTATAGCCATAGGCTATGTTCACGCTTGGTTTAACAGCGGACAGCTATTAAACTGCCAGCCGCCAGGCTGCTTTCAGTACGTTCCTGCAGCTGATACCTCTGTATTGGCTGCAGGAACATTCTTTTTTTTTACAATTGACTTGTGGGCCCCGTTGGTTGTGCCCACAAATCAATTAGCCATTCACTTCAATGTAATGTAATTGTGTGAACAGCTATTATTTTCGGACGCTGTCTATCGAACAGCGTCCGGAAATAATAGGCAGGTGCATTACAATAACAATGTGTAACCACAGCGGGCAGCATTGCATTGACTTTAATGCAATGCCGCCCCTGCAGTAAAGAACAGACACTGATTCCATTGCAATTAGTGTCCGTTTTTTACTCAAAAAGAATGCTGTAAAAACATAGCCATAGGCTGTATCCATGTGTTCTCGGACTCCCTAGGACTGCATCCAACCTCTTCAGCCACAGGTATTGTAATGCCGAAATGCCGGACTCAAGCATGCTCTATTTGCGCTCATCTCTACTCAGGACATCTCACAGGAAGTAGCTGCCAGCATATGACACATATGATTGTATTGCGAGGGGGAGTAAAACCTCTTTTCTCTGTCATGCACCCAGCTTGACCATTCACCCAGGTCAGAAATAGGGAACCTTTGGCCCTTCAGCTGTTGGCTTTGGCTGTCCAGCCATGATGGGAATTGTAGTTTTGCAACAGCTGGAGGGCCAAAGGTGCCCCATCCCTGATTACGGTGCTTTACCCCTAACCTATCTAGCTCTGCTGATGAAATATCTGCACATAAGCACCCAGCCATTTTTCATTTTCTCCCTGTTAATGGACTTTTCCTATACTGAAAGCTAACCAGCTCCAAAGAGACGTCTAACAATGCTCTTTGCTTGCTAACAGCCACAAAGAGAACAGCCACAAATACATACGTTTTATTATATTTGGTGAATTATTTGTATATGTCTTTTAATGCGCACAAGTATTTAATAAAAAGAGTGATTATAGTGATTGAAAGCGATTCCGTGCGATTCACACAATTTATTTTGTAGTTGGAATTGTCTTCATTAAATTATAATAGACAGAGGTGACTTGTAAATCTATAAGGCTTTACTAAAAGGAAACGTATGAGAGAATCTATTGCGAAAATATATCAACTATATTTATATTGCTATAAAGCTCGGGTAAGGAGGGCTGTATCTATACCCACTGTCAGCCTACGGTCCCAAGAGTTTTGTGGGTTATTAAAACATGAGGCACTGTTGCCTCGGATCGAGCTTTAAATATACTGGTGAATATAATAACAGCTTAATACTAAACAGCTGAGGTGCAATGGAGTGTATTCATAGTTCAGAGTATTCAAAGATTATGTCAGACCAAAAAAACACAAGCGACTGTCATTCCTTGCTTTCCTAACATATATAGGTCATTGAGGGTCATCCCAACCAAGAGATGACCCCATGATGCATGTGTGCCCTGGAAATGGGTTGTAGAGATGATACAACTACAAATACATATATGTACAGGCACCCATGGTACAGATCAACAAACTCTCCAGAATTGTGGCCCCGAGGGGACATGTTATGAGGAATTAATCGGAGCCAAAGGAGACTTTATAAATGAATTGTAAAACCATTTAGAAGCAGTTTAATCCCCCCTACATTCCTGTTTACTGTACCAGTTACTGTTGATGGACAAAGCTGATATGCCAAAGTCTATAACACATTAGTATCAGTGTTGTAATGACAGATAGTGGAAGTTATAATAATGTACACACTCTGTATAGTACATCTATACTGTTAGTGCTGGCCTCAACCAATAAAAACTTTTACAGATATTTAGAAGAAGATCTGTTCCCTCAAATGTAATGGAGTGTTTACACAGACAGATTTATCTGACAGATTATTAAAGCCAAAGCCAGAAATGGATTTGAAAAAAAAAAAAATCTCAGTCTTTCCTTTATGGTCTATTCTCTGTCTATAGTCTGTTCATGGCTTTGGCTTCAATAATCTGTCAATCTGTCTGTGTAAAAACACCCTAAACTCTGCCCAGGGTGTGGCTTAAAGGATCAGAATCTCTGATATTATCTATACCCAAATGTATAAAAATATATGTCCATATGATTAATAAAGACTAGAGATGAGCGAGTAGTGAAATATTCGACTTTCGAGAATTCGAATCGAATAGGCACCGATATTCGAACGAATATTCGATCCCAATATAGTCTATGGGAAAACAATTCGAGGCACTTAGAAACCCAAATTCGGCCACTTGGAGGTCACCAAGTCCCCCATGAAAACTCAATAAACGATGCCAACACCTCCGGAATGACACTGTGACATCAGGGGGAGCATGCCTGGGTGCACCCAACACCCCAAAATCGCAGTATAATTCCACTCTCCACAGTTGCGAAGGAAAAATATTTGTGAACGCTTTAAGAATGTTTATGGCAATGTTCACACATTTCCTTCGTATTTCGTGCGCAGCGTTACATACATGATTCCAATGTGCCTTCTTAGAGCGTCACATTATTTGCGCGTGTCACGCATTACGCAGTACGAACGCTAAGCCGCAGCAGAGGAGAGATTAGGCAACTGGCACAATAGGTATCACTTGCCTTTTAATAGGCAACTGGCACAATAGGCATCACTTGCCCTTTAATGGGCAACTGGCACAATAGGTATCACTTGCCTTTTACTAGGCAACTGTCCCAATAGGTATCACTTGCCTTTTACTGGGCTACTGGCATAATAGGTATCACTTGCCTTTTAATAGGCAACTTGCACAATAGATATCACTTGCCTTTTAATGGGCAACTGGCACAATAGATATCACTTGCCTTTTAATGGGCAACTGGCACAATAGATATCACTTGCCTTTTACTAGGCAACTGGCCCAATAGGTATCGCTTGCCTTTTACTGGGCTACTGGCACAATATGTATCACGTGTCTTTTAATGGGCAACTGGCACAATAGGTATCACTTGTCTTTTAATAGGCAACTGGCACAATATGTAAAACGTTTACTTGCCCTTAGTGGGCTAAACCAGGGACACTATAAGTCACTTGTACACACAGAGTACTGGAATGACTACAGCTGCTGCTGCTGTTATATAATCTATTTTTGAGAAGTGCTTTGGATTCAGAGATGACCTTTTTCACTGGATCTTAGCCCTGAAAAGGACTTTTGGGTTCAGTAGTAATCCTGCCTAACCAAAACGCTACTAAAACCTATCTCTCCCTGCTTGAAGATCTCTCCCTGACTAGGTTGAAAGCGCATCTGCGGTCGAGAGGCGGAAGTCAATTATTAAATATTCGAGGACATGTGGTTCAGCCATCCAATGAGGGTAGACACTGTTTTCGCGCTACATGCGTACTCCCAGGGTCCCTCACGGCCTCTCTGCATGGTGATTGGATTAAAAAAAGCGCCAAGTGCGATGGGAGGGCTTTTGAATGTTTCCCGCGTATTCGTCACACTACTCGATTGAATTCGAATCATCGAATACCTACTCGATCGAATCGTATTCGCTCATCTCTAATAAAGACCTATACAATAATCATACCAAAAGAAAGACAAACATGGTGTTGATAGCTAAAAGTTCAACACCCTATTATCAAATAGACTTCAAGTGATTCTGGAAGTGACTGTATGGGATGAACAAGCTTCCCATTATTTACCATGACCTGAAGTAAAAGTAAAGTTTACATGCCTATTCTCCTGTCAACAAGTGGGTGAAATGCGTCCAGGCGGAATCCTTTCTTCTGTTTGTAGCCTGGTCACAGTGTACAACAACATTGATTACCAAGCCGGGGAGAGCTCTCAAATTCCTTCAGTGTTAATCTTCTCTTTCCTTTCCTTATCAGTTCACCTCATCCATCAAACTGCTTACATCCTATAAACATACTCCATCTGCTGTCTGTCTGAGTGTTGCTTTATTCTGTGTCCAAAGGTGAACTTTGTGATCAAACACACTGCTGATGGAAGTCATTGGGGGGGGGGGGGGGCTTATGCCATATGGGGAAGCAAAATGATTTGACCTTGTTATAACCACCTTGTACACATTATTAAAGCTCTGGAAGTGGACGACCATGGAACTTTACATACTTTTGCTTTAAAAAAAGGAAGTAGAAATCTAGACTGTTGTTAGTCATTTCCCTTCTATCGCAGTCATGCCGCTTCTATCGATGTGCGGATCTAGAGCGTTGACAAAGTGTATCACCTTCAAACTGGGCCCAAACTAAATCCAGAGAGAGGGTGAAATGTAAGACATATGGCTGCCAGGATGTACTAGCGAGGAACATGCTGGGCAGAATTAATATAGCACATACGATTAATGGACAGCAGAGAGATGGAGGCACGTACATCCAAGACACATGAATATAAGCTGTCTGTGTTGTTAATTTTGAGGGCATTGTGGATGTATTAACATCTACTGACAATTCACAGTATCTCACTATGCACAGTAATAGGAGTTAGAGGTGGGAGGAGGGTAGAGAGTACACAGAGATCATGTGCGTGACACAAGGCTGTGATGAGTGTCCCTGTTCATAGGAAAGGCCCAATATGACAAAAAGTCAGATTAATTCAACCTGATGAAAGGGTTGGACCCTTCCAGAAACACATACTTTAATAATGTTTTTAAAAATGTTATCCCTGTGCTTGTGCGCTCGCAGTTGGAGTGGTTATCATATCTATTGTCAGTGTCGGACTGGGGTACCTTGGACCCACCAGGGAATTTAATTCTAGGGGTCCACCCTACATATAGCAGATATAACCAAACCTTTGCACAGCGCTGTGTATGTGACCAGCAATGCTGTCTCACTGCTGGTAACTTGTCAGTCACTCTATGCAAACAGTATAGGATGCCACATAAGTATCTTGAAAGGAGAAGTCCCATTAAAGGGGAACTCCAGGTAGAGGTTAAAAAAATTAAACTTCTGCAGAAGCATAAAGCATTACTTACCTATCTATTCCATTTTTGTAACTACCAAAAATCCATTTGTTTTGGGGGGGTTTGTTCTGTTTTGTGTTTCTGCACTTCCTGGTTTATGAGTTGTATACAGTACTACAGGTTCCAGAATGCAATGCTTTCCTTCAGCTGTTCATCACAATCCTCCACCCTGCACATTCCCCGCCCAAAGCTGCTGCAGAACATCTAGGATGTGTTCACACATTGCAGTTTCATTGTGTTACTGAATTATTTGCAAAAATTGTTTATGATTTCATTGTGGTCCCACACAGCATGCTGTATTCTCTACCTGTAACACCACCCAGCACGCTGTATTCTCTACCTGTAACACCACCCAGCATGCTGTATTCTCTACCTGTAACACCACCCAGCACGCTGTATTCTCTACCTGATACACCACACAGTAACCTGTATTCTCTACCTGTAACTCCACTTAGCACGCTGTATTCTCTACCTGTAACACCACGCAGCACGCTGTATTCTCTACCTGTAACACCACACAGTAACCTGTATTCTCTACCTGTAACACCACTTAGCACGCTGTATTCTCTACCTGTAACACCACACAGCGCGCTGTATTCTCTACCTGTAACACCACACAGCACGCTGTATTCTCTAACTGTAACACCACACAGTATGCTGTATTCTCTACCTGTAACACCAAACAGCGCGCTGTATTCTCTACCTGTCACACCACACAGCACACTGTATTCTCTACCTGTAACACCACACAGCACTGTATTCTCTACCTGTAACACCACACAGCACGCTGTATTCTCTACCTGTAACACCACACAGCAGGCTGTATTCTCTACCTGTAACACCACACAGCACACTGTATTCTCTAGCTGTAATACCACACAGCACACTGTATTCTCTACCTGTAACACCACACAGCACGCTGTACTCTCTACCTGTAACACCACACAGCATGCTGTATTCTCTACCTGTAACACCACACAGCACGCTGTATTCTCTACCTGTAACACCACACAGCACACTGTATTCTCTACCTGTAACACCACACAGCACGTTGTATTTTCTACCTGTAACCCCACACAGCACTGTATTCTCTACCTGTAACACCACACAGCACACTGTATTCTCTACCTGTAATACCACACAGCACACTGTATTCTCTACCTGTAACACCACACAGCAGGCTGTATTCTCTACCTGTAACACCACACAGCAGGCTGTATTCTCTACCTGTAACACCACACAGTGCTGTATTCTCTACCTGTAACACCACACAGCACGCTGTATTCTCTACCTGTAACACCACACAGCTTGCTGTATTCTCTACCTGTAACACCAAACAGCACGCTGTACTCTCTACCTGTAACACCACACAGCACGCTGTATTCTCTACCTGTAACACCACACAGCACTCTGTATTCTCTACCTGTAACACCACACAGCACGCTGTATTCTCTACCTGTAACACCACACAGCACTCTGTATTCTCTACCTGTAACACCACACAGCACGCTGTATTCTCTACCTGTAACATCACACAGCACACTGTATTCTCTACCTGTAACACCACACAGCACGCTGTATTCTCTACCTGTAACACCACACAGCACACTGTATTCTCTACCTGTAACACCACACAGCACGTTGTATTTTCTACCTGTAACCCCACACAGCACTGTATTCTCTACCTGTAACACCACACAGCACACTGTATTCTCTACCTGTAATACCACACAGCACACTGTATTCTCTACCTGTAACACCACACAGCAGGCTGTATTCTCTACCTGTAACACCACACAGCAGGCTGTATTCTCTACCTGTAACACCACACAGTATGCTGTATTCTCTACCTGTAACACCAAACAGCGCGCTGTATTCTCTACCTGTCACACCACACAGCACACTGTATTCTCTACCTGTAACACCACACAGCACTGTATTCTCTACCTGTAACACCACACAGCACGCTGTATTCTCTACCTGTAACACCACACAGCAGGCTGTATTCTCTACCTGTAACACCACACAGCACACTGTATTCTCTAGCTGTAATACCACACAGCACACTGTATTCTCTACCTGTAACACCACACAGCACGCTGTACTCTCTACCTGTAACACCACACAGCATGCTGTATTCTCTACCTGTAACACCACACAGCACGCTGTATTCTCTACCTGTAACACCACACAGCACACTGTATTCTCTACCTGTAACACCACACAGCACGTTGTATTTTCTACCTGTAACCCCACACAGCACTGTATTCTCTACCTGTAACACCACACAGCACACTGTATTCTCTACCTGTAATACCACACAGCACACTGTATTCTCTACCTGTAACACCACACAGCAGGCTGTATTCTCTACCTGTAACACCACACAGCAGGCTGTATTCTCTACCTGTAACACCACACAGTGCTGTATTCTCTACCTGTAACACCACACAGCACGCTGTATTCTCTACCTGTAACACCACACAGCTTGCTGTATTCTCTACCTGTAACACCAAACAGCACGCTGTACTCTCTACCTGTAACACCACACAGCACGCTGTATTCTCTACCTGTAACACCACACAGCACTCTGTATTCTCTACCTGTAACACCACACAGCACTCTGTATTCTCTACCTGTAACACCACACAGCACGCTGTATTCTCTACCTGTAACATCACACAGCACACTGTATTCTCTACCTGTAACACCACACAGCACGCTGTATTCTCTACCTGTAACACCACACAGCACACTGTATTCTCTACCTGTAACACCACACAGCACGTTGTATTTTCTACCTGTAACCCCACACAGCACTGTATTCTCTACCTGTAACACCACACAGCACACTGTATTCTCTACCTGTAATACCACACAGCACACTGTATTCTCTACCTGTAACACCACACAGCAGGCTGTATTCTCTACCTGTAACACCACACAGCAGGCTGTATTCTCTACCTGTAACACCACACAGTGCTGTATTCTCTACCTGTAACACCACACAGCTTGCTGTATTCTCTACCTGTAACACCAAAAAGCACGCTGTACTCTCTACCTGTAACACCACACAGCACGCTGTATTCTCTACCTGTAACACCACACAGCACTCTGTATTCTCTACCTGTAACACCACACAGCACGCTGTATTCTCTACCTGTAACACCACACAGCACTCTGTATTCTCTACCTGTAACACCACACAGCACGCTGTATTCTCTACCTGTAACATCACACAGCACACTGTATTCTCTACCTGTAACACCACACAGCACGCTGTATTCTCTACCTGTAACACCACACAGCACTCTGTATTCTCTACCTGTAACACCACACAGCACGCTGTATTCTCTACCTGTAACACCACACAGCATACTGTATTCTCTACCTGTAACACCACTCAGCACGCTGTATTCTCTACCTGTAACACCACACAGCACACTGTATTCTCTACCTGTAACACCACACAGCACGCTGTATTCTCTGCCTGTAACACTGATATTGGAATAAAGTAAAGAACTTTTTGAATTTTTTTTTTCTTTTCATCTTCAAAGGCATCTTTTACCTTTGAAGTTGAGCCCCACAATAAGGCTCCTATCCTCTCTGCCGTTTAGCATCATTTATATGTGTTACTGCATCATTTTTGTGAATACGCTGCAGTACTGCAATGACACTCCAACATGTATGAACACAGCCCTAACTTCACTGCACACTTCTGCACAATTAGAGAAATCAGTGCAACACCTGCTTCTGGCCAGTCAGAGATGGGGAATCACTCAGGGGATTGGGGGATCCAGCCAAGCCTTCTGGGACATCACACCCTGCCCCCTGTCTGCATCATCAGCCTGATCTCAGCAAACACACACAATGTGAGACAGAGGCATGGAAGATTTGTCTCCTAAGGGGGGATAGCAGAAGGAGCAGGAGATAATGTGGATTTTCACAGGGGCCATTTTTTTTTTCACTTCCTGGATTTCTATCAGCTACCAGTGTGGCAGAACCATACAGATACGGTAATACATTGTATAGACACATATATTTAACTTTTAATGTATTTTTAATAGAAAACAAGTTTTCTTATCTGGAGTTCCCCTTTAAACTGACAAATCTCAGGCAGGCAGAAACATAATAACTTACCTGTATACTTACCTGTACCCGTGCCCTCGTATTTTTTTTTCACTTACGCTGTTTACTGTGCATGATCAGGAATGTGATTGTTTAATAGTTCGGGAGAATATGCAAGCGACGATACCAAATATGTTTATTTATTTGTATTCATAAAATAGGAAAAGTGGGGTGATTTTAAAAAAAGCAAGAATGTGAGGTATTTCAGTATGAATTTTGGGAGTCTATGTAGAACAGATGGTATAAAGTGGCCTCCATCATAACTATATGGGAAGGTATGGAGGTCATGGAGCAAAAAGAATAAAAACGTGGTGTGAACGAGACCTTAATATGGTGCATTTTTATGCTGCGTTTACACAGAACGATTATCGTGCGAATTTGCACGATAGCGGTCGAATTCGAACGATAATTGTACGTGTAAACACAGCAAACGATAAACGATTGATCTTTCAGCAGGTTCTCAAATCGTCGTTGATCGTTCGCAAAAAATTTGCAGATCGTTCCATGTGAACAGTCGTTTGCCGATTTAACCAATGTGTGAGATAGGCTTAAGCGATCGTAAAACGAATTTCCGTACTATATATCTTACCGTCTAAACGCTGATCGTTATGAAAAAAAAAAAAACGTTACTCCGACATCGTTAATCGTACGATCAGGAGAATTATCGTTCCGTGTAAACGTAGCATAACACTGTCTAGTTTAAGTTTTCACTGTCAAGCTAATTGACTTTTTTATTTAATTTAAAGAGGTACTCTGACAAAAACGTTTTTCTTCTCAAACCAACTGGTGTCTGAACGTTATATAGATTTGTAAATTACTTCTATTTAAAAGTCTTTCAGTACTTATCAGCTGCTGTATGTCCTGCAGGAAGTGCTGTGTTCTTTCCAGGCTGACACAGTGCACAGTCTCTTCTGCCACCTCTGTCCATGACAGGAACTCTCCAGAGCAGAAGCAAATCCCCATAGAAAACCTCTTCTACTCTGGACAGTTTGTGTCATATTGGTGGCAGCAGAGAACACTGAGTCAGACTGGAGAGAATACACCACTTCCTGCAGGACATACAGCAGCTGATAAGTACTGTTTTTTTTTTTATAAAAGTTAAATACAAATCTTTATACACCAGTTGATTTGAAAGAAAAAAAAGTACCAATTTAATTCTACTGAATTCACTACAAATGTGGACCAAGATTAAGACTGTTGCACATCTTCCTGCTTTTTGGTGTTTTTTTCTGGCACTTTTTCTGCCATGTTCTCATTTTAGTGTAAAGTTTAGTTCTCATTTTATCCCCTGTGGGGCTTTTTCGGTACAAATCATGTGATTCTTTATCATGTGATTCCAGGTTTTATGTTGAAGAACTGGGGAAAAAACACTAATTTCCATATAGACATGACAATATTCCCCCCTATAGAAGCTTGTGGCAAAACACACAAAAAACACCATAGCAGAAAAATGCCCTATGGGTGTTGTGCTTCGATTTTCCCCACTGACTAACATCTGGTCTCGTTTTTGAACCCCAGAAATGCCATATGACATATTTCTGAAAAACGCCCAGCCATATAGTACATGAGAACATACCCCTCTCCTAGTTATTCACAGGATAAGGGATAACAAGACCTATAGAGAATTAATGGAGCACTGTCCACACTGTTTATTTGAGGGGACTATGTTTCCCACATTCTCATAACCACTGGGACCCCAACCAATCAGCTTGATATCCCCTATCCTGTGGATTTTGTGTGTGTGTGGGGGTGGGGGTGGGGGGGGGGGGAAGGGCAGCTACCTAGCCCACCCCTGCATGTATGGGTGTGGGGGCACAATACTCTGCCTTGCCCCTGATCCTGCCCACACAGACAAGAGCCACTGGGTTATGTATATATGATGTATATTCATGGTGGTGTCCGTGTTGCTATGATTGGTGTGACCCTGTCACTTGATAAAACCTTTTGCCAAGCCTTGTAGATGTAGGTATAAACCTTGTGATGCATGTTTTTTCTTCAAGATTTCTTCAAGATGTGAGTGTTCCTTTAATCCAGGGATATGCCCATACAAGCCGGAGTTCCACCAGCCACCACTCTTTACTACTTTTGCGCATTGTGCAGGTGATAGATCTGTGTAGCAGGCAGATGTCCAGCTTTATGACTCTGCAATATGTGATGGACCCCCAACTCCCCCAAGTTAAACCAAAGAACGCAAAATAAAGACACAACACATTGTAATCAGGTGTCAAAGGGTCCCAATTTTATTTAAAATTACATGACACTGAAAATGGCAGACCCCCGACTCACAAAGAGTCACCCTCCAGCACTCAGGCGAGGAAAAAAACCCCTGTGGGGGAAACCTCGAGGGAGCCATGACTGGAGAGCTGCCCCTCCCCTGGGCTTAGAGGGTAATACCATACTATAAGTATAATAAACTGGATGTGAGAGAGATGAGGCTGCAATATCTGTCACCTTATTGATGGCTAGGCGGCTGTATCTCTTCTCCTTCACAGATCCAGGTCCCCTGCTAGAACTTCCAAATTTCATCAAGGGTAGGGGGCAGTAAATTAGTCAAGCTCAAGGTCCTCTGGCACATCCAAGATGGCACTGATCAGGGTGCGGTGCATTGCTTTATGGAACCTTCTTTATGACATAAGCTCTTGTCATCATAGTGAATGGTTGCCATGGTTACTGCAGGTAAACACATCTGAAGCATTAACCCATTAATGACTGGCGATGCGCTTTACTGCAGAGGTCACTAAACACACTTGTGACCAAGCAAACAGCTTATGGTTAGGCCACACTAAGGACACTAAATAAGATGGTTGGATGTGGCCCATAGCAACCAATCACAGCTCAGCTTTCGTTTCTCAAATTACTCTGGTAAAATAAAAGCTGAACTGTGATTGGTTGCCATGCACAATTTAGACAGTCTAATCTGCCCATAGCAACCAATCAAAGCTCAGCTTTAATTTTATAAGAGCTTGTTAATATATGAAAGGTGATCTGTGATTGGTTGCTATAGGCGAATCAGATTGTGTTTTGTCTCTGGCAGGTTGATAAAGCTGCTCCATTGCTGTAAAATCTTATGATGATGATGATGATGACTGAAAACACAGGACATCAAGCTTCCCCATAATGCTTTGCAGTCAGCCCTTCCTCCATACCTCACAACTTTTTGGAGGGACACTTGTGGTTCACAGACATTTCTATACACAGTTTAGAAAACCACTGGTATACAGTTATATACGGCAGATTTGTTAACATGAATGAGACAGCTGACAATCTGATTTTTTTGTATGTGGAAAGGGCAGCCAAAGAGTATTACTACATTTCCCAGGCTGTCATAGGAAATCGGTGATCACCCGATTAGTTGATCAATGGAGAAACTGCGCTGACTGTACAAAAGGGGCTGTCAAGTTGTTTAAAAGTAAAATAGTCCACAGTAGGGATAATCCGAACCTGGTTCGGGTTCATACGAACCCGAACTCTCGTCTGCCCGCTCCGTGGAGAGGGTGGATACAGCGGTCCTTCCGCTGTATCCACCTGCTGCACGGAGCGAGCAGACAGCGGGAATCTGATGCCGAGCGTTCGGGTTCATATGAACCCGAACCTCGGCAAGTTCGGACCATCCCTAGTCCACAGTATTAACCTCTTAAGGACCCATGACGTACCGGCACGTCATGGATCACTGTCACTTAAGGACCCATGACGTACCGGTACGCGGGTCCTTTAAGAGGGCGCCGCGGACCGGCCGCATGCGATCGGGAGAGATGGCCTGCAGAAATACACTGCAGGCCATCTCTCGCTGTCGGCATGGGGGGTTGTTAACCCCCCCATGCCGACGATCGCCGCTATTGGCTTATCAGTTCAGATCAGCCAATAGCGGCGATCGGAACATTTCCGGGTCATCGGTAACCCGATGACCTGGAAAAAATGGAGGTCGGTGCTGTCCGAGGACGGCACTGACCGCCATTACTGTAAAAAGTAATGGTGGCCAGGTGCCACCGGCCCGATCGCCGTGAACAGCGATCAAGGTCCCCAAAAGTTATAAATACCTGCTCCGGACCCCTCAGCTAGGTAGCTGAGGGGTCCAGAGCAGGTATTCGTACATTACTCACCTGTCCCGGGCTCCTGATCGGCGTCTTCCGGGTTTGCGGCGTCCTCGTGTTGTCGTTCGGGTCTTCGGCTTCTTCCGTGACATCACGTTCGGCTATTTTCGGCTCCAGCGTCGGGTTTTCGGGATTTTCCGCTCTGCTGCCCTCTAGCGGCTGATATGTGTAATACACTTATCAGCAGCTACAGGGATGTTCAGTATGTAATAAAAGTTTTTTTTTTTTTTTCAAATTTTTTTTTTTCTATTTTCCGCACCCTATCACCGCTGAGTGTTGATCAGCATCGCACGAAAGTGCGCTGCTAATCAGCAACTCCTCCTTTTTGGCGTAGGGTGTTTTTTTTCTATATCCTACTGCCACGGTCTGCTGATAAATGCCGCACATAAGTGCGGCATTTATCAGCAACACCATTTTTGCCGTAGTTTTTTTTTTTTTATACTTACTGTAAAAAAACACGTAAAAAACACTACATTACACCACACTACATTGAATAAAGTTTGACACTACACCACTACATACCCCATATACCAATCCCTATATAAAAGTGGCCCCCAGGGTGTTTTCGGCGTCAGAGGGATACGTTATTATTGCCTCCGACACCGAAACAGCCAGTGAGGATGAATGGGGGGATCCTTCGTTCCTCCATTCATCCTCATCATCCTCATCCTCCAATGACGTATCTGGGAGTAGCGTAGCGTACGCTGCCCCCCAGACACATCTTTTCTGCCAGTACCGTCCCAATAAGAGATGACGGTATGGCGTAAAATTCTACAAACTCTGTGAGAGTACCTCAGGGTACACTTACAGATTTAGGGTACGTGCACACTGCGGAATGGCGAAGGATAACCCTTCGTGCATTCCGCAGCTGGCACCCACCGGCGGACTGATGCGGGCGCATGTCTCTACCCGTGTCATAGACTCCATGTTATGCACAGGCGGATTCCATCGTCCATCCAAAGAATGAATACGTTGGACAGAGAGCGGAATCCGCCCGTGCATAGAATGGAGTCTATGACACGGACGGAGAGGCGCGCCTGCATCAGTCCGCCGGTGGGTGCCAGCTGTGGAATGCACAAAGGGTTATCCTTCGCCATTCCGCAGTGTGCACGTACCCTTATAGTGTATGTAGGAAGGGACACCCAAATCCAGCCCCAGATGCCCCCAGATGCCCCCTCCCCCCAATCCTCCGAGTTAGTGGAAAGGTCGTCCGGGAACTGATCTTCCCACTGCTGGATAAAGGTCACCACCCGTACGGGGATAACTTTTATACCAGCACCCCCTCTTCCAGTCCCTCGCTGCCCTGTAGCTTGCGGCACGATCCGAAAATATCAAAAGTAATAATAGCGCCCTAATATTTAGCAGCCATGGAGCGGACCCAGCGCTTCTGGATATGAAGGACCCCGTATCGCACCAGGGCAACATTTTCCAGCTGACGTCCCCCACACTGGGAAACAAGAGACCCCAGAAGAAGTGTAGAGTGTGGCGTAACAGGGGGATCAGGAAGGACACCATTTTCCAGTGTGACACCTGTCCTGATCCCCCCCGGCCTCTGCATACTGGATCGCTCCAAGGCGCACCACACGTCATTGGGGTTCTACATTATCTAAATTCTGTCCCTTATTCCTATTTCAGGGGTCACGTTGGTCCAGGGATTATTCTGATCGCCATTATGGAGTCGGGAAGGAATTTTTCCCAGTGATGAGGCTACTGTCGTCTGCCTCACGAGGGTTTTTTGCCTTCCTCTGGATCAACACAGGTTGAATTTGATGGACACCTGTCATTTCCAACCTTATAAACTAATAATTGGCCTAATACCCCCAAATAAATTAGAATTGTCCCTTTTCCCCAGCTAAATAGTTATGGCCCTCATTCCCATTAGAGGATGCCATGATGCAATTACAAAGCCTCTGTGCGGCCTGGACAGTAGAAACCCCCCACAAGTGACCACATTCTGGAAACTACACCCCATAAGGAATCTAACAAGGGGGGCAGCAGGAATATGGCCCCCTGGTGACGGCCACATTTGGGACGTGAAAATGAAAAAAAATGGTATTTTTTATTTTCACGGCACATGTTCTACACATGTGCCCGTCACCAGTGGGGTCCATATGCTCACTGCCCCCCTTGTTAGATTCCTTATGGGCTGTAATTTCCAGAATGGGGTCACTTGTCGGGGGTTTCTACTGTCCTGGCAGCACAGGGGCTTTGTAATTGCGACATGGCCTCCATCCTCCATTCCAGCCTCTAAATGGCGCTCTGTCCCTTTGGTGGCTTGCCCTGTGCCCATAAGGCACATTATGTCCACATGTGGGGTATTTTCGTACTCAGGGGAAATTACCCTACACGTTTTGCGTTTATTTTCTTTTTTAACCCCTTGTGGAAATGGAAAAAAATCAAGGCTAGACCAACATTTAGTGTAATTTTTTTTTAAATTTTTACTCTAAATCATTAATCTTGTCATGATTTTTTCATTTTCACAAGGGGCTAAAAGGTAAAAAAATGTGTAGCGCAATTTCTCCTGAGTACAGAAATACCCCACATGTGGACATAAAGCGCCATGCGGGTGCAGGGTAAGCCTCCAAAGGGAAGGAGCGCCATTTGGTTTTTTGAGGCTGGATTTGGCTGGATTGGATTTCGAGGGGCCATGTTGCATTTAAAAGGCCCCTGTGTTGCCAAGACAGTTGAAACCCCCCACAAGTGACCCCATTATGGAAACTACACCCCTCAAGGAATGTAACAAGGGGTGTAGTGAGCATATGGACCCCACTGGTGACGGGCACAAATGTGGAACAATGTGGCGTGAAAATGAAATATTAAATTTTTTACACTATAATGTTGGTTTAGCCTTGAATTTATCATTTTCACAAGGGGTTAAAAGAGAAAAAAAAACACAAAATGTGTAGAGCAATTTCCCCTGAGTCCGTAAATACCCCACATGTGGACATAAAGCGCCATGTGGGCGCAGGGCAAGCCTCCGAAGGGAAGGAGCGCCATTTGGATCTTGGAGGTTGGATTTGGCTAGAATGGATTATGAACGCCATGTCGCATTTACAGAGCCCTCGTGCTGCCAAGACAGTGGAAACCCCCCACAAGTGACCCCATTATGGAAACTGCACCCCTCAGGGAATCTAACAAGGGGTGTAGTGAGGATATGGACCCCTTGATGACGGGCACATTTGTGCCGTAAAAGTGAAAAAATGAAATTTTTCATTTTCACGTCACATTGTTCCACATTTGTGCCCGTCACCAGTGGGGTCCATATGCTCACTGCACCCCTTGTTAGATTCCTTGAGGGGTGTAGTTTCCATAATGGGGTCACTTGTGGGGGGTTTCCAGTGTTTTGGCAGCACGAGGGCTCTGTAAATGCGACGTGGCCCTTGAAATCCATTCCAGTGAAATCCAGCTTCCAAACGCTCCTTCCCTTTGGAGGCTCGTCCTGCGCCCCCTTGGCACTTTATGTCCACATGTGGGGTATTTCCGTACTCGGGAGAAACTGCGCTACACATTTTGTGTCTTTTTTTTCCTTTTATCCCTTTGTGAAAATGAAAAATTGAAGGCTAGAACAATGTTTTAGTGTAAAAAATACTTTTGTCTTTTTTCACACCACATTGTTCGGAAAATCTGTGAAGCACCTGTGGGGTCCAGATGCTCACCGCACCCCTTGTTACATTCCTTGAGGGGTGTAGTTTTCTAAATGGTGTCCCTTTAGGGGTGTTTTTTAGGTTTTGGCACCCCAGAGCCTCTGCAAACCTGAAGTGGTACAGTCAGAAATGACCAAATATAACGGAGCCATTGAAATGCACTAGGCGCTCCCTTATATCTGAGGCTTGTGGTTGCGTCAAATAGCGCAATACGGCCACATATGGGGTATTTCTATAAACTGCAGAAACGGGGCAATCAATATTGGGGTGCATTTCTCTGGTAATAGGTTCATAATTATAAAAAATATTGGATTACAATAAAATCTCTGCACAGAAAATTAAAATTTTCAAATTTCTTACACACTTAGCTTTTATTTCTGTGACTCCCCTAAAGGGTTAAAACACTTTCTGGATATGCTTTTGCAGAGTTTGGGGGGTGCAGTTTTTTGAAATGGGGTGCTTTGTGGGGCTTTCTAACATACAGGCCCCTCAAATACACTTTAAACCTGAACAGGTCCCTAAAAATATCTGATTTTGAAATTTTACTGAAAATTTGGAAATTTGCTGCTAATGTTTTACGCTTTCTATTGTTTAAAAAAAATGAAAGATAGTTTAATAAATGCTGCCAACATAAAGTAGACATGTTGCTAATGCTATTTAATATATAATTTATGTGGTATAACCACTTTCTGTATACGCAAAAAAAGTTTTAAAGTTGGAAAAATGCATTTTTTCACAATTTTTCACGCTATTTTGTTTTTTTTCATTAAGATTTGTTATAAGTATCGACTCCAATTTACTAGAAATGGGAAGTACAATATGTCACGAGAAAACATTCTCAGAATCAGCCGGATAGGTAAAAGCATCCCGAAGTTATTAATGAATAAAGTGACACTGGTCATATTCATAAAATTTACTCCGGTCCTTAAGGCCATTTCAGGCCCGGTCCTTAAGGGGTTAAAGGGGTACTCCACCCAAAAAATTATTTCAAGTAAACTGGTGCCAAAAATTTGTACTTTACTTCTATCGAAAAAATCTCCAGTCTTCCAGTACTTATTAGCTGCTGTATGTTCAGCAGGAAGTGGTTATTCTTTCCAGTCTGACACATTAATATCTGCTGCTAAAGTAAGTTACTGTCCAAAGTAAGTTCCTGGCATGGACAAAGGTGGAAGCAGAGAGCAATGTGTCAGACTGGAAAGAATACACCACTTCCTGCAGGACATACAGCAGCTGATAAGTACTGGAAGGCTTGAGGGGTTTTAGTAGAAAGAAATTAAAAATCTTTATAACTTTGTGACACCAGTTGATTTGAAAGATTTTTTTCTTAGCTTGACATCCCCTTTCCTATGGATTTTAGGGGGAGCACCAGCTTGGGCCCACCTGGGAATTTGATTCTTGGGGCCCACCATACCTTACACCAGATATAATAAGCACCAAACCTTTCACATTACTATAGTGACCTTGCACAGAGCGATGCTGGCTCACTACTAGTAACTCTTCAGTCAGTCTATGCGAACAGTATAACCCGCCACTTAAGTTTCTTGAAAGGAGAAGTCCCATGAAACTAACAAATCTCAGGTAGGCAGGGGGGTGCAGGAACATAATAAAGAAAGTATATTTACACATCCCTGTGCCCCCAAAGCTCTTCCTTAATGTGCCCGCTCAGCCAATCACTGACTGGGGATGGACACCGCTGCAGTTATTGACTGGCTGAGCAGGCAATCCATCAGGCTAGTATGTGACATTGAGCTGGGGCCGTGACATACACAGAATCTGTTCGAAAATGACTGAAAAACTTCCAGCAGCTGTGGGAGAGAGCGCGGTCCAGGGGCACAGGGACTGGTGAGTATAGTTTTTTATTATCTTCCCACACTGCACTGCCTGACTATCATTTGTTACGAGACTTCTGTCAGCTGTAATTCGCGTTCCAAACTGCTGACACTGTTAGATGCTGTTAGTTCAAGAAGACACATGGTACCTTACATATATTTGTCTGTGCTTCTATAGCATAGAAATTGTTTTTATTCTCTGGTAGAAAGAGTCAGACTAATGGTGGCTTAACTCTCCAATTCTGATGGATTGGCTGACAATCTCATGGGTATGGCTACCTCCTAACTCTCCCCGAAATTTCAGGGGTAAAAAGATTGCACAGTTAGAGGCTTAATCCTTTTTGCCCTTAAGGTGTATCTGTTGTTATAACTTTCAAAATCTAAATCAATAGTAGATGTGAAATAAAGCAATTTTGTATTATACATTCATTATTTTTGTTGTTATCATGCTCTAAAACAAAGCTGAACCAAAAATTCAAGTCCATTCTCCTGAAGGCAGAACACAGAAGGTGCCATGATAACAATACAAAAAAAAAAAAGAATGTAAATTGCGAACTTGCTTTATTTCACATTTACTATTGATTTAGGTTTTAAAAGTTATAATGACAGTGACACTTTAAAGGGGGTCTCAAGAGACAAAATTTTTACATATTTATACACTAGTGGCATGCATTGAGTGGCAGTGAGAGGTCACAAAAGCTTTAAGCATTAGTCTTGGGAATTGCAGGGCTACCTAAGCTTCTTCCCTTGCTCTGATTAAGCATTGCTGATGACATATTGCTAAGAATAGGAATAGACAGTAAATAGAGGGGTAGGGAAATACAGAGACCATATTAGTAGTGCTGTGTCAAGGGCATAGTTTTGTCGGGGACTGAGCACCAGGGCTTAGGCAACCCTGAAGTTCCTGACACAAACACTGAAAGCAGAGAGGTCCATGTCTCCCTGTACTGCTGCCACTCAGCGTATAATACTGTAACATAAATGAAAAATTACACATTTATTTTAATGATGTTATATTACAAAATAATGTAACTTTATAAAGCAATATGTAAAAAAAATTCTCAAATATCTCATATAAGGAAAGAATGTTTGTGTGTCTATGAAGGTTGAGAGAGATAGCTTATTAATATGTATAGCCAGACATAGATTGGGGCTGCATTATGTTATCTACACCCTCTACCATATCTATAGTCATCACTGACTGCATCATCTGTCCCAGCCATGATAAGCTCTTAGCTGTTGGGCCACATAATAACTGGTATGCCGGAAGTTACACCCATGCCTGGACCTGTTAATAGTCTACAGGGCAAGTGTTTTCATTGGAGTACATACATAATAAATGGAATTTATTCCAATAACAATATAGTAGGGAATTTGCAATATTAAGAATTTCATGATTCCCATTGGCAAAAGAGAAACATATATCTCATATGAAACAAAGCATAATTTGCCATTACAATGCCAACAACTATATAATAGTCTATCCAAATAGCTTACTTATTCCCAGGTTTGTATGTCTCTGTACGTTATACCCAGTCATAAAGTCAAGTATTTATGTAAATCTTATGATGTAGTTCAGTATGAGTCACAGATACATCCATATTCCCCTTTAGAACAAGTTCTATGACTAAGTAAACCCACATTAAAGCCTGCACTTCTAAACAGCTGAATATTTTTAAGGTTAGAATAAGGTCAATGCTTTATCATGACGGCCCAATATTAGATGAACTGCATATCCTCCTTTTTTAAATACTTGCTGTCACTTTAAATGGACAGATTGCATCTGAAAGACTGAGTAGTAATGCTACAGTTTTTAGTGAATTTGTATATGTACGTGAGTTGTTATGTTGTACTGTATATATATATATATATATATATATATATATTAAAGGGGTTGTCTGGGCAGCTATATTTTTTTATAATTAGGCCCAGGAAGGTGGTAAACAGGTCCGATTCTGGGGCCTGTGCCGCCTGAGGCAAACCTCAGGCCGCCGCCCCCCTCACTGGCACCCGAACCCCCCCCCCCCCCCTTAGCACCCAGCCTCCCCCCCCCCCCCCCGCGCGGGCCCGAACACCAACATACACTACCAGCCCCACTCACGCACCCACCTCCCTGGGCGGTCCAGATTATCAGTCTGGGCATGATTATGCCGCCCCCTGCAGGACCGCAAAATCTGGTGGTAAATAAAAACATAAACGTACCTCCCTGGTCCCCCCAGTGCTGCCAATATCACAGAGCTCTGGTCCCTGCTGTGTAGCGCTTCTAGTTTAATGCTTGTATCATCATAGGCCCACTCAGGACAATATGTGTTCGGCTAACACCTTAACTTTACATTTGTGACATGGCAAGAGCAAGTGACTTTCAATAAACTAGACACATGTATGAAATGGAAATCCATAGAAAGTGGATAGTTTCTGCTAAGTTAACCAATCCCCTCTCTAGAAGAGAGATGGACATCCTGTGGAGGAGAGGAGTCCATTGCTATTCAGTGTAGAGTTAGTCAGGGTAGTGTGAGAAGTGAAAGTCTACAGACCCTGGATGAAGGGGATGAAACGTTGCCCCTGTGTATGCATGTAATAACTGTGATACAATGATGACCTTAAAGGAGAAGTCCGCCAAAAATTTTTACTAAAGTGTATTGCCCCCCAAAAGTTATACAAATCACCAATATACACTTATTACGGGAAATGCTTATAAAGTGCTTTTTTTTCCCTGCACTTACTACTGCATCAAGGCTTCAGTTCCTGGATAAAATGGTGATGTCACGACCCGACTCCCAGAGCTGTGCGGGCTGTGGCTGCTGGAGAGGATGATGGCAGGGGGACACTGAGGGATACAGGGCACTGGAGGGACACTGAGCATACCTCTGCCATCATCCTCTCCAGCAGTATGCTTGAGAAAGGCCTAAATTGTATTTAATGGGCTGAAACGCGTTGGAATAAAATAATTTTACCCCATATACACGGTTTGATGACCTTGGCTGCACACTAACTGTGTGCAAAACTCAGTACTCCAGCGCTGATCCTGCTTTGTGGTAACTCCCTTTGGTCCAGCGATCTGCTGTGATTGCCACGCTGCTACATTTCCTTTCCCACTTTTGGTGGTGATGTTTCAGGGAATAGCTATAGAGTTGTGCCTATCCTTTGCACAACTCATCCAGGTGAGTGGTTCTCTGCAGCACCTTGCTAGTACACTCCCTGCCTCTCCTTACTACACAAGGAAGCGCCCCTCCCCGCCCCTACTCTCCATCATCTTCTCCAGCAGCCACAGCCCGCACAGCTCTGGGAGTCAGGTCGTCACATCCCCATTTTATCCAGGAAGTGAAGCCTTGCTGCAGTAGTAAGTGCAGGGAAAAAAGTACTTTATAAGCATTTCCTGTAATAAGTGTATATTGGTGATTTGTATAACTTTTTGGGAGCAATACAATTTAAGATACCAGTTTAACAAAATGTACCCTGGACATAAGAAATTACTTTGAATCTGCGCATGCAGGTGTTCTATCATTATCTTAAGGTGGTTGAGAGAACTACGTATGCCGGGTCAGCAAGGATCAAGTATGCACAAGTGCTCTAATGCTTTTAAAGCGGCACTATCAGCAGGTTGGGCCATTGAACCCGCTGATATGAGCCAGCCGTGCTGTACTTCTTATTGCTGTGGGGTCCGGTATAGTGCCATTTTCTGATAATTCCCAATATGCTAATTATTGGGTTCAGAGCATTTGGGGAGTTCCCCATGCGTTCGAGCATCCACTCGTCCCATCTGGACTGCCCCCTCCAGGTGGGACTCATATATGCATAGCTAGGCCGCTTGTATCGGGCTGCTTCCTGCACATGAGCCGTAACAAGTGGCCTAACTATGCATATATGAATATGCATAGTGGGCGGGCCAGGTGAGGGCAGGCTAGGCGGGACAAGTGGGTGCTCGGACGCATGGGGAACGCCCCAAATGCTCTGAACCCAATAATTAAAATATCGGAAATTATCAGAAAATGCCACTATACTGGACCCCACACCAATAAGAAGTACAGCCCGGGAATCCTAAGGTAAAGAGCGGCTGGCTCATATCAGCAAGTTCACTGTCCCGAACCTGCTTTAAGGACCTGAAGAGGCTTTAGACCGGACCTGGTCGAGAAGGTGGCTACAGCTTTCTGCCTGCATCCCGCAGTTGGGCATTATAGAGCATCTGTGAAAAGAGACTTGAGACTTTATGAATAGATAACACTTAAAAAAGAGCAAATGATGAACTTAGTGACCCCATATCCCCTAAAACGCAGACTTTTTTTTTAACATTGTGCAAATACCTTCTCTGAAATCCATTAACACTTGGTATGTGCAACAGAGGCAACTTTAATAAAGGAATTGACTCCTCAGATAGATACAAGTCTCTGCAATTGTATAATTAGATAATGGGTACTGGAGTTAAGTGAAGTAGTGATCAAAGGTATTTTCTGTACTTCTTATCAGTATTCTAACTGAAGAACACTACATTCAATGCCTCTCAGCCTAAATGGATGCTTCCAGATACCAATAGGTTGCTTTTACTGGAAGGGTAGCCATTAAAAAATGTTAGCCTTCCCTTTATCAAGAGAAATGCCCCCAACCTGTGGCTCTCCAGTTGGTGCGGAACTTCTTATTGTTAATATGTCTGTTAGGGCATGAAAGGAGTTGTAGTTTAGAAACAATTGGAGAGCCAGAGGTTAGAGAACACTGAACAGGTGTGATAGTTTACATTTACTGGTTGCTTTTAGCAATATTAAATAATTTTTTCTGCATTTGTGGGAGCAATATGGGAAGAGCCAGGGAGTTTGCTGGCATTGTTCTCTTCACTCATAGCCGCATGCTCACTCACTACTTCTGAAGTGCTTAATAGATTCATAATGACAGCAATTCCAATACAGGTGGTGATCTTTATCATTACCTGCGCTGACAGATATTCTTCACATTCAGCGGTTCAGCAGTGTACCTCCCAGTGACTACAGTATAAGAATCTTCTATTAAGAAGCAGCAATGACATTGATTTCCCGCTGCTGACCTTTACACATATAAACTAATGTACATATAAGAATTTATTTGCATAGAACAGATGTGAGTGTAATGCAGGTCCATAGAAAATGAAGTGTTGAGCTGTAAATCCATTGCAGAGTGCTGGTGATCTGTTTTACCAAATGCTTTTATAACATTTGTGATGCTGGTGAGTCTCAGGAAACGATCAGTCATGGTTTAGCAGCTCACACTCGCCTCTGAGGGTCCGTCACATTATTCTTCATCTTCATGGGACAGTCAGTAATATAACTGGTAAGGGATTAGAAAGAAGAGGGTTTCATGCTGGCAGCCAGCAGAGATCACCCAATCATCAATTAACTTGTCAACCAAAACCTATTGCTCAACCGTTCATTGCTTTCTCATTATGTCACTTATAACCAGCTCAGTCTCTATACGAGATTGTGAAATGAGATGAAAGAAATATGTTACCATGGGGGTATACAGAGACCAGAACAATGTGTTAGTAACTGAATCTAGATCTTCTTCTATGGATTATGACTAGTATATCATACTTTCTGAAGCAGATATATAAACAATTCAAACCTTGAAAGGTTCTGGTTCCATGTACATGTAGGGCTGGTTTCACATAGGACTCTGGTGGTCTCATTTGCTCCTCGTAAAGCCACGGAGAGGGTCTGCAACTTGGAAACTAAAATATAGGAGTAATAAGGTTGTATGAAACTGTCCTTAATACATCCTATCAGTGATATTGTCCTTTTCTTCACTTATCAAACTCCCCACTCCTAAATGTATTATTTTGTCATCAATCACTGCAAAAATGGTAAGTCAGACAACAAAATCTGTAAAACTGTTCTTAAAGGGGTACACCAGAGATGTTTTTTTTCTAAGTCAACTAGTACCACAAAGATAAACAGAATTATACATGACTTCTTTTTCAAAACTCAAGTCTTCCTGCATTTATCGGCTGGTGTATGCCCTGCAGGAAGAGGTGTATTCTTTCCAGTGCTGACAGAGTGCCACCTGCAATCAATAGTACAAATATAAGAAATTGTAATATATCTTAACAGAGAAAAAAGTGCCTTTTTGTATAAGCACTTTTTTTTGTGTGTACCACATATTGGGTTGATAAACTTTTTAAAAACAGTTTGGAACAGGGTGAAATAAAAATATTCTGCCATAGTTTTAAGGCTTCATACCAAACGTATATATTTTATTTTACTAAAACATTATTTTTATTTGTTTTGTATGACCTTTTTTCTTTAATTATTTGGTGAACAGTATTTTATTTTTCCAGGATGAGCTGTAGGTTTTTTTTTGTATTATTTTACGGTAATTATGACTTTTTGTTCACTGTGTACCCCATTATGTGGGGACGGCAAGGCAACCAAAAATGTACAGATACAGATACTTAATGTGATTAATCAGGTTCATTTTTATTTAGTATGATAAATGGAAAAGGGATTTCCAATTGAATATGTTTATATTCAATTTTTGTTTTTACTTTTACTTACCCTCCCCCCTTGCCTAAATGTGTTGGTATTGATTCTAGGCTAAACAGCTAGGATCAGAGGTATCTCTGATCCCAGCTGCTAAGGGCAAGTGTCAGTTGTATACCACAGCTGTGTATAAAGCATGTCAGCATATTCTTTGCCTGATATTTTGATGAACAGGTATCCCAGATGTGTCTCCTGATGTAACAAAAAAGACCCAATCCCATCCTTGCCTCAATAATCTGTTATATGTGCAGATATAAGAGTACAAACCTAGAGCTTACTGCAAACATCTGTTTACTACCTAATTCTGCTTTAGGCTTTTTCCCACTTTTTCAAAGGCAGCCAACTCTTTATATAGACGGACGCTAATAATGATTATGATCTTGATTAGCGTCCATCCATATAACGAGGCGGCCACCTTTGCCCAATAAGAACATAGCCTTATCAGGTGACATTGGATCCCTGATTAGACTTAATTTTTCCATCTGTATAGTAATGACACGCACAGTAATATAGCTTAATGCTCTTTTATATTAGACTTTTACTGGTTACTAATTTGTTTTTTTGCTTCCATCACATAAAATTTCTTTGGCACTTCAGCTTCAGTGTGTGACCTCTTCTTGTAGAGCGGTCTGTCTCTGAAGCAGACTTCCCCTTATAACTCTAATGAATCATGCACTGTGTTTACCCCCTTAGCCTCCGCTTCAGGCTATACTAATGCCTTTTGAAGATGAAATCAAGAGTTGACATTTCAGGGTGGTGTTAAACAAGATGATTAATAATTTACGAGGAGATGATGGATGAATAAGAGATTCTGAGTATATTGCCGAATAGACTGTGAGTTCAATAGAAGCGTAGAAGGGGAATAGGCCCTCCATGTATGAACTCTATTAATGATGTAGGGCAGGCTCCGAGGATAAAATAAAAAAGAGGTGTTACTTTGGATACTTTAACTCTACAAATAGTAGCTTATATTCTATAACATATCATCCATGCCTTTATAAATATATTTGGATAAGTTGGACCTATATACTGTAATTAACCTATTCAGGATTATGATAGTTTTGGGCCTTCCTGCCTAGAGCAAAATTTCATTTTTTATTTTTAATTTTTTTAATGTTTTGTTTCTTAGTCTATTCCAAAGTGTTTTGTTTCTTCAAATGTTGCGTTACGTCTCACTCACACGTTCAGTGATTTTTCTGCCACGTGATGTGTGGAAAATCTTTGTGATCCGTGGAAAATCATCCATATTTGCATCCATAATTGCATCCATTTCCATATCTGTTTCCGTAAAATGTGAACAGTACTAGTTTGCATAGATTTGATCCGATTTTTTACATCTGTGTCTATTGGTAATCCGTACCGCAATCACAATCCGTACTAGAACATGTCCTTTTTTTTACGGAATGGATTACTAATAAAAATTAAAACGGACTGTGTGAATAGCCCAATATAAATCAATGTGCTCTAAGTTGAACCGTGATTACGGATCCGCAATTACAGACAACTTTACACAACGTGTCTTCCAAGTTATTTATAATAGGAGAGGATATCAATTTATTTTGTTCTTTTAGGGGAAAATGGTCATACAGCACAAAAATTAAATTTTTTAAGATTTTGTTTATGTATTTTTTTTTTTTTTAGAACCCCTAAAATATCATTTATGGGGTGAATTTGTGGGGGGAATACAACCCCGCAAATTTTGGGGGGTTCTGTGTTTACGTAATGCACTTTATGGTAAAATTCACATGATATGTTTATTCTATAGGTCTGCCCGAATACAGCAATATGCATGTTTACATAGCTTTTCTAATGTTTTACTATTTTTATTAACAGTAAAACTTATTTTTTTTCAAATAGGTATATTTAAAATGGCCCCATTGTAACTCCTATAGCGCTTTTATTTTTTCACCTACATGGCTATATAGATGTATTTGATCACTTTTTATTATTTTTTTTAATATATAAAATGTAATTAAAAATCTGCACTTTTTCTGCGTTTTTTAACGCTTTTTGTTCACGCTGTTCACAGTGTGGGAAAAATATTGTTTTATTTTAATAGATCGGACAATTACAGACGCTACAACATATAATATGTTTATTTATTTTATTATTTTTATGTGTTTTATTTGGGAAGGAAGGTGATTTCAACTTTTATTTAGGGGGCTAGAGGGGCTTTGGTACATTTTTAAAAACATTTATTCATTTTTTTATCACTTTTGAAGTTCCCTTAGGGAACTTTTACTTGGATGCATTGGATTGTATGCACTGATCACTGCTAAGACTCGATCTTCTTTGCATGCCTCCAGGCCCTTTCTGCTAAAGGAAGCCCTGGACATGGAAACAGTGCTTCTGCATTCAAGAACACAGCACTCAGTAAGAGCCAGTCACTTTCGGCAGAAGCTTTCTTTATGATTCTCATTTAGAAAACATGCATGCTCAGCCAAGCTGAGCAGCTATGTGTAAGGGTGCCTTTACACAGAGAGATTAATCTGACAGATTTTTGAAGCGAAAGCCAGGAACAGACTAAAAACAGAGAACAGGTCATAAAGGAAAGACTGAGATTTCTCCTCTTTTCAGATCCATTCCTGGCTTTGGCTTCAATAATCTGTCAGATAACTCTCTCTGTGTAAAGGCACCCTAAGAGAAAGAGCTGTTAGCAGATCATATTCACAATATATTTTATGCATGCCTCAGGTATTAGTTGGCAACTCAGCAAAATACCTTGCTGACATATACCACACTATGTTCCCCATGAGCTCATTGGGGCCAGTGTAATCAAACCGTGACCACATCTGGTCCATTTCCAGAATGTATACTTTGCCTGTGCTGGACTCAAAGGTGCTGACAAAGACAAAGCTTTTGAGCCGTGCACCAAAATGTATCAGTTCAGAGACAAAATCCAAGTAATATCAAAGGTCCATAGCTTGCAGTGAGAATTGCCATAGCTGTCCCGTCTTCTTGCTGAGTTTACTTGGACTTTGTCTATTTGTCAGTGAAAATTAATCACAGTGACACTAATGACTTCTTTCCCTCCGACTCCATCCAATGATTGGGAACTAATTTCACTGTAATAACATCTGACAATGTTAAGAAGCCAATCAATAGCCCCAGTATTGTCCAATTATCAGGGAAGAGACTCAGCGCCTGGTTGACTTCTTTATCAGTCCACTGACTAATAGCATGATCATTAACAAGTAGCTATTCTATCATTTACAGCCTGAAACCAATGAATAATAATAAGAATCTTATTAATGACCATATGACCCGTTTATAAAGTGAGAAACAATCTTATTCAACTGCTATGAAACCCACTTAAACTGACTAACTTGTTCCTGTGGTTCTTTAGCTGTTGCAAAACTACAATACCCAGACAGCAACATAGGAATAGTAGTTTTGCAACAGCTGGAGAGCCTTAAAGGGCAACTCTAGTGAATTTTTTTTCTTCAAAATCAACTTTTGTCAGAAAGTGACAGAGATTTGTAATTTATCTCTATTAAAAAATCTCAATCCCTGCATATCTTTGTCTTTGACATACTGAAGCTGATAATTACTGGAAGTCTTGAAAGTTTTTAATAGAAGTAAATTACAAATATCTTTCATTTCTGACACCTGTTCACTTTACATAGACATGCAGTTGCACATTGCTACCACTATGCTGATTATTGACTGAAGAGCTATCCGTGCAAGGTCCATCAGTCCATTTAATAATAATAATAATAATAATAATGTTTTATTTGTATAGCGCACACAGATTCCGCAACACTTCACTTATCTGTATGTTGTTGGATGTGGGAGGAAACCGGAGCACCCGGAGTAAACCCGCGCAAACACAGAGAGAACATACAAACTCTTTGCAGATGTTGTCCTTGGTGGGATTTTTGCTTGAAAACCCATTTTAACTCTTTGGATTTCTCAGTTTAGTCTCACTGCCAGGACAGGACTCTGTTAAACTTTGCCCACAGTTTAGTACAAACAGATTATTTTGCCATTAATGGTAGAAGTTGGGATGAGTCAGAGAATCTCTCTGTAATGACTTCTCTGGGATTTTCTATCTACAAAGTTATTGCCTAAATTCCTGAGTTTACCTATTAATTAGATACGTGAGGCTTTTAATCATTACAAAAAGCAGGTTATACAACTATAAGACTGCTGTTCTTGGTCAATATATAGTTTATGAATTAAAATAGGCAAAACACCCATTAAGAAAATGTATTGTCTAGATTATTTTTTATAGATAAGAGACAGATAATGTAATCTGTTCTTTTTTTAGTCTGTTTCTTATTTTTTTTGTACATTATTATATGAGTAGCCTGCGCTGTTTAAGGAGCATGAATAGAACATTTTTTTTTTTGGCATCATGTGAACACGGACTATGAAAAGTGATGCAGAAAGCTGCACCATGCAGTGGAGTCTAAGGGGGCGTTCGTTTTTACCAGAGCCTGCCGCAAGGCAGGTTGGGTTTGTTGCGGCAAGTGAACCCCAGGTCGCTATTACTGGTTTGGCTAGCTTGCGTAGCCGGGGGAGGTGCAACAGAGAGCATTGTAGACTGGCACAGCCAGGAACAGCAGGAAATACTGCAATGGTTAGGAACCACGGTAAGGAACCAAGGGGGGGGGGGGGGGGGTCATGGACACAAAAAACGGGAAGGTAACATGGGCAGAAACACTTTAATAGCGTAGGGAGGACAGGGCAACAAATATATATACATACATATATATACAGGTGGGCTACAAGGTAGCAGAAAATTATAATGATAGGATATAATGGATAGGAGGGCACTACTTGAAAGTGAACTGCACAGAAGAGCAAGTGTCATCTTATTACTAGGCCTAGTCGTCACAATGAAAAACATAATGATTTCTGGGTTATTTTGAAATATAGATAGGGTAAAACGTGAAGTAAAAAACTTGATTTAAACAATAGATGACATATTCTCTTTAAACAAAGTTTTTAACAATGGCTAATCAATTCACTAACATTATTTCCGAAAGAGAAACAGAATGCAAAACTAATCCTAAATGATATATAATGAATAACAGAAGATACAAAGTAAATAAATACAGTGATAAGATCCTTAAAAAGTGAAATATTTCAGAAATATGAACCAATAAATTATTTGAATATGAATAGATGCAGATCTAAACCGGTTGCCCAGAAGAATTGTGGTTGGTGGAGCATGTATCTCAGGTGTAAAGGCTGCCATGCACAAGCAATAGTTGAGCGCTGTCTCACTAGATCCATACACTGCTGAACGTTTATGTGTTGTGAATGAAGAGAGACTGTGCTCCTACCAAACTATTCTTGTGTTGACTTATCTCTCAGAGAACAAAAGGATAAGGCAGTCAGGAAAGGGTTCAGTACAAAGCAACAAATGAACACACACTCACTGATCAGTGATTTTTTAAATTGCTTCTGACTTCTTTACTCTTTCATATATTTCTTTCACGGACAATTACATGTCTCATATTGAGCAAAGTCATTTAAATTTTACATCACCCAGCGGCCGAATTGAACACACATGTGAGTCCCAGTTGGTAGGATCCCATTCACACATATATAGTCAGGAAAGGGTTAGCAGGCCCCTATACACATTACACAGATGGCCAGTCTCACAGGAATTGTCAGGTTTGTTAACTTATTTCTGTATGTACAGTATGTAGCCTATTTTCAGGGGACCCTCGGCAGTGGCAAAGCTTAGGTAGCCTGTACCTGAGAATGGCATAGTACAATAGATGCCTCAAGTAGGTAGATAATATCCCTCTTTAAGTAGATAACAGCCAATATAAAAAAAAATCACTCTTCTCCTCTCCGCTCTCGAACTAAAGCAGGGCCACCTCCTTTCCTGGTCACCTGGTGCAGGACTGTAGGGAGACAGGATATTACCAAATGTATGTACAGGGGCATGGTTTCGTCATCATCATTCATGTTACATTCATAGGGAAATAAATGTTTTCAACCCCTAAGAATTTTGTGCACGAATACAATCATCCCCCCAAACGTCACCCCGTTTCTACACCACTGGCCCTCTACAAACCACCTACCCAGTAACATATTTGTAATGTTTGTGGGGAGGAGGAACTAAATCTTTGCCCTATGTGACACATTCTACACCTCTGTAGGAGGGCATTGTCATAGCCAAAGATATCCTATATACTGCTACAATGATCTTTTTTTTATTATCTTGCACCTCTGTACATTACTTTATACATGTCTCCTAACCTTCAGCATCATAAATCCTTTCTTTATCTTGCCCTCCTTTCCAAAATAACTTGCCCTCTTTTGGTTTCGAAACTTTATAGGTAATGGATATGAAATAGTGGTAATATTCTCTGTGACGAATCTGTACTTAGTTCCACATATGTTCTGCAATATTAAAATTACAGAGCATTTTTTCGACCATTAAGGGACATATGTTACACTCTAATTGGCTAATACAGATCCGTGCTGGAGTGCTAAAGGTCATAATGACTTCTTTGCCCAGCAATTAAAGGCATTGCTGATCAGTTCCGGCCATTGATTCTGCTAACAAGCTTGCCACAGTTCCTTCTGGAATGGCTATTGTTTGACTAAAAAGATGTTACAGAGAAACCAAAGATTAAGCCTAGGTGCTTACAGTTACTTGTAACCAGTATAAGACATAACAGTAATGCCTTTATAGCATTACATTCTAAAGGTATTTAGATACATAGAATGGAGATATTGAATCTGTTCTATAGTTATATTCATGAAAAATACTTTGCCATGTACTTGCAATCCTTTTAAAGTCTCAATACTAGTGCATTTTACCTTAGGACTCAGCAATCCTTGTATCATTCCTTCAATATTGCTCCTGAAAGGTGACAACTGGGCGTTACCATTTACTTTGTCAAAAGGGTGTGTCCTTACCAAACCTGGCAGGCACTTTCTGCTCTTACATGGCCTGAGCCCACTTAGCTTAGATCGGTGCTCATCTACAGAGTATTGGGTGGGGAGTGCTGCATGAACGATTGCTGGATTGTTTGTGTGGTGCTTTGCTGCAATCAGGCAATAACCTCTATTACACGGGGAGACGTCCGGCTGATGACTGATGATGTTTTGACATGTTCAACTGACCCAAGTGTTTGCTTGTTCACTGGCTGACTACTGGTATTATTACACAAGCCCCCCTCGTAATAGGGCGCTTATTTGACAGAATCAGACTGTACAGACACACATAATTCTAGGAGGAATATCAGAGGAATAACAAAGGAACAGTATAATGCAAAGTTCTAAAAAAGAAAAAATAATAAGAAAAGATGCTCCAGAGCTGCTGTAGGACAGCAGACATTTCTGGCAACTAACAAGTAATCTTAGACCATTTTTTGTCACAACATTTTCTATGATGTTTTTCTGGCTTTGTAACTTCAGATCTTAGCTGAAAGTCCATAGGGGAATATAAAACCTACTACAAACAATGATTTTAAACAGTGGTGTGTGAAGGTTTCTTTGTTTTTGTGATACTTTCTCACATCCAAATTATACAATTTAAAGAGAAATAATTTAATCACATTAGTGCAATGTGAAAAACACAAAAAAGGCAACAGAAAAGCAGGTCCTAAAACACATTACTGTGCAACTATACAGAAAAAACTGCAACAAAAAGCCAAAAAGGCACAAAGCGTGTGTGATGGAAACCTAAATCTGTTCCTACACAGTGAGACTTTTTTTTTTTACAGGTTGAGGCTATTTTCACACAACATAAGTTCAGTAGTAATCATGGACAATTTACAACTGAACCAATATTGTGCTGCAGGCTAAGGGAATCCCGGCCGCAGTGTATATACACATAGTCATTGAAAAGCGGCCGCAGAGAACCTGGATGTGCCTGCATCCCCATTCATCAAAAGTGACGATCATCCGGCCGATACTGCAGTAATGGACTGGAGTCTTCACCATGTGAACATGGCCTGAATTGTGATGTGTAAGGCCCTATTTACACGTCCGTAGTTCTGTCCTCAGTTACAGACCTGCCATGCAGACAGAACATAGAGCCAATAGATTTCAAAGACCCAGTTCACATGTCCGTATGTGTGTACGGAGCTGCGATCTGTGCCGCAAAAAACCCACAGGTCCTAGTGTGCATTCATAGTACAGTCCACGGTCGCAGGCTGCACTATGGATGTGTGAATGGGGCCTTACTGAACATAAGTCTAAAGAAGGAATTTTTCACTTGTAAAAAGATGAAATTTTTGCTCAAAATAATTATTTTCTATGAACGCTGTATGTTCCTCCAATACTAATGTGCCCCTTATTATTGGCATCCTAACAGTACAGGATTCCTCCCAGGGTGAGAGGTGGAGAAGGACACCTGCTGTAGCCAGCTGTTTATCAGCCAGAAATTGATCTGATGTGAGGACTGTGAAGAAGATGTATCAGAATAAAACCTCCCGGGACACAGAGAGAATAATCATTGATCATAAAATAGCAAAAAAGCTAAATCATGGAAGAGGATATAAAATTGTATGTGGCTGCCACTTTTTTTTTACATGTATCGCCAGCTTGAAACTTACTCAAATACATTATTTTCTAGTCCCGTTTTTATTCATTTTTATGAGTCTGGAACCACATAACCTTAAACAGAAAGTGTGATCTAGCCTTTCTTTTACTGATTAGAGGCAGTAAACTTGTTCTTTTTTCTAATTTGTTTCTATTTTTTTTATGGAATTTTTTTTGTACATTGTTATGGGGACTGCTATCTTGCCTAAGCAGTTTTTAACAGCATTTATTGTCATGCTTTGTGGCAATCATGAAATACCGCCACAAAAACAGTGTGATTTCCAGCCTTACGATTGTTGCTGTTATATATTTATTTATTTTTAACCAAAGTCCACTTGCATTATGAACAGTGAGCTGATTGTTAACTTGACTCAAGTACACTGGTGTACAAGTTTGTCATGGCTGCAGACGGTCCACGGCCGCGCTTGTGTTCCCCAGCACCCAGCATTTCCTCTCTGCAGCTCAGTGGTCTCCAATATTTAAGCCAGCTTCTTCCTAGGGGTCATTGACTATCTTGTCTTATGGTTACTAGTCCCTAACTATGTTTTGTCTCCCAGCTGCCCCGACCTCCTTGCTTAGTTCCCGACTACACTTCTCTGCCACCTACCCTGACCTTACTGCCTGTCCCTGACTATGACTCTGTTCTTGCATTTGCTCTTCGCTCCATCACGTCCACCTCTAGAAGCAAGTCCATCGCACCTTGCAGTGGGCTCTGGTGAAAACCAGTGGCCTCTTAGACTTCACTCTCTGGTGTGGCTTCTACCATCGCTTGTGCTTTCTCAGTGGATCCATTACCTCAGGTCATTACAAGGTTTCAGTATTACTTGTCATTTATGTAAATGGTCCTAGAGCTTTCTGTGTATAAGTATGCATCAACTACTGGGTAAGACTGCCCACATGACCACTCAGCCCACAATGAACAGAAGTAAATCAATGAAAGACAAGTTATCCTGGAACCTTTCCCGCAAAACTATATATCATTCTGCTCAGCTCCTCCTGCTGTATAACCTGATGGCTGCAGATTGGACTGCATTTTTAACTTGAAAGTGATTAGGGATGTGACTGAATACGGCTGATGTCACCCATGGTGTTTTCTTTATGTGGCATTTCTTTGGGTGTTTTACCAGCGTTATTTTTGCCTAATTTTTGACATTTACACTTCGCTTATCTGCTGCAGATTTGATGTTGTGTTTAGCTATGTAGTTATACTGATTTGTAGCAGATGCGCTATGTGTGAATATGCCCTAATAATAGCATGAAAGTCAATCATAAAATAAACAATGCCTATTCTTTGATATTTTTCTTCACTTTTTTTTGGAAACACAACATGCTCTAAGCGTGTTTTTTTTCCAGGGCAGTTTGTGGTGTTTTTCTCTGGCTAAATTGTTCTAATAATGATATATGAACTTATTCTAAATGACTCACTCAGATTTTTTTTTCCATTTTTATTTGAGTGAAAAGCAATAAAACCCATAATTTATTCACTGGGTACTTACAATAAGCTGCGGTTTAGAAAATACCAGTTTATCTTAACAGAGCAAGGTAAGATTTCAGCGCTTTGAAGATATCACAACTCAACAAGGAACTGTATACTAATCGAGTAGACTTATGCTGCGTTTACACGAAGTGATAATTTGGCCAATCGATCGTTTAACGATTTTGAAGCAACAATTTGGTTTTTATATTGATCAGCATTTAGACAAATAAATCGTTAGAAAAATCGTTAGCATATTCGTAAGAAAAATTGTTAATGCAATGGTTTTTAAGATCGCTTAAACCCATCTTTTACATAGGATGAATCTTTGAGAGACTGTGTACACAAAACGATCTGCGAATTATTAGCGAACGATGAACGACGATTTGAGAACATGTTGAAAGATCAAAATGAAGGATTTTTCGCTCATCGCTTGATCGTTTGCTGTGTTTACACAGAACTCTTATCACTCAAATGCAATCGTTATTGCAAAAATTCGAACAATAATCGTTCCGTGTAAACGCAGCATTACATTAACTGCTAAAGGGGTTCGTTGACTTTCCTATTTGTTAGAAGGTTCACTTAGCAGTAAGCTGATCAAAAAAACTATTAATTGTATTCTTTGGGGAAAAATGACAGTAAGTGGTAATTTCTATGCAGCATCTTAAAGATGAAGATGAAGATCTCAGCCGCTGCAGCCTGGCGCGCGCGCTGAGAGATGAGTCCAACACCCATAGAGAATGACGGAGCGCTGGACGGTCATTCTCTATGGGTGTTGGACTCATCTCTCAGCACGCACGCCGGGCTGCAGCGGCTGAGATCTTCATCACCCGACCACCTCCAGAAGCGCGACCCGGCGGGATTAGGTGAGTATAGGGGGCTCTAACGGGGGGTCGGGAGCCTGTCACCCCGGCACGGGCGGTGACAGGTTCCCTTTAAAGAGAAAATAAAGAATTAGGGTCCTATTACACCAACAGGTTTTTCTGACAGATTTCTGCAGCCAAAGCCAGGAATGGATTTGAAAAGAGAAGAAATCTCAGTCTTTCCTTTGTGACCTGTTCTCTGTTTAGAGTCTATTCCTGGTATTGACTTCAAAGATTTGTCAGATAAATCTGTTGTTGTAATAGGGCCCTTACACAGAGTTCATTCACATCAATAAGTTTCCTATATAAGGGCCAGTTCACACTGAGCAACATCATCGGAATTCCGCGGCGGAGATCTCCGCCGCGGAATCCCGCCGTGCTCAATGTGCTGCTGTAAGTGAATGGAGAGGGCACGCGCTCGTCCGCTGCCGCCGCTCCCCGCTACCGCCGCTCCCCGCTCAAAGAACTAACATGTTAGTTCTTTGAACGGAGAGGAGAGGGAGCAGACGAGCGCGCCCTCTCCATTCACTTACAGCAGCACACTGAGCACGGCGGGATTCCGTGGCGGATATCTCCGCCACAGAATTCTGACGATCTTGCTCAGTGTGAACTGGCCCTTATACAGAGCAGGAAAGGGCAGGTCCTCCAGAGGGAGAGACACTCTTTGTAACCCCTCTCCGCATTGAACAAGAGATGAAGAATCCCTCAGAGGCCCCTAGCAGGGTAAATAAAAAAATTTAAACTGGACAAACCCTTTAAGACTGACAATGTTGTGTATGGTAACTGTGCTCCAGGTCTACCATAGTTTTATAACACGCTATGGTCTGTGTGCCATACTTTGTAATCCAATCCATTATCAAAAATTTGCAACATTTCTACATCAGTAAAGTGGATGTATGAGCACGATAAATTCCCTGCCATGTGACACGTGCCTCAATGTGACATTATACAAGGATTGCCAAGCAGATGCCTCAATGTTATATTATACAGAATGGGACAGACAAGCAGATTTTGTACATGATATTGTATACATAAATTGTTAATATGGACCTTTCTCATACATATACAGTGGAGATGGGAGACGGAGGATAACTGTTAGGCTACGCGCACACGGAGCAAAAGTGGCGGAATTCAGTGGCGGATTCCTCTGCTACGGAATGCTGCTAGTCTCCCTGTCATAATGACAGTCTATGGGAGGCTTGCACTCCTCTCTCAGCGCTGAGGAATGAACATGTTTATTCTTCAGCGCGGGGAAAGGAGGAGCGCGGGCCTCCCATAGACTGTCATTACGACAGGAAGGCTGACGGCATTCCACAGCGGAATTCCGCCACTTTTGCTCCGTGAGCACGTAGCCTTAGCATAGAGAATGCTCTCCTGTCTGTCAGTCAGGTTTTCTGTCTTTATCCTATAAGCACTCTGCAGGTGATTTTATAGGAAGCCCTATAACCTATGTACATTTTTGAATATAAAAGGATAGAGGAAAGCTTTATTAATCTAGGGAACATATAAAGTGTGTGCATATGGTCACAAACTTGAACCTACGCCCTATGGAAATGTGCCAGATATTGAAGGTTAAACAAGATCATCAGGTATGCATCACATTCTCATGGTGATGACTGTATTCTGAACGCCTGCCTTCACAATTTATAGGACATTTTCCAGCAAATTCAATTTGTACCTTTTCTATAGTTTTGAACATAAATTGGAAAGTTAAAAAAAGCACCTTTAGCTTTCTAGGGTTCCCGAAAGCAGATTGTAGGACCTCAGCTAAACAAACAGGTGACACTTTATTACTGTAAGTCAGGCTGAGTTTACAAGAAGCAATAAAGATTCCCAGCAGAACAACATTAGGATATTTCATTATGTAGATGTCAATCTGAGCTGCTTTCATGTGTAGAGAATGCTTGAATGGAAACAGGAAAATCCTCCATACCCCATAGATATATTTCCTTTTCTGTCACCTTCAGTAGTATTGGATATACGACTCTTGTGTACTCCTCCGGAAGCATCCCCACAGTCTCTGACACTGGCAAAGGAGTGCTGACAATTCTGACAGTACAGAGAGTTACTATTGACATGAGGAATTGTAACACTCATCTGTCAATTTATTCGTACATTTCCAGGATGAATATAGAGAAATGAAACAATATAGAGAACATATGATATTCCGATACCTTACAAGTTCATGTTTACATGTATATATTGCAGCTATATAATAGAGACTACATCCCCCCAATACTACTGCTTGAACTATGGTCTGACCCAGACAAGCACCCTACTATATGGCTCCTTATAAGAATGGACATGTTACACCTAATAAAAAGCTGTCTGTGACTATCATAGCAGGTACTTAATTGACCATATCCAGTTTTAAGCAAATTGGATATTATGTTATAATCCAATGATCTGACAGATGACTTGATGTGAATCCAAAACTAGATAATGTGAGATATAAAAATACTTTATCCGTGACTGATACTGATGTATAACTGTAGCCATTTCCACGGGATGCTTTGACACGCTCATTACTCCACCTTATATAACTTATGAATTAATCACCTACTGTCTTCCCTAATCAGCTCTCTACTATAGGCGGATGTCATAAAGCCACCCAATCAACCAATTAATAGATCAATAAGTCAGCCGCCTGACGGGGTCACATATTTTTTTGGAGACCATTATAAATCATGAAAACAACAGTAACCAATCCAAAGAGTGTGTTGTGCTCTTAAAGGAGGGTCTTATCAATATTTACCTAGCTTATCAGTATGAGAGTGAGCCCTCAGCATAGGATGGATCAATCAGCTACAAGAGTCAACACTCCAGTCTGCCATAGCTGACCCTCTAAGCTGATTGATGGACCAGGATCTAAGCCGCCCAGGAATGTACTTATAAATGGCAGACTGGTATTATTATTGCTTCTCAGACATGAAAAGTAATAAATTAGCTGAATAAATCCATCATGGCTTAAAGGTCTCTCCATAACTCAGTCCTACCATCCAAAACAGAATTTGTTGATATCTAATGGTTTAACCCCTTCAGGACTGGGATAATTTGGCATTGAGGACAAGAGCCCATGTTTCAAATCTGACCTAGCTCTGTAATGCTTTAACTTATTCAAGCGATTCTGAGTACTTTTTTTCATGACACATTGTACTTTAGGTTAGTGGTAAAATATGGCCTATATCCGTACTTTTTTTTGTGGAAAACACCCAAATTTAATTAAAAAAAAATGTAATTATAAAACTTTCTGCAGTCATTGTGATATTATATTATGTTATTTATGTGATAATGTTATTGCAAGCATCAGTAGACATGCAGCAATACCAAATATGTGTATGTTTTAGTCTACTTTATGTGCATTGGGGGACTTAGGGGGATTGTGTGTTTATTTTTTTTGTGTGTTTTCTTTAATTTTACATGTTATTTTATTGTCTCACTAGTGGACTTGAATTTGTTATTGTCTGATCACACATATAATACACTACATTGCCGTTCTGAAGTGCCTTAGGGAGAGCCGGAACATGCTTTCATAGCCAGGACATCAGATGCCTCAGTGAGACCTCTGGCATCCATGGCTACCATCAGGTGTCTGCGATCGCTGAGCAGAACCCTGAAGGTGAACACAGGGAGACTTAGGCTTCTGTCTTTCCTTCTAGATTTTGTGGTCGCACTGATGCGATTCTGGTCCCAACAGTTGCAGCGGGTGACAATATCAGACATTACAGAGATACACATGTAACTATACAGTCAAACATAAAGCGTAAGGGCCCTGCTTGCAGGAGCTTACATTCTATGAGAAGAGGCTTCGAGACAATAAGCAGAGGGAAAAAATATCACAATAATGTCCATGAGTCCTTTTGGCAGAAATTATGTATAGAAACTTTTATGCCATAGACCCATGTAGCCACAGCCAACTTGATTCTCTTCTCATAAGGAGCTGCTTACCGTATCTCCAGTCTTTATGCAAGGTGCTATACCCTATTGGCGCAGCATGCCACACAATGTACATGTCAAAGACCCTGCTCCTATAGACAGAACAGCAAAGGATACAGAATTGTACACTTTGACGCTCACTTAATATTTACTGGTCTGCACAGCAGTCAGCTTGGAAAATATGGAGACTTGCCACACACATTGGTTGGACAATGTGAATGGGTAAGCATGCAGCACAGTGTATGTATCGCTGCTTACATATACTTGGCTGAATCAGAATGCACAGGGCAGGTGTGAGCACTTATGTTTGCGGTACTTCTGATGCTGCCTATTTTGCTTGATGAGGCAAAGCACACATGTGTATGTGTGAATTGGGATGAATTGTTGGCTGAACAAGCGTTAGCCTATGTGATTTCTAATATATTTTCAATTTATTACATCTACCAGTAATGACTCCTTACTTCAGAAAAACAACTTCTCTGTAATCTGCTCTTAGGGGAAATATATCTTTAGCAACAGAGAGACCAAGACACAACACAGGAAGTGGAGGTGGTGATTCATGTCCACTCTATGAGAGAGAAAGAGAATGACCCTTGGTTGGGTGCATGAAAGCTTAGGCCTTTTTGTACATCCCCCAGGTAATTTGCACTTTCCATGAAAGGTAAATTGAGGCTTCCCTCTCATCTCAGCAGCAGCAATGCAAGTGTTTAGTTTAACCCCTACCTAGTTGTTCTGCTGCTGTATCTACAAGGTCCTGCCTATTGTATCTAGTCTCTCCCTTTCCCCTCCTTTTAGTCTGCAGTTTTTTCTTCAACAGCAGCTCAGTGCTTGGTGTAACCCTATTTTTCATTCCTCAAATATAAACTTACAAAACTAGTGCATCAATAACCC
Source organism: Dendropsophus ebraccatus (assembly GCF_027789765.1). Taxonomy (NCBI): domain Eukaryota; kingdom Metazoa; phylum Chordata; class Amphibia; order Anura; family Hylidae; genus Dendropsophus; species Dendropsophus ebraccatus. The sequence continues at coordinate 89,154,329 of NC_091459.1, forward strand.
CTTCTTCTCCCACATGCCATCCAAGGTGTAAAGGATCGCCCAAAACAATGCCAACCTGTTTAGTGCCTTTTATCAGCACTATGTGATAACATAGCAGGGGGAAGTAGGTCTTGTGCTGTGATTGGACAGACAACTAAGGAGGTAGGCAACTTGTGTTTCTTACAAACAACCCAGCTCTGGTCTTGAATAAGAAATTGCTGTGCACCATGGAGAGGACTTTCAGTGTCTCAACAGCAGCAGTGAGAGCACTAACATCCCCCACTGTGAATGGTTAATGTAACCAAACCATGGAAGTTTAAAAAATCTTTTGAACCTTTGAAATCAGCAAAATGGAGAAAACAGAGGGTTGTGCCTGATCCAGATCCATAAAACAAGAAGTAAAGCTGTATACTGATGAAAGACGACTGGAGCCTGCAATTGTGAGGTGTATGAGAAACTGCTCTGTAGCAGGAAAATGGCAAGCCATAGCTGTATCCAGTGTACACCAATCCGCTGTTGCTTTTGTAGCAGTATTCCTTCTTTTTTTAACATTTACTGTACATTTTAAATTTTTTTGCACACCACTAGACCAGTCTATGAGTCTCTTATGTTAACATAAAACAGAGCCCTGACCCCAATGAGGCATTAGAGAGGTGGCCATAGAGAATAAAAACATTTTTATCAATTACAGGTTATGAATTGCTTGCAAAAATAATTTACCAGTTCTTTTCTTGGGGTTCCTGCTAAACATCTGCTGATAGTGGGAGAAACTTATAAAATTTATTATAGAACAATTCAAGGCTGTAAATAAATAATTCAAATATCGGATCCATTTCCTTCCTTGTCTTTCCCACTGCTCTTCAGATGTTCTTAGTAAGTGTACAGATTGAGGAGGTCCTGATAGTTTTCCATTAATGTGAATTTGATACCTGTGGCGTGATGTGTTTATCCATGGTGGAAAAACTCCAGATGTCACTGTGAAATGGTACAAATTGCCTGGATCTTGTCTCATGTCCAAAAGAAGAAGGATTTATCATCGGAGTAGGTTACTGGCATCAGAAGAACGGTTTTACTGGCAAAATTGTTTGGGATGAGTGAGTCTCCCGGATTTTTTTTTCAAGTAGATAAACTCATACAGCTACCAAATAATACCAGTAAACAAGAAGCAAATATTATTACCATCATTGTTACCATCATATTACTAATGACAAAATCCAGTATACTGAATTGGTCATAATGATGAACTCACTGTAACACACCTACATGTATTATGGATTGCTAGCAGTAGTGTGTTGGGTAGTGTATATGTGTTGGGCAGTGTATATTAACAAGCTAAGTTTGGAAATAAGTAAGGCACGACTAAAGGTCTTCATACATCTTATAGCCTTGTCAGCTTTGACCACCGCTTGCGTCGGGTTTAGCCGCCAGGTGTATGGGGCTTTCCTAATCGACCACTGATGGATATTGATGGTGAAGGAGTTGGGTCTGATGGAAAATAATTGCCAGACCCTGGGAGATATAAGCCGCAGTCAGAGCTCTCAGGCTGAGGCTTACACCTTCCCCATAGTGAACATTGGATTGCTCGGACGCGCCAAACACTCCTGTGTATCGAAAGGGCTGGTGGCCGACAGGAAAGATAACTGATGGTTGAATATTCGTTCGATATTCAGTTTTTGAAGGTCCACGGGGACCTTAAGAATCTGTTATAGATTGGAATATTTTGCTTTTATAATTTATTGATCAATAGTGACTACATGATAGAAAAGATCACACACGTGAACGTAGATGTATAATTATTATGTGTTCATTATTTGTGCAGAATCAACACAATAATAAATAATACTGCCAAATAAAGCAAATTAAAAATATATCCTTCAGTAGGACTCTACACACACTACATAGGTATAAACATTTGATGTGTTTTTTTTTTTTACTAACACTGATATCACAGGTTTAGAACAACTTTGTAGACCTATCATCTTGCCAGATAGCAGTACCACCCTTTCCTCATCATCACCATGCTTTGATCAATAGGATCTATTCATTTTGCTTATTACAATAAAGCTTTTAGCAGCAGAAAAGGAGGTGGGTGGATGTCCTCAATGGGCAAATGGCACTTGTACCCTGCAGTCTTTTGTGTCATGGACCCTTCACTGGAAGGTGGGAGAGGGCTTTCTTCCTCCACAGAGGTCTTTGTGTGTGGGGATAGACGTAAGGTAGAATGACACGAGTAGGCGTCAGGGCAGAGGGTCCAAGAACACAACCACAACAAAAAACATCCCCCAACCTGGCTTTTCAAGAATATATCCAATGTCTTTCCTGAGAAATTGCTTAGGCTGCAGACCACTTGTGGGGATAACACAGTTCACACTAAACTAAGCCTACTAGTATAAGAGATCAATATAAAAACAAAGTATAACAAGTGCATGGTATAAACATTGCTATTAAGCTGGTCTGAGAACTAAATAAACAACTAGGAAAAAAACATAAAGACCAAAATTTAAAAATATACAAACAAAACGTGCAGTGATAGAAATGTTCTTGGAGCTTTACATCACTCCTCTGTGGGTATACATCTTTATTATCAAACTATAATATCTGTGCATAGCTTACTTTTACTGTATACTCTACACTGGAATATACCTCTGCTATAAGGTAGTCCATATTAGTATAGCAAAAGACCTGATCAACATCAGTCTTACTTTATAATAATAATAATAATAATATTAGTTTATAATAATGTAGTGGAATAAAAAACTTTTATATAGTTTTATCTCTAAACCTGTTAAGAGATCAATTCTATCGATAACTTTACTTTTGCTTATGGCTATTGCTTTGGTATTATATATAGTACTTTATATGAATAGCTATACTACCAAAAAATAAAACATCCTAATGTGTGTTTATTCAGAATATATAGGACAGCCATTCCCCCCCTGTCATCACTAGGCTCTTCTTCATCCAATAATTCAGTATAAATACTATAGTGAAGACACTATGGCTTGGTGCCTCTCTAGCAACTACATACTTTGTGGACACTACTTCTGGAACACATCTTTCATGATCATTGGCTCATAAATTTAGGAGAACTGTCTGTTACTTTGTTTAATCTTGTATCTGTTCTTGTTTATAGAAATCGTCTTCCTAAGAATAAACATTCCCAATGATGTCCCGTAATTAGACGTCTTCACTGAACATCACAGAACACATCTGAATTTTGTTATGGAGAACATTAAATTGCTAGATTTCTTTTCTTTATTGTCCTTCCATGAATGCAGAAACTTAACGGTTCTTTAAACAATAAAACCAAATTATTTTTTTGTTATGCAGTAGAAAATTTTGATATTTATTTATTTATTTAAAATTTTGATCAAAAGAACATTGTCCCTTAAGAATAAGGATATTATTACCTTAAGGCCAAAGAAGTTAGAAGTAAATAGGCTTGCATTTGTGTAATTAGAGTGTTGACCGGAGTGCTCCGATGAATGGCACCTCTCTGAGGACCTCATTCACAATGGGGATGTGTGGGTAGATACCCACTCCAGCTGGAAGTGATGTGGTAAATTAACAAAAAAAATTCTGAAGACATCTGTATAGCTGAGAAAAAGTGGATCCAAAGATATACAATAATAGGAGTGATCTGAAAGTCATTTATCACAACAGTGACACTAATGGTACACACATCAGCCATGAGGCCTCGAAGCATCAAATCCGCCCGCGCATTGTCAATCTAGTTTGGCATTGGCGCTTTGTGTACTCTGCCACCACTGTTTTCCTTCTCATTACTTCCTTGGCTTGCTGCGCTTCAACAATGCTATCCCCCCTCCTATCGTCAATTACTTTTTTGGGGGTTTGTACTTGCGCAGCCAGACGTATCATCCGAACACATTCATGCTATGACAATAATTCTTGCGGCATTGCCAGATTGGCCATATGTCGTATGATATCATTAGGTCATCCGTGTCAGCGTTCTAAGTTGTGGGAGTGACAAATTGGGGGGCCCACTGCTGTCTTGTGTCTGCTTATTGCTTCTTTCTCACGGTTTCAGCTTGAAAGGTTTTTTCTTCCGACACCACATTTTGTGTAAATTTTAGTGTTTACAAATCAAGTTCTTGAAGTGTTTTCTGAAAAGGCAAAAAGTGTTTGCTTGAGGACTTGCTTTATAAAATGTCTTTGTCATGCCTCGGAGTGCAAAGTAGGCGTCTACTAAATCCTGTGCCACCACTTTCTTTTGAAAACTATTCCGCTTAGCCGTGCCAAAAATCTATCACGTTCATATACAGGATGGAACTTGAGTTCAGAGCTAGCGATATATAGGCATTTCTACTAGAATGAAGTTGTGGTGGAACATTTATTTTCTTTTAACTTTCAGTATAATTTTTTTTCTGGAATGTTGGTGATAGAAATACAAACAAATATTTGCCTTATTTCTTGTACACCATTTATATTTATGACTTGAGCTCAATTGTTTTACTGTATACTTAATTAAATATCTTAAAACTTTTCTCTCTTTCTTGACCTTAAAGGGGTACACTGGAGAAGGGAGATGCTAGCAAATTAACTGGTGCCAGAAAGCTATACAGATTTGTAAATGACCTCTATTTAAAAAAACAACAACAATCTTCTAGTACTTATCATCCGTTGTATGACCTATATTTCATGTAGCGTTTCCAGGGAAACACAGAGCTCCCTGATGCCCCCTCTGTCTCTATCAGGGAATATCCAGAGCAGGAAAGGTATGCCATGGATATTTTCTACTGTTCTGGATAGTTCCTGATATGGACAGAGGTGGCAGCAGAGAACCCTGTGTCCAACTGGAAAGAATACACCACCTCCTGCAGGACATACAACAGCTGATAAGTACTGAAAGGTTTGAGTTTTTTTTAATAGAAGTAATTTAAAAATCTGTATAGCTTTCTGGCACCAATTGATTTTAAGGGAAACTGACAACATGGATATACTTAAATCAGTGCTGACAGTTTCTAGATGACTATAAGACAAGCATTGCATATATACCTTTAGCGATGCTGTGTGATCCAACATCTTCCGTAAAAATGTTCTTCATTTTGGTCTGACAGTGTCATGGGGTCGGGTCACACATAGCAGATTTTTGTGTAGAATTTTCTGCTAAAAAATCATATTAAACGCACTTATGCTGGCTAAACATTGCACAGATCCTCCATGATTCCATGTCACTGCCATTCCAGTGCCCATCAGGTCCCTGCTGATATGTGGCAGATCTTAAGTCGCATATACTTTTGGGGAACAGTTAAGTTGTCAATAAAAAATATAAAGGATATGGCAGTATTATAAAACTTCCTTGGGCATAAACTGGAAAGTGACTTTGGAAAGAGGGTAGGGAGAAGTTCACCTAAGGTAACTATGAAGGACTTTCCATGGCTGAGAAGAGAACACAAACATGGCACCAGATTTATCACCGTGGCTCAGCGTGTTTTCCAGTAATCGGCCTTTTTTAACACATTGCTGCTGGTGCATATAAAACAATAAACATGTTATCCTTAACTGTCCGTGCTCCCTCTGTGTTCTCCTCTGGTATCGCTGGTGTACCCTGCTTACTGCAGAGCCTCCACTTCCAAGATAAACTCGTCTCAGGAGTGACAGTCCGCTCAGCAAATCACTGGCCGCAGAGCTGTCCTGTATCAGTCAGTCATTGGCTGAGCAGGCTCTCACTCCCAAGAGGAATTTGTCTCGGAAGAAAAGGCGCTGCAGTCAGCGGGGGACACTGGCAACACCAGAGGAGGACACCAAGGGAGCACGGACAGGTAAGAAAAACATTTTTATTGTTTTATATGCACCATCGGACAACCTCTGTAAAACCCAGAAGTAGTTTAATACTGTTTGGTCTAATTTTGCACCATCTATTAGTTGGCTTAGTTTTACACCAAAAATGAAAATTACTGTCTGGTAAGTCATTCTTCTTTGTCAATCTAGACATAAAAGAGCCCAAAACGTGTCAAAAACATGTTGAAAGTGAGGCACCGTTCATGTAAGCAAGTTTTTTTTGGTAGAGGCCTCTTGGAAAAATATTTGGTGGAAACCCTTATTCCACCTTGGCACTCAGACCACTCCTTACCCTCTATCACAAGTACATGCATGCATGCCTAAAGCCCTCTGCTCTAAATCCTGGGGAGAACCACACACAATCAGCCTGAGGCCTACAAGGCCAATGGTAGGCAGAGAGCCAGAAGCTCCTTTGTATTTTCTGATTCACTGGTTCAGCAGCCTGATCACAAGAACCACCATGAGAAAGGACAGTTAATGTTAGAATCCCTCCAGATCTCCAAGATTGTAGATGACTAAAACGCTCTGTGTGTCTATAATCTGGCTCTGCTTTCTCTCCTGCTTCATCAGTAGCGGCAAAGATAAACTATCATCATAAAACAAAAAGGACCTTGCCCAGATTTGTTTTATAGATGCCATATATCTTCCTGGCTCTTTGCTGGATCTTACATTATTCTATAACGTTAATTTCACATTTTTTGGAGTAGCCTTTCTCGTCTGTAAGTTGAGACCTACCATCTGGAATTTACTGGGCCACATTTTGCTGTTTATTTACTTTGGTATGTGAAGTGGATTATGTGGAATTCTGACTTTTCTTTGTTCTTTTTGAGTAGTTTATTAAATCCTCCTGTTATGATGGGTACAATGAAGATTCTGGTTAATAACATCAAGCACTTATTCTATAATATGTTTATTATATATAATATTTTGTTCACTTTCAGATGCTTGGCTTGAGTTTTTACAAATGTAACTTTATCTTTTTGTGTGAACTCAACGTTATATACTATATATACTACAAGTAGCCCAATGGAAGTCTAATGCTGATAAAGTCCACACTGGACTGATTTTCTTATGAGGTTTATCCGGTATGTATTATATACAGTACTTGGGGGGGTGGGGCTAAGCACCTACACTTTATATAATGTTTTTCTGTAATGAATGTCAGCCTCTTAATGTATTGTAAGCCTCCTTTTTTGCATTTATTTGTAGTATAAGAAACATTTATTACATTTGCCATGTACACGGTTATGCTGCCATGTATTGTTCTTTTTAACTGTTTATACTGATCTATAAATTAATAAACTAATAGAGATGAATTTTTGATTTTGTGTTATTATTTTATATAGCTTTATGCCTATTTGTGCACAGTTATTTGTACAAGTCAAACTAAGGGTACCACCGATAGAGTCCATACTTACATGTATTGCAGTGTGGGGTTACATGCATATTTAAAAGTTGGAAATATTTTAACCATAAGCACATTAAGTAATGTCTAGTGATAAATGTGGTATTAATCTGTCTACTATATATCTATTTCATCTATATCTAGCGTGTATCTTTATTTCTTTATAGTAAATATGTTTATTCTGCTCTCTATAGAAGCTATCTATCCCACACATTTAAAAGTTGGAAATATTTTAACCATAAGCACATTAAGTAATGTCTAGTGATAAATGTGGTATTAATCTGTCTACTATATATCTATTTCATCTATATCTAGCGTGTATCTTTATTTCTTTATAGTAAATATGTTTATTCTGCTCTCTATAGAAGCTATCTATCCCACACATGGGGATACACAGTGGGATACACATTGCTTACACAGTGCTGTAGGTAACTGTGACACAACACAGACAAGGTACCAGATCATTTAAAAGAGCAAGAGTGGAGGAGCCAAGGTAAGTGCTTGTTATTGTGGTCAGTGGTTCTAAGCATGTGTCGAGGAAGAGATGATATAGGATATGCATAATGCCTGGAAAGAATCCAAAGCTAACATGCCAGAAGAGAGCCTGAGTTCTAGTACAGCTAAGCCAGCCAGGATACCAGTAGTGCCAGAGTGAGCTATGAGCATTGGAGTAGTGCTAGAGTGAGCTGCATAAACTTGAGTAGTGCCAGAGTGAGATGCATCTACTGGAATAGTGCCAGAGTGAGATGCATCTACTGGAGTAGTGCCAGAGTGAGCTGCAAGCACTGGAGTAGTGCCAGAGTGAGCTGCAAGCACTGGAGTAGTGCCAGAGTGAGCTGCAAGCACTGGAGTAGTGCAAGAGTGAGCTGCAAGCACTGGAGTAGGGCCAGAATGGGCTGCAAGCACTAAGGTGGTGCCAGAGTGAGCTGCAAGCGGTGGAGTATTGCCAGCATGCGCTGCAAGCACTGGAATAGTGCCAGAGTGAGCTGCAAGCACTGGAGTAGGGCCAGAGTGCACCGCATACACAGGACATAGGGCCAGAGTGTACTGCATACACAAGAGTAGGGCCAGAGTGCACTGCATACACAGGAGTAGGGCCAGAGTGCGCTGCATACACTGGAGTAGGGCCAGAGTGCACTGCATACACAGGAGTAGGGCCAGAGTGCGCTGCATACACTGGAGTAGGGCCAGAGTGCACTGCATACACAGGAGTAGGGCCAGAGTGCGCTGCATACACTGGAGTAGGGCCAGAGTGCACTGCATACACTGGAGTAGGGCCAGAGTGCGCTGCATACACTGGAGTAGGGCCAGAGTGCGCTGCATACACAGGAGTAGTGTCAGAGTGCACTGCATACACTGGAGTAGGGCCAGAGTGGGCTGCATACACTGGATTAGGGCCAGAGTGCGCTGCATACACTGGATTAGGGCCAGAGTGCGCTGAAGCACTGGAGTAGTGCCACAGTGAGCTGCAATCACCAGAGTAATGCGAGAAGGAATCACAGGTACTTATAAAGCTTCTGAGTGAGTCCCAAGTACCATAGCAGAGTAGGCTGCATGCAGAGGAGCAGCTCAAGAGTGAGACAAAAATATCACATGAAGAAAAAGACCAGCCGTTCCGTGACCCGACCAGAAGATCTTTAGCACCACTAAGTTCTGATGCGGGCGCATCCGTGCGCGCCCGCATCAGAACTCTCCACTGCCGTAGCCGCTTGCTTTATAGTGTGCATTGGCAGGGTTTTTTGCGGCCGCTATTCAAAGAATAGCGGCAGCAGAAAATTGGCGTGTCAGTTTTTTACGGCGCCACTAGGGATCCCAACCAGAGTGTATACCATGTGTATACACTCCAGCCGGGATTCCCTCAGAAGGCAGCACTACATAAGTTCTGTGGGAATCACGGCCGTGTAATAACTGCTGTGATTCCCACGGAACTTAGGCTATGTTCACACAACGTATCTTTTCGTAAAAGTATGGCCGTTGTTGCAATCGGCAACAACGGCTGTACTTTTTACGGAAAGATACGTTGCCCAGCCTTCTATGGGATCCTGGCCGGAGTGTATACACATAGTATACGCTTCGGTCGGGATCCCTCCTGGCACCGCAAAGAACTGACATGTCAGTTTTTTGCGGCCGTTATTCAGTGCACACTATGAAGCGAGTGGCTCTGACCGCAAGCTTCATAGCGTGCTGTGGGGAGTTCTGATGCATCACAACTTTGCAGCGTGAAAGATCATCTGATGATCTTTTCAGAGACCGGCCATTTTGTGACCCATTCCGTGGTCCAATACACTGTGTGAACAAAGCCTTACGTTGAGTGAACATAGCCTTAAACTGAAAGTCAGATTGCAGCCTGCCTGTATTTCAGTCTGTCAGAAGTGCTTGGCTATCATGAATACTGGAGTCAGATAATTTATGGGCGATTCCTTGGACTACCAGTGCAAAACACAGAGACTATTTGCTACCCATTTCTAAAAGTGGAGACTGTATATTATCCTCATCAAATACCAAGTCACAATTGCCAATACTCCCCTATAGCTTATTGCCACTGTTGTTTCATGCCATAGATTTGGTAAAGAAACACAAATTGAGGTTTAGTTATTGTTGCCTGTTTCTCCTGCAGCCATTACAGATACACTGGACATATATATGCCAGGGGTATTCATCAGTCTATAGAACTATGGTGAGAACATATGATGTCCTATACATTTCCTATTACCTCCTGAGTGTCTCAGAGCTGTATCCCCTTCCAGTGTGGAGGGATGCCGCCAGTGTGTGCAGGTGATAGGTCTATTGTCATACAACAGAAACAAGCTGGAGCATTACATGACATCACTTACAATTTGATTCATCTGCCTTTACTTGGAATATATTTTTCTACTTCATGCATAAGAAATGGAGCTTGAATTATTTTCTGTCACTCTACAAATAGTGCGGAGGATGGTGTTATGTAACCTTCATTCCCTTCTGTCAGGATGAATCTGTTTGATTCCGTCTTTGCTTTTTGTGCTTTGTGATGTATCTTTGGACACAAACAACAACAGTTCTCCCCTCGGAGGCATTCAGTCATTTTCTCAGCCCTAAGGATAGACCGGGATTTACTAAACATTGAGTCCAGGCACTGCTATATTGTTGCTTCTGCGCTCCAGCAGCGGCGGTGTTAAGTTTCTGATTCCCAGTGACGGGTACCCTGCCCGGCCATCTCACTGACAAGTATCATTATCACCTCATTCCTCTGACAGGCTTCTGTCAAACAAAGCTTTTGTTAACTTGCCTGGATCTGTCGGTAAATCGCAGAACCTTCTTTTTCCATCTTACATCCTACTGTTCCTCCATCCATCACATTTTAATTTGCAAATTAGACCCTATTGTGCTGTAAAACAATAGCGGAGATGAAGAACTGAAGTGCCCTTTAAAGGCTCAAAAGAGAACTGTACTGTAAATAACCGTCAGAGTTTAGATGATTTTATACTCTGTATTTCCGCTATCAGTGCATTGTTTCGCTCTCTTCATCCGCTATGACTCTGCTGTCTTCAAATTACATTGTTTGTTATGCTCAATTGTGAGACTCTTTATATTCTCAATAAATTAGAATGATACAAACAGCAGTAAAGCCGACAGAGCTCAGATAAAAATACATGGCTTTATTGTGAAAGCAGGCTGCTAGAGAGATAGCTCTTAAAGCGATATACTGGGATTTCACCAAATCTGGTTATGAAACGCATCAGGAAAAAGCTTTTCCTTAAAGGGAACCTGTTTTTTCTTTTTCACCTATAGTAAATGTATAAACCACTTTAGCTTTGCTAAGATTTCTATCATTTCTTTTTATAAACTATAATACCGCCAATGGATACTGCTGATGGATATCTCTAAATAGAATTACTGTTAAAATCATAAAATCTTAGCTTAAAATACATATATGAGAAGACCTCCTGTTATCATTTAAAGCAGGATTCCTAAAGCTTTCTCTACTGAAGCCTTTCCAACTAGAATATGTCAATGCCGGCTCATTATAAATGCTCATTTTGATTGTGACTGTAAATTCATAAGATGGGGTAAAAAAGGAAATATGAAATACAGTATAAGGCTATGTTCACACTACGTAAAAGTAGGGCTGTTGTTGTCATCGGCAACAACGGCCTTACTTTGTATGGTGTGGAACACTGCCTCATCTGCTATGGGATCCTGGCCGGAGCATATACACATCATATACGCTCTGGCCGGGATCCCATATGGTGCCGCGAAGAACTGATATCTCAGCTTTCTGCGGCCGCAATTCAGTGAATTGCGGCCGCAGAAAGACCTGTCAGTTCACACAATGTAGCGAGCGGCTTCGGCCGCTTGCTTCTTTGTGTGCTGTGTGAAGTTGTGATGCGGGCGCACGCTGATGCGCCCGCATCAGAACACTGCGGCCGGAAAGATCATTTGCAGAGACCGGCCGGGTCACGGAACGGCCGGTCTCTTACGCAGCAGGAACATAGCCTTAGTGTAGGTGGTCTACACAAGGTTTGTTTATAGTCTATAACCATTTTGATGCATAGGTCTGCATAGGAGCTGTATGCACAAAACAATCTAAAATTAAGACAATTTGCAATCCCCCTTTTTTAATATGAAATGCATAAGAGGTTTAAAATGTGAACATACCCTTGAAATATCAGTATATTTAATACAAGTGATCAGCCTCATGTATGTAAGCATAAATAATGCATGTAATCTCATTTATTAGATCAGTGCTGAGAATAGAAATACAGGTAACTTGAGTCTTCTGGGCTCCACTACAACATCTGTAATAGGTCCTGTCCCCATCAAGTGTAATTTATAATGCTGGCCTTTTCATATGCGTAAGGGCAGACTTTGGACTCCCTTAGGGCCATATTCCACGGGCCCGATCAACAGTGTAGACAAGAGCCGATCTGCTAGATCGGTGCTCGTTTACTGGGCCTATTCCACAGCCCGATGATTGTTTAGCGAGGGCTGCAGGGACATCGTTACTGATGTCCTTGCAGCCCTTGCAGCATACATTACCTAGCAGGGCTTCTCCTCCGCTCCGTCTTCCTTCCTCCCCGGTCCGGCGGCGCAGCATCAACTCCGGAGCGGCCTGACTGAGCTGTCAGACCACTCAGCCAATCACTGGCCGTGGAGGTCCCAGTCAGTGATTGGCTGAGCGGTCTAACAGCTTAGCAGGCCGTACCGAAGCTGATGCTGCGCTGCGGGACCAGGGAGGAAGATGGAGCGGAGGAGAAGCCCTGCTAGTTAATGTATGCTGCTGCTAATCAAATCGTCGGTCGCCCGCCGCTTACCGCTATTCCACGAAGTGATGCGCCGTTGGTGACCGATGATTTTACTTTTGGGCCTAAATAAACAATCAGCCGATGGCACGATCATCGGCTGATCGTTTTCTCTATTCCATCGATTCGGCCATCACTCCATGGAATAGGCCCCTTAGGTGCTAGATCCTGGGTGTGTCTGCTACCTCTACAACCTTATAGCTTGGATCCAACAGTAATGCATGCACATGGGATGCATTGTTGCCTTGCAGTACTGGGGTCTTGGGTTCTGCATGAAGTTGTATGTTCTCCCTGTGTTTGCATTAGCTTTTTCCAGGTACTCCTGCTTACTCCTACGCTCAACACAGCGGTTAATTTGGACTCTAAATTGTGAACCCTATTGGGGACAGTGAGTCACGACGACAAGCTTTGTAAAGCCTTTTTTTCATTTGGTGTGACTGAAGATGCTGGCATGTAGTGAATTCTATAATAGATAGCACCAACGTCTGGAAGGTCATGAAAATTAGACCCTTTTCCTGGATTATGCAACATTCAGACTTGCTCCAAATTTGCTTTTACTTATATTTTCCAATGAAAATGGAAGTCTGGGGAAGATGAGAGCCTGTTTTCATTTCACATGTTGCCTATGAAATGGATGTACTGTTCTTTATAACTGTGAAAATCATTAAGAATATTTATTCTAAAAACAATCTCTATGAATTTATAGTCAGGCGTCTCTGGGAATAAAAATACATTTACATCCAACCTCTTCATATTTGTTAGGTGATGTGACACCCGGCCACTTACAAGTTTTATGAGGAATCAAAAAAACCTGTACCTTCAATAGATGCCAGATTTGGCAACTGATGCAAAGGAAAGAAAAATCATATAATATTTTTTTTTTTTTCCCCCGGTTTAGTAGGTTGCCAATGTAAAGCCACCTTTATGGATTATGTCTGGCAGGTCCCAAAGAATGTTTGACAAGACCTAAGCAACCTTGTGCCTATACAGTGGTAGATAACTCCCATTGACTGCCCTTACATAAACATTACCATGTGGTGTACATCGGTATTCAGAGTTTTGTCTATACAATTTGGGCTTTGACATCATAATATATAGTGGCCAAATATATCCCAAAAAGGAACTCTTTCAGCATTTGTTTTTTCATTAGACAGTCAAGTCCACTCTGTAGGTTGTTTCCCCATTAGGGTAGGTTCACACTACGGAATCCGCACTGATATGTTCAAGGCGACACACATATCCACCCGTGCCATAGAAACCATTCTATGGCCGGACCGTCTCTGCGTTCTGCCAAAAGAACTGACAAGTCTATTCCTTTGGCGGACAGTGGAGTCGCCCCGGCCATAGAATGGTGTCTATGGAGCCGGCGGCTATGCGAGCTGTGAACAGGTATGAGCGACAGAATTTATCCGTGCAGATTACATAGTGTGAACCGACCCTAACAAGGACAGGTCCCCCTCAGTAGGCAGCTCCTCCTCCAGTAGGTAGTCACCCACATCAGATAGACAGGCCCCCTCTTAAGGTAGTTTCCCTTATTAGGTAGACAGGTCCCCCACTAGTACGTAGTTTCTCCCATTAGGTAGATATGTCTCCCTCAGTGAGTACTGTAGTTCTCCCCCTTAGGTATGTCCCCTCCTAGGTAGTTTCAGGTCCCCTCCTAGGTAGTTTCCCCATTAGATAGATTCCACCAGTATGTTGTTTCCTCCATTAGGTAGACAGATGTCCGGGGTGGCTAATTTCCCTGATTAGGTAGACAGGTCCCCCAGGTAGCTAGTTTTCCCCATTAGGTAGACAGGTCTCCTCAGTAAGTAGTTCCTCCATTATATGGAAAGGTCCCTCATGGAGTCACTAAGTGTCAGCAAAGTGATCTCTATGTGGTATATACAGTATGTACATCTTGAAACACAAGAACATTATAGACCAGGTGATCAATAAACATTTTAAATAACATTGATTTTTCAAAAAACATTTTTCTGGCATTTGCACTCTTCATTGTACAATGATTTATTTCATACACAACTTGATGTATATTGATTCTAGCAGTACAGAGGTAATATATTTCTATATCAATGTGTTACTTCACTGTATTATTAAAGTGATCTGATATATACTTGACTCTTGTATAATATCATAATTATTGATTGTTTCATTGACCCTTTCAAGAACATTGCTGATTAGGACCTTCGAAACAAGACAACATTTTGCTGCTTTAGACTATGTTCACAAACCATCTTTTTTTGGCCATTTTAGGGTTGTCTTTTTGGATAGCTTTAATTTATAGCCAAAAATACAGCCGTATTATTGAAATTATGCTTTTAATTCACAGAATACAGTCGTATTTTCAGCCCAAAATGATTGCCGTATAAAAAGATGGCTGTAAAATGGCCAAAAGAAGTAAAACACATTAACACCATGATAATGTGCAGTAACCCAAAGGACACTAGATGCTAGCTGGGGCTAGGTGTTGGTGTACCGACCAGGCACTTTTTACGGTGGCCAAGAGTGGTATTGCCCACCCCCGGGTATACTGACACATGACTTTGAGGTAGAACAGGTGTAGGTGCAGGAGCCGAATAGCCACAGAGTCTATTACTGAACCAGGAGACCCGTTTACTGAAGTTTCAATTGCAATATAAAAAGTACCTGGCAATAAGGTGCAGTAGCAAAAATAATATCCTTTCACAAGGTGGAAGACACAGATCACTTGAGCTGGGTTCTTGGCTATATACTTGTAGGTGTATGTAGGTACTTTGTAGTAGATATAGACTTGTAAGTTAAGGTGTAGGTTAGGTAAGTGGGCTACCGAGGGGATCTTGTCTAGGAAGTAGCAGAACTCTGTCGGAGTGACTGGACTGAAGAATATTTGATAGAAGAATAAACCGTACTCGCAGTTTGGAGAATACCGCCTCTTGCCAGAGAGATCACATAGTGGCAGATACGGTAGTACGGGCTCCAGGCTTGCACAATCAGGTGTAGCTAGCCACTCAAGATTACTCGAGATTACCAAGCTAATACCAATGAAGTACTACGGCTCTTTGCTCCACTACAGATCATCCAATAGTTGTGGAAACATCCTGACTTTGCAGAAGAGGAATTTCACCCCAGACGTAGGCAAAGTGGTAGTTTCCCCACCTTAGGCTTTTAGCACTGCATACTCTGACTAGGTTGAGGGGAGGAGTTGGGGGGGGGGGGTAGGGTATGGGCCCTTAGTGCAAATAGGGAAGAGGCTAGAGAGGTACACTGGCCCGTCACAACTCAGACATTGGTGCCACTGATGCTAAGCCTTACTCTCAGCAGTGGAGTAGCTGATATTGTGGAAAAGTAAATGCATATCTTACAGTACATCTTGCCTTACTGTACAGTCTAGTGGCTGTCAGGGGGATAGAGGAGGAGATTACTGTACAGTTTAGTGGCTATTAGTCAGGGGGATGGAGGAGGAAATTACAGTACAGCCTAATGTCCGTCGGGGGGGGGATGGGGGGGGTAGAGAAGGGAACTACAGTAGAGTTTAGTGGTCATCAGTCTGTGGTGGTAGAGTAGGGGATTACAGTACAGTTTAGAGGCAGTCAATTGGGGGAGTATCTAACTGGTGAGGGGGTGAACTGTAGTGGTTGAGGTGAACGCCCAGTGGGCACCTAAGCCTAAGTTGCATAATTTTTTAAACAATTACATTTCAATGCTGTTTCCTGACCAGGGAACTCTGGTCGGGAAACAATGATCCAATATGATGGCTCTGTCATAAACACTTGATATCAGTTGTTATAGAGAAATGACATTGATCTGGTTTATTTCCCCAAGACAAGCAATGTCAGTGGCGGCAGCTGCTCAATGATTCTCCTCTGTCCCCTCTATTATAGCACATTTGGCCAAGCTGAGCCTGCATATTATTAGGGTGGTTGGGGTGGTGATGATTTCATGTGTATAGCAGTTATACATCCCACCAGAGTTAGCAACTCTTTATTTAAACCATTATTAAGATTTGCACCTATAATTTCTATTAGAACTATTATAGTCACAAGTGTGGGAAGATCAGTGAGACTGGATGGTTAGTGTGAGAGACAGGGGACATTGGGTACATGACTTCTTCCCATCAGGCGTGCTATAATGTTTAACTATTTAACAGTTGTGAGCATCATTGAGGATTTTCTGATGCTTGAATGGCTGCTTGGTTTCTGCTTGATAATCTGGGGACTCTCATTTCAGCTGATATGATAGATGACTTAGTATTCTTGCTCCACTGATCATGTGTCCTTCATCTCAGTGTTAACCTTGTGACATCAATGCCTTCTCCAAACACCTTGAGAGTTCTGAAACCAAGATCCCGAAACAAACATGAGACAAGCCATTAACCTATTAACTGAATGTATCAATGATTATTGTGATGGAGCCACGCTCCTCACACTCTGCAGTACTCTTGGGGGTCATCACATGTTTTTGTCTTTTCAATAGTAACTACATAAAGAAAAAACAGTAAATAAAGATTTTTGTAACCCTTTTCTGGGTTTTAAACAGCCTTAGGCTATGTTCACGCTGCGTATGATTCCGGCTGTAGTGTGAACTGCAAATATACGCACGTAGTTTTGAGGTTGATGCGTTCGCTTGAAAGTATACGATATACGCCCACACAATGCACACTACGTATGAGCTTACGGCCGGATCGTATACGGCGCCGTGAAAAATTAACAAGACCATTGTTTGAGGACGGAAATGTTCCAACTCACAGCCGTGGATTTCCATGCGGTCCCGTACGAAGTACATATTTCAGCCAAATTGAACTTGATTTTTCGATTCAAAAGGTTCTGTGAGTTTTATTGGGCTGGGCGAATATTTCCAAGTAAATGACCTGTTTCAGATTGCTTCAAAACAAGCTAGGGAAGCATAACTCTACTCCGGGTGTATGTTCGCAGTTCGTACGCATCCGGCCGCATGTCTGTTTTTCCCACGCCTGTAGTTTCAGTCGCACGTGTACGGCGGCGTACGAAATGCGGCCGGACTTGTACGCAGCGTGAACATAGCCTCAAATAGATTCCAATTAGAGATGAGCCAAAGCGCTCATCAAGCGAAGCGAATCATTTCATTTGATCAGCGCTCCGCTCATCAAGCCGCCAGGCTTACCGCACTGCTCCGCACCCTGCCACTCCTCCCAGGATGCGGGAAAAAGCTGGATTCAATCCTGGAAAACTTCTTCTAGTTTCCCTGGATTGGATCAAGCTTTTCCCTGGCACCTGGAGTGGTGCGGCAGGGAGCGGAGCAGTGCGAGAAGAGCGCTTGATGAGCGCTTTGACTCATCTCTAATTCCAATCTCAATGCAATTTTTGGTGTATATTTTTTTCTACCACCCAAATACATGCCTGAAAAATATAAAAAATGGCTGATAAAACACAAAAAATATGTGAATATAGCCTAAAAGCATGAATAACTAGACTAGCCTAAATCTCAATGGTAACCAAGTTTGCCAGTGAGCAGATTATACTAGGTTTGTGTAAATAAAATCTAACCATCGTATATAAAACACCGTAAAATAATTGGTTATCAGTTCCTTATCTTTTTAACCCTTTGAGGACCAGGCCCACAATGACTCAGTGGACCGCGCAAATTTTGATCTTGATTTTGATTTTACAGGAATAGTTGTACTGTGTAATGGCGCCTTTCATTTTACCATAACGTGTATGACGGGATTCCAAAATTATTATTTATGAAGATATAAATAGGTGAAATCGTAAAAAAGAATGCAACATGGTAACGTTTGGGGGGTTCCTGTGTCTACGTTATGAACTATATGGTAAAAGCGACATTATACTTTTACTCTATAGGTCAGCCCAAACACAGCCATATGCAGGTTTACACAGATTCTCTAATGTTATTTATTTTTTTTTTTTTTATGAAAACCTGTTTTTTGGCAATTAGTTATTAATAAAATGGGCCTATTGTGACGCTTATAACGGTTTTATTTTTTCACCTACTGGGCTGTATGGGGTGTCATTTTTTCCACCATGATCTCTAGTTTTTATTAATACCATATTTGTGCAGATCGGATGTTTTTATCACTTTTTATTAATTTTTTTTATATATAATGTAACATCAAATCGGTAATCCGCGCACTTTTTCCCCTCTTTTCGTGTAAGCTGTTTGCCATTCGCAATGATGCTTGTTATATTTTAATAGATCGGACACTTACACACGCTACAGTATATTATATGTTTATTTATTTATTTTTATATATTTTATTTATATAATGGGAAAGGGGGGTGATTTAAACTTTTATTGGGGGAGGGGCTTTGGGGTAGTTTATTGGTGTTTTTAACTTTTTTTTTTTTGCACACATTTGAAGTCCCTTTGGGGGACTTTTACATACACTTGTGTGATTATTCACACTGATAACAGCTTCATAGCAAGAGAAACACCCAGGACGTACAGTTACGTCCAGGGTCGTCTAGGGGTTAAAGATCTGTTCACAAATAGCATATTCATTAATTAGCATTAATTAGCGATATTTTACTGCAAATTAGCAATTTGCAGCAAAATAGCTCTGATTAACACAAAGTAAACGCTATATAATAATAATAATAATAATAATAATAATAATAATAATAATAATAATAATAATAACTTTTTATTTATATAGCGCCAACAGATTCCGCAGCACCTTACAATTCTGGGGGTACATACATAAACAAAAATAGACATTACAGAGATATACATATAATTATCCATACATGGAAGGAGGGCCCTGCTCGCATGCATGAGCTTACAGACTATTAGGCTATATATGAACATAGCCCTAGCTGTCAGTAAATGGAACATAGTTATTAATAACCCCGAAACTGCGCAGACCAAATATTTTTTACCTGTTATAATGTATTACCATAGTAAAAAGGCGGGCAGGTGTAACAAAGTAAACTCCACACTGATACATTGTAGCAAACTTTATGAGAGAAGAAAGCTGCAACAGGCTATGTTCACACTACGTTTAACAGCGTCCGTTGCATATATATATAGCCGATACCTTGTAGAAGATACCTTTGTATTGGTTGCAGGAATGTTTTTCTTTTTTTTACTATTGATTTGTGTGCCTGCAAATCAATTAGCCATTCACTTCAATGTTATTGTGCGAACAACTATTATTTCCAGACCTTTTTCACTGAACATCATCTGGAAATAACAGGCAGGTACATTATTTTAACGCCCGTTCACTGTGTGAACACAGTGGGCGACCTTGCCTTGACTTGCAATGCCGCCTCTGCAGTAAAGAACGGACGCTGATTCCATTGCAATCAGCGTTTGTTCTTTACAAAAAAATAACAATGTGCGAACATAGCCAAATATATAATGTTGCAGATATATTCAGTTCACAGAGAATTTCATAAAATGGATTTAATTTGAGCGTACCCCAGCTGTAAGGACCCTTTAGATGGGCTGACTCATGCCTGTACATATTCAAGAAAGTTCCAATTCACTGACTGCAAATCAACTTTTTGAACAGATAAAAATGTTGAGGAAATTAGATACAATATATATTAGAGCTGGCAGAATGCTTAATGTTAAAGTGATTTGATCACATGAAGAAGGAAGAATACTTTAAAGTGGTATTCCAAGTTCAAATAGTCACAGGATAAGGTATAAGTGTCAGATCGCAGGAGTGAGAGTCAACGCATTGCTATTCTATTCATTGTTTCTGAGCTGCTGAAGATAGTACAATGCTCAGCTACCTACAGCAGCTCCCATAGGGATAAGTTATTTTAATTTGGAGCACCCCTTGAAATTAACATGTCAAAAGTTAATGTAAATGAGAGTACTGCTTTAAGTTGACAGATCCGCTTTAATAGTCCTCATTCTTATCAGCCTGTTTTACTCCTCCTCACTTGGTTTCCTCAACTCTAGCTTCTTTGTCATCACAGTCATGACTATATGCCTCATCTGTCTTCTCTATAGCTCTTCTCACCGCTTAAAATTATTATTCTATACATTTTATCATCATGTTACCTTTTTCATCTTATCTTAATTGTCTGCACTTACTTCACATCCATCCATCTATATAGAAGATATAAAGAGACTTAATTCTGGAAATACAGAATGACTATGCTTGGATGAATATTAACACTTTAAAAACTACAACGTACAATGTAAAATAAAAGATATAGAATAAACTTATAACTGTAATTTTGAGATTAAAATACAGCTATTATTTCAATGTAAACGACTCAATGTCTTTTTTTTTTTTGGCCATTTGACAGCGGTTTTTAGAAAGTCATTATTTCAAGCCCAATAACCACTGTTATTTTAAAACAATAGCCGTTATTTGTTGAGGAACGGCTGTTGTTTTGGCTCTAAATGTTGGCCGCCCTAAAAACTGTCCATCAAATGGCCAAAAAGAGACATTGGGGGACATTTATGAAAGCTGCACCCCTGGCATACACCAGAGAAAAGGCGCAGATTTGCTCCTTCTCCCTGGCACACACTTCCCGCATTTCCCCACTTGCCCAATGGGCGGATGGGGACACCAAGACGGGGAGGAGGCGTGGCCTCCTCCTGCACCAGATTTACCATGATTTATGCCTGCATGTAGATTTACGTGCCCGCCATGCAGCGAACACAGGTCA
Source organism: Dendropsophus ebraccatus (assembly GCF_027789765.1). Classification (NCBI taxonomy): domain Eukaryota; kingdom Metazoa; phylum Chordata; class Amphibia; order Anura; family Hylidae; genus Dendropsophus; species Dendropsophus ebraccatus. Next base: position 89,175,397 of record NC_091459.1, read on the forward strand.
GGCCAGATTCACTAAGAGGCGTGCGCCTTTTTATGAATCTGGTGGGGCAATTGGAGACAGGGCCTACTTGTATGCTGGTCTTTATAAATGTCGCCAATTTTTTTTGTTGTGGCCTTATAATGTGCTCCATTTAAGTCAATGGGAACTTGGACGGCAGTGCACACACTGTATAGAATGAAAACGCTTACTGATGCATGTGGAGAGTGAAGGCTAGCCTGTTTAGTCTGTTCCCACAGAAAAGATACTGTAGTGGAAATTGCTGAAAACCGCTGCTGTATATTTGCATGCGTTGCCACAGTCAGGGTGATTATATTGACCACTGTTCATGAAATAGCTGAGCAGGTCTGCTACATCACATCTCACGGGGACTGACTCAGCAGAGTACAGGTGGTAGTGCGGGAGCCATGGAGGTAAGTGTGTGCTATTTTTTTCACTCCCTCCCTCCCTGGGCATTCCGCAAAAAGGGATCCTAGCCTTTAATTTGGCACTCGATATAAGAACCAAGATGTTGTAGAGCACAAATGTAATAAAAAAACATATAGTATATTCACTTATGTTGAGTATGGAGCTGAACGTTACAATAAACATGAGTAAAGAATTTAAATTTTTCACTGAATCTTAAAATAAGGTAATCCTTTAATAGTCCCACCATGTAGAGATTCAGTGTGCTATAGCAGCATAGATAATATAAATACAGAAAGCCCCAAGGTAAAGGCATTACAGTGAGAGTAGGTACAGGTTAAAAAGGTAAAAAGAGAGAAAAAAAAAAAAGTAGAATGGATATCACAAGATTAAAAAACATTTCAGTCCTCTATATGGAATGGTCCCTGCTTAGGTCTGAGTTAGTTGTCCAGCCTAACCGCAGCAGGAAGGAAAGACTTCTGATAGCGCTTCTTTCTTACACTTTGGGTGAAACAGTCGGTCACTGACAGTACTGCCCAGTGCTATCACAGTTATTCTTCAGCATAGAATTCACCCCGGACAGTATCCTTCTGTCACTCACCACCTGCACTGGGTCCAGGGGGCTCCCCAGGACAGAGCTGGCCCTTCTGATTAGCTAGTCCAGTTTGTTCCTATCGCTGGTTGATATGCCACTCCCCCAGCAGGCCACTCTGAAGAAGATAACTGATGCCACTACAGAGGTGAAAAAGGCCCTAAAAAGCTTATTATTAAGGAGCAAACACAGGTACTAATAGGTGTTGACTCAATGCCTGTCCTTTGGATCTCCACTGGTTTTTGACGATATCTGCGCTTGCGGAAGTCCATCACCATCACCTTGGTCTTCCCAGCATTGATCCTTAGGTGGTTCCGCTGGCACCAATCCACAAGATCCCTGTTCATTTCTCTGTACTCCCTGTTGTCTTCATCTGTAATTAGGTCTATTATAGTACTATTGCAGTATTGCAGTAGCACCTAGATGAGTTGCACCTAAAGTCTGCAGTGTACCATATGTAGGGGAAAGGAGCAAGAACTGTACTCTGAGGTGCCCCTGTATTAGGCTGGGTTCACACTTAATGGATGGAAAAATGGATGCATTTGTGTGCATCCTTTTTAAATCGTTTCCCCATTGACTTCAATTATTAAAAAAAAAAAAGGGATAAAAATGCATCCTTTTTTCTAACGTACACAAAAACATACCTCACCTTATTTTTGTGTACGTTAAAAACAGGATGTGTTTTTATCCATTTTTTCTACAATGGAAGTCAATGGTAAAAATGGATGCACACAAATGCATGTGTTTTTCCATCTATTTTATGCAAAAAAAAAAACGATTGCAAAAATGTAGTGTGAACCCAGCCTTACAGATCACAGTGTCTGATACACAGTATGGGCCTCTCACATAGTGAGATTGATATATGAGGTAATCTAGGATCCAGTCGGAGAGATGGAGGTCCACTCCAACAAGGGCCAGCTTGTCGCTCAACAGTCCCGGCTGTATGGTGTTAAAAGCAATGGAGAATTCAAAGAACATTCTTCTTACAGTGTTCCCTGGTTTCTCCAAGAGAGAAATAGCTCTGTGTGCTTCTGGAGTGCTGCAACTTATTCATTGCATTGTATGTGACTATGGATCGATACACTGAATAGGCAGGGCATATTTACATGGAATAGTGTTTCACCAGCTGGAAGGAAGTTCTGCAGAAGTCTCATTGTCATCCAGGGTAACCTCTCACAAGAAACGTGCACTAGGCAGTACGACTCTATTGTGTTTGCTACAAGTAACATTTATAGATTCAGGAAACTATGAGATCAACAATAAACCATAGTTTCATCTCATCGTTGCTCTTTTGTTGGATTTACACTGGACTATTATTTTTACGATTACTCTGAAATGATGAAACCATAAAAAGAATTGCTTTGTGTAAGTTGTATAAAAGTGAGTAGGTCTGGCTTGGGTGAAAGTCTTTGATCACCTGTATAACTCTAACCCTTCTATTCCCTTGGTTTACCAATGAGTTACATATTTAAATAAACAGGAAAATGTCTCTATGACACTTCACAAGAAGCGATTTATCATTATGCAAACATGAAGCTCCAACTATGGGGTAAGTCAGAATAGATCCTGGAAATCCATTGTGTTATGCGGCTTATGCATCTATAAACATCCAACATCCAACAAAGGAATCCAAACAGCTCCAACCCGCCCGCGTATTTGTCCACTTAACTTCTTTGATTCATGACCAAAGAGAACATTGAGCAAATGTGACCTTAAATTAACTCCCCTGGAAACCTGTGACATCCTCATTTAGAAGTCACCTCCTTCCCCATTGTCTTCAAGAAGCAGAAGAAGCAGAGGTGTTATCTGCAAACACAATATGGAGAACCAGTGGAGAAGCAGAATGCCACCTGGGATCCTAAATGAGGACGCACTGCTAAGAATCCACTGGATAAAGCTCCACTACATTACGCTCTGTAATTCCTGCTCTCATTGTCTGTCCCATTATGTCCTGTGAATCACAGTGCTAGCAGTTGGTGTTTTTCTATGCAGATTCTGCATCTCGGAGTACACAGTCACTGCCGCTGTCTGCCTTTAATTCCATGATTAGCGGTTTACTCAGACATTGGCTGTGCCGCGTTCTGGAAGTGCTGGCACCATCCGCAGAGATGAAGGAACGCACAGTGTTCTGGGTTTAATTAATACATTTGTTGCCTCGTTCTGAAGCTGTTCTTTGTAGCTGATGTCTGCAGGTTCATTGCCTGGAGCAAAACTACACCCCCAGGTTATGACTGTACATGAAAGATTTATAGTTAATAACATGCAGCACTGCAAATACCGGGCAGCGGGACCCCATAATCTCTGCTTTCTATAAGAAATCAGGAACGGTAAAAAATTATTATATTTCCTTGAAATAACAGTACAAATAAATTCTGCAGTAATACAAGTCTTTGATGAAAAATTCTTTTCAGCTGTTTCTGGGACTAAAAGGTGACAACCAGACGGGCAACATTACAGCTCTCCAGCCAGCTTAGACACAGCCCCTCTGTCCTGCTGCATCCTGCAGAGTCATAGTCAGGACTTAGTTCACCTGAGGCAAAGATATACTGCTCTGCCTTGTATCTAAATACCCTGGTTTTACTTGTTTGCCACTTTCTCTGGCACTCCCTAGCCAAAATGATAAAGCTGCCTAGTTTTATAGACACCCCCCTCCCCACCCCAATTGTTGTAGAATTGCCCTTCAGCAGTGTAGGAGGGCAGAGTAAGGGCCCTTAATAGTTAATCGTTAAAAATGGCTTAGTCTAATAGGACCCTAACGCTCCATGTGGTTTCATTTCTAATTGTCACTTTATGCACCAACTAATATGCGACTGAATAGAACTTGTAAAAACTTCATAGGAGAAGAAAACTCTAAAGGCGGTACCACAGGGAAGGATATAAGGGGGAAGTGAGCGGTGGTCTGCCACTCCTATTACAAAGATCGATGAGCAGCAGGCCGACGCTGGCGTGATCACGATTTTTCAACATTTTGAAAGACCACGATCAGCTAATAACATGCATGTCGGCTTATCATGGTCTTTTAAGATAAGCTATTACATCGAATAATTATTGGCTGGAACAACCGGTAATCTTCCAAGTAAAAGGGCCTTAAAGGGGTATTCCGGAAAAAATTTACTTTCCCCACAGGATAGGGGAAAAGTAGGAGGTCATATTGGACCCCGTCGACTCTATTATGAATAGAGCCCTGGATTGACACGCCATCCACTTCTCTATTCATTCCTATGGAGCCGAGTACAGCACTGTTGCGGCGTACTTGGCTCTTTCCTATGCTCCATAGGAATGAATAGAGCCGCGAGTCGCGTGCCGAATTAAGGCTCTATTCATAACAGAGTTGGCGGGGTGCGATACGAAGATCGCCGGGGAGTTCAGGGGTCGGTCCCCCCATTGCGATCTCTTACTTTTCCCCTATTCTGTGGATAGAGGAAAAGTTAATTTATACTTTTAGCCTACTATTGAGAGTGGGTGCTTCATTTTAGGATAAAATGCACCCCCTTTTCCTCTTTATATACACAACAGTTTCATTACTCCCCATACAAGTTACTGATCGATACTCAATTTTCATTATCCCAGTGATCTATGTTTACATTGTTCTATACCTACACAATTACCATGAAATGGATATGCACTGCCAGTCGCAACATATTAGCAATTGCACATGTAATTAACCACCAAAGAGAAAGTGTATGTTATAAGGGGTGCAACCGGCAGACCACTCCAAATCTTTAAGAGTAATTTTGCAAACTATACAAATATATCAAGTCCTATATAAAACACTTAAAAACAACTATAGATTTGATTTGTGCTGTGCAGCACCAAACATGTAAGTGAATGAACGAAAAAAAGAAAGACGATCCAAATGTAAAAAAAAGACAAAGGGTAAAAACAAAAAGTATCTCCAATATTTGTATGGAATGATGTGAAGTTAAGGGGCGCTGAACCCTTGTGTTACATCAGACAACACTGACTTTGGTCCAAACTCCGTAAGTCCCATGACCTTCAGGGACTACAGTGCTGTTTTAGCCCTGTGCACTAGGCTGCCTTTAAATTAAATTAAAGGGGTTATCCAGCAAAAATCTTTTTCTTTCTAATAAACTGGTTTAAGAAAGTTATAGAGATTTGTCATTTACTTCTATTTAAAAATGTCAACTCAGCTGCTGTATGCCCTGCAGGAAGTGGTGTTTTCTTTTCAGTTTAACACAGTGCTCTCTGCTGCCACCTCTATCTGAGACAGGAACTGTCTCAGACAGAGGTGGCAGCAAAGAACACTGTGTCAGACTGAAAAGAAAATGCAACTTCCTACAGGACATACAGAAGCTGATAAGTATGGGAAGGCTTGATTTTTAAATAGAAGTTGATTTAAAAAAAAAAAAAAAAAAAAAAAAGCTTAATAACCCCTTTAAAGTTGATGAAAATGTTCTTGATGAGTTGTTCTTTGGGTGAAATGTAACAATGAACATTCGTGTTAGCTGATTAATAGCAGCTCGCCATTATCTGGAGTACAGTCAGCTATGTCTGAAATTTTTGTCTCGCTATTGGATGAAAGATCTTTTGATCTTTTGTCCAGGAAAGATCTTTCTTCCATGAACAATTTTTCAGGAAAGAATGTTCTCAGAAAGTCCTCGGTATGTTCTCAGACAGTTTGTCCTTTGTCGGGTTATCGTGGGTGGGTAGTTCAAATAACTATAACTACCAATGTAAAGTAAAAGGTGTATGGCTGTGTGTGCGAAACAGATGATCTAGCAACAGCTGTTTAACCAACAACCTATTTCTTTTTAGTGTATATGGCCAAGTTTCCCTGCACAACAGTGCTCCCTTCCACCTGGCTATGCAGAAATATACAGCACACAACCAGCCTAAAGGTGCCCATACACCTTATACTAAAGTCAGGGCCTCCTGACTTCTGTTGGTGGAGATAGAGGTTGGGCGTGATGGAACACCAGACCCATTTGTTGTGGAAGGAATAAGCTGATGCCAAAGCAGTCTGGCTGGGGCTTACCCCACTCCTCCCTATAGGGAACACATAAACATTCTGCCATGCTGAAATATAATATGTATGGGGCAGTCGATAACTGTCAGTCTACAGTTGTTAAAAATGTATGGGCACCTTAAAAGGGCAGTGCTGGAGTTTAAACAGGTCTTATAGGGTCCTTCAATGTCAGATCCTCTAGATCATATAGTTCATATAGTCGGACAGCCAAGCAATATGCCATCACTTTATAAAAATCTACTGATCTAGTAAGACTGACTTAAAGAGTAAAATGCTGTCCTTCAGAGACCATGTATTACTTATGCAATCTAACCGGATTTATAGACACAATGGTAACAATAACTACCAGCTCTTAACTAGTAAAGATTTGAAAGCAGTTAAGAGTGTTGTGGCATTATGAAAAAGCTATAGATCTGCTCAGGGACTACGCATACTGTCCCATGTCCATATTCACATACTTCAGTAATAAAGAACTTCTGTCCATATAACTGAAGGTAAATTACATAATCATCTGTCCTCTAGAAAAGTAGCTATGCATAATCGTTTTCACCTCTGTATAATTTATCCTGGGATGACCAGGCAGTTTACTTGCAGTTGTGTAGAAGGAAGTGGCATAGAGATGAATCCTTTCAACAAACATCCTTACATCTGAGGATGTGCTTAAGACAACCTCATTTCCCTTTCATAACTCGCATCTTAAAGCAGTGGAACTTATGCAAATATAGTTACACCTTGTTTTAAAGGGAAACTATCAGCAGGTAAGATGCATCTATATAGCCCTGTATCCCACGGGGTGCATGGGATGAAGGTAATTTTCTTATCCTGATCCTCAGAACTCTTTTCTGGAAATTTGTAGTTTATTAGTTATGTAAATGAGGAGGTTTTGGCGCACAGGGGGGACGGCCTACCTTTAAGCGCCAGAGTGACGTCACCAATATACACTTATAGAGAGGGCCAGTTAGTGCACTGAGGATAGTACTCCTGCCCATTAGTGCACAAAACCGCCTTTACATATCTAGTAAACTAAAAATTTCCCAACAACAGAGCTTACCATCAAGAAACTTACCTTCATCCTCTGCGCCATGTGCATTATAGGGACATATAAGCAGCTTAAATGCTTCTAACCTGCTAATAGTTTCCCTTTAACTTCTGTATTTAAATGATTAGATTTTGAAACTTACAGCTGGCACTAGAGGGAGCTATTGTATGCTATTTTATTGTACCTCTAATAATGTGACTGCAGTCTGTGAGACAGACCCTGCTCATCTAATAATGAGCCTGCAGTCTGTGAGACAGACCCTGCACCTCTAATATTTGTGACTGCAGTCTGCTAGACAGACCCTGCACCTCTAATAACGTGACTGCAGTCTGTGAGACAGATACTGCACCTCTAATAATGTGAGTGCAGTCTGTGAGACAGACCCTGCACCTCTAATAATGTGACTGCAGTCTGTGAGACAAACTGTGCTTTCCTAAGCGCCCTATTACAAGGAAGAATAATTGTGCAAAAAATCGTAATATAGTTTGAATTAAAGCGATAATCTTTCTGTGTAAATGCGGACAGCGATCATACGACTAACAAAAATTTGCTTGTGTGTCGTTGATTGCATCTTCGAAAACATGAGCATTAAAATGCTCAAATACAGGATAGGTATACTCCGTTTACAGTGAGCAAGAAAAAAATGGCTGGGTTGTTATGTGCAGAAATTTGACATCTCGTCTGTGTGGTATGTCCACATTGTACACTGTGGTCACTAATATAGACCCTTTAAATAAATGCCTGTTTAAAAGAAACAATTACCACTAAGGATTATATACAGTACGAGTCATTGTTGTCATTATAATGGGCATAGGAGCCACAGAAACTATTAAGGGAGCAGAATATCTAAAACAAAATTGTTTGGCTTAAAGGGCTGAATCTAAAACTTTCCAAAGTACCCAAATTTGTTGCAGATTGGTCTAATCATTTGGTCATACATAAAAAAGGCACAAGAAGTTTATTTTTATAGACTGTATATAAGAAAAGATATCCAGTAACCTCCTAAGCTCCTCCGAAGGAAGATGACTGCAGACTGTCAGAAGAAGGGGTTAATTATGCGCTGGCTATGCAACATGCTTTTGAGCAGAAAGAAAATAAACAGCAACAACACGCAAGTAAATAAGCTCTGAAATACTAGAATACTAGTAATCCCTGATTTATTCTTTAGAAACAGTGTAGCTTCTGTTAGAGTGGATAGACTATTGTACAGATTGCAGCTTTATAGCCCAGTCTGTCTCTCTACAGAAAATAACAGTGAACATTTAAAGGGGTATTCAAATCAACTGGTGTCAGAAAGATATAAAGATTTTTTAACTTACTTTTATTTAAAAATCTCAATCTCAGTGCTTATCAGCTGCTGTATGCCCTGCAGGAAGTGGTGCATTCTCTCCACTCTGACACGGTTCTCTCTGCTGCCACCTCTGTCCATGTCAGGAACTGTCCAGAGCAGTAGCAAATCCACATAGAAAACCTCTCCTGCTCTGGACAGTTCCTGTCACTGTTAGAGATGTCAGCAGAAAGTGTTGTGTCAGACTGGAGAGAATACACCACTTCCTGCAGGCCATACATAAGCTGATAAGTACTGGAAGACTTGAGTTCTTTAAACAGAACTAATTTACAAATCATATATCTTTCTGAAACCAGCTGATTTGAAAGAAAAAAAAAAATAACTGTGTGTCTATACAGGGAATTTGGCTATGAATAAATATTGCAAAGCAAAAAAGCACAAAATTTTGGATCTCTTGAAAATAACAAACAAAATCAAAATGATGTGTCAGTGGGGGCCTTCTCTTTGATAACCAGTGAGGCAGGGATGTTTTCTCTGTCCCCTTTCATTCAGTGTCATGATGAAGCTGATTTTGCCTTGAAATCCACATTGTTCCAGTTGTTGGAGGAATGTGAGGAGACTGGCAGACTTGTTAGCATATGAACAATGCTGATAATCAAGGTAAATACAGATTGCCAAAGCAAATTATGTGACAGCTATCAAGTGTGCGTTACACTAGGACCCCACCAGGTATCTGCTCATCTAGCGAGCGCTGCTATTTTCTTGTCATCTCCCCAGTCTGGGCTGCTCTTCTCTAGCACATGTATGGATAACTCCCAGGTAGAGCAGAACAATTGAGGAGGACGGCGCAGATAAGGACATCAGCTCAACAGTTATCAGCTCAGCCGCCTTGTTTACAGATGCGTCAGCTACATAATTCACAAGTGCATTGTGAAACAAAGAATGAGATATCTTATCCATTAACACCCAGTACAACACAGCAGCTTTCTATGGTGATTGTGGGAATCACATGAGGAATGGAGATAGGGACAGAAAGGGAGGAAACTGATGGGAATTAATAGAAGGATAGCAATCAAGTCAACTAGAATAGATCTGAGGCCCACATGGCTATTGAGGGGGATCGGAGCAGATCTGTATGTAATGGAGATATAAAGAACATGAGCAGCCAGGTATGTGAGTTGACTGAAGTGTTCTTCTTCAGGGATATCACAGCGAGATGATGGCTCGATAAGTGTTCTTTATTTGTGTTCTTTCCTGTCTTCAAGCAATAACAAGTGATCTGAAGGCTTAATAATGAAGGTTCATTGTTCTTGTGTCTATCAAAGTATATAATGTCATTGTTTCAATAGCAGCTCTCCAAATATATTGTCTTAATACTGGAAGAAGCAGCAGGATCAACATAATAATAATAATAATAATAATAATAATAATAATAATAATAATAATAATAATACACAAAGCATCTGCGGAAACCCTGTAGTTCATAGACTACAGGCCACCATGATCAACAGGAATGGAAGATTTTCAAACTGAGTAAATGTGACAGAATTCCGCCTGCCTGACTGTCAAACAGCGTCTCTCTAGGAGGGCTCGCGCACCTCCAATCCATTGCCATGTCAATTCTATGAGCAGAGAGCGGAGGAGAGCGGAAGTGCGCAAGCCGTCCCATAGAGATGCTGTTTGACACTGAGGTGTGAACATACCCTATTACAGGAACACTCTAAAACGGAATGATGCTCTGCATTCTGGGGCAGATTACCGTGATAATGCTGTTTAATCTATCCAGATGATGTTATAGAGAGAGCAGTATATAACAGAAAGTAAGCGGATCGAAATATAGTTTTGTTGGAAAACAAAAACCATCCTGACTCACACATTGCAATTGCTGCCCATTCTGGGTTTAGAAGCACAGCAGACGGTCTTATTCAGTGATTGACAACTTAGGAACGCTTATGCTGCGTTTACACGAAACGATTATCGTTCGAATTTTTGCATAAAAGATCGCATTTGAGCGATAACCGTACCGTGTAAACACAGCAAATGATCAAACGACGAGCGAGAAATCTTTCATTTTGATCTTTCAATATGTTCTTAAATCGTCGTTCGCTGAAAATTCGCAGATCGCTTAGTGTAAACAGTCTTTTACCGATTTATCCTATGTAAAAGATGGGCTTAAGCGATTTTAAAAACTATTGCAATAACGATTTTTCTTATGAATTTTCTAACGCTTTATTCGCCTAAATGCTGATCGTTATAAAAACCAAATTGTTGCTTCAAAATTGTTAAACAATCGATTGGGCGAATTATCGCTCCGTGTAAACATAGCATAAGTGCTCACAATCTGCCACAGTAAAAAGATCAATCAGCCAATGAACGAGCTTGTTCATCAAGTGAATGGATCTTTTATGCAGCCCATTTGATGCATCTGTGTCAATTGCACCTGTGTAAACAGGTGACATGCAGCCGACAATGAGGCATTGAATGTGCTGCATGACCAGTCGTGCCTTGTGGCATAGTCAGGCATAGTCAGTAAGTCACCAATCACAGAGTTCAGCCCTTGCTTCCTACAGCCTGTCAGCCCATGTAAAAGGGTCTTAAGGAGGTCACTATACACATTAGATGGCCAGCCTGGCCTATCAGACTCGGCAAAATCAGCCAACACTTATCTATTGTATGACCAGCATTACAGTACCATTGTTGTCCCTAACAAGATCTGGAGAAAATTGTATCTACTTGAAGTAGATAATGATGTTTTCTATTGAATGACTGCAAGTAGATTAGACTATGAAGAATGAATACAGAAATTATATTGAAATAGTAAATAACCTTTATAGGAAGAACAAAAATGTGGGGGTGAAACTGGAATATTCCTTTAATTTATGATGTGTATCTGTGGTTATATATGAACTGAACATTCTGTGTCCCACTGGGATCCTAGTGGGACCTGTTCTTGGGTGTCATCTGTCCGTAGGTTTGTGCCGCTCAGTCTAAGGGCACCATAGCCTAGTGACACTGAACAGATCCATGCATTTCTTAGGATCCTCACACACTTAACACTTTTGCGGTCATTACATGGTCATTTAAAACATTCGCCGGGGTGATTATGACCATACGACACACCTACTTTTTTAAAACCTTTTTACGAACGACTGAAAATTTTCTAATTTTACAAACCGATTAGCGAATTATCTTTCAAAGACCAACAATTTTTTTTTCGACATGCTGAAAAACAATTTTGAATGGAAATATAATGATTTTGCCTTTGTCGTTCGCTCGTTAGCACCAATTCCACAAAGCGATTATCGTTAACGAGCGGTCGTTGGAGCGAGTTTATGAATGATAATCGTTCCATGGAATAGGGCCATAAGGGCCCTGAAGCTACTTACTAGGATGGCAGTGGCCTTCGTCTTTCAAGTTACACCAGTGTGTGGTTTCCTTATTGCCTGAGAAAGGCTACAAAACATTGAATAAAGGAACTCTTTACAGGGAAGTTGTTTCCTTATTACACACAACCACCACCTCAAAACATAGTGCAAGTACAGAGTGAATGCCCACATGTATCCTCCCTTGGTTCCATCTGGACTCCCTGCATAACTCTTCTATCAGTAGAAGACCTAATGATAAAATAAACTAAAAAAACTAAAAAAAGCAAGGAAGTCTAGAGTAAGCGAAAAAGGTTTCCCTTGCAGCCATTTTTAAGGTGTTTAGTGTAATCAATAAACAAAAGAAACAAAGCCTGTGTGCACAGCAAGGTAACACCAGAGCGACAAAGTCTTCCCACTGCCACCCACCGGGTGTTGTGAGCTGTGAAATCAGCTACATGATTGTGTTCTTGTTCTACAGCGTTTACATTCTATGTATATAAATCCTTAGAAAGTCTCTGCCAGCAAAGGTGTGTTTGGCCGTCCAGAAATTGTTTGGATGAATTGTAAAACTGGGCACAAAGGGCGGTTATTATTACATGTTGCCAACCGGGTTAATTAGTACATAGTAAATAATGGCCTGCGTTCCTGACTGATGGCCCAATAGTGGGCTGGAGTGGTTTATGAAATGTAGAAGTATTTTCAAGGGAATTAGTAAAGTCTCCGCCGGACCCCACGGGATGCAGCTTTTTATTTGGAGGCCTCTCCACCCTTTTAATCTCTTTGGGAAAACTTAAATCCTTTTGTCGCTGGAGGGGTGAGCAAATATGTACAATGCCCTTCAGAGGATAAAGTCAACACTAGTCATCCCGCTTGTAGGGGGTGCCCCATGCTGGGCCGCCAGTGACAAGCTTACTCATTTCTTAGTATAATGAAAAATCTTTTATCCAAATTATTTATTCTACAGTAACTATTAATTACGCCAGTCTTAAGGAAATGTCCACTGTGAGCGCTAATAACTTTCATTTGGGATTACCGAGACTTCTTCAGGAAATGTGCTGAAGTGGAAAGTCATTATTAAGGCATCATTACTGCTTGTTTTATATGATGGCTTTGTATAGGCAAAACAGAAATAAATGATATTTGGTGCGGGGCAGCGGGGGTGCTCACAAGAGCTTACAATCATACATCTGTGCCGCTAATAAACTTCATTCTTGTAAATTTGTTACAGAAGATGTTCCCATATATACAGTATGCATACAACACAGAATTCGGATACAGAATGTCTTGCAATAGTATTCATCCCCTTAAACAGTCAACAGATCTGTCTGGATTATAAGACAACATTTACACAACGTGTTATCCTAGTCATTTAATTGCAGTCTAGTATGCACGTTGAGTATTTTCAACCTCACAATTTATTATGTCAGAAGATATAAGGAATATACCTTATTCTTTCGTCGGCCGTACCCGGCGTGTATGGGACTCACCTGACTATTGACAGATGATGTCAGTGGTGATAGCCACAGCCCAAGCTCTCTGGCCATGTCTTACCCCTCCCCATAGAGAACACTGGAGTGCTCGGCCGTGCCGAATGTTCCTATATATGGGGTGAATGGGCACCGGACCAGAGAGATAATTGACGGACAAACGATAACTTGGTTGTTAATTATTGAGGCTGGGTTCACACTACGTATATTTCAATCAGTATTGTGGTCCTCATATTGCAACCAAAACCAGGAGTGGATTAAAAACACAGAAAGGCTCTGTTCACACAATGTTGAAATTGAGTGGATGCCTGCCATATAACAGTAAATAACTGCCATTATTTTAATATAACAGCCGTTGTTCTAAAATAACAGCAAATATTTGCCATTAAATGGCGGCTATCCACTCAATTTCAACATTGTGTGAACAGAGCCTTTCTGTGTTTTCAATCCACTCCTGGTTTTGGTTGCAATATGAGGACCACAATACTGATTGAAATATACGTAGTGTGAACCCAGCCTCAAGGTGTATGGGGACCTTTAGAAAATGTACTTTAAGAGCGTGTTGGGGGGGGGAGGATTCTATTAAAGCGTAATTCCTAATCCAGACCAATCTGTTGATTCTTTAGGGGGTTGAACACGGTTACAAGGTGCTAAACATACACACAACACATACAGTATATAGGCACCCTATCTAAAAGACAAATATACAACATACCACATGTATACAAACACACACACACACACACATGTGACAAAAAATATACAAGAACAGCACACAGAGAATATTCCAGTATGCAATGTACACATAATCAGGCAGCATGTTTACCATGTAATCACACATACTAAAGTAGCACAACATATATGTAAAACTTGTACACGGTACATGCTGTGTATGCACACAGCTTATCACAATGTACCCAAATATCCCATAAATAAGCATATATGTACACAAAACATCTATACACACAACATATACATATACAACAGTGTGTACATATTAGTATTAATATTACTATTGATTTTCATGGCTCCCTTGATACCAGAGTGCTGTACATATGCGGTATAGCCACAGGGCCCAGATAAGCAATCCATCTCCGCAATAGGACTCCAGATATCCCTCTTCCCTCACATTCCTTTCTCTGTGTCCTCAAGCCAGAGTTTACCCATTTGCTTTATGTATCAGCCATCCTTCATCTACTGAACTACTTTAAAGTAGCAGATGTCTATGCAGTGAATCAGTGATTGAGGAATCCCGGCCAATGCTATTCCTCTCCTTGCAAGCTAGCACCATATAAAACATAGATTTGCACATTTGCAGCCTACCTCATTTCTTACCATTAGTGTCAAAAGATATTTGCAGAGAAGAAAGATAACCTTCTCATTATCACATAAGCCGGCAGTCTGCCGAGGTTATAGATCCCTTCTGTACACCAGCACATAGCTTTCTACATAAGGAAGAGATGAGGCAGGGGCTGTTTATCAGTGCAGAGCAGCCAGAGGTGTGAACGATGGCTTCAGTCATATGAGGACAAGGCCGCATATCTACTACACAATATTACATCACTCACTTTGGATTTTACCTGATATTTCTTGAACAAAAGCCCCAGCTCAATGATGTTCTCCTTGACAATGGATAATGCATGTCTCTGCAGTCTGCACTTCATTCCCAGACAAATGAGAAGTTATGATGATAGTTATACTGAGGAATCTTCTCTTACCATGTGCTCGGCATGTAAGTCAATCTGATCGTTCAGAAGCAGAAATCTTCTTCTATTCCTACCAGGAAAATTTTATTTCTAAATATAAATCCCTTGGCGTCTTTTGTCAATTTCTTAGTAAATGTACTTTTTTAAAAAAATGAATTAATAATTTTGCTTTATCGTATATACTGTAGTGACAAACAATAAGGCAGGAATCATCATCTGACTTTACCAAACTAAAGAAAAAAAGGAAGGGAGCACTGAACTAAAGGTCCCCATACACCTTAGACTTTTGTTGGCTTTACCAGCCTTTAATATAAGGCATATGGAGCTCCCCCGAACAACCACTGACAGGTGATGTCGGTGGTGATAGGGGTTGGGCATAATAGAAAATCACCAAAGACTCTTACTGTGGCTTACCCCTCCACTCCCCATAGCCTAAGGCACAGTTTGGGGCATTTTTTTAGACATAAAACAGGCCAAAAATAGTCAATCCATTGAATTTGGTGGGAATTGAATCCACTCTTTCTCATTTTCTTTGTGATTGTTACTGATGTAAAACTAGTTGCATGGGACTTCTTTTAGATAGTTTATGTGCCAAATTACATCAATACAGATTATTTTGGCATGTATTTTGGGGCTTAAATGTCTCAAAAAGCATGTCTTCTTAGCAAAAACAGAAACAGAAAGCTATTTTTTTTTTTTGCTGTAGCCCACAGAATGTTTTAAAGACTCAACAGCAGCCCAACTGCAAAATGACAAAACCCTTTTTTAAAAAAATTCAGACTTTTTTGCCCATAAAGTAGGCATTTATCAATTTCAAAATATAGCCATAAAAACCTGTGTGTTCAAACTGACTAATAGTGAGGAGCTGCCTTTCACTGAGAACACCTAAAAAAGTTGCTGGAAAAACTCAGGCTGTGTTCACACGTCATTTTTTCAACTAGTTAGAAGAGACACAGCTGGTAATGCACACATTGTATTATCTACCGGCTCCACCAAAAAACAAAAGACAGCTGCAAAATTTTTTGCAGATAAAAAAACAGGACCCAACAATGTTTAAACATGGCCTAAAGGCCATATTACATGCCCTGATGAGCCATGTAATATGATTTTGACATTGTTAGTGATGTCCGCATATCACATGCTTCAATCAGCCATGGGCTGCACCTCACCTATTACATTGAGAGATATGCTGCCGGCGGCCGATGATTGTTTAACATGTTTAAAGACTACGATTAGAGATGAGTGAACGAACAAGCTAGTTCGCGCTCACTATTGGCTTTAGTATCAGGGTGCTCAAAAGTACTCGATACTCGCCAAATCAAGTGTGGTGCTTAAGTAATAAATGATGGTCTCCTCCTCTGCATGTTTAGCAGCTTTAATTAGCCAATAAACATTTAGGGAAGGGGGCTGGCACATCCTGTTATGGCACAGCCAAGTTGTCTGCAAGCACAGCTGTGATTGGCCAGCCACATCAGCTGACCTGGGTGTTTATAGACCCAGGTCTCCTGATGCTCGATTCACTTGTGCTCTGTTAGCTGATAGGGACAGCTGCTGGAGCAGGGACAGAGCAGGTGGAGGGGTTAGTATGCTTAGCTAGGTACTGGCTTAAAAGAAAAGAAAAAGTCTGTTAGTGTGACTGAAAAAAAAATTTCCATTCAATATAGTAGTATTATACAGAATAGTGGTATTGGTATACAGTTAGTAATAGTCAGTAATCCAGTCCTCTCCTGTGCTTGGCTCCAATCCTGCATGTATGATTCTGAGCTAATAGACTAGGGTCTAGATCAGGGCAACCCCCTCCTGTTTTATTGGAATTTATGAAAAACCATGGTTCAACCACAGTGGATATACCTCAGTATAGTATGTGCCATGTCTTTAGTGTATAGCAGAAGCCATGCCAGGAAGTGTTGTAGGAGTAATGCCAGGAGGTGTTCAGAAATATAACTAGAAGGTGCTGTAGAAATTATGCCAGGAGGTGGTCAGAAATATAACTAGGAGGTGTCGTAGCCACCAACAAAATACTAAGTCTATGGCCAGCTATATAAGATATTATGCAAACTAAGCAATACCTTTATCTGGTCAGGCAAGCTTCCCCCTCTTTTCCAGTAAGCTCTGGAACATTTGTTCTATGCATTCTGCGTTAACATACCTAGAACAGTCGTTCATTTTGCCAGTGAGGTCTAGTGGTTTTAGTTTACTTCTTAATTGAGCAACTTTTTTTTTCTTCAGATATTGGAAAAATGTAATTCATTGCATTTTAAATTTTCTAATTATAATTTCATAGTCTACAGATTTGTTGCAGACATCTCTATAACACCCACTCCGTAAATATGATTGAGGTGTTCCTGCAGCATGTGGTGCATGGATATCTACCCTGAGATGAAGAGAACAATCACACGAATTTCTGCACCAAATCTGCCAAGTATGAATCTTTCCTTATGTAAATATTTAAGTCTATTTCCCCCAATTCAATCAGATGTGTCTCCTAATATCAGACAAATGAGAAGTCAAAATGGATAAAACAACCAACAAAGGAGAAGCCCCCATTAAATTTAATTACTCCCTCTAACCCTGATGGTGGGGCACATCTGTATGATGGTGCAAAACACATGTGACGTCTGTAGTGTGGGAGTAGGGGCTCAGGGGGTCAATGGAGGATGGCCAAAATTGTGTGTGGGGGGAGTGTAATTTATGGATTTGGGGTTGCATTACTAAATTAGGTTATATTACTACATTTGCTTTACCTCTTTTGTATCCTTTTATAACATGTTTTATTCCTGTAACATTTGTCCCCCCCCAGCATTACTTGTAGGGGGGTATAGTATAGACTGTGTTCTTGCACAGAGGGCAGTGCTTTTGGCTTTGCTCTATGCATGGCCCAAGTATATTTAGTGAAATGTGAACTCCATTTATGCAGACGGCTTGTTGTTAATATTAAAAAAAAATTTCTGGATGATTTTCTTATTAAAACTCCAAATCACATTAGCAAAATGTAGTTAATATGCCAGTATAGCATCAAGCTACTATTGTTGTAGTTCTGTTTTTGCTGAATGCCGTAGACTCTTGGCAGCTTGTTTGGGGCTTATATCAAGTGCTTTTCGGACCAGATATTAATAGGAATATATAACTGTGTTGTCACTTACATACGGCGATCTGATAAGTGGTTCACTATTTTCTATCAAAGAGATATAGAACTGTATCTCTAGGACCTGCTTAGAAGTGTATGGGACCAAACTATAACTCCATATGCCTCAAATTTTGCAAAGAATTCAGAATTCTGAATTTAATTTAAAAAAAAAAGCTATGATATATGAAATGTTATATTGTGTAGGAATTGTTCCCTGGAAGCGTTGGTCTGAGGGAAAGCACTTCAGTGATACAATGGTATACAAAGTATCCTCTCTTTCATAGTACAGAACCACAAGGACTCTATGTACTGTTGTTCTGGTTCGGAGCACATGGCTCTGCCATATGCACAAGTGCCAACCTTAGTGAAGGAAACTGGCATACTCATTGTAATTGTATCTGAAAATAAATCTTTTTTTACTTGATTGCAAAATAAACGAGATTATTGCACATCATTTTTCTTCATCAGATTATAATATGGCAAAGTAGGAAAAAAGACTTGGCCATTTTGGTTGGAAATGTAGGGACAGATGAGAGGTTACTGGTCAGTCCTATATGTAATGGACCTCCCTTACGTATACCAGTACACAAAAGCTAAAAGAAAAATGAAGAGTCTTCTTGTCATTTATGAAATCTGTGCCTCATCCATAATCGGGAACCCAGGAGTTGAATCAGAGTCATTTGCCATCTGTTAATGGCATGGCTTTTAATAGGATAAAATTATGGAAACGTGTCACCAACCCATTTAATTTCTTAGCTGTTTAACATCTCCTCTGTCTCTTTCTTATTGTCACTGGCTGTGATAGAGTAGAGGGTAGGGTTGTTCATTGCCTCGCTGAGATACATAGTACAACAATGTTATTTTCATCACTATGGTGGATCCTTGAGATTATAACTAAATTTTATACATGATCCGGGTTATTATGTCATCTTGCATTAACACAAGTATACAACAGACCTGAGGAAAAACTTTCAGGGGGCACCAACCTTAGGGATTGTGACCACCACATTAACATCAACTGTATGGCAATATTATTTCTATTATCAGATTCCTTTATGTATGGAGCTGTTCTGTGGTCATTGTATGTTGGTTTTTACTTAAAGGGGTTGTCCCACTTTTACACATGAGGGTGTGTGTGGAGGGGTGGTGGTACATCTGGATGCTGGGAGCACCATGATCTCAAGAACAGGTCTCCTGTCAGAAGGCAGTGGCTTTCACCTGTCCATTGGGAGCTACTGGAGATAGGCATGCACTGTATTTGGCAGCTACTAGACAATGAATGCAGTGGTATCACAGATGACCATCACTGCATTCTGATGGTACCCTATTCTCAAGATCACGGGGGGTCCCAGATTTAGTGCTTGGTGTTGGCAACTGACACTATATGGCTCTTCTACTTAGATCAATGTTTGTTATAGTCGCTTGTACTCTGTATGACAGTACACCATATGGCCAACAGCAAGCATCACACAACACAGTAGATGAGAAGGCAATCCCCTTCTCTTAGTGCTGATGTTCATTATAATTTGTTACTACTGCTTCCTTAATATTCAAGAAGTTTTCACCAAGTAATTAGAAATATTCCTATAATAATTTATTCTTCTAATAATTGTTATTATCGTCATCATTATTACTGTATTTTTAACAGGAGAAGTAAAACCTGGATTTAGCCATTTACATCTGAAACTATTTTACCGACTTTAACTTTACTTCAGGAATTTTATTTAATAAAATAATCGATAAAACCTAATTTCGACATCCTACTTAATGAATTCCGCATGTCTTCTAAAGCAAGTAATCTATGGAACTTGTTTTATTTCATTGTTTCACAAAAAAATAATTTCTATGGAATATCCACCCTCTATTAGATACGCATAGAAATAAAATGGGCTATGTATTATACAGCAAGGATTTATGTATATTTTTGGCCAACCCCACACATAGACTTACTACTCCTTACTGGCACAAACTCACTTCATGTAGGAACAATCTCTCCATAAAAATATAAGCAGTTCCAAAGCCAAATGAATGTTTTATTTTCTCCTAACTTCAGCTTTATGGCTTTTTTTTATTCTTTTACAGTGCCTGTTTTCTACTGGCTACCTACTGTATGTATGTGGCCAAGGACATCCTAGAAAACCTCACTATGCGATGCATATTTTTATGGGCTCAGAACCACAAATATTTATTATATTATGCAGCACACCCCTTGATATAAACTTGGACAGAAAAGTCATACATAGCGTTCCTTCCACTCAGCTGAATGAGAAAATAAACAGAATTGTCTGTGATAGAGAGGAAAAGCGAATGTGAATCTATGACTATTATATTCAGATGTGTCGTGTCTCTATTAATCACATCAATTGAGATTTTCCTTTGACATAGGGAGCAAATACCAATTAAAAAGGTTATCTGGGTTTACAAAAGCATGGCCTATCCTCAGGAATACAGCATTGAAAGGGGTCATGGTGCATATGCAATCAGTGCAGCCTCTATAATGTTTATATCTGCCTGTACTTTCAATCATCGTACTATTAGTAGTATTATTATAAGGTACTGCAATGTTGTCCCTGTTCAAGTGAACAGTACTGCACTGTAGTTGTGGTGTCCCACCACGGGTGTTTTTTGTCTCTCCTGTGCACCTCTCAAAAAGCTCTTTTCTTCAGGTTAAGTGGTGATGAAGGGCACTTTAAAGTTTCACCACTAGATGTCAGTGTGTTTTATATGTATATGTATATGTATTTCTATGAGTTGCACAGCTGAAGGTCAAATGGGTTAATGTTTTCTATGTACCATGTGCTCTTAGTAACCAGTGGGAGGTGCTCTCTGTGTCTGACCTATTATCTTTCTTCTTTCTTATGCACAAAGTCATCCCCACCACTCACAACGAGGCATACAGAAGCCCCTGTAGAAAGTTAGTTACTTGGTGGAGGAAGTGCAGTTCAGTCTTATCCAGATTCTTGTGGGAGAAAGACACACAGAGCAAACATCCCTGCTGTAGCCAAGCCAGGGTCTGGCTTAAGCCAGGACCCTTGTCCGGGACAAAGTTCAGTCTAGTCTGAGACACAGTAGTGTACAGATGCAGCTAGAGACAACCACTTTGTTTACTACTACTTTTACTTTACCTTCTATGCAGTGCTAAACACTAAAAGGGAGAAGAGTCCAGGTACACCCAAACCCACAGCGAGAACAAGTCTGAAAGGTGCAGGGCAGTATCGTGAAACACAAGAGGAACTAGCCTGGACAAAGCTACCAAATGAGGTCTACCTATCCTATCTCACAGTGCAGGTAACCGGGAAGGCTCGGAGGCTTAGCTGCACCCAGATAACCATGACTGGGGCTTGTATCACCCTATTAGGATGGGTAGCTTAACACTGTAGGGCAGAAGGTCGTCAGACATAGTCTAATCACGAGTACAAGTAAATGTTTCACTACAATATATTCTCTAAAGTTCCGGAAGAGTACATTGCTACACTGGGTTGGAGCTCCTTCTTCTACCCTATTCTCAACTCTTCAAGCACCGCTACAGCTACCTCTCTTCTACTTTACTTCTCTGAGCACCTTAAGCACAAGCAAGTTCCAGTACTGTGGCAAAGATTTATCTATTGGTGAAAGTGTATTGTACTACTAAAAGACTTTACAGTAAAGCTGTTATATTTTTACAACACTGGGACTCTGTCATACTTCGTAGATGCCAGAACCCATACACAGCACCGTACAACACACCTTGGGTTATTTTTTCCCTGGACTGTGGGTGGAGGTACCGATAGTCTGGGTGGGTCAGTTGCCACTCAGGATTACCGCGACAAGAGCCCAAGGGACCCATTACAACCCGGCAGGTTACTGACCATTGGAGAACATAGCCAGCCACATAAACGAAGCAGGTACCAACACCACACCTGGTGTCATGTCAATACCATCTTTGGCTGAGCTGACACAACACCTATACCTGTACCTCACCTCCTCTAAAACAGCTGATGGCTGAAGGTTGCCAGACTTGGAGGATAGGCTATTTACTTTGGCAGTACTTTACAATTCTGGGGATATAGAAAAGATGACCCTGCTCATGGAAAATCTCAAAACACATACCTAACCTGCTACAGAACATGAGAGGAATGTTCTTCACTAGTAAAAAAGAGGTTCTGCAGCAGGCTTATTCACTTGGTACAACAGGACAAAAGAAGAACATGTGCACATATGGCAGGGCACACTTCACCCTTGGCACATGAGCTATTCTAATGCTTGCAGTACAGATGAGTGCATTGACTTGGCACAAACAAAATATGTTCCTGCTTGATCCTTCTTAAAAGAGCTCCGTGATAGGAAATGATGGCTAATAAACCCTTATGTCAACATGGAAGGGAAGCCAACACATATGAGCATTATCCTATGTAACACTATTAGTTCCCGACTGGAGCTTTGTAGAGACCAGTATTTTGCGGCAATAGGATACTCAGTAGTTCAAAGAACAGGCCGACATTAGTAGTCATATAATCCATAGATATTACAACCTTTAATGCTTAAAAAGGAAAAATTCCAAAATCGGCTCCTAGTCTCTGCTGGCATTATTCTCCACTAATAGCAGCAGGAGACTGCAGGCCTTACAGTACATCACTTGTCAGCAGAACAGTTGTATGTCTTCTCCATTACAGATCCTAGCTGCAGTCCATGAGTGTGGAATGTCTGCGGCAGTGACACACATTGACCAGATGTGGAGGGATAGGTGTGGGAGTTAGGAGTGTGGGCGACCGCCTTCCTCCTTCTTATCCAGGACATCAGCTGGTTCTCATTGTACATTCAGCTCCTTCAGTTTGCTGACTTGCATACTAAAGGGATACAATTCAGCACCTTGTCTCTTCTTCCATCATCACAGTGTGTGCTAAGTCTCCGCAGCTATGTGCACATTTCTATGGTCTCCCACTGGGCCCAGTGCCTGACTGACAGCAGTGATCTGGCAGGGAGATGGATGGACATGAGTAGGTGGGCATGACAAAGACAGAAGAGTGAATTAACCCAGGCTCCAGGTTTCACCACCGATGGCTGCTGTCCCAGCTGTACACGTGGGAGGTGGTCTTGTGGGTCCATGAAAGAACTCAGTGTAGAATACAGATATAACACAATGACATGAGCATTGTCCATGGGATATGTAGCTTCCTTAATACTTACATTATGTTTTACCCACATTTAGGCCAGTTTTGCAGATACAAATTGATCCCTTTTAGTCCGGTAAACTAATGCACAGCAGATTGTCTCTGCATTTGGTAATGACTGCTACACAGCTTGCAGCATTGAAGGATTGCAGGTAGTGCGGGCTCTGGGAGATCCAGTCTTAATTGTTACAAATGACTGCTGGACTGTAATGTTCCCCACACTGGTGCCTGCAGGCAGCGCTTCCTGTTTACATTGTACCTAGTAGTAATAAATGCTGCCAGGTACTATATATCCATTATATGTATAATGGGAATATCCACCCTTATACCACATTAACCCACACAGGAGAGAAAGAGAATGTAACAAAACTGTCCAGACCTGTATTTTATGGCATTGCTCAACGCTCAATGTTTTATCGCCCAAATGTGGGAGAAAGCTAGAGAGGTGGCAGATTACTATACTATATGGCTTTTGTACAGAATAATGATGATAACAATCATCAACTAGGATTTCTGTATAGATTTTATGGATTTGTTGAATATATATGAAATTGGACAGAAAAAAAACCTTCTTTATGTCTCCATGTAAGAAACAAAAAAATATTCCTGTTCAGTCCCCCCGCTGTACTGAAATAACATGCAAATAAACATGAAATCCCTCATAACATTAAAGGCAATCTGTCAGTGGTAATTCATGTTCCAAACGGCTGACACTGTTAGATGCTGTTAGGACAAGGAGACACATGGTACCTTTCATGTATCCAGCTGTGCTTCCAGGATGTAGAGAAATGATTTTATTCTTCGGTACAAAGAGTCAAAGAGGCTTTCCCAAGATCCTGAATAGCTGCAAGATGGATGCCTCCTCTCTACCCCCTCCCTGCTCGATTGACACTTCAGGAGCTTGAGGAAACTGCTTTGACTCTTTTTACTGTAGAAAAAAAGCAATGTTCTATGTCCTGGATTCATATATATGAAAGGTACCATGTGCCTTCCTGATCTAACAGCTGTCTAACAGTGTCAGAAGTTTGAAATGTGAATTGCAGCTGACAGATTTCTCTTAAAGGGGTTATCCAGCGCTACAAAAACATGGCCTCTTTCTTCCAGAGGCAGCACCACTTTTGTCTCCCGTTCAGGTGTAATTTGCAATTAAGCTCCATTCACTTCAATGGAACTGAGAAGAAAGTGGCCATGTTTTTCTAACGCTGGATAACCCCTTTAAGACCACCTGTGTAATATAGTGTAGTTCCCCCATGATAATGTAGGATTCAATATGGGTATTATGATTGGTCTCCAGTACATTACCATACACAGCAAGTTGTCACACACTGACACCTTTCTATCATAGCCAGCAGGGGTTGTCTAAGCTTAGAAAAACATGGCCACTTTCTTATAGAAACAGCACCTTTTCTGTCCTCAATTTGGGTGCGGGTTTTGCAGCTCGGCTCTATTAAAGTGAATGGAGCTATGTAGTAATACAACACACAACCTGAAGACAAGGGTGGCGCTGTTTTAAGAAAGGAGCTTGTTTTTTCTAACAATCGATAACTCCTTTAATGTTTTCAGCAATTTGTTCTGTGGGACTGGACAAGACTCCATGGAAATGAATGATCCTTGGGTGTCTAGGACCCTGATGACAGTTCTTTGCTTCTCTTTCCTTGGATTGTGTGTTGGTAGCTACTAACCACTGCGTACTGGCAACTTGCTGTCTGATATATTCCACCCCATGACGGGCGCCATTGTCACAAGATAATCAATGTTATTGACTTCATCTGTCAGAGAATTTTATGTTATAGCCGATGGGTGTGTATACAGTAGAGACATAGATATAGATTACCTTTCTCTTCACTGGCTTTCTCCACTGACTAGCATTGATGGATAATTCTCATGTGACTACACGGAAATTCCTTCCCTTGACAAAATGTGACATATTTAGTTTTTTTTCCCCAAAACATGTACACCTATTAAATATATAAGGCAGAGAGCGTATTTAATAGTTAACAGGTCATCTTTTCTGTGATTCACTCTTTTATTAAGGAAGTGCTCACCCATGACCCCCGCCTTCTGAGACACCTTTAATGTTTTACAGCCGCAATGATGTTTAACAGTGAGACCAGAAAATCCCTGACTGATCAACAGGACGAGCTCTGGAGTAGGAGACGGATGAGCGTAGGAATTGTTAGTCAGCTTTTTCTGCTATTAGTTTCATGAAGAGGCGTTCCACCATAGTATTACCATAAAAATACACCGCAATAAAAAGAAGGTATAGTAACTAAAATAAGAAGGCAATAAAACTCCACAGCAATGGAAGTACTGCATTATAAAGGGTATATGGAACACAACCCAGATATAAAATATTAGGCGAAATGCACACGTAGTAGAAATGGTGCAGATTTCCCGTGTGAAAATCCCCAGCAGAAGCTCCCATGCATGTGCTGCAGAACTCTACTGAATGGAATTGACCAATGGAAATGATTATTAGTGGGCTATGTCCCCAAAAAAGTGTTCAGACCACGACCAATCAGGAACACGAGACGGGAGAAGTCTGCGCTCAGCGAATTCTCTCCCAGTTTATTGTCACATGACTAAAAAGGCTGCAAAATGTAAGTGTATGGCTATGTTCACACTAAGTATAAAAAAGAGAAAAGGCATCCGCTTTTTCTTTTTAAAATGACTGCAATGGAATGGCGACCATCCAATGCACACAGTGTATTAAATAACGGACGTTATTTGCGTGGACATCAAAGTTATGATCATGACAATTATTCGCGGACGTCTTTTGCAAACATCCGATGTTTTGTTTTTAGTTGTTCACACGCAGTTCTTTTTTTACCGTCTTTTCACCATCTTCACTATTAAATTCAATGGATTTTAATTTAAAGGAAACAGTCCAAATTAAAGGAAACAGTCTGATCCCCATAGGAAATCATTGGAGCACTCATCTCTGCTCATCTGCAGCGAATTCTACACATCGGGACCAGCATCCAGAGCAGGACCGCCAGGAGAGGGTAACTATCCCATTGCTGTATCCTGGAGTAGGGTGGGTTCTGACCCGCTGTCAGGGCTGACAGGTTCTCTTTTAAGACACATCCAAAGGTCAATCCGTCCACCTGAACTAGAATAATGTCATTGTAATGATGGCCATCCAAAACGAGAAATGACTGATGTCTATTTAAAAAATAATAAGGAAAGGAAAAGACGTCATGTGAACATAGCCTATTGGGACCTTTTCGGATAACTATGTTGTGTATTTTTTGCTACAAAAAATCTACAGTATCCGAATATGCAGAAAGTCTCATAGACTTTTTCTGTATACCCCAGGAGCATTGGAGGTCTCAGCCCCTGAGTCACCACAAATATGCCATCAGATTGGGTTACTTATAACCGCATTAAACATTGCTAGTCTCACAACGTAAAAGAACAGGACATTCTAGTAATTCCAGGATTATACATCCCACATTGCTCACTAGGTGGCGCTGTTGCTTCATGCTGTAAGAAGCTGCCATTTATAGAAAGTCCCACGACACTGTTTAAATCATTGTTCGGCTTGGAGCTCGCCACATGAAAGTAGAAAAGGCTTTAAATTGCCACTTTCTGCACCGCAAACACTGTTAACAACCAAATTCATTAACAGAGCCATCCATTTTTCACTGACAATTGCACTGCGCTCACCGAGATGCCTGGAGTCATGTATGCTTCTGCTTGTATGGAGATTATTTGGAATATAGAGACAGGCTGCCTGCATTGTACAGGTCTTCCTATGTATTGGCATTAGACAGCAGCCATGATCCCTTCCATATCAGCATTGTAAGCGTTAACCATGCCACCACCACTCTACAGCTCCGTAATGGCCTACTGGAAATAACTGGGATGTAAATGTGCTGAATACATTACATGGAGATCTGTCTTATTTTAATATCTGGAAATAAGGTTTCGCACATTATATAGGCCATCGCCTTGTTCTTGGATACAAGGTGACTTCGCTTCTAGGACAACACTATAGTCACGTCGCAATCCATCCGAGGAAATGTACATACATATGGGGGGCTTTATAGAAATACTATTATATAAACAGGGTCCACCTGCCAGCAGATCAAGGGGGCACACTGCTGCTATGTTCAATGGAGTCCTACCAAAACAATAAATGGACAGCTACAGCCTCCAGAGTGCTGGATGGTTACATAATGTAGCTGTGGCCCAATACTAAACTGTCTAGCAGCTATCCCTATCTATTCTGCCATATACACGCACACTCAAACTGAGCATGCATGTGGTTTAAACAGGGAGAGGGGAGCAAGCATTTGATTAGCGGTGGCTGCTGAAGTTGGATAAAGCCCTAAGGCTATGTGGAAATCATGGATATAGTCATTGGCTGTGTCCATGTTTTTTAGACAACCTTAGAGCTTTATCCAACTTCAGCAGCCCCCGCTAATCAAATGCCGAATGATCAGGTTCGGATCGACTCGAACCCGAACCCAGTTCGCTCATCTCTAGTGGTGGCTTATCTCCTCAAGAACAAAAGGATCGCATAAATCCAACATCTCCGATCATTCCCTCCCTCAATATCATGCCCACATTTACATTTCAAGGCCTATTAAGCGACCTTCTCTATGGAAAATGATTATAAATATGAGATAAAAATATTAATGATCTTTCAGAAAACTGCATCAACCCCAAAACTTGCTACTGTGTCAGTATGTGAAACTCTCCAATAACTCTGGAGGATAGGAGAGTGCCAGGTGTCTGCGATGGTGATTTACAATGATCCCTCCTCAACACCGCGGCGAAATCCTCAAGATGTTTACTTAATAATTACATGAGAACTTTCCTTATACTTTTATAGCAATGAGATAATTATAGGTGTGAATGAGCTTGTAATACCTATCATTACAAGATGCACATTTATTAACAATATATTAGCTATGCATAGGTATTAGAGCGCCTAAAATAAACCGAAACCTGGGCACAGCCTGGGGGAGGGGAGTAATGAGCCGGAGTAACATAGAATCAATGGATTCATCCTAAATATACTTTATAGGTGGTTTCTTATTTAATCTGAATCTGTATTACAGAGCCATCAGGTGACACTGCCATACTTCAAGGACTAGACATTATATAGCGCTGGTATTCAGCCATCACATCCCAGTCATGTCACAGTGTTGACAGTATTATGTAGACACTATTATAAGGGTTATGTAGCACTGTACAGTATCAAGGCTTTATTAGAGTTTAGCGATATTATTTTGGCAGTATCTTATAGACACTATACGGCTGTATACGTATATGGATTATGCAATATTTGGCACTATATGGCTGTATATATGGATTATACAATACTTGGCACTATATGGCTGTATATATGGATTATGCAAGATAGTGATATTATCAGTGTTCAACACTTTTACTTTGGCAGGATTATCTAGGCACTATATGGCAGTATTATGTGAGTTATGAGGCACTGTATGATGGTATTATTAGTGTACATTACTTTTATTTTGCCAGTATTATGTTGGCACTAAATGGCTATATATATAGCATGAAGCATGGTATGATGGTATCATTCCTATATAGCACTATTATTTTGGCAATATTATCTAAATATGTAGGCTGTATGATGCTATTAGTATATAGCAATATTATTTTGCCAGTAGGAACCTTACGGCAGTATTATATGGGCCATATGGTACTGTATCATGGCATTATGAGTTTATAGCACAATTTATTTTGCAGTGTTGGCTAGGAACTATATGGCAGTATTATAGGTGTTATATGCCACTCTATAATGGTATTATTAGTTTATAGCACTGTTATCCTGGCAGTATTATGTGGGCCCTATCTGGTAGTATTTTATGTTGTTGAATAGCAATGTATGATGGTATTATTAGTTTATAGCACTGTTATCCTGGCAGTATTATGCCGGCACTATCTAGTAGTATTATATGTTGTTGTATGGCAATGTATGATGGTATTATTAGTTTATAGCACTGTTATCCTGGCAGTATTATGCAGGCACTATCTGGTAGTATTATATGTTGTTGTATGGCAATGTATGATGGTATTATTAGTTTATAGCACTGTTATCCTGGCAGTATTATGCAGGCACTAATGTATGATGGTATTATTAGTCTATAGCATTATTATTTTGGCAGTGTTATGTAGTCTCTGCATGACAGCATTAAATGTCACTCTATGATGGTATTTGTATTTTATTATATAGGTTATTTAGCACAGGATGATAACAATGTTACTGTATAGCAGTATTATTTTGGCAGTACTATGGCAATGTTATTCTCCATTTCCTATTTTCTTCAAAGATATTTGATTTGACCCTGACTAGGAGAAAGCTGCGCCCCCTCCTCCCTACAATATATCACCACTCCTGAGCTGCTGATGGATCTTTGATAGGGGTTTTGTTTCCATACAGAGCAGAATTAGAATAAAGCTGGAAGTGATATAAAAGGGGTGATGGAAAGTAAAGGGTGCCCATTTTCCATGGTGCACTGCAGTTCTGCATCATAGGTTCAAATAAGTGAGATGCTGCAGATTCAGATCCAAGGGGGATTAGGTTTTAATAGCAAAATGATTGCTTGCAGCAAAGGCGAGGAGTCAGGCAGGCAGCAGTAGTGTACTGGGGATGTGTGCAGGACTATTATACTTCACATGAGCTGTAGGGAGGGGATGATGTGTGAAGAGTGAGGAGAATGACAAGGGACACTGAGGAAATGGCTGCACTTGGGTGACATGCTAGGGCAAAGCTAAAGCTGGGGAAGTCCAGGTGTGAATAGCATTGCACATTGCTGTTACATTCTACACTTCCTCTACCACCAAGGAGCTAAGATGCCAATGTCTAGACTCAGGGGGTCATGGACACAAGAAGCACAGAATTTATCTCTTTTTTTAAATGTCCTGATGAGCGACGTTACGATATAAACATAGATGTCCTATTCTTTATAGGGGAATCCCTAACATGCCTGTTTGCTGTCTCCTACATTTTAACACTTTACTAACAATGCACAAGGATTCTGGCTCACAATGTGATTTTATGTGGCGGATTGTAGAGGAGATGAATGACACTGTAGGTCATATACAAGATCACATGACTAAGTACAATGTTAATAATCTCCCATCATGCTCTATACACTAGGTTTGCGGGTTTTACCAAAACTCCAAGTCCCATGATGCAATATATATTTGTGTTCCCCAACCTGTAGATCCCCATCAGTTGAAAAACTGTTGTATACATCAGGGTCCTCCAACTTGTTTCTCTCCACCTGTCTCATCATGCTGTATACCTCAGGGTTCCCCAACCTATGGATAAACACACAACTCCCATCATGCTGTATATGTTAGTGTTCCCCAGTACCTCCTCAGCTGTTGCAAAACTGCAACTCCCAGCATGCCCTGACAGCCGAAGGCTGTCCGGGCATGCTGGGAGTTGTAGTTTTACAACAGCTGGAGAGCCACAGGCGAGAGAACACTGGTCTATTATGGTGTGACAAGCTATATGTGCTATTTATCAGCAGTGTGTGGGTTAATAAAAATTAGTGATGAGATAGACAGATTGATAGACAGAAAGGCAGGCAGGGAGCAGAGGGCAACAGTTGATAGGTTGATAGATAGATAGGAGATAGATAGATAGATAGATAGATAGATAGATAGATAGATAGATAGATAGGAGATAGATAGATAGATAGATAGATAGATAGATAGATAGATAGAGAAAGAAAGAAAGATAGATAGATAGATAGATAGATAGATAGATAGATAGATAGATAGGAGATAGATAGATAGATAGATAGATAGATAGATAGATAGATAGATAGGAGATAGATAGATAGATAGATAGATAGATAGGAGATAGATAGATAGATAGATAGATAGATAGATAGATAGATAGAGAAAGAAAGATAGATAGATAGGAGATAGATAGATAGGAGATAGATAGATAGGAGATAGATAGATAGATAGATAGATAGATAGATAGATAGGAGATATATAGATAGATAATAGATAGATAGATAGATAGATAGATAGATAGATAGGAGATAGATAGATAGATAGATAGATAGAGAGAAAGAAAGATAGATAGATAGATAGATAGATAGATAGATAGATAGATAGATAGATAGGAGATAGATAGATAGATAGATAGATAGATAGATAGGAGATAGATAGATAGATAGATAGGAGATAGATAGATAGATAGATAGATAGATAGATAGATAGATAAGAGATAGATAGGAGATAGATAGATAGATAGATAGGAGATAGAAAGATAGATAGATAGATAGATAGATAGATAGATAGATAGGAGATAGATAGATAGATAGATAGATAGATAGATAAGAGATAGATAGGAGATAGATAGATAGATAGATAGATAGATAGATAGATAGGAGATAGATAGATAGATAGATAGATAGAAGAAAGATAGATAGGAGATAGATAGATAGATAGGAGATAGATAGATAGATAGATAGATAGATAGATAGATAGATAGGAGATAGATAGATAGATAGATAGATAGATAGATAGGAGATAGATAGATAGATAGATAGATAGATAGATAGATAGATAGATAGATAGGAGATAGATAGGAGATAGATAGATAGATAGATAGATAGATAGATAGATAGATAGATAGATAGGAGATAGATAGATAGATAGGAGATAGATAGATAGATAGAAAGGAGATAGATAGATAGGAGATAGATAGATAGATAGATAGATAGATAGATAGATAGATAGATAGATAGGAGCTAGATAGATAGATAGATAGGAGATAGATAGATAGGAGATAGATAGATAGATAGATAGATAGATAGATAGATAGATAGATAGATAGATAGATAGATAGGAGATATATAGATAGATAATAGATAGATAGATAGATAGATAGATAGATAGATAGACAGGCAGTGTATAGCAGCAGTGTGAGGCAGGCAGCAGTGTTATTTAATAGGCAGGCAGCAGTGTGATGAGCCCCTCTCGGTATTGCTCTCCGTCTTCCCCTCTTCTCCCTCTGTCTGGCTATGACGGGCCAGTCCAGGTAAATGGGGCGGGTCTCGGCGCTCTCTGTCTCCCTTTTCCCCGCCCCCTTCCCTGTGATTGGCTGAGGGGAGGCTGAGTGAAGGAGAGCCCCGAGTCCCCGCCCCCCTGGCAATGTCTTGCAGCCGCACTAAAAACTTGAAGCATTTATTCCACTGGGATCCTGCAGGGAAGTAGAGCGGCACAGAGCGTGCAGTCCCATCATCCTCATCATCATCCTCATCATCTCCACCAGCAGCAGCAGCAGCCGCCATGGCTGGGATTATTGGCCACTGCATCTTGTCTTCTCTGCTCTTTGGCTTGAGTTGTGCGGTTACAGGATCTCGGATCTATCCGGCCAGTGAAGGTAAGCCTGGGATCGGTGGCGATCTGCTGCTATGCTCCGCGGATCCTCTGGGCTCCCGGCTCTGGAATAGTGGTCACCCTGCTAATAAGGTGGATTTATGGAGATCTACACCATCAAGTTTCCTGGTGGACGGACAAGGACAAAGTTTGGCCGAGATGTCGCCTGTGGATGGACGAGAAGTTGGATGTCGCTGTGGTCCCTGTACACACTGCCTGACAGCTCTGCCCGGGCACAGGGGCACAGCCAGCGGTGTACATGCGGATTACTCCATGTACATGCGGATTTTATACTGGTTATGAATGTGGATTACTACATGTACTAGATGTATAGCCCGGTGCATACATGGATTACTATTGTGCATGCGGATTATTAGCATGTTCAGTGTATATGTGGGCTGAAAGCTGCCATAGAAGACTAGATGTACAGTACTGTAGAAGTTTTCTCAGGTTGGGTTCATGAACATGTGGGTTATTATTATTATATCTATATGTGGATTACTAGAGGGGTAGGATGAGTATCCAGAACACTAAATGCATTGTGTATATGTAGTAATGTATATGT
This sequence comes from Dendropsophus ebraccatus, assembly GCF_027789765.1. Classification (NCBI taxonomy): domain Eukaryota; kingdom Metazoa; phylum Chordata; class Amphibia; order Anura; family Hylidae; genus Dendropsophus; species Dendropsophus ebraccatus. The sequence continues at coordinate 89,208,492 of NC_091459.1, forward strand.
GAGTATATGTGAGTATCTGTATTAGAGGCATAGGTGGATTATGAGGTGGATCAGTAGATTACTATATGTGAGATCCTAGCAGGCTACATCATATGTATTACTGGGATGTATGATACTTGGGGTAATAGATGTGTATTACTGGGATGTATGATACTTGGGGTAATAGATGTGTATAATGGGATGTATGATACTTGAGGTAATAGATGTGTATAATGGGATGTATGATACTTGGGGTAATAGATGTGTATAATGGGATGTATGATACTTGGGGTAATAGATGTGTATAATGGGATGTATGATACTTGGGGTATTAGATGTGTATAATGATATGTATGATACTTGGGGTAATAGATGTGTATAATGGGATGTATGATACTTGGGGTATTAGATGTGTATAATGGGATGTATGATACTTGGGTTAATAGATGTGTATAATGGGATGTATGATACTTGGGGTAATAGATGTGTACATGGATTATTGCTGCATGGATGCATGATGTGTAGGTGTAATATCAGATGGAATGTGTAAGTATGGATTACTGGATTATTAAAATCTATGATGTGTATGGAGTAGTGGGATATAGGATGTAGAGGTCGAATATTAGATTACTAGGAAGAATATGGTGTACAGTATATATATATTACTAGATTATTCGGCTACATGGTTTGTATGTGGAATACTAAGATACATGATGGTTATAGGTTACCACTAAAATGAATATATTGATTACTAGATTATTAATATAAATGAGGTATATATGGATTATTAGATTATTAGGATGGGTGATGTATATATGGATTATTAGATTATTAGGATGGATTATGTATATATTGGTTACTAGATTATTAGGATGGATGATATAGATATATATATATATATATATATATATATATAACTAGATTATTGGGATGAATGATGAATATTAGCATGGATGATGTTTATTGATTACTACTTTGGTAACTATATGGAGTGAATGATGTTTATAGGGAATGATGTCTATGAGAAGGCTGTATGGACTGTTAGGCTGCATGCTGTGTATGGGGATGAGTAGTGGGAGTACTGCGCATAGTGTGCACACTGCAGGGCTGCGATACTTCCCACCTGAGGAGGGCACGTAGTGTGAGCGCTCAGCGGGGCGTCAGCCTCTGTTCTCACCGCGCGGTACTGCTCCCCACTCACCAGCATAACGTAACCTATTAGTAATAGCCTGCGATGTGCAGACTGCTGAACATACCTGATCCTCATTGTATCTGAGGGCATGTAGCTGTATACTGGGTGTATCTAGAGGCACACAGATATTAGGATATATAACATGTAGCTTTGTATGGGGTGTAGCTAAGGGTACATTAGACATAAAGCTTTGTGCAAAGGACTCATTGCTTACTATTACAGTGTATCTAAGCTCCTGTGGTTTTGCACTGGGAGTATCTAAGCCCATATGGTTTTGTACTGGAAGTATCTAAGCCCATATGGTTTTGTACTGGGAGTATCTAAGCCCATATGGTTTTGTACTGGGAGTATCTAAACCCATATGGTTTTGTACTGGGAGTATCTAAGCCCATATGGTTTTATACTGGGAGTATCTAAGCACACATAGCACTACACTGAACCTTCCTTTGCACAAATGTCATGAAAAATCTAGCCATATATAAAATGGTGTCCTGTAGACTGTGAGCTGGCTGCCATGACTGATCACATAGTGCAGGGTTCAGGGATATTTAGGGACATATAAGGGGATCAATGACATTCTGCATTATTTGTACAGAGAGTCTGGTGGTATGCATCTGCAGACATGGTGTATACAGTATATGCTACTTTGTAGATTTGTATACTGAATCTATCTATTGATTCTATTCTATACTTATCTATCTGTTCTTGAATACATATCTATACATATCATCTATACATATCATATAAATCTGCAGGGCATGGGATATAGGACAGGATTGTGCGTCTGTACATTGTGCAGGTATTATATGGTGTGTGTGCCTTTTGTAAGCTGCTGAGCTTTATGCCCATGGTAAACTTGGCAGCCATAAAGTTGCACTGGAGGTTGTGTGAATGCTGGTCACGTCTGCCTTTCTCTTTCCCCTTATTCCCTCTTTTTGTATAAAATGAGACCCATTGTTCCCTTTGTATCTCTCATCTACCTTATACAAATCTAGATGGATGGAGATTTCAGGGCTGCAGAGTGAATGCAGGAGATGGGGATATGTTCCTGAAAAGAAAGGCAATGAAATTTGGTATACATTTTGGAAGAATACTGGAAAATAAGACACATTACTACCTAGATGGCATAGGGAAGAGAAGACTTCAAGTGTGTCTGTCTATCTATCTATCTATCTATCTATCTATCTATCTATCTATCTATCTATCTCTGTCTTTATTTATAAATATGATATGTAAATATTGACCAGTGTATAAATACAAGGTCGAGGATTCCCAGTCATATATGGCAGATACGTATTCTATACATCCCACTATATGGTCTAACGCCATTGAGTTTTTAAAAAATGTTTTTTAAACAAAGGAACTTATCTGGAAAATCAGTTAGGTTTAGCTTGTTGGATGGATAGGCTTTTATATACAGGGAAAGGATGCTGTATGTTATATATGTTATACAGTACTATATGTTTAGAGCAATTACCAAGAGTTATTGTATCTTTGGATAGATGCAACTTTAAGTCTAATCCCAAAATGGAGCAGATTGACTATTGTTAGCCATTATATTCCAGGACGGCCTTTACAGACCTGACCAATTTTCTGCAATATCCCAAGATGGAGTATCTCCTAGACTATTGTAAATCCTTCTCCATTGTACATGTCACTCACAAGTATCCATGCTCTTCTCTTTTCAGTTACCCTCTTGGATTCCAGGTCTGTACAGGGAGAACTTGGCTGGATAGCCAGTCCTTTAGAAGGAGGGGTAAGTTCTTGATTTTGTGCAATTAAGGGACGGTAATGGGATGATTGTGATGGGATGTGAGTCTCGGAGGCTGATTATATGGAATTGCCTATTACCTCTGCAGTCTACCATATCAGTTACCTTTTTTGGGCCTAAATCTTTATATTTTAGTTGGTTAACAATGACCGCCCTTTTTTTTTTGTGAAACATGGATGGTCTTGTATCAATTATCAATAATAGGCAACATGACATAGTTATTGGAATTTAGGAACTTTGCTACTAAGTTTTTGTATAGACGTTGGATGATCTCCGATCGGTCAGTAATATTACTAATGAGGTTTGTTTTATTTTTGTTGATTAAGAATAAGAAATCCAACAAGACTTCCCCAGTTCCTGAACTGAAATTGTTACGCATGTCAGGGCACTGAATACGCAAGGTGTAAAATAGATTCCCTTATGGAAGGCCCCAATATCAAGGGAATATAGCCCTAATTGTATAAGACACAAGTGACCTGCTCTGCCTCTGGATTCTGAGCACATCTCCAGTTGATGTAATGGTCGGAGCAGATGTCAGCAGCTCAGGATCCAGGATGAGTGACAGGCAGCTGGCACTGTACCCAGCTCATATTTGCTTCTTGATTGTTGCAGTAGACATTGTGCTTCTCATTGCCGTGGCCTATGGAGCTTTTGTTTAGAAGCAGTCTGTCCTTTTCCCACATACACGGTATAAGAGATTGGGGAGACTGAATGATACATTTACAGATCTGGTGCATTCTGTCCAATCATTGTTCACTATGACCTTCAGGAACATCATCCTTTATCTCCAGGCTTCTAACAGAGACAATGTATGCAATAAACCTCAACTTTCTTTTATGATAGCAAAGGTCTTGATAAATAGATTCACCTATTTATGACCCAGATTGGTAGATAATCCAGTATTGGTCCTTTGTCCCATCATTTCTAGAAAACCATCATTTAGCATTGTCCTGTGCCTAAATTATATTCTTAACCTGGGCATCAGATATGTATTCATCAAATACATTGTTTTTTTAGTTAGGGATTTTACTGCAGCCAAATATTGCAGCACCAGGCGTGTATTATAAATAGACATATAATCCTGACAGTAAACTATAACGTGACATAATATGAACGTCTTGCGTTATTGATAATATGGAGACTGTCAGGGCTACAGGAATAGTTAAGTGATGCCGATTCCAGTTGCCACTCTCCTGTCTCCCTGTGGAGATGACAATTTCCTCCAAACCCCGCATACGTATGCAGGCTATTTTTATTCTGCTAGTGAAAAATTTAATAGTACATGGACAGTCAGAAACCCTCTGTAGGTGGCATGTGTTCTTTCTCAGCATTCACCCAGTCTATCCAGTGAATAAATGAATATTATTTTATGCTGAAGTTGGGGTTTTCTTAACTAGAATATATTTTGGTTAATAGTGTGGCTGATGGTTTCTTACGTAGTGACAAAGGAATAATCCATTGAATCCTGTGCCGAAGCACTTTGATGGCAGGGGTTAATTTTTTATCGCTAAGCTTGACGTCTGGAACTAAACAGTGCGCCTTTGTGTCCAACAGGAGGCACTAGAAATGAGTCAGTGATTCGACTACTATCTGTTATTATGGCAATGATAAAAAATAGAAATAAAATAGAAATTTTAACTCTTCATTTTATTGCAGTGGGAAGAAGTGAGCATTATGGATGAGAAGAATACGCCTATCAGAACCTATCAAGTCTGCAATGTCATGGAACCAAGCCAGAACAACTGGTTAAGGACTGACTGGATCCCACGGAGTGGGGCACAAAGAGTGTATGTTGAGATTAAGTTCACTTTAAGGGACTGTAACAGCTTGCCTGGAGTGATGGGCACATGCAAAGAGACATTCAATTTGTACTATTATGAATCCAACAATGATAAGGAACGTTATATTCGAGAAACGCAATATGTGAAAATTGACACGATAGCAGCCGATGAGAGCTTCACGCAGGTGGACATTGGAGACAGAATTATGAAACTCAACACAGAGGTCAGAGATGTAGGCCCGCTCAGTATGGAGGGCTTCTACTTGGCTTTCCAGGATGTGGGAGCATGCATCGCTCTTGTATCAGTGCGTGTTTTCTACAAGAAATGTCCATTGACTGTGCGAAACCTGGCCCAGTTCCCTGATACCATTACAGGGTCTGATACCTCCTCTTTGGTGGAAGTTCGGGGTTCCTGTGTCAATAATTCAGAAGAGAAAGAAGTGCCTAAGATGTATTGTGGGGCTGATGGAGAGTGGCTGGTCCCTATTGGGAACTGCCTATGTAATGCTGGGTATGAAGAGCGCAGTGGAGGGTGTCAAGGTAAGAACCCCGAGTGGATGTTTCCATCTTCTATTAAACTGTGTAATTGAATCTGACAGAAGAGGAATAGAAACAAGCCATTAATTATCCAATCCCTGGGGATGGCTGATGACAGAAGGGTTGTGCTCACAAGGCCAAGAGGTCCAGGTGGCAAGGGCTGGCAAGGAAGGTAGAGTGAACACATGGCATGGCAGAAGGCAGGGAGACATACTCAAGTACTGGCTGAGGACATATGACTATGAATTAACCATTGTCTTATCTAAAAAGTACATAAGTAGGAAGGATGAGTAAAATGCCAACAACGCTGTCTTGTAGGAGTAGAGGATTACTATCTGGGGTTATATTACTAACATACAGGATATTGTGAAAAATTATAAGGCCTCAATACTTGATAGGTTTAACCAATATTTTTATATGTTTTACTTCTTATTTAATAGGTGAAAAGTGTTTTATTAAAATATGAGTAGCAGGGATAGTGGAACTGTGGAAAGCTGGGCACTAAGAAAAGTGTACTAGGTCAGTGACCAGGAAACAAGCACATTAGGAAAAATATGCAGCAGCCATGATAAAAGTTAGGAGCATTAAACTTTAAGAATTCATTGAAAGCATGATGTGCACATATGAGAATGACCAGACTAACTATGGGTTTCAGACAGTACTTAGATTCTTAATCATAGCAAGCTACAAGACAAAAAATAGTGTAGTAGGAGGAGTGTAGGAGGAACCCCTGCCTGCGAGGTGCATTATGGAAGACAAAAGGGAGGACACATAAAAGTCACAGCAGCCGTCACAAGTAACTAAAAGGAACCATCATTTAATTTTAGCAAAAATAGTAAAAATACATGATGTCCATTACCAGGTGAACTTCCCAATGTGTGCATTGTACTATTTATCTACTTGTGTAGAATTTTAGAGTTTTTATTGGACCCATTGGGGGATTTCAGACCAACGTGGTGCTAATGCTTACACCTCATACACCTGATGGAACATTTGTCTTCTGCTCAGTTCAGAATCAAAATTTAAGTTGTGGATGAATTGTGTGTGGCACAATGGTTGGCATTGTATAACATCTAGTTTGTTGAATTAATATATATATATATATATATATATATATATATATATATATATATATATGTGTGTGTGTGTTAAGAAGTGACAAAGGGATAATTCTTTCTTTGGAGGACAACACTGTCCTGCCAGTGGAATAGGGCATTCTAAGAAGCAACAGGTTGCCCATGATCCGTTTAATTGAAAGGACTGTGAACGGCTTTTAAGTCTTGCCACCCTTTTGTGGCCCAGAGTGCCATAATCCCAGCACAGGTCCTTAAGCAAATTACTTCGGGTTCAGTTCTCTTGTAAAGCATTTATGGCAGCAGTCTCAAATTGATCCAGGCTTTCAGCCCTTTGTCAGACGACGTTGTGAGGAAACCTCTGATTAAGACCATCATTACTAGACCAAATAGTGAAGGATAAGAGACGTATTCACACAGATGTATATTACAGATATATTCTTTGTACTCGCTACCACTTTATGCCTCTCATTTGGTATGGCCTTATGGTCTGAGCTTTGTTGGTAAAAATTTTGTTTGATGGTTGCAGCATCTGTCGGGCCGGACACCATTTGGCTGGCTTTGTATCATGTCCCTGCTAGCTTGCTCACTCCATGATGTCAGGGCACTGTGCCCGATATTAAATTATCCGTATTCACTCAACCTCTCGGGATTTCCCTCTTCAATGTCCACTTTGGTAATAGATCTTATACGGATGAAAGCTATGGGCGTAAATTTGGAGAAAATGAATTGTCCCAGTGAGAGGATAAGAAAGATTCACCAGCCTAGAGGTGGTGACCCCTGCTAGCAGGTTGTTCCTTCACTGTCCGTAGGAGGTTGGACACAAGCAGACTGAACACAAGAAGGAGGTCCTGAGGTCATTCAATCCCTCATCCATCTTCCTCTTGTCATTCCCTGGTCACAGCCAAAGATTGATTAAGATCTTCAGTCTGACAAAGCCCTGGACTCTCTGTGGACAGGGGTCAGGGCTGGAGAATCTCCAACCTGATGGCCTTTGAAAGTTACTTCATTGGTTTAGGGGCTTCAGCAACACATTGATCTTGGGTCAAGTAGTGAAATACAAAGCTCTCATGTCTACAATTACCTGATCACAATCATGAAGTTTTCTCCTGTGCTTGACCTGAAGTTATTCAGATATATTTCTAATTATATAGGAGCGGAAAAGTCCTTCTAACATAAAGGTGTTCATATAAATTACAATTTCCTATCATGGAGAGCAGTGTGGAGAGGATCACCATCACCACAAGAAGGCAGCATGAATACAGTACAATATGTGGTGGCTGTACACGTTCAATAGCATTTGTTGAATTTCAGCTATTCCCCCTGTCCTCTCCATACACTTGTATGCTCAGTTTAACTGATGTGCATGTGTCCTTAGTGGGAGAATGATAAAGGGCCAGATATCTAAAGTGGCTTACCTCCTCAAAGAACAAATCTACCATGGTTTATTAAATCCCCAATCTCTAATGTTTTGAGGCTTCTAAAAGGAGTCAAGGAAAAGCTACCTTTAAAACATGGCATCAGAGAGTTGCTTTGGCTATCCTTCTTCCCGGAAGTACAAGTGGAGCATTAAATGGTTTATAAGCCTGGTGCTCTCCTCAAGGTGAAACATTATCTATGGTTAAAATTCATATGCTTTAACCTACTTTCTCCCATCTATTGTGGGAGAGTCCACTATACACAGAAGTCAAACTTAGTGACTTTGCTGTTATGTGTATGGGTCCCTTAAAGGGATAGTTCAGCAACAAAATTTTTTTTTTTCAAATCAACTGGTACCAGAAAGTGTCAGAGATTTGTTATTTACTTCTATTAAAAATCTCAAGTCTTCCAGTACTTTTCAGCCACTGTATGTCCTGCAGGAAGTGGTATTCTTTTCAGTCTGGAGAACAGGAGAGGTTTTCTATGGGGATTTGCTAAAGCTCTGGACAGTTCCTGACATAGACAGAGGTGACAGCAGAGAGCACTGTGCCAGACTGGTAAGAATACACCACTTCCTGCAGGACATACAGCAACTGATAAGTACTGGAAGACTTAAGATTTTTTAATAGAAGTAAATTACAAATCTGTGGCACTTTCTGTTACCAGTTCAATCGAAAGAAAAAGAAAATTCTGAACTACCCCTTGAATTCTCTCTTGTACAGTCTCTGTAGTATTGCGATATGATGTTTTTTGTTCTTATATCAAGATATATACGAGCAAATAAATACCCATTCTACCCATTCATGTGTATCAGAAACTTTGCTTAGTAACAAACGGAACCAATTTCAATGGAGCAGCAGGTGAATGATATTCAACTTTGCAAACAATAATTTGCCTAACTACATGTTGATATCATGAATATTCATGAGTATCATCTCTCATACCGCATACTGTCTAGGAAACCATTTCTATGTGTATCTTCTTTGCTATTGTTCCCTAGTCCTTCTGAATGGAGATTGTCAGCTGTCCGTGGAGCTTCTCTTATTCTTGGCTTGGTTACATATTGGATATGATTCTTTGCACATATTGCTTGTTGCTCTATCTGGCCACAAAGGAGATCAAGATATTTTAGCTAAGATTGGGGCCTAAACTTCCTACTTTTTGAGGGATGTCCTGCTTAAATGCAAATAGACGCCATTCACCAGTTCAGAAGGGGGTAGTGTTTGAAAGCAAAAGTTTGTCTCTGCCCTTTAAAATCCGTCTCTCCCACCTCCTGAGAGATTTTTTCGGGGGGACTACAATAGTCTCCAGTGTGCCCTCTTTATTTTTCATTTTATAGAGCAGCAAGCCATGGGTATGGGAGATTTTCCTGTTGGAAGGAGGGAGGTTTGTGGGGGTTTGCATTTATTCTCTTTTTAATAAGGGGCGAACCACAGGATAAACAGTAATTAGGACACCAAACGGACTCGCTGAGCCGATCTAAGGGTTTTATTCCTATCAGCGTGAAGTCCTAGCAGTCCGTATCAAAAGCAGTTTGTTGGCGAAAACTTGAGTAAAAAGGGGGTTAATTCCATGGTGCCATAGCTGGAGTCTAGGTTCAGCATTGTTTGATATGGCCTACACATGAGATGAGAGAGCGCTAACCAGGGAACGCTAATCCTTGTATTTATTCTTTACTCCTAGTTCAATGAACCCAAATATTTCAGTAAAGCCTAGTGTACAAAAAACTCCATTGGGTATCAACATCTAAACTTACCCATATCCTTCCTCTTCATCCACATTGCCCCCCTCCATTGCTTGAACTTGGGTAGACGTGTGTCTATATTTTAACTGGTGGAGCTCCAATGGTGGAGCCCCATAATATTTCAGGATCGCTGGAAAACATTGTTACTATGCATTCATGTATATGATGTGTAAAAATAAAAGCAGTTTAAATTTTGACCAACCATGTTTTTGGCCGACATCTATATTGCCCGATCGCCCCATACACATGCTTGTGTATGTGTTTTTAATTATAAATTGGTGGAAAGACACTTCCTATCTCCCCAAGAACAAACAGATCAGCCTTTGTAAGCCAACTGCCCAGTCCTTATCTCCTCCAACATTGGTGGAGAGTTAAGAAGGCCCCCATATACATTAGATGGCTGGCTAGTCCCATTGAAATTGGAGCTTTTAGCCAACAATTATCCAAAGTGTATAGCAGCTTGAAGGAGTATTCCAGTGTCAAATAGAGAATGAATGGAGCACTACTGAGTACATGTGGTGCACTCTGCCTATTCTAGGGTGCATTTTACCTTTGGTCTTAGGGCTCCATTGGTCAGACCCCACCGATAACCATGTTATCTTTTATCCTTGGAGAGGGCGTAACTTTTAGTGATGAAAATACCCCTTGTAGTTGAAACCAGAATTACCAAATAGTCAAATCAGTTGTCTAAGGGGTGTTATTACACAGGCCGATGGGGGCCCAATAATAACTGTAAACGAGTGCCAATCTGCTAGATCGGCGTTCGTTTACTAGGCCTATTCCACGGCCCTATTATCGTTTAACAAGGGCTGCATGGACATCGTTACCGATGTCCTTGCAGCCCTTGCTTAAACTTTATACATTACCTATCCAGGCTGCAAGGCTCCTCTTGTGGTCTTCTCCCCGGGTTCCGCGCGCTCCAGCTTCAGAGCGATCTGTCTCAGCTGACAGGCTGCTCAGCCAATCACTCACTCAGCTCAGACAGGCCGCTCTGAAGCATGAGCGCAAGGGACCCGGGGAGAAGCAGATCACAAGAGGAGCCCTGCAGCCTGGATAGGTAATGTAAATTGTCAGTCACCGGCGGCACACCGCTATTACACGTAGCGATGCACGGTCGGCGCCCGACAATTATAGATTCAAACCTGTATCAACGATCAGCCGATGATCGTTGTCAGTGGCTGATCGTTGTATTTATTCCACAGAGCCATGATCGCCCAAATCGGGCGATAGGCCGTGGAATAGGCCCCTAAGCTGTGATCTTTCAGCCATGTACTTTGCCATAACATTGACCCTCATCTGTAAGCATAATATTCAGGCTTATGCCCCCAAAAAAAGAAATTCTTTTCCACAATTGTATTAATGGGTGGCGCTGCTAACATAATGAATTTTCCAACATATTTCCTGTTGAGGGGAAAAGCTGAGACAAGTGTTAGACTTTAGGAATTATGAGGGGTGAGTTATATTCCTAGCTTTCAGCAGTTTTGCTTTGTGACTGTTTTGGAAGGGATTTTTCCAATGTCCCGTAGGTGCTCCCCCCTCCAGCTAGTTTGTTTCCCGTTCAAGTTTACTGAGTGCCTGAGCAGCTCAGAAGTGAAAAAAAAAAAAAAAAAAAAGAAAAAAATAACAGACTTCATCTACTATTGAAAATCCGTCTCCTTTTTGGAGTGTGCCAGCAATGGACCAAAACAAGAGCGGGCCCATTGCAAATAAATTAGCATGTCAATGCTTCCCTTGAATCAATACTCTTTCTGTTTTCCTATGCCTCTTTTTTTAATCACCCCCATCTGCTTTATGTTTTTGGCGCTCTCCTTTCTCTACTGTGCCACCTTCACCCTCAGTGCAGATTTCTGGCATTGGATATAGGAAGAAATAGCCCAGATGATCCGTCTGTGCTTGGAAAAGAGGATGTCATTATTATTATTATAATTCTACATGTTTCCTAAGTACCGGTATTAATAACTTGAGGACCCTGCTGAAGAAGTGTTGGTGACCCACTTAGAAAAGGTTCCATTTCATGTTTTATCTAGAATTTGGTGCGTTGTAAATCTTCATTTAGACAAGTGTCTAGCCACAAATGATGCAATTTCCCTCGGTTTTAGCCTGTAAATCTTCTTTTAAAGGTATGTTTAGTGGCTAGAATGTAAAGGCTGAAAGCAGTAAAACACATCTAGGACATGGCTCCCCCCCCTCACCCCCCCCCCCCCCCCCACACACACGTTTCAGGTTTGTTGTCCCTGTCCCATAGGTAATAACTAGGCTGTGGTCAGGAGATCTTCTGTTTATCCACATACAATACATGAAGTGTCCGGTGATTCAGAGCCCTGAATCCTGGGTGGAGGGTGTAACAAGCTTAGTAGGGTGGGTCAGGGCTGCGCCACCTTTGACGCTGGACTGAGCTCTTTATGTTTTGTAGAACCTGCATGTTCTCATAATGTTCCCATGCTGGATGCTAAGTACATGTTTTGTGTTGTAGTAAAACAAAAACGACTTCCTTCCTCTGTATTTGTCAGGCTCTTCCTATTACTGCTACTTGCTGATAAGAACTCCTTGCTATTTTCACCTTTAAACTCCCTAAGGGAGTCCTAACAATTCATATCTGCAGGCTGGTACAAAGTGTGATGGCACTTTGGGTTTTTATTTTTACAACTTAGACATTAAAGAAAACTAACAGTATGTGTTTGCATACGTAGGTATTACAATAGTGTGTGTCTACTGTATAATGCAAATATGTTTATATTTATAGCTGCTACTATTTATCAACTATCATTTTTGTGCAATAATGCTACATAATATATAATAAAAGTACAAGCAAGTTGACCGATGTTAAAAGTTTGTCCAATGCAGCCTAGGGTATAGGCCACATTCAAATCTATTCCTGTCTGGGGTTGTCTGGAGGGGAAAAATATAATAAATAATAATATTATTAAAGAAGCAATACTCACCTGTCCTGTTCCCATCCATCTGCCGCACCAACACTTCTAGTCCCCACTACTTCCTGGTTCCTACAGGAACTCCCCTGCTCAGCAGTCAGTGATTGTCTGAGTGGGACATTTGCAGGGGGAAAGCATCAGCAACAACCAGGAAGTAGTCGTGATGAGCAGGGTCTCGACAGCTGTGGAGGATCAGGAGGGGTGAGTATTGCTTCTTTAATATTCTTACACTACCTGCAGGCATACATACAAAATGTATTGGCCCCCAGACAATTCCATTGAGCTCAAAGTCTGAGGAAATAGATGATTTTTGCCATTCTGACCAACCATCATTTAAATATTAGACTGTTGTCTGCCAACAATGTGATCTGTCAGGTTGAGCGTGTGCTGCATGATCAGCAGAATCTATTTTCCCTGACAGGTCACTCACAGATGACTGATCAGCCACATGGTAGCCTAGGATTTGCCAGTGTCTAGTTGCAGTAAAGAGAACTCCATTTACATTTGCAATGTTTATTATGCCTTGTAAATAGGCCCACACAGTTTTCACGCCCCCAGTTCCCTACTGTCCTCCCAGGCACGGTTGGGGGCCATTAGGCCTTTAGTACAGTACATGATGGATGTTACTGGTGACACCTAAATGACAGACACATTACCCTAAATAGGAAGTCCTGTAATGTGTTATTCCAGTGCGGGCAGGTGAAGCAGTCAAAGACAGAGGATACTCATCCAATTTTCACCTTGGATAGTGGCCATCTATTTGCTTACCCAGGAAGGAAGTTGGGGTGAGGTTCAGCACTGAGATGACTGCTTTGTTTGTGTTGAAACTATAAGTGTTGGAATATTTGAGCCCTGACACACAGTTCAGATGTATGGGAATGGGAACGTGGTGGTAACATACTAGTCATCACTGTGAAAGGAGAACAGATGCTAGGATGAAACAACAAAGCAGACAATAAATATTGCTAGAAAGAAATGGGCTGTGTTATGCAATGTATAAAATCTTGTCATAGTATGTTCTGCAAACCAGACCTGTCTGTCACGTTTGTCATACAGACTGCTGTGCTTGTTATTTCTGAGATCTAATAAAGGTAGAAAAGGTTATAGCTGTGAAAACAACTTGTCAGGTAGCCCTGGACCATATTGGAAACGTCCACTCATAGAGTAAGCACATCTCAATAGCTTTCCAGAAGAAATAACGTTTTCTTTTGAACGAGTGATTATCAATGTGTGTGTGTGTGTCTCTCTCTCGCTTGCAAACTACACCTCCCTGCTGAATTTTGCAAGAATTCCTTTAGAGTCAAAGGAAGGGGATCATTGCCTTAAAGAGAACATCGCAATAAAGACTTCCCTTCTAGCTAGATCTCCGCCAGAATCCATAAAGCCACCAGAATCCATACCTTTTGTGCCTGTATCACAATGCAGATGACCAGTACACAATGCAGTTGGCTGAAAGGCACCTTGTATGTCAGATGTTTAACTATATCCAGGAACATGTTCTGGTCTCATAACTGTGTGATATGGCATCTGTCACATATGATTGATACTGCTTCTCTCATGTCCTTGGGGCCATTGCAACATTAAATTCTCATAGGGTTCCCTGCCCTGTACATAGTGCAGATGACCAGCGCATTGTGCAGGTGACCAGTACACAATGCAGATGACCAGTACACAATGCAGATGGCCAGTACACAATGCAGATGGCCAGTACACAATGCAGATGACCAGCACATAGTGCAGGTGACCAGTACACAATGAAGATGATCAGTACACAATTCAGATTACTTGAGCTCAATGCAGATGACCATTACACAATGCAGATGACCAGTACATAGTGCAGATGATCAGTACACAATGCAATTGACTCAAATTCCCCTATACAGTATATAGTTAGATGTTTATCTACATCTAGGGAGAATTTCTGGTCTTATAAGTGTTTTATATGGCATCTGTCACCTATGATTGGTATCGGTTCTCTCATGTCCTTGGGGAAATTGCAGCATTAAATCCTAGCAGGGTTCCCTGCCCCCTTGTAACATGCCTGAGAAACTGCTGCTTCATTATCTGCCTGGCTGTGCAAAGGTTGATTTATAAAGCGGGCAGCAGTAAGGGGACCCGGCGCTCATCAATAACTCTGGCAATTCAGGGATAACCTCTCCTACCAGCCCTCTGTGCATAAGAGATGAGCTTCCAAGGTTTCTGGAATTCACCTGTGTGTTGTCCTGGCCTTTTGCCCAATCTGACGAAAAAGGAAATCCCTACCAAGTTATTTCCAAAGCCAAGCTTATTGTGCTGATGAAAAAAAGCCAATTCACACTGATGAGGGAGCTCCTGATCGCTTAATATGATGAGATGTATAATCAATAGCGAGTGGAGCCGGATGAATTACAGCTTGTTCATATCTCCAGTGCAGCTCCGTTTCTTAGGAATTGGATGAATACTGAATTTCTTACCCAAGATCAATCTGATAGCAAATCGGAAAAAAAAGCTAAGAATCGTAAAACAGCTGCTCCCAGGCCAATGGGCCTGGTGAAATGTAAGCAGGAAATATGAAGCCACATACATGTCTACCTGATGAATTTGGTCATCTGGCGTGTCTGGAAGTGATTGTGGGGTCTAATGCATAAACATGACGCTATTACGGAAGTCAATCAGGAGAATGATATGTTTCTTATGAGAAAAGCCTCAATTATTTCCAAAGGTCATCTGCATATTTCTAATCTGTGGATGTGAAATGAGCCTTTTTCATCGAAAGCTCTACAGGTCATTATAGACATATTCCTATTAGGATCCCCCCACCTCTGTTGAATGGCGGCAGGGTTACTAAAGGGTAGATATTAATTTGCTTTGCACTGAGGCCATTCACTTTGTAATCACATAAGGTATATACTCACATAGCTTTTCTGCAGTATGGCGGGTCAATCCTGTAGTCATCACTCCCAGTGAAGGCTTATTTTCCATAGTAATTGCTTCAGCTCATGCTTGCAAACTTAATGTCTGTAATCATAATTTTGAGGGATTTTTCACTGCACGGTTTTATTTAGTCATGAATGTCATAAATCTGCTTTGTGTTGGCTCCATATACTGCATATACGCTTTGACACCCTAATAGGGGGCTGATTTTTAGAGCATCCTTCTAGTGAATCTTTGCAGACGCATTCTCGATAGAAGAGAGTTGTGAAGAGGTTACAATTCTAGGAGTGAGAGGATAGGTTGGGAACAAATGGTGGAGGTATTTCTTAGACGCCATAAAAATGTCACAACCCCTTGAAGATGTCCAGCATTTCTTTGTCTTTTCTTTTTGTAGGAGACCACCCATTTGGGCCAGACATTGCCTTTGGCTTGAAGGAAATGTTATAATCCATCATGGCTACCATGACCCTCGATGTATAGCATAATACTAATACAAAAATAGCAATGAGTAGAGAGGAGAAAGGGGTCAGTGCTGATTATATGTTCACAAGACATCTAGGTGGGCCGCAGGGAACATTTACGGCTTCACCTAAATAATATGAACAATGCTTACAACCGATGTGTCCGCCCCCATTTAATCTCTTTTATAGATATGCTGGGAACGGCCAGGAAGAAATGTGTACGATCTGGGGTGTGCGTCCCACACACAATGTATTACCCTTCAAGTTTGGTGTGAAGAAGAGAACTTTTGCACAAGTTTTACCTATGCACAACTTTTTTCCCACCCTGTCCTTATTACTATAGGCCTTGATAGACGACAAGTGCATACTCGTATGTATAGCTGAAATTCATTAGTAACGAACCTGGAAAGAGAATTTTTTTCCCCTTCAGCTACAGAACTGGAAAACTTTGTTCTTCCAACGCTTTGCAAACAACAGCTGATTCCTCCAGCTCTGATGATTGCCTCTCCTGAACAGATTGCTAAGTGATGGCTGTTCAGTTTGTTTGGATGGGTTCTGAGCCTTAGCTGCATTGCAAGCTGCCGAGTCCCCTGCAATGTAATGAAACTCCCTCTCCAAAAACTAATGGGACCCATTTACTGAGCTGTATATATAGATATATATATATGAAGTTTTGGATGCAAGCTGTGGTAAAAAGTCACAAATTAAGATGGGCACCACATATGTAGAAATAATTAAAAAGTTTTAAAGTAGATTTTTCCGTAAAGTGGGTGTGGTCTCCATTTAGTAGGTCTGGTCTCCATGTCTGTTAGGTTATGCCGTAATCATTCTATAATATGACACTAATCTATTCATAATTCCATTCAGGGTAGTACAGTAGTTACATAATTCTAATATTAGCTTACCTGGCTGAGTAGGAGGAAGAACCCTGCCCTAAGACGCTTACAGTGTATGATACAGTCACTGCTCAGGTATGCTTCTCTTCCTGCTATTGATATCATGTAATACATCTGTCAGATCTTGGGTTATGGGAAAATAAATGGATAAATAAATACAAACTATTTACAAAGGAGACGGGGCAAAAAGCTGCTCTTCTCTGCAGGGGGAAAGCACAGAAGAGAGGGCTCAAAATAACAGGATTAGCAGTTGTCACTCAGCAGTTAAGCAATTCATTAGCTGGGAGCATGGGCAAGCAGGCGACTGGCACAGGATTCTGCTGTCTGCGGGCAGGGCACCCTCTTACTGAGCTTTTCAGGCGTCTTACAAAAAAACTAAAATCGGATTGCATTCTTGAAGGAGTTAGTCGCTTTGTCATTTTCATTTTCTTGATCATGGTGACAGCCTGTTTGTGTCTGAAATATTCCATAATTCTTACGGTTTGGTAAAATATAGTCACAAGTCAGTGATTTGACTCTTTCTCCAGCTGGGTAAAATATGCATTTTAAACTTGTGAATACATGTATATAATTTGTATAAATCAAGCGTGCATAATGCATAGCGCCTGTGCTGCCGCTCGTGCTTGACAGCAACTTACAGGAGTCGCCATATTTCCTGTATCCCCAAAATATCATGTGTTACATTAAAATGATGGGAACTTTATTGTGGTCTTCAATGCAACATTTTTACTTCCATAGAAGTATATGGATTAAAGATGGCAACTACTGGAACACTTTCTTGGGGTTGCTCTAGACTGGCTGAAAATTGATTCTGACAGATGACAAATCTTTGTTAGATAGATAGATAGATAGATAGATAGATAGATAGATAGATAGATAGATAGAAAGGATATTGCAAAACTACTACTCTCATCATGCCATCACAGTCTTGATGTTTTGCACCAGCCAGGTTGGGAAGTATGACAATAAAGCATGTTAAAAATGATTCACTTATCACATTTATTACATTTTACGTTTGTACATGGTTCCAAAAATGGTATTTTATTGCGGTTAAGATATCACTAATATCTCCAGTGTGTGAACCTGACCATAGCTCTGTTGGGCCAGCTTTGGCTATATACAATAGAATAGATGGCTGGGTGGATGGGGTCTGGGACCACAGGTTCGGGGGATTCAGGGGTCACTTTCTGTGGGAGGGGATGTGTGTGTGCATCCTGATTAGGCTGATCTATGAGGACAGGCCTGTGTATTCCAGAATCCTTCTGTTGTAGTTAAGGTTCTTTTTCTCACCAGTCTTGATCCTAAACCTTAACCCGGTGGCGTTTCTGTGTCATCTGGGTTGTTGATCTGCTTTTGTTGACTAATGAAAAAGAGGGGAAGAAAACTCATCAAAGCCATGCCAAAGATATTGAATCTGTGGCTTGTATTGAACATGTGAACTAAGCTGGGGACAAAGAGGATGGACCTAAAGCTCTGGCAATAACCTTCTTCCTCCTCCTCATTCCCCCCACAATCTTACCCAGCAAATCCTTAGCAGAAAAGCATAAGGACAAAACAGAGGACAGAGAATTAAGCACGCACCAAAGACTTTAATTTGTGGCACGAAGAATAGGGATTTGGTGTGAGAATGTATTAACAAGACACCATGAGGCCCACAATAGCCGCCCATACACACTTAATGAGTGTCTCTGGCAAGCAGGTTGCATCCACCATTACTTTCATTAATTGTACAAAGATAGGGAATAACTTTTACCACTGAACGTACACATTCAGGAACCTAGGGTAAGCTTCAGAGCGGAAGATCCGGACTAAGGAAGCATCATAAGCCTACATATTATATGACCATGAGTTGACAACTCTGGTGAGATGCAAGACAGATAGAGATTTATATAGGCCTAAAACAAGATTTTTCTTGGAAACATTAGAAAGGTGTAGTCAGTTTTAGGCAGTCTTTAGGGTTCCTCGATTATAGGAAGATTTATGGGATTCTTAGCAATCACCTGTAGAAAGTGTTTATTTTCCCTGCAGCACCATTATAGGAATAGAGGGGGATTAAACTGTTTCCTTTAAAATCAGTATGTGTCTGTAAAATACATGGATATGGTCAGGTCCTCCAGGGCGAGAGATGAGGTTTGTCTCATTTGGCTCCATTTACATCATAGGTGATAAGTATCTGATCGGTAAATATCTGATCAGTGCAGGACCATCCACTGGGACCTGTCCTTGGCTATCTTTAGTAGTCTCATAGTGGGTAAATAGAGTAGCCTGTTTCCTCACAGGAACAAGGGACCCCCAGTCTTATGATTGGTGGGGATTCCATTGGTCGACTTCTCACCCATCAGATACATATCACCTATTCTGTATTAATCTTGCAATAACTCCTTTTACAGTAATGGCTTCTTTCATCCAAAAACAGCGCCTCACCTATCTATTGGTTGTGCCTGGTATTACAGCTCGCCTTCATTATAAGTCAATAGGCGTGAGCTGCAATACCACAAACAACCTATGGACAGGTGTGGTGCCATTTTTGGAATATACTAGGCCACTTTCTAATTCTTTACACACCTGCTTAGGAGTCTGACCAAGTAGCATTTATTGTAAAATATATGTTAAATGCTAATGCTACCTTTAGTAATAATAATAATAATAATAATAGCACTGATGTCATGGTTCTAAATGGATTTCATTTGTGCAGAGCGCATCCTTTACCTTTCATTATGGACACAAAGCCTTGATTTTATAGAGCGGCCGGTGCAGTGCCATCCTATAAAATGAAGCATATTCATTTCACTGGGAGCATTTTGTTCCTCCTGAACATGAAATGCAGCGGTAAATACACAGAGGCTGACTGTGTTCATTCAGCCGTATTTAAGATGTTGTCAAGTCCAAAGGAGAAAAGTGAGGCCTCCTTGCATCCAGTGGCTGCTGTACACAAGCTGTCTTTGTTTCTGTGTGACGGCTGAGTGACAGGCAGTTTCCACTGGGTTTGGACTCTGTGTGCAGGGGATGAGGCCGTGTTTGATGTGGGGATAAGGGCCTGACCTGAGCCTATCTGTCTGCCAAGCTGTGGTCTGGGATTCCTATCAATCTCTCCCATGGGTCTGTTTTCAAGTGAAACTAATCAAACACCTAGAAAGTCATCAGAGCGATGTAACACACTGAGCAAAGTTCACTCTGTGCCCTGGGAATGAGATCTGTCGCCGAGCAAATAAACAATCTATGGGAGCCATATTGCACCATTATGGTGGCAACCTGATTACAAAGTAACACGTACAGCAGAGACAATTATTTTGCTAGTTGTATTTATTACATAAACCGTCTACAATCTCAATAGTTAAGTGACTGAAAATTGTGCTATAGTTTATTCATATTTATTGTCTCTTTTTTTCTACAGCGTGCAAAGTTGGCTACTACAAGGCCCTCCTATCGGATAAAGCTTGCTCCAAGTGTCCTCCTCACAGCTTTGCACTTCGAGAAGGCTCTACCTCCTGCACCTGTGATCGGGGCTATTTTCGTGCTGACAGTGACCCTGCCTCCATGCCATGCACCCGTAAGTCTTTTACTGAAAGCTTTAATCCCCCCTCTTGTCCTCCTGCATGCAGTCACTCTCTAAGCACTCTCTCTTTGTCGTCTTGATATATGCCTCTTATATCTTTTGTACTGTACAATCCGTACAGTATAGCGTTTACTTGACAGCAGCTGTCACAAGTATAGGGGCATTCTGAAGGTGCCACCCATTGTGCAGCCTGGGTTTAGGTTGCAGTAAAAGAAGCTTGGATCTGCGTTTCCCACAGCCTCGCTGACCTCCCAGCCAGGGCTCACTGTAAAGAGACTCATTGTCATCCAGAATCATTTGTGATCACATATCAGCTGCTTAGCAAATGCATCTAAAACAGCTCATTTTTAGAATTCTTCATATGTTGTATTTTTTAAAAATTCATCAGATATGTCAGCCGACCAATTTTCGACCAATAGTCCATAAGCAGCAACAGATAGTCTGTAGCCTTTAAGAATGGACATTTTATAGTCATGTACTGGATGTATCACCTGATTTCCCTTTTATACTACTGAACCAAACGTACAGCACCATTGGTACAATACACTCTCAATAAGGCTGGGTTTCTACAGGATATAATTATATAATAGCTATCACATATACAAATACACATATCATTGATAGTAATGGAAAGTCAGAAGAAGAGTTTAAATCAGTGCATTCTAGAATGCCCAGCACTCCGTGCAGCAAGATTTGACAAAAAAAAACCCCAATATAAATGCATTAAAAACAGAGTCATCATTTTTGGAGACTCGCTAAACATTTCAGTTTTTAATGGACTGCTAAAAGTAGTGGTATTATCACTTACTTTGTGATAGTGCTATCAGTACATAATAGCGCTAACCACTCTAATTGAATGAATGGAGAAAATGATCCCATCAAGTGAGATTTGGCTGCTAATGCTGAGCTGTTGGAGACATATACTGAACCTGATAACATAACCCCAAGAATGTCGTATAAAAAGAATATAACCAAACACATTCTATGTAATCTACATAGAAAAAAAAAAACAGTGTTCTAGTACGCAATCACATGCCAGTGATTATTTGTCTGAAATGAAGCGTATGACTCCATCATAAAATCCCTGCCCTCTGGGTTTCCACCAGCACGCTTCTCCTGTCTTTCATTCATATCTTTTTTTCCCTTTAAATAATCAGATTTGCTGCTCTGGCTGTTATTTCCTCAAGTAACTATATTGTTTTTAAATGGCCATTGCAGCCCTATTAATCTCGGTCGCTTCCTCTAATGCATCTTGACAGTTATCCGCGTAATGAACCCTAATGAAATGACTGGTGGAACCTGCCTGTAAATTCCACCGCTGCCGCCGGGAGCTGGCTTGTTGAAATGTAAGGGCAGAATAAGAAGCCCGGCCAACCTTCGCTTGTTCCCAAGGTCAAGAATGAAAGCAGAGCATTTCTTCACTGGATTGTGTATGGTGAACATCTCTCAGCGGGGTTCATTCACTGTGTATTTTTTTACTGCTGGTAGTATCTGCAGTGCAGAATTTTGGATCGTTCACTGGCAACAGGATGGTTAAAGCCATCGCCCTATAAGCTTCTCTCCTTTTTTGGTTTTTAACCTTCATCTGATTTTCTCTGGCTCCTAAGCTGGTACAGAGCTACACAAAAGCAATTATGAGGGAATCTGCAGTGCCTAGTACATTCTGCAGGGGTGCTGGCAGAACGCATTCAGAGAGCGCTGCAGCACAATTCTAGCAAGAGGGATGGTTAGCTCTAGCTAATACTGAGCTGCATGCTGCCTGTATGGGAGGATGTTTAACAATGCATATATATAAAACTATATATTTAAAGGGAGTGCGTCAACAGAAAAAAGAACTGTTGTTTATATAGAATTTTATAGAATTTCTTATCTTATTTTTCCATGTAAGTGTATTAAAAAAAAACAAAATAATAATAATGAAATTGTGCAGATTTTACTCATGCCACTGGACATCATAATACCCTGACACTTCCCATCCTATAGATATAACTTCTCAGCAGTTTTTTCCGTATAATTACAGACAGAATTACAATAGATCACACTTATATATAGATATATAAACAGGACCCACCTTTCACAGTTGGTGATGGTTACAGTTCCCCTCCCCCCGTCACTTCTGCATAGGTCACAAAGCATTCCTTGAAAACTCTCCCACAGAAGTCAAAGGAGTTGATTTCATACTATAGGCTGCTATGGGCCATCTGGCTGCCCCCATAATCATGTACATAAAGTAAAAACTAAAAACATAGATATGTAAAAGAAATGTGTATCAGTAATTCTGTCTAATAAAAATAAATTAATAAAGTATTAATAATGGATAGCTTTGCCTTAAAGGAATCGACTGAATAAAGATGAATATGAAGGTGTAGGTTACGTTTGCCCATAATGCCATGCGATTCATGGAGAAAAATATGATTTGCCATTCGGAAAAACAATGGAGAACAGAATGTCGAATGGTTTGCTCTTCTTCTTCCTTCTGTTGCTATTGGTCTTTGAGGAACAGGTAGCAGTGTAGTAATATATGACTACTAAAAGGTCAATGAGGAACATAAGTTGTTACTTTTTCTGTCTGGTTATTATTAGACCTTTTCCACAGTAGTTCCTTTTCTGTCATCACTCAGAGTACAACACTTGAGTAGATGAAAACAATTCATTAGCTTGGCAGACTACTGGTGGCACATCTGTCTTAGGTTCCCAGCCTTCCCAAAAGTTCAAGCAACACAGCTCAATATAGGCCCAAGAGAACCAGCTGCTTCATTTGGAGCCACATTAACCTTAAGAGAGTTTATGGTGTCATTGGTTTAGTCAGAATCTCCTTTGTAATAGTTTAGACTCCAACAATTGTATTCAAAACTCCACTCTAGCGCTCCTGAGAACCCTGCAAGCCCCTAGGGCACGGCAGACCAATTGCAGGTTGTAATGTCTTGAAACACATACCAGTTCTTCATAAATTCTTTCTATAGTGTCTTTAGAGTCTTGTGAAATATGCTCCTTTGTTTAAACCACTCATATCCATAGTTTGCATTAGGTAGAGTAGTATAGACCTCCATAGGTAAATGAAATTTGAAGACCATCCATTAAATGGCACATGCCTTTAACGTATGTTTTGTTGATTTGTAATTCGATGGCTACCAAATTGTATTTTTCGGCATAAGGCCTCATTGAAGCTGACAGATCCATAACAGTCTACGTTATCTAGGTGTTGGGAACCAGTGAGACACATTTAATCATCAGTTTGTCATCTTTGGAATGTAGCCAAAAGTTGGTGCCAATTGTAAACTTCTAGGCACTTTGGCCATTTAACTCCCGAGATTAATCCTTTACCTAAAGCGTAGAGCAGAGAGATTGATCATGGGGATAAAAACAACATTTGTTTTCAGGTAATTTATCTTGACATCACGTTGTATTATATAACACAAGATGCAGGTTCCACCTTGGTTCTTTCTGTATTTAGACAGCCAGACTGGTTCCACAATCTTCCATTTAGGGTCATTAATCACTTCCTAGGCCTGGGACATTGCATCTCAGGTTATATTATCTGAAGAAGGAGAGCCAGGATCTTGTTTTTACAACTGTCACACACTGCTACTTTATTTATCAATCTGCAGCTACTTTCCTGCCTTTTTGAAACCAAGTCTGAAAGTCTTCTCATTGCCTTCTGCTTGGAGCGATGAATCCTTCCCAATCACCCATGTCCAAATGTTAATTTACCAGCCTGTAAATCTTGCTTGGATAATTTAAAGTGTTTTATACACACCCCAGGTTGTCCTGAGACTCGTAAACAATTTCCATTAATGCACGTTACTATTGACTGTATCAGGGCTAGAGGGATTTCTGCCCTCTAACACTACATAACACTAAGTTTCTGGCGGTATAAGTGTAAAGTTGTGCAGTACAGTATATTAGCTTGTAATGTCATTTTTTTAAAAATTTCCTTAGATTTTCTTAAAAGTCAGTGTTTTTCTGAAAAACTGTGTGTGAATCAACCCTTAAGAAATGACTTAGAATGGTCCTAATCTACTCTGTCTCCTAGTCAAAGACGATCATTGCACAATATTTATAGCAAAAAAAAAATTATTATTTTGCTCAGGGCATTTTTGGATATGGAATAACATTAAAAAAAATAACACAACAAATATACTACACTAGGCTTCTCTTTGTTATTGCCTTTTCTTATATCTAATCCGAGCCCATGACACACACCCTCTCCAGTCCAAACTCGCCTAGAAGAGAAACAAAAAACTGTAATTTACAGGACTGTGTCAGAGTCTTTATCAGGAAATTGCCGAGCTTGACAAAAACAAAATTCGGCTTTGTCTATAAACAGAAGTGAACTGGTAAACGATAAATTTGGGAGGAGTAGGCCTAATACTAACGATTCTGCTATTCCTATTGAAAGCCCGTGAAGCAAGTCTTTGAGGTCATTTGATGAGAAATGGAAAGGTCATCCCGGTCTGGGTGTGATTAGTATGAGGATACAAATCCAGAGGGAATGAAAATCCACAGATCTAGGAAATGAGTTTTAATTATCCAAGGCCAAGACTTTGTACGGTCTCTACCACTGAACAGATTCATTTCCACTTGTGTATCTGAAAAGACGGCGACTAATTTAGTGTGACGCAATAACGAAAAAGCTCATTGTGGAGAAGAGAATAGACACAACAGATCTCTCTGCAATGAGAATGGCTGCAGAAAACAAATCATCTGTCAGATTTCCTAGTATTTTTTGTTAAAAAAGTCATTTTAGAAAATCTTATAGTAGATAAAACATCCTCCGATGCTTTATATGTAGATAGAAAGAGATGAGCCCTTGATATTTCTTTTCCTGAAAAAGTGTGAAAAAGATATCATCTTTGTGGATAGCCTGAAATCAACCTGCCAGGAATGACACCTCTGTTTTTACTCAGTCTCATGGATAACGTCAAGGTCTTATCCTCCATTTGGCTGTCTCCTCCTCAATGTTCTCCTTCAGTGTCACCCCTCCTCTTTATAGACCATCTCCATTCATGTTGGAAGGGGAGGGTGGGGGGCTCTTTCTGACCCATCTCTCTCTTCAGACCTGCCAGCATCTGCGTGCCTAGTTTTCCGCTTGGCTGCCCCTGTGTTCAGAAGCTGCCTGGGCCTCGTCCCACATACCAATTACTGACTTTTTGCTTTCTGAGGATCTTGATTCAATGTGGCACATTTTCCCACGTGAAAGTGGACATAGCCATTTGGAAAGGTGCCCTTTCCAGCACTGTGATGTTTAGAATGGAAAGTAGTGCAATGGTATTAGAAAGGACAGGTTTCTTGGTTTTAACCCTATATAAAGTGATAATTTATCATGAAGCAGTGAGTTATGCATAGTTTTAGGCTTATTGGTTATTCTCCTGTTTAATGTTCTCCATGTTAAATTTCATATTTGAAATCTTTGACATCTGTTGTTTTATTCAACAGGACCACCATCAGCACCTCAAAACCTGATCTCCAATGTCAACGAGACCTCTGTAAATTTAGAGTGGACTGCTCCCCAGAACACAGGTGGAAGGCAAGATGTCTCCTTCAATGTAGTCTGTAAGAGGTGCGGTGCTGACCTTACTCGTTGTCGGCCTTGCGGTAGTGGAGTTCACTACAGCCCCCAGCAGAATGGCTTGAAAACAACCAAAGTCTCTATCACTGACCTTCAGGCTCATACCAACTACACCTTCGAAATTTGGGCTGTGAATGGTGTTTCAAAACAGAATCCTAACTCGGACCAGGCTGTCTCAGTTACCGTTACAACCAACCAGGCCGGTAAGTGTTTGCTTCATGTAAATATTGACCTTTGATGAGTATACTATGTGGATACCACGTTGTATATAGAAAAAGCTATGATTCTTAGCTTGACACAATGATGGAGTGGCTGAGAGCTTAGTGCTTGCTCTACTAATGGGCTGTGCGTGTTAACCGTCCCTCCACCCTGTCATTAAATAAGGCGGCTCAGATATTCTTACTGTCCTATAGTCTGGCTGTAGTGTCACCATAAATAGATGTTATGTGAAGAAGTTGGAGCATTAGGCAGTCACCAGATTGTGCCATGTGAACGTCTCCAGCCGCTTTTTATTTTAATATGCAAAGAAAGCTTGCCGATCTGAATATGCAAATTACAGAATTCATTGTAATTTTTTTAAATCCATGGACAGTGCATTTACCCAACTGGAGAGTTATTTCTCTTGATCAAATTATGACAGGGCTTCAGTGTCTGAATGGTGCTGCCCTTTGACAGGAACTCCACAGGGAAGGGTAATGTGAGGGGAAAATAGGATCCCATTCAAATAACAGTATGGGAGATCATGATGCCGCCCTGAATAAATTTTTTAAGATTGGTTTCACTTAATGATTGCATGGAGGGGCTGATAGCAAAACAGGACCCCTAGCTCGCACATGTCATTTATACTGCTATTTAGGCCTCCCTCTTGCACTAAGGCCCAGGTGCGCCTGCGGTCACCGAGTCCCCTGTTATTCTGTCCCTGATTACGGTGATAGTTGATACTTTGGTTATGCAGGAGGCAAAGTCACAATAGCTCTAATGACAATACAATTACAACGTTAAACTATGCGTTTCCATAAAGATGATTTGTGTGTTTAGATAGGGCTGGGGAGTCGGCCTGCACAAATAGTGGTGTGAACCAGTGGATTGTGATCACAATCCATCACCCATGAAATGCAGGAAAGTAAACCAGATGAGGACTGCAAAGAAAGACTCTCTGTTGGTTCCTTCTGCTCCCCTTAGTTTACAAGGGGGGCCTCTCCGCTGAATACTATTTCTTTTAAGGACTCAGCAGTCTTGGCTTTGCCAACAGACATAAACAAAACACGTTTGGGATCAGTTACCCAAACCAGTCACCTCTTGCTCTTTCCCTCCGTCACATCACAGCTTGCTGGACACAGGATACGCCAATTAGCACCGAAAGTGTGTAAATAAATGGAACAAGCCTTTTCCCTTCGAGAGGCGACAGATAGTTTTAAGCAGCTGTTGGCTGCTCGATGCGAGACCTCTTTAGAAATATGCCAAACACAGCCATCATAGCATTGTGTTGTACCGAGCCTTGTGAAATTACAAAACTGTATAATGACACAGACAATCACCAGTCTAATTGCCAGCCCTTTACAGAGCACTTTTAGCGTCCCCAGATGCACCCGCGGGTGTGTTTTCATTGGTGCCAGGCCCCTGTTCAGCTGCCGCATTGTGCATAATGATGTGGCATCTTCTGGAAGTATCAACAAAATCTGGAGAATGCCATTTTTATCAGAACACGTGAAGTGTAAGCGCTTTTTCTTAGAACTTATGTCACTTACTTTCTTTATATGTTAATATAGTTGAAAACCTTATGTACTGTACACTGAGAACTCAGGGCCTCTAAGCAAAAAACATATAAGGGACACTTGGTATACAATCTCTTACAGAACATCCCCTTATGTTTCTCCATTTTTTAGTGTTTTTCCTGGCATTTTTTAGCTCAAAAGATCAGCGGCCAGATGTTAGATTGAAGTAAATTGAGAAATATAAAATCTTATTCCTTCATTGGCAACATGGCTTTTTTTTTATTTCACTGGTGTTTTTTGGTAAGTTTTTTCATATCATAGGATTCTCTAGGTGTTGTTTTTTAGGAAGTTAGTGAACCTAAATTGTTTTTTATGTTCTTTAGCTTAAACAGTTTTAGTATATACTCTATATTTTTTGTCAAAATCAGGAGTGGGTCCAAAGTACATGAAAAGAGGCAAATCTTTTTAATATAGTTTTTTCTCTGTGCTGGTTTCTCTCCCAGTTTTGCCTAAAAATGCTGACCCACCCTAGGGGTAGTAGGGACTCCTTACCTATTGGGCTCCTCCAAGGGTATGTCCAACCTAAAGGGGTTGTCCAAGATAAGAAAAATATAGCTGCTCTAAAAACAGCACCACATTTATGCACAGATTGTATGTAGTATTACAGCTCAACCCCTATATCCTTTATTAGAGTAAAATACTAGACCCATAGCCAGATTTGGGGCCTCTTCTGGAAGAAAACGGCACTGTTTTTGTAATCCTGGATAACCCCTTTAATAAAGATATTTTATCCTAGAAGCAAAATGTATAATGGTGTATTCATTTCCTGTAACACAGTATTTAACACGTTTATGGTGCTTGTTAAGATTCTTAACATAGATCTATTGCAGTGATCACCATATATAAAACAGTATATTACCAATCCAAAGCCATATAAAACTCTTGCATTGCTAAAGCTAAAAAAAAAATGTAAACACCAGTTTATCTTCCATCCTATCCAGATAATATCAATGTTTAACCTCTACAAGTGCGAGAAGCAGCATCCTATAGTCTGGGTGGAGGTATTTGCCCCAAGGGCTGAACCGTCCGTCTACCCAGCTTGCTTACTGTTTACTAACATTGCTGTGTTGTGGGTTAAGTGCAGAAGGCGTAATCGCTGGCTGCTGTGATCGCTGCTTCCCATACCCTGGGTGTTATAAACAATCTGCACCGCTAATGAGTAATTCACCATCAGAAAGGGTCTAGAATATAGGACATCTGCCCCGCTATGCTTGGTGACATAGACAGAGCTTACCAGTTTTCTTCCAGTGCCAAGAAGCATTTGCTTTTCATAATTACAATTCATCGGCTGCTTTTGAAGAAGTGAGACGTATATATTTCACAAGGCGTAATGTGGTTTTTCGCTGTGTCCTAGATTCACAGCTAATAAGTTGTAACTGATGGCGTTTACAGTGCATTGGCAGGCACGGGGTTAAATAGCTACATTCCCCGAGCTATGCAGTAATTACATTGGCTTACTATTATCTGGGACTTGTTTTGTCAGGGCTTTGCACAAAAAGACAAAAAAAAAAAAGCTGTAATGAAGACATATGTTACAGCTAATGGCTGCGGACTTCCATACACCTCATATGGGGCTATGAGTAGCGGGGACACTTCCTGGTAAGATATTAATGATGTTATTAGCCAGACCACCATTGTCGGCTTGTCAAAGCAAATGCTATCACCTGCTCTGCTCTGAAGGAACAGAGCGTTTTGTAAGGCAGGACAAATAGCCCTGACCCCTGCAGTTTTCAGTGTCCCTGGAGTTAGGATTTCAATATTTTGGGCTATGGAGGTAGCAAATTGCAGCTGTCCTCCCACATTTGTCCTTGGTAACAGGAGGAGAATTGGGAGTTTCAGGGAAGGAAGGTTAGAAAAAAAAAAGAGTAATGTTTCAGTGTGACTTATAAGTAGTAATTTAGCCTTTCAGCAGTTATTATGGTATATGTCCACATTCCAGACATTTCTAGTTAAGGCTATTTTTTAGTTTCCAGCTACAAAAGAGATTTAACACCATCATAATTTTTTAGAGTTATTTCAGAAGCCAAAAGCCATGGAAGTAGCACTGAAAATCTGCGACAGATATGTCACATGTGAAAGGCATATAGGATTTATGGTAGATGGGTGACAAGCGTTATGGGTGCTTTAATGCTTACCATTACGTGGTGTTCAGCTGAGAAGCTATGAAAATACAGAAAAACTGGTAGACAAGATCATATAAGGACATACAGTAACTGAATTAGGACATGTGTAAATGTACTGATGCTAGATGTGGTTCTCTAAGCTACCTAAGGTCTTCAATGGGGCATGCTGTTTGTATGGAACCTGAGGGAAACAACCTCTGTCTGCTGTTATATGAAATTGGTGGCATGCAAAGACACAGTGGGGCGCCATTAAAGTCTATAGCAGCTCTATTACTGCTCCATACACTAGAAGGTTGTACAAAGCCATTATACAGCTATGTGCATGAGATAACACTTCACTTAAAAGGGCTGTCTGGCATTGAAAACAAATTGCTGATCCAATGGTGCTTGTTCCCTATTGATCCCTATTAACGCTCAACTTATTTATTCCAGCGATATTTAGTATATAAAGCAATTACAAGATGTATTTTAAAAAATATATATTTTTTAAAGACTATATATGTTCGGTGTGTTTTTAGAATATAACATGCTCTTAGTCACAGCCATACAGGAAATACCTGCTTAGCCAATCACTGGCCACTAACAGGCTAAATGGGCGTTTCCAGTGTGTTCAATACATCAATAGGTAGTGCTGATCAGCAAGACCATGCACTGTAGGAGAACATGAATATTCTCACAGAACTATATATCAGCCTATTATATGCTGCCTTCAAGTTAGGCTGTATTTTCAGCTTTACAGATTCCCTTCAAGCCAGCCCTTCACAATTCTTTTAGTAGTCTCAGACAGCCCTTTTCATTTTTTCTTTCTGTTGTTTACAGTGTAGCTTATGTAAGTAACTATAGGGTTAGTAGCGTTCTTGGAAGGATAATACAATCTGATTGATCATCCCTGTATTCCTCCAGCAGCCAGAATGTCTTCACATGTTTGTCACTAAGCCCTTTAACAAGCCGTGTACCAGCGCTTAACACAGCACTTAACTCTTATTTCCCAATATGCTCTGCCTCTTTTCACTCTCCAGAAACTTTCTTTTCCCTCCCTGGAGACAAATCTGTTCTTGCGATGCCACATGATTGATTGGGGAAACAGAGGGGGCACAGAGCGGGTGTTTGAGTAATGTTAAGAAATCAGGAGGACACAAGACTAATCAAACACACAGTCAGGGCTTGTGTTTTAACAAGATGATGGATTGCACTTCTGTGTTTTCCTGTCCTGCTCCTCAACATCTACTTTACTTTAATAACTTTTTTTTCAAGGGCTCGCCTGCAATGCGCGCCTATTCCCCGGCCATTAATGAATTGCTTCCTCCTGCATTACTTAAAAAATAAGAAGCCTTAGGTTTATCTCACATTTATCTAGGAATAATGAAGAGAAATGTACTATAAAGTCCCATGTGCCCATAGCGGCCACTCTAATAAACGTGAAGACTTTGAAGGGTTGAAATTTCGAGTCAAAAGAGTCTCTAAAAATATTGCATAATTTATCCAAAAGAATGTGGTTCCTCAGCATAACAAGAGATACGACACGTGATAACCCATCATCAAGGCAGAATTTAGGACATGGGGGGCACAAAAAGGGGCTGTAGGAGGGGAAATTGGGAGAAGAAAGGCGGAGAATGCAGAACCAGACCAACATTTTTGTAAAAAGCCAGCGCTCCTCTGAATTCTTCTTAGAAGGACTTCAGTGGAAAACATTGATTTCTTTATGGTCTTAAAGAAACAGTGAAAGAAAAATGAGGCTGTAGGAATAACTAGGTGGCCCTGTGCCCCCTTTTGTATTATTCTTTATACTTACAAGCATGGAACTTATATGTGAACCGAGTATATTGTTACTATGGACAATGTGCAGTAGAAGGGCATTTTAAGTTAAAGACACCTAAAGTGGAAAGTCCTATAGAAGGTCAGAATTATTTTTTTGCTAGTATTTCAGTGTATACCACAGATGTAGTCCTAAAATGTCATGTAAATGGGACGTTACTGATTCAGGGGGTGCAGGAAGGTTTTATCCAGTTTTTCCCAGTGCCACTGTTAGTGTTAACATCAGGGGCCAATATACATGTCCTGTTATCCCATATGATGATTTTGTACTACGCTACATTTAATGGTCCCCTGATGAAATCACTAACACTGACAATGGAAACATGTTGGGGCTTTTATAATAAATTGGCGTGTTGATATAAAATGGGTTATAGTGCTGGAGTCAAGGGCTTCTAGAAATTGTGGAAAAAATTTAAGTCACAGGCTGGATAAATAAAAAGGATATGTAGCAAGTGCCTGGAGAGGTAAGAACTGTAAAATTTGCTGATGTTTTAAAGCTGTTTTGTATACCTGTTCCTTTAAGTCCCATTTACTTTGAGGAATGTGGCTGAAAAACCAAACTAAATCTGCTGGTGAAATGGAGAGTGAAGCTGCTTAGGAAAGGATTACATAATACGGCACAGACATGTATACACATTAGCAAAGGCAGCAGCATAAACATAGGTGGCACCAACCATGTGCGCCTCTGTGTTTGGTTATGGATTTGTCCTTTTATTAAAAAATAATGAAAAACCTAGTCTGGACAAACCTGGGATACACCTGAATGGATGAAAGGCATGCTCCATTAACACTAGGAATTTCCACAGCAGAAGGAGGCAGCAGTTACAATGTTTTCTGCTCCTTGGTTACAATTAAAAGGACTTAAAAAGTCGAGGCCTCCTTTTGTGGGGTCTTTAGATTGGAGATTTTTGTGCTTTATGGTATTTTCTTTATACTAACCTTGAGCACTGATGCATTTTTCTGTTTCTGCTAAAGCTATGTCGACACCAGTAAAGTCCTATTATACAAGAAATAAGCTTTACATACAGCTGCACAGTCGTGAGTCTTAAACCAAAAAAATGAGGCCTCCATTGTACAAAGCGAAATATCTTCCAGTATCTGGCATTGATGTTCAGACATGCCACACGTTGAAGGTTCTCTGGTTCAGAGTCACTATTCATTGCATGCTTTGCAAGTCTAGCTTACGTTACAGGTTCCTCTCAGAAAAGTTGTTTCTTTAGTATTTGCCTTGAGGCTGCGAAGGGTTTATTGTAGCTGTTTATTTCCTTCCCTGCATTTCTTGTCTTCATCTGTGACTTCAGTACTGGGCCCAGGCCTGTTCTGCATAGTCTTTTGGAGACATTTTATGGTACCTGGGAGGAGGGTGGAGGTATTTGTAGTCAGTTCTGTACTGCCAGTGGGGTTGTCATCATGCACCTGGATGCTACCCGTAAAACTATAGTTAGTTGTTTAATAACCCTAGCTACGGAAGTGTCAGACATGGATGTGAAACCCCAGTGAAACACACAAATCTTGGCTTTGAACTCCATCCTATATGTTTGGTGTTATCTCTGCAGCCCCAACTGCTGAGTAAATGGTACAGCAGCTGAATGACCCCAATAAAACCAGCAGACCTGCTATTCTGGACTCTTCAAAGACTTCACAATGTCGTCTACCTTAGAAGTGTTATCTGCAGATTACGTACAAGCTAAACTATGTCCAAAACCTGGCAGACATGAAATGTCTCATCAAAAGGTGTTGGGTAATAGCAGAAGTGAAGATGAGCATGTCTTGTGTTGTAAGAGATGGGAAATTCTGAAGTACCATAGAAAAATATATATTGGCTTATGTAGGCTGGAGTTATGTGTTTCCATGGGGAGAGTCTGGCATAGAGTCGTATAGAATGCTCAGGCAATGCACCCAGGAAAAAATATTTAAACTTGCTCTTATCCAGAAGGTAAAGAGCTGCCTCTCCACTGCCACCTATTGGAAGTAATAGTATAAAATCTTTCTTATAAAACTGATTGATGGATTTATTGGCCACATCTTATTAACTAGTCTTTGAGAGTCATTCTAACTTCCTGTGCCTCATCACAAATAATGGGCTCATTTGTCATGGGCAGTGACCTATTGTCATGCTATAGGCTTAGCATAGGAGGAAAATAACAATAAAATGCTCTGTCACTAGAACAGATCATTTATTTGTGCTAGTTCTTAGCCTCCCATCTATTAGCCCTCACGTTCCTGATGTCACTTGGGTGTCAGGATTAGCTTCTGATTCTGGAGACTTTGTTTCTGATGAGTCAGCACTAGTGTCATGAACCTATCCTAATCTCTTCTCTTTATTGAAAAATGATGAGTTAGAAAAAAAAAATAGATTTTGCCCATTAAGGGTGTTCCCTATAACAGATTGCACATAGGTAGAGGAAGACACATCCTATGTTTCACAAGCACTCGGGGAGGCACCCGGTGAACACAGGAGGTTACAAGTTTTCCTAATGAATATAATAAGGCCTGTAAATCTGCATTGCTATTTTCAGCAACTAGGATGTATATAGGAGTTGTAATTTAGTGAAAGGGCGTAAAGTGTAATTGGATTGAATTAATGCTTTTGTTTTATTTAGTGGAAATCATTTTAATAAAAACTTGATGTCTACTCTTTTCAGCTCCGTCCACCGTGACTCAGATTCAGCCTAAAGAGATCACCAGACACAGCGTGTCACTAACCTGGCCAGAACCCGACCGCGCCAACGGTGTTATCTTAGAGTATGAAATCAAGTACTATGAGAAGGTAATTTTAAGGATTTGAACTGTCTTCATCTTGGTCTGTTAACAATGGCTCAAAATAGTTCAACGTGTTAAAGAATTGTTTTTTTGTTTACTCACAGGACCAAAATGATCGCAGCTATCGCATTGTAAAGACTGGTTCACGTAGTGCAGATATTAAAGGCCTCAACCCACTCACTGCATATGTGTTCCACGTCCGGGCCCGAACTGCCGCGGGTTATGGCGAGTTCAGTGGACCATTCGAATTTACCACAAATACAGGTGAAGAATCTTTATTCTCTTAGGAATCTAGCATAAGAGTTTCTTGGCTATGGTACATAAATGGTGGCACCGAGTAGACATATAGCTTATTGCCAGCATACTGTATATAGCTGTAGTGTCAATACACAGGAAATAATTAACTTCCAGAAAGTAAAGTCTAAACTCTATCCCCAGTATGGATTTTCGCACCTCTCAGCTGTATGGCTTTGAATTCATTCTAATCCATTGTGTTTCTTTTGCTATTTATAGTTCCATCTCCTATGATCGGTGAAGGGACCAGTCCTACTGTGCTGCTGGTGTCTGTGGCAGGTAGCATTGTCCTCGTGGTCATTCTCATCGCCGCCTTTGTCATCAGCAGAAGGTATGGGGTCGACTTTGCCAATTTTAGCCTTTAAAATGAATAGTAAAATAAAACATTGTAAACCGCGGCTAAATTATTCATAGGCTGCTGTGTTGGGAAAATCTTTAGAGATTGTGATGAAAACAGTAAGTCACAAAACTACAACAAAACCATCTTCGGATTAATTTTTTATTCTATTTGCCTGTTTGCTTTGCGAATGAAAAGAGCATTCGTTTTCAGAGTCCAACCTCCTACCTGTTGGGATCTGCCGGATATAAAGAAGAGTCAGAGCAACAATTAGAAAAAAAAAAAAATTAGATAATTGCGGCCTTAACAAAAGCAAAAAATAGGAGCCTAGTAGTATTATGGTCTAGCAGCCAAACTGGTTTGACAAGAACTCGCACTTTACTTTCATATATAAAATGCTGTCGTATTGTTGATTCAAAGGAGTAAGAAGTTTTTGAGAAAGTATGTTAGGTATTTTTAGGGTTCTTAGAATGCTTTTTGTCTCTCTCCTATGCCAGTACTTTCCTCTTCTGGGTGGAGTTCAGACCTGAAACAAAGACATATTCTCTGATTAGCATCTAAACATAGCATTCTCAGTACAAACCCCTACCAAGATCTTTGATCTCCCCAGCACGAGTGCAGAGGCAGGAGCCCCCCCCCCCCCCCCCCCCCCCCCCGCAGTTAAAGCATGATGCCTGCAGCAGGAGACCCGCTTCAAATGGAAAATTAATTCCACTAATTCCCAAGATTTCAATTTTATGTTATTTGAGCGCCTACCAGTATGCCGCCACTCTATGCAAATAGTTGTTTGTTTATTTAAAAGGCATGTGTAGGTGGTATGTCTGCGGTAAGCCAGGCAACAAATAGCTACTGATACCACATAATCAGAAAATCATTGCGAGACCCTCTACCCAGGTTCTACTCTATAAGGTCTCTGGCAGTTTATCATTCTAAGAGGCTGTCAGTGCAACCACCATTATCCGAGATGGAGGGGGTGGGCTCAGGTCGATAGAAGGCCAGCAGTGATTGGCTCTCAATGGATTACTTTATATAAAAATGAAGCGTCGACCCTTTGGACTTTCATTGATTCTTCTTTAGTGTCAGCCATAAAACTGTCTTAGGGAACGCAGCCAAGGAACTCGAGTCTGACAGACTCACAGTTCCTAATGGGGATCGAATAGTTTTTTTTTTTTCTGCAATGGAACAAATAGAGAAAGGGACAAACTGTATAGGTCGGAAATGTTCAAATTCCTTTGTTTTATTGTCCAAAGTAATCAAGTCATTCATGGATGCATTTCTAGCTATAACATCTCATGTATTAAATGTAAGAATATAAACAAAAGGACCGTCATGAATTCAGTCCTCAGCTGAAGATGTCATAGCGAAATGACAGGAATGTACAAGTGAATGCACAAGAAACATTCCAATGACATTCATGGTAAAATGCATGGAGGAAACCGCTGGGAATGCAGCCCTGTGTGAATAAAAAAGAGCTATTCATGGTGTCCCACTGAGCCCACAGTCTGTCATATGATTTCACATAGGTGGAGAAGTA
Source organism: Dendropsophus ebraccatus (assembly GCF_027789765.1). Taxonomy (NCBI): domain Eukaryota; kingdom Metazoa; phylum Chordata; class Amphibia; order Anura; family Hylidae; genus Dendropsophus; species Dendropsophus ebraccatus. The sequence continues at coordinate 89,244,953 of NC_091459.1, forward strand.
TGCATTCAAGTCACTTGTCTAAGTATCTGTGACTGGTGCTGAGTTTATTTATTTATTTTTGATATTTTTTGGAATTTTCAGCATGACTTAAAAGAAGGCTCCAGTTGCTAGCGCTACGTCCTTACCAAGCTGGACAGTTTTGAGCGTCTATTCCTGTGCACTTTAATGAGGTTATGTAAGCAGTTGACAGAGAGGAAGGCAGATGGTGTCTCTGTAGTTTCATAGCAGCTTGGCACCCCTGTACATGGCTTCAATCTCTGCATTTCCAAAACTGCTTTTTAAAGGGTGTTTTTTTGGAAACAGTTTTCTTCAAGCAGACTTCCATATCAGGGTGTAATCGAGTCAGCCTATTTAATGCCTTACATTTCTTGCCATTAACTGTTTGTATGCTGCATCGGTTCACCTGATCATGTAGGAGGACGCTGTGGATTGTAACAGACCTGATTATAATGAGAAGTAAGATTCAGTCCCCGCAGCATCATATGACATATCAGTAGGGTGTGGATATTTTCTATCTGGATTGGGTGTCACATGACCACTTGTTTTGTCTTATTTTATCCGACGTCATTAATCTTGGCCATTGAAAGTCTGATCAAAGCTGACCTGGATGATATGGGCACCTATTTTCATTGTGTGTATATCTGATATTTGAGAAAGACATCTCACACTAGGTTGCAATTCCACAATGCATGTGCTTTCCAGGCATTTGTTTTTAGACTAATCCTGTGGGAAAAGTTACCTCTTGTTTGACCCTCTCACCTGTAGTGATTTATGGAGGAGGGGAAGCCAAACATGTCCTCTGCAGTTATTAGATGACCTGAAATCCTAGCATCCCTACTCACCACCACTTTTGTTCATTTCTTCTCCCTTAAATCACTTTTGGATATCGAACACTGCCCATACAATGTGAAGATGTCAGCATTTCTAATAGATTGCACATTTCCATTCAGATGAAAACCTATATTAGACTTTGCCAAGAAGGGACAATGATAGCCAGCTGCATCCCTGATAGCACACAGGCAATGAAAGGTCACACAGGTGACTAGATATGCGTGGGGAAGGGTTTACCGCAGAGCTATCATTAAATGCTCAGAGCCTTCAATTAGTGTTTTATCAGTAATCCTGTGTTTTCTAGACAAGGCCCCATAGATACAATGTGACCACTGATTGCCACAATTACCTTTGTCTATTCATATAATCCGGCTTTTATCTACATTTCTGTCTAAATGTTTTTTTTTAGAATTCTCACAGATATAAACAGTGAAGAATTAGGAGTGATTTAGTGTTAATAAATAAATACATGTAAATGAGTAAGCCATGTGTAGCTGTCCTAAGCAGTTTCTTCCAATTTGTTTATAACCATAGATAAATACATATATTACTTACTTTCTTTCTTTCTTTTTTTCTTCCACCCTTCCTTCTTATTCTTCCTCACTATCGTCTTCTTCATCACTATCGTCTACTTCATCACTATCGTCTTCTTTGTCTTTCTCCACTTTCTCTTATTTTTCTCTCTATTTCTTGTCTGCTTTCCTGTCTCTCCTACTAATCTAAACTGATTGCCCATAGACATCCATTGCCATAATGATACAGATAAGCTACAGATAGTTCTTAATAGAAGCTCCAGGTCTGTGAATTATGAGTACTGATACATTTTGTTGTTGTACTATTTTGTACTTGTTCCTAATAGCTTTTTCCCTTATTCCTTCAGACGAAGCAAGTACAGTAAAGCTAAACAAGAAGCTGATGAGGAGAAGCATTTAAATCAAGGTAATGGTTGTTAAACAGGACAATTCTCATTACCATATATCACCTAGAATGTAGGTCACAGCTATTTCCAGAATATTTTTATATTTCATTTAAATACTTGCTTTTTTTGGAATATGGTCCTGACCTTCTTATTCCTTTACAGGAGTGAAGACTTATGTAGACCCATTTACATATGAAGACCCCAACCAAGCTGTACGAGAGTTTGCAAAAGAGATTGACGCCTCTTGTATTAAGATTGAGAAAGTCATAGGCGTAGGTGAGTACACATGTCAGACTCATATTAATATTAGCTATCAAAACTGTAAAGTTTGTTACTCATCTATTGAATGTTAACCCCTCTTTCTTGTCTTCAGGAGAATTTGGAGAAGTATGTAGTGGTCGTCTTAAGGTTCCCGGTAAAAGGGAGATTTATGTGGCCATCAAGACTTTGAAAGCTGGATACACAGATAAGCAAAGACGAGACTTCCTTAGCGAGGCCAGTATAATGGGCCAGTTTGATCACCCAAACATCATTCATCTTGAAGGTGTTGTCACCAAATGTAAGTGTTAAATAACCCTAATACTCTGTATTTGTTATACAATTGCTTTGATATTTGATGTGAAAATGCAAACAACTTTTAAGAAAGAATCTACATGTATTCTGATTTGACCGCTTACGTAGTCTTAAGTTTGCTCTGAGTCTTAAAGCACTGACACTCATTGTGGTCAGGTCACATGATCATCACCACTGATTTTTCAGCAAGTAATACAACTGAGATAATGTATTCCTATGTTTCCTATATATGTTCAAAAGAAAGGTAATAGATCCTTTTACCATAGACACATGATCTTGATGTGAAATGACAGATGGCAAGCTACAGTATTACCGAAAGCAGAAGGACTAAGTCATTCATCTTGGTGTCAGATTAAAGTGGCTTTTGGTGATTCTCACCGATACCTTTTCCCTAGGCGAGAGGAGTGCTGCAGCACGTGTAGGACATGTTTCGGGGTTGTGTAAGACTGCCACTAGCTAAAGTACAGGCAGGAAGCAGATGGCTGCAGCTTTTCTCATTTTTGGATGGAAGAAGGAAAACATGGTCTGTCGCTTAACCTTCATTGGCACTTACTGTAACACAGAGCCCACCAGTGACAATGGATGGCACAACTCAAGGAAAGCAGCTTTCATTAAATCTCATTACAGTCAGCTGCTAGGGTGAAAGCTTTTGGAATCGCTCAGCGCTGCCATCAAATGCCTTCCTAATTTCCTGCCCAATAACTGTTTAATGCAGATAGAACCCCCTAATTCTTCTGTTCAGCCAATGGGTTATTTGGACTCTTTATGATTCCCATCTGTTATTTCCACCTTACCCTATTCTTTATGCCCAGCAATTTGGCTCCGGTGGTATGGCAGCGTGTTGCAGTGAGGTGCACAAATAACAGACTCAATGGCTAATTTTAGTATTATTCACTGTGAGGTGTGAGTGTTGTGAGCAGAGAGATGCTGGCCCTAGCTCGTGTTCGTGCCAAGCTCCTGATTTAGATTCCAGCAGTGTCTTATTATCATCTCTGTGACTTATGAAACCATAAAATCTGAATAAAGCCCTCACATGCACGGCATTAAAATATGCTGCCGCTCTAATAGCTGCAAGAGAGGAGGAAAAAAAAAATAAGTGTGCTGCGTGAAAAATAGTTCCAAGATAGAAAAGTGCTTACATTTCCATACACATTTAGATGGTAATTATGCAAAGAAACAGACACCCACTATGAACCTGTCACGGGATTCATGTTTCATAGACTGGGTCAGAAATGCAGTGAAATAACAGTTCTAGCCAAGTACTGGAGGAAGACAATAGTTTATGAAGAATTAGTCACATTAAATTTTGATGCTTTTGTATGTAGGATGGCCATTCTACATGGTTTTTTAAGTATGCTACATTTATGTTTTAGGCAAACCGGTCATGATCATTACAGAATACATGGAAAATGGCTCCTTGGATGCTTTCCTTCGGGTAAGTTGGAAAAGCTTAAAGGAACGGTCACATTATAATGCCAACATCATGTTAGAGAGCAGGTTGGGCTAAGCAAGTTGTTATATAGTGTTGTGGCAAAAGATTCAAAATTAGTAGTCCAGTAGGTGGTCGTACAGTAAAGATTATCAGACGTTGATTAAGACCACCCACTGGACTCCTAAGGCCAAAATGAGTCAAATTCTGCCAAATCATTTCATACAACATTATATATCAATATGTTTAGCTCTCCCTGCTCTCTAACCTCTCTAACATGGCGGCAGCAGAGTGGGCATTTTAAGCTTTATATAAGGTTTACACAGATGATTAATTCCGGCCTGGGGGCTACTGCTGGCGTTGGCACTATGTTCTGCACACATGACCAATACACTGTTGGGTGGCTGTATTTCAGAATTTAGTAGTATCTGTGACCAACGTCTTAGAAGACCACATACACTATATAACTACATTTAGTGCTACACAAACCAGACAATTTTTATGACACATGGTAAAAGTAATTATTTTTTATAGTCCTGTTTTTTTACATGTTACTACTTGCAAAACCTTGGCTCAAGCTGACCTAGACTAAAACACCTTGAGCGAGGCAAGGCCCTGGTTCCAGGTCAGCACGGAATTAATGACAGGAAAGCCACAAGCATGTGATTAAACTCCCATTAAAGTCTGCACTTCAGATGGTTACACCCCGTGAAGTTTTAACCCATTCATTAGGAGGGCTCTGGCCTTGCACCAGAAATTGGCAATGACTCTCCCGCTGAGTCTATATTTCCTTCTGGCAGGTTATAAATGTACAGGATGTAAAAGTATAGTAATAATAAAAATTAAGGATATCCTTAGTTACCTTCCTTAGCAGATGCATGCTGCAGGTTTCCTATATGTAGAAAATATAGGTGGTATATAGCAATATTAGATGGTGAGTAACATATAAATAATGATGGCTGTTTTCTTTCAGAAGAATGATGGCAGGTTCACCGTGATCCAGCTGGTAGGAATGCTCCGTGGTATTGGATCTGGCATGAAGTATCTCTCAGATATGAGCTATGTTCACAGGGACTTAGCTGCTCGCAACATCCTTGTCAATAGCAACCTTGTCTGTAAAGTCTCTGACTTTGGGATGTCCCGTGTTCTGGAGGATGATCCAGAGGCAGCCTATACAACCAGGGTAAGAAGTCATGTACAATTCAGTAGCAGATTAGACCTTTATTGTATTGCACTGTACAATCTGGCACGCACATAGCATATGGTCACAGTTGGTGGCGGTGGGTAGGAGCAGAAGAAGCGGAGTCTTATGTATTGCTTTCACTTGCCATTAAGGCAGGAGCAAACAGATCTCTGTATAATTACTGGCAAGGTTTCTAACCTCACATATCCCAATGTGCAATGCCTTGCTTCTGCTTTGCATTCCAGAGTCTCTATGTCTTAGAGTTTACATAAACTGCTCGGAGCTTAACAGGAAAAAAAAAAAAGCCCTCCAAAAAGGAGGGGACTCCGGGGAAGGGAACACACTTTGTGCATTACCACAACAATTAGGTGTATCAGTGGCAGGATCTCAGCCAAGTGAATCGAGCAGAGATAAAAATCAAGAAGTTTCTTTACAAACTTAACCAAGCACTGAGGCCTTCTACGGAAGCCAAGCCCTTGTTGGCTTTTCCATTAATTGAAGGCATACCAGCACAGATCTTGTTGCAGATGATGTGTAACACCTTCACTGCTGGTGCGCTGCGTAAATCACAGCTCAGCGCTACCTGACTGGAATGATCTGATATATTCTGTTAATGAATGGCGGTGACAGCTTGATGACCACAGGCTATATCTGTCACTGACAGTCACCTTGCTGTAAGACACATAAGATGAGCTATTGATTAAGGCCACAGCTGACAGGATGGGTTGAGGTGAGAAATACATTACAAGACATTTCTATCTTCATTAGCCCATTCTAAAGGGATGGAAAATGGGATAGCGGCCTGTGAACATCAACAGGACTGGCATTAGATCAGCAGGTATGAGATTTACAGCTAGTGTAGATATGTACTGAGTGTTGGTGTAAACCTGGTGCATACAGTGAACCAGGGTGGACATGATAACTAATAATACCTATACTTTACCTTGTATACCTAGTTAGCTGTCTTGTAATATACTAGTTATTTACTACTTATGTATAGACAGAAAACTGGTAAAGTTAGGTTAGGCTATTTAGCCTGGATGATTATAGGCACATATAGTCAATTACCATAATCATATGCTCCAGCAGGACATATTTTTTGGTGCATTTCCGCTCTAAAATCCATCATTACAAAACCTGCCCCAAAGTCCGTACCAACTGTATTGGAACCTGCAGTTGTAGATTTTTTTTTGCAGCAAAAACTATGGATTAAAATTGTTATTTTTCATATATTACAGGGAGGCAAGATCCCCATCCGATGGACAGCACCCGAAGCCATTGCATATAGGAAATTTACATCTTCTAGCGACGTGTGGAGTTACGGAATTGTCATGTGGGAGGTGATGTCCTATGGAGAGAGACCTTACTGGGATATGTCCAATCAAGATGTAAGTGTAATAGTCTATAATGCAATGTATTTTTATATTGATTCATTGTGACTTTTAACAGGAAGGAGATTAACACTCTGCCTGTCATACGTGGCGCTCTGCTCAGTGCTTTCTGCCTTAATTAGACTTTCCAGTGGTGATGTCACAGCAGGATTACTTAACCGTATGACATCAGCAGCACATAAATCCTTTGCTATAGACAGTATAAGTCATATAACAGTTATGGTCTATGTGTCATTAACCAACTCACCGCTGGGAGCTCTGGCCTTGTAAAGCTCAATGAGCTCAGTGTAATAATCTCTTGAGCCAATTAAATGACTGTCTCTGGGGGACATTAGAAAAATAATTCTTTAAATGGCTTTCCTTAAATTATGCATATCTTTTTTAAGTGTACCATCTGTATAGCCTCCTAAGGATCAGATTCAGACAGCTGTCTCTGGATGACCCACTGAAACCTAAGAATAGTGGCAGGGGAAATAACCAGCATTGTACATTCACTCGCACAATAACAAGGAAGAAGATTGTTGTTTGCTGTCATTGGTTTCCCTGGATTTACCATTGGACGTGCAATCCCATAGTACATATATATCTGGAGTGTGCATTGTGTACAGTTTCCCTCTATTCTGTAAAGAAACATCAGAGTTATTTATATCACATTCACACATACCAAGATGTTATCTTCCTGGTGGACCCTGTAGACAGTGTCCAGGTGCATCTGGAAATATGATGCGTCCATGTCTACTAGCAGGGGAGCTAGCCAAGGATATATCATGACGGGGTCATCTGGTCACCACTTTCTGAAACATAAGATAGAAAGTGATATTTAACATCAATTTAGCTTTTTATTACTTCTTTTAGAGATTGCCCACTAGTTAGAATATATATATATATTTTATATATATATATATATATATATATATATATATATATATATATATATATATTTCACTTATATCTGGTTATAGGTCATTATTTGTTTTTAAAGTATATGTTACATTTTTCCCAATTTGAAGGTTATCAAAGCCATAGAAGAAGGATATCGTCTCCCCCCTCCTATGGACTGCCCTATTGCTCTTCACCAACTAATGCTAGACTGCTGGCAGAAGGAGCGCAGTGACCGGCCCAAGTTTGGGCAGATTGTTAGCATGCTTGACAAGCTCATCCGAAACCCAAATAGTTTAAAAAGGACCGGACTGGAAGGCTCAAGGTTGGTTTGCAGAAAAATTTTCATTCGTCCTGAAATTGTGTATATATTGTGGTATTAGAAAAAGTCTATAGCTAAAATGCATTGTCCGGAGCTAATAAATTGGTTAAAAGTCCCCATGGGGCAATGTTATCACATAGTCAGGAATCTCCAGCAATATGTTCCATTTTCAATTAACAGGAATGAATCCTCCTTCTCTTGACCCCGATTCAGTCTCTGATCAGTTTACATTTGTAACTGCATTGATCCGACTTTTAAGTATCTGTGTTTATGGATATTGATCGGATACTTTAGAAAGCCGACTGCCTCCCTTGGGCTGCAAAGAAGAAGCTCAGGCTAAAAAATTTATTGGAGCTATTGGTGATAACAGAGCAATACTGTGCTTGTGTTAGAGTGGGGCCTGCAGCTCCGTACAGATTTACAGAACTACACAGAGGGGTTAAATGTAGAGAAAAAAAAAAAAAAAAGAATAAAAAGTGTTTTTGGTAAAAGCATTTCCGAAACCTGATCTACTAATCAGAGCAGAGGAAGGCCTTACCTCAGCATTGGCGGGGGCTCCTTGCTCGCCAGCGCGGATTCCTACGCTGAGCTAGTGATGTGTTTCTGCTGAGAACGGGGGAGCTTTGCATGTGTGACTTGTCATTTTACAGCAAATGATGAGGTCTGCTTTTTCCATATTTCGGCTCCTAACTAAAAGGAAAACCTGATTTTCTTTCTCAGTATGAGTGAAAAAGCCACAGCAGTTGCCTGGCCCTTTTTTGCGCATCAACTACAGGATATGTTACTAATCACGGCAGTGAATCTGCTAAAGCAATTACCCCAAAGGTCCAGCACAGAGGGAACCAAGGAGAATTACATTCCTCAAACCCAACATCAAAGACCCCCTTATTCTAGCCAATTCCATCATATGGCCTGTTCAGGAACATTTTGATTAAAGAGCGGATTATCTCCCCTGCAAGCTAGGCTTTGTCTGCTCTTAGAGAACTTGTTGAGGATCTAGTTGATTGGGCTGTTTCCTTGCGAATGAGTTCAATATAAGCAGTGTAAGTACAGGAAGGCTGATTAGGACATAACTCATAGATAGTAAATGCATAGTGGGAATTGGTAGACGGCTCCAGTCACAGACCGTCCTGACAACTGGGCTATTAGAATAGCAACCCATAGACAGAAAATCACTGGGACGCACTGAATAATAGACTATAAACAAACCATTACTACTTCCTTCATATATTATATAACCTGGATGAGAAGACACTATTCTAAATATACCATTTTTCAAAAATGACTGGGATCCCTTTGATTTAGATGCAGTCTGTTCGTATTCCGGAAATATGATCATTAAAATGGTTGTATAGTTTAGAAAGTCAGTTTTCATATATCCTTGTAGGGAATACTTAAGAAATATAAGAAAATCTGTTTAAGGCCCCTTATTGCCCTGGGAGGAGAGCAGCTAAAAAGAGCATCTCACACTCTGTCTTGCATTATATAGACAGCCCATTGAATTGAATAGGCCTTGTGTAATGCTTCATTTATCCTGTGGTGGCACTAGAGAAAAAACTGAACACTTCCAGTCAGCATTCTCCACAGATTACAGCTGATCACTGAGGGGGCACTTTGTGATCTGCTTAAAGCGTAACTGTCATTTCAGGGTCATTTTTCTGAAAACAATAAATATCTATAGTACAAGCGATTTTAAGAAACTCTGTAATAGGTTTTATGTACTAAAAGAGTTTCCTTCTGGACTGAAAAAGCAATCTCCCAGCCTCCCCCCTCACATCAAATGAAGCAGGATTTCTGTCTCCATTATGTGGCTATGGAGAGGGGAGGGGCTGTTAGGAGTGACTGAGCACGGAGCAGTCCTGCAAAGCACAACACCCTGCAATCTTCTCTCAGTAAGTTCATAGATAAGCACTGACCTTTCTGACCCCAGAATCCTGCGGTTTAGGTGCCCAGAGAGTCTACAAACAGCTGACCTTCATGTCACCTCTTCCTGCTCCCTCATCTCCCTCAGCCCCTCCCCGCTTCATAGGCTTACAATGGAGAGAGCAGAGCCCGTCTTCACTGGCTTCTCTGTAATGAAGACGTGTTTGCCTGATAATGCACAGATTAGAAGTCAGGGGGGGAGGCTGGGAGATTGCTTCTTGAGTACAGAAGGAGGCTTTTTTGGCTGATGAAACCTATTACAGAGTTTCTTAAAATCGCTTATACTACTGATTTCTACAATAAAAAAAAAAGTGACAGTTACGCTAAAGTCAAGGAACCCATTTAACCCATTTAAGTAGGGATTGGTAGAATATGTGGTTTGATTTTATATTAATTGTATGATCCATGAGTTAATAACAGCCACAAATTATGCAGGAAATATGTTTGCTATACTTGACTTATACTCTCATATTCTGTGTGCAGAACAAACACAGCTCTTCTGGACCCCAGCTCCCCTGAATGGTCCCAGGTGGTCTCTGTGGTGGATTGGCTCCAGGCTATTAAAATGGAAAGATATAAGGATAACTTTACAGCGGCGGGGTACAACAACCTGGAATCAGTTGTCCATGTCAACCAAGAGTAAGTATTTTAGAGTGATTTTGAGGGATATATGGGTATGTAGTGTTACGATTTTTAATATTGGGTATAGACCATAAGATGAGAAGTAATAAACTTTTTTTTTTTTTTGTCCAGCGACCTAACTCGGATCGGGATCACTTCTCCTGCGCACCAGAATAAGATCTTGAGCAGTGTCCAAGGAATGAGGACCCAGATGCAACAGATGCAAGGCAGGATGGTTCCTGTCTGAAATAAGAGTGCATCAGGGCAAAGATTCTCTCAGAACTCTTGAAAAAATTAGTTTACCTCATCCATGCACTTTAATTGAAGAACTGCACTTTTTTTTATTAGCCTCACCCCATTGGACAGAGACTTTAATTTTTAAAGGAGTGAGGTGAAACCCATTAAAAACACAAAACTCAATTTAGTCATTTGTGCCACACTTACAGTAGACCATCCATCAGGAAGCTACAGACAACCCTTGAAAGTGGACTGGGCACGTTCATGTTGCTTGATACATACATTATACAAGACTTCTTTCCGTGGATTGTTTTTGCGTTTCATATGGACAGTTTTTTGGAATGGGTGCAAGCAATGTTTTATTTTTTCATCTGTGTGGACAAATGGAATTAGTTACTACGTGATCTTTTGCTGGAGGTGCGGACCCTTGTTGCCGTCTTCTGGAAGCTACATCTTGTATGTCAATGACAACCTTAGGGATCTTGTGATTGTTTGGTCATCTGCTATCTCAGAGGATATTATCAGGATTGTCCTAAAACACCTGGGCGTGTGTTTTAATACCTAATGACAGCAACGTTGAGAAGCATATGAAGGTAAGTTTTTCATTTCAGCCGTGTAGCATTGCTGGTCTATTTGGGCCATGGCTATTTTGCATGAACTACTGAAAGCACCCTTTTGCTCCAAGGATTGAGTTTACACAGCGAAACAAAGAATTTCTTCCTCCAGCTGTATCGTGTTTCACCCCAGATTTGACAGACGTTTTTAATCTTTTGGGAAGGCTTTTATTTTATTGGAACGGTCATTTGGGGAAGTTGGTGGAGGCCAATATACATTATTAAAAGCCCAAACGTCAGTAGTTCGATTCTAATCATAGAGAACAATTGTATTCATAATTGAATTAAGTGGAGGAATCCATGCAGATTGTTATGAATGGTAGAAACCTAATTTTTTTTACTTATTTTTTCTTCTTTTTAGAGAACTACACTTAGCTTTCTTCAAGCTCAAGGTCTGAAGACACATTCCACTGAAGACAGAATGTTGCTACAAGCTATAGCGAGGGGTCCGTAGATTTCCAATCCTATTGGCACAGCTACTTTTTCTCCAGCAAGAAAAAAAAATCTCCGAACCGTCCGACAGGTCTTCCTGTGCACTCCATGCCCAGCTATGGTCTGCCTCCTACCAGGCAGGCGATGGAAGTCAGCTGTTGTTTACTAAGGATGCCATGTTTTCATGCCAGGATATTGTACTTGCCTTAGTAAATGGTATTACTGAGGCCACTCAGAATTGTCCATTTTCTTTTCTTCAGTAAAAGGGAATATAGGCACTTCAGATGAGATTTTCTTACACTTCAAAGCTTAGAAGAGGATCATTTGTGGAATAAAGCAATGTGGACAAACAGCAGGTCAACAAGGAGTTAAATATAAGCCAATATAACCTTAACAAGGGACCCAGCTTGGTGAGGGCCATGGGACAAATGAAGGATGGTATACTCCAGTCAAGACCTGCTCCTCATCTGTTACAGCCTCTGTAATGTAATATGACTTTTCTTTCTACATAAAAAATATGCAATTTATCTGTTTCAGCATCTTACTGGTACCAGTGACAACCAGACAGAGCTGCCAGTGAAGTTTATATATATATATAATAGGCCAAGATCAATTTTATATATATATATAAACGTATGTTTTTGTGCTTAACCCTTTGTCTTTGTCTAAACTCCTTCACCTCTGTGATGTGCAGACTGACCACAATGGAGAACTAGGAATATCAGGCAGTCCAGGGGCCTGCAGAACAACTTTAGTGAGTTTTATCACCAGATCCTATTGCATTCCCTACAGAGGTTCTTTTCCTCCATGTGTGCGCTCCTAAAACCAATGACATTGAGAGCAGTGTCTGAAATGACAGAAATTAGGTTGAGTGTACCGAGCAGAACATGATATTAGATCAGGTTTCTTCCATTCTGTAACATCAGCCTAGAACAGTTCCCGCATCTCTTGCCGACACAGCATTGTGGTTATGTCTAGAACAATGAGATATACTGCTTGCTTGGAGTACCATAAGAGGGGATTACAAGTAGTCAGATATTTCAATAGAAATACAGTCAATGCTTTAGCCCCTTACATCTCCTTTGATGGTTCAGAGTGCTTCATGGCATCGCTGCAGGTGAGGAGTGATATGCAGAAGAATCAGTATTTCGTGTTACTGCCAAAAACTATTTGTAATTTCAAGAGTGGTTTACCTAGCAATACCCAGGATCTATTGGGATTCATTAACTTCCATGTTTATAATTGAGCCTATGATGCTTAAGGCCCAGTTATGATTGAAAATATTATGGAATGGTCCAGTTTATGGAATGATCCAGTTTATTAATAGCAGTATTTTTCACTTGTACCTAACCCACCAAATGTTAACCAGAAAAAAAGGGACATTTATAAGTTTTGTGTCACTGCAAATGAGGAATATTAATTTAGCTTCTACTAAAAAATGGAAAAAAAAGAACAAAAAAATATTCTAACAGAGCATATTTTTTCTTGGTTCACACATCGTTTAGACTTGTTATGTTTTCCAATTTTGTTTCATTTGTAATTTTTTTGTTTTTATTTTTTGCCTTTGTTTTGGCAAAGGGGAGAGTAACTGGTTCCTCTTCCCTGGAACTTAGGTACGCATAACTTATCTTCTTTATTTATGGTCTTTTTATACCTAGTTTGTAAAATTGTAAAATAGCAAAGTTAATGCAAATGTTTGCATTCTGGACAAAATAAAACAAAAAATAAAGTAGTTACTGAATTCATAAGTGTATGCTGTGTCTTTTCATTGTAAATAATGTTCCATTAGGATGCAACCACTAAAAAAGGACAATGTAAAAAATAATCCCGCCCCGTCTTACCCGCTTGCTGTCGGTGCATGGTAATAGCGCCGGCAGCGAGCAGAGAACGAGGAGCAAGAGAGCGCTGATCTGACAGGTCAGCGCTCACTTGCTCTTCACCATCGGCCCATGTAGTAGGGTCTTTAGTCCTATCCCCTGGAGTCTGTCACCCAGCAATTCTGGACTCTAGAAGGCAGTTCAAATTAATTCTCTGTGTTATGCAGGACAGGGTGGGACACTCTCCACTCTGGATAAGGGATGTGGATCCTGAAGGGGACACCCCTTTATAAACTCATCATTCAGTAATAGAGCATATGAAAGTAACATTTCTATACTGGCAAAGCCCTTTATGATTGGAGGCCCTTGGGCAAAAATAGGGTAATGGGTCATGTAACACATGACTAAATTAGGTTGGACATAATATGTATGAGAGCAGCTAAACTGTCTGCCTTTATCTGCACAATTCTTTGTTCAAGAGCAGATGAGAGAGCCATAGGTGTTTGCTTGCTGCTTGCCCCCTCTCAGATCTATATCAATGTGTCCAAAATGTCACATACCATTTATTATACTGATGTGGCAGATAAGCCAGAGGGACCCCTCATATACCAGGCTCAGCCTCTTCTCCCTATGTAAGACCCTGGATTTTCTTTAGTTAGAAGTGCAGGCAGAAGCAGCATTGGAGCTCCATGATAGGGAAGCAGAGCTCTTAGACCTTTATTACAGCGACTCTATACCCACAATCTGACCCCCCAAACCACTTGTACCTTCAGATAGCTGCTTTTAATCCAAGATCTGTCCTGGGGTCCGTTCGGCAGGTAATGCAGTTATTGTCCTAAAAACAACTTTTAAACTTGAAGCCTGGTGCCAAATGGGAGTATCTGTGCCCTAACTTTGCACAACCTCTCTGTCCCTCCTCCCCACCCTCTTCATCATTAGGAATGCTCCAGGCAGATTGCCTCCTATTCCCTACCTGTGTCAGCCCGGCACATGGGCTGGATCGTTAAGGCACCTGTCCAATGTTCAGCATGTAGAAAATGTTCTAGTGGCATCCCTAATGATGGAGAGCGTGGGGAGGAGGGACGGAGGGGTGGTGCAAAGTTAGGGCACAGATACTCCCGTTTGGCACCAGGCTGCAAGTTTAAAAGTTGTTTTTTAGGACAATAACTGCATCACCTGCCGAACGGACCCCAGGACAGATCTTGGATTAAAAGCAGCTATCCGAAGGTACAAGTGGTTTGGAGGGGTCAGATTGTGGGTACAGAGTCGCTTTAATATTGATGGTGTGCTTCACCAGTTTTTATCACCTATGGCTGGCTTCACACGGGTGTATTTCAGCTCTGTATACCCATCTGTATTATGGACCTCATGACCTAAACTGAAAATTGCCCCATATCATTGGAGAATTAAGCAAATTTACAGATCAATAATATAGAAAAATTTAGTGACAGTTCTGTGACAACTAAAAGGGTAAGCTGAATTTAGCATATGCTATGGGACATGCTGATCTTTGTGATATATATGTTTATATGATTTGGAAAAGTATTTCTTAGTAAAAGGCTGAAAAATATTAATAAAAACACTAGGAAAGACTAGGAGAGAATCCCAAACACACTGATTGATGGTCCCTTACAAAGGCTCTGCCAGTAGGTTTACCAGTAGTGGATTATAATAGGGGCGTTTCGGGCGGTAGCCCGGGGACCTGAGCTCCTGGGGGGCCCATGACCACCCAAAAAGACTTATACTTTCAGTGGTGTACTGTCTCCTGGCTACACTTCTGCCATGATTTGCAAAAAATCACAGGTTTTTCTATGGCAATTTTGCACAAATCAGGACATCATGACATTATCTGTCCTGTACTATGAACGCCAGGCTAGTGCTTCCATAGTTACAGTGGGGTGGGGGGGCCCAGGCTTGGTGAACAGCCCGGGGCCTATGGTAAAGTTAATCCGCCCCTGAGGTCTACCTAAAGGTAGCCTGATCTAGTGACAGAGAAGCTGAGCAGATCGATTTGTCTCTTACATTATGTGTGTGTGGTCAGCAGTCCTCAATATTCATGAGTGTTAGCTCCTTTTGCCCACTGGCTGCTGATTTACAGTTGTCTGTCTATACTGTGTATATATACTGTTTATAGGCAGACAGTTGTCAATCAGCAGCCGGAGGGTGAAGGGAGTAGTGCAGCATGAAGCCCATTCGTCTGCATATTAGGGGAACGGCTGAACAGAACAATGTATGTAATCAGCATCTTTGAAACAGCATAAACCTCCTATAAGTTTTGTCATCATTTTTCAGCATTTTATTTAGAAATATATACATGCCCATTCCCCCTCCATCATATGCTGCTCTCAGATAGGGCAGCATATATCACCTGACAGGTTTCTTTTAACCATAAGGTAGAAGTTACAATAAAACAAGTAAAATGTATTTCATATTTATGAATATGCATTTTATAGACCACCATCTGTTACACAGCAGTTTGTAATATTAACAGTATACAAACACTACATACAGTAAACATGGTGTACATTAAACTCAATTACATGGAACATCACTTTAAGCATTGACATAAATAAAAAAAATAAACTGTAAGAGATTCCATCAGAAAGGAGAATTCTTTCTGATGTTGAATTGTGGAGAATAGAGAGAAATAATCATGCAATTTGTCTAATTCTCTGCCTCAGCCTTAGCGCAGCATGAGGAACCCCCTGCTGGCAGCTTGCTGCGCTATGAATGAAATTTGTAGGAAGGGTTAAATACTTTGATAAGCGAAGAAGCCTGAAGAATAAAATGAATGCAATAGATCGTGTGCGGGCTGCTCCCCTCCTTGTCATGTTTGTGCAATGGATATTTAGTTCAGAGGAACAACAAATCTTGTATGCAGTCATCACAGTCTAAATGAATAGAATATATTAAAGTTGTTATCGGGTTTAGAAAACTCATTTTCATACATCCTCCCAGGATATTCTAGAGGGGGGCCCTATTTAGGATCCTCATCAATTCACTAGAGTGATTTCAAAGAGTAACATTGGAGGACCACGAATCAGAGAAGGGGCATGTCATTGCCCCCCGCAAGTGAATGGAGCGCTCAGCACTCCTGCACCGCCACCTCTTACAGCACTCCAATAGTTCTCTGTGGAGCCACCAAACGCTCCTAGAAAGGGCATAAGATGCCCAGAGGCATACACCTTAAAGGGACCTTGCAAACAAGAATCCCTTTAACATACAACAACTGGGAAGCAGAAAACTAGTCATGCAATCAGATTTCTTTTAGCGGGTGGAATTGTGTAATGTTCACACATCTGAATAATTTGATCTGAACTGAAAGCACCTCAATAGGCCTGTAGTGTTGTGTATACCCCCAACCAGGCTTCATGTTTTTTTCTTGTTATTTTTATGGTACACAAGGTAAGTTTCCCAGCAGTGGCTGTACAATTTCTGTAAACACACCCTTAGTCTCAGACAGATGTAATAAATGTTTGATAAGTGTGGGCTACAGTATCTTTATCCCAAACTAGAAGAGGAACTGATGCAGAACAACTATAACTATAACTATATGAAAAATGTGCATATTTTATTGTGTTTTGGGTAGAGCTGAGCAAACTTCAAGCATGCTCGGGTTCAGACGGGTGCAGCATTTGATTAGCAGAGGCTGCTAAAGTTGGAAGCAACATTAGGGAGTCCTGGAAAACATGAATATAGCCTATGGTTGCAATCATGCTTTCCAGGACACCTTAAGCAGAAACCCCCCACGTGGACTCTGCGCTGAATCCTGCCTTCAATCTCTTTGCGTGCCTCCTCTCTCCGCTCAAAGAATTCACATGTCAATTCTTTAAGCGGAGAGACGCGGAGAGCGGAGGTGCACAAGGCCTTCCATTCAAATACATTGAAGGCAAGATTCAGTGCCATAGTGTGACAAAGGCCTAAGGCTAGATCCAATTTCTTCATTGTTCGGTAATTAAACGCCACACCCGTCTAAACCCAAGTGTGCTCAAAGTTTGCTCAACTAAAGTTTTGGGACAATTCCTACTTTTGGTTAGAAACACTGACCATATTATGAGTGGAATCTAAAAGTAATATCAGGTTGCAGAGTATTTTTTGACAAATAAGAAAGCCAAGGAAGACTATGTGAAAAATGCTGGAAGACCAGTGTAGCAGGCCAGTTTAACCCCCGTCCAGATTATACCCAGGTATAAAATGGCCTAGGCCAGAGTATACCCCGGGGTATAAAATAGCCTAGGCCAAAGTATACCCCGGGGTATAAAATAGTCTAGGCCAAACTATACCCCTACAGGCCAGAGTATACCCCGGGGTATAAAATAGCCTAGGCCAACCTATACCCGGTGTGTAACATAGCCTAGACCAGAGTATACCCATCCAGGCCAGAATATATGCATCTAATTTCAAACCAGGCCACAGTATACCCCAGGGGATAAACTATATACCTGGGGGTGTAATATAGCCAAGGCCATACTATATCTCTCCGGGCCATAATGTTATTACTTCACTGGTTTTCTCACCCCTGGCCCAGGCCACAGTATACACCAGGGCATATATTTTCATACCCAGGGGTGTAATATAGACTAGGCCATACTATAAACCTGGGGACAGTCTAGACCAGGCCACAATATACCCCGCCAGACTATATCCCTCCAAGTTATCATGCCACTGTTTTTCTCAGTTCTGGCCCGAGATACAGTATACCCCAGGGGATATATTCTATACCAGGGGGTGTAAAATAGCCCAGGCCACAGTATACCCCAGGGGATATATTCTATACCAGGGGGTGTAAAATAGCCCAGGCCACAGTATACCCCAGGGGATATATTCTATACCAGGGGGTGTAAAATAGCCTAGGCCACAGTATACCCCAGGGGATATATTCTATACCAGGGGGTGTAACATAGCCCAGGCCACAGTATACCCCAGGGGATATATTCTATACCGGTGGTGTAACATAGCCCAAACCACAGTATACCCCAGGGGATATATTCTATACCGGTGGTGTAACATAGCCCAGGCCACAGTATACCCCAGGGGATATATTCTATACCAGGGGGTGTAAAATATCCCAGGCCACAGTATACCCCACGGGATATGTTCTATACCAGGGGGCGTAACATAGCCCAGACCACAGTACACCCCAGGGGATATATTCTATACCAGGGGGTGTAACATAGCCCAGGCCACAGTATACCCCAGGGGATATATTCTATACCAGGGGGTGTAAAATAGCCAAGGCCACAGTATACCCCAGGGGATATATTCTATACCAGGGGGTGCAACATGGCCCAGGCCACAGTATACCCCAGGGGATATATTCTATACCAGGGGGTGTAAAATAGCCTAGGCCACAGTATACCCCAGGGGATATATTCTATACCAGGGGGTGCAACATGGCCCAGGCCACAGTATACCCCAGGGGATATATTCTATACCGGTGGTGTAACATAGCCCAGGCCACAGTATACCCCAGGGGATATATTCTATACCGGGGGTGTAACATAGCCCAGGCCACAGTATACCCCAGGGGATATATTCTATACCAGGGGGTGTAACATAGCCCAGACCACAGTATACCCCAGGGGATATATTCTATACCGGTGGTGTAACATAGCCCAGGCCACAGTATACCCCAGGGGATATATTCTATACCGGTGGTGTAACATAGCCCAGGCCACAGTATACCCCAGGGGATATATTCTATACCAGGGGATGTAACATAGCCCAGGCCACAGTATACCCCAGGGGATATATTCTATACCAGGGGGTGTAACATAGCCCAGACCACAGTACACCCCAGGGGATATATTCTATACCAGGGGGTGTAACATAGCCCAGGCCACAGTATACCCCAGGGGATATATTCTATACCAGGGGGTGTAAAATAGCCCAGGCCACAGTATACCCCAGGGGATATATTCTATACCAGGGGATGTAACATAGCCCAGGCCACAGTATACCCCAGGGGATATATTCTATACCGGTGGTGTAACATAGCCCAAACCACAGTATACCCCAGGGGATATATTCTATACCGGTGGTGTAACATAGCCCAGGCCACAGTATACCCCAGGGGATATATTCTATACCAGGGGGTGTAAAATAGCCCAAGCCACAGTATACCCCAGGGGATATATTCTATACCGGTGGTGTAACATAGCCCAGGCCACAGTATACCCCAGGGGATATATTCTATACCAGGGGGTGTAAAATAGCCCAGGCCACAGTATACCCCAGGGGATATATTCTATACCAGGGCGTGTAACATAGCCCAGACCACAGTATACCCCAGGAGATATATTCTATACCAGGGGGTGTAAAATAGCCTAGGCCACAGTATACCCCAGGGGATATATTCTATACCAGGGGGTGTAAAATAGCCTAGGCCACACTATATCCCTCCAGGTCATAATGTTATCTCTTCACTGTTTTTTTCACTATATCTCTAATTTGTTGAAAAGTGCGCAGTTTTTTTTTTTTTTTTTTTATCATACTCGGACACACAGCTGCTTCCTCCTGTTAAGTTTTTTATGGGCTGTGCAAAATTTTACGATTGTTGCGCAAAAATCATCATTAGACGCAAGTACCTTGATACATCTAGCAAAATTTATTGCACAATTTATGTGTTTTTTGCAGTCCGGTTTTTTTTTCATCTTTTTTTGCAACAAAAAAAAAATTGATTGAAAAATGGATCAAAACACATTTTTTTTAGTGTACACAAAAATGCGGTCAACCACAGTATTTATATACGCTAAAAAAAAGAATGCATTTTTATCCGTTTTTTATTATGGAATGGAAAAACTGATTAATGGAAAAACTGATCAAAATGGAGGCATACAAACGCTTCCTTTTTCTCATCCGTTTTGCAAAAAACTAATGGGAAAAAAAAAAAATGGATTGCAAAAACACAGTGTGAACCCAGTCTAAAACAGCTTGGCTACAAAGCTATGCTAGGGTAGGATTTTGCGCAAAAAAATTTAAATTTGCACTTGACAAATTTAATGAAAACTAGTTAATAGAACAACACCCCTCCGCCTTGCATACATTGAAAAAAGGTGCAGGCATTGAAAACTGATGTAAAATAGCGCAAAACCCTTAATAAGTCTTGAACAGGTATTTATGAAGTGCACAAAATCTCCTTATTAGCCAAAAAAACCTCCATAATGATAAATGTCTCCTATGGCCCCGTTCACACTGAGCAAGAATGTCGGAATTCCGCGGCGGAGCTCAGTGTGCTGCTTCGAGTGGAGAGGGTGCGCGCTCCTCTGCTCCCGCTGCTCTCTGCTCAAAGAAATGACACGTCAGGACAATGACAGGAGGAGGCAGACGCCTTCACTCCTTCACTCACAGTGAGACACTGAGCACGGGCAGGATTCTGCGGTGGAGCGCTCCGCTGCGGAATTCAAAGTGAGAAGGGGGCCTATGGGGAAGGCAACCAATCAGATTCCACCTTTAATTCCTCACAGACTCTTTGGAAAATGAAAGGTGAATTGGTTGCTAGGAGCTAGTTTCACTTAAGACCATGGGGGAGATTTATCAAACATGGTGTAAAGTGACACTGGCTCAGTTGCCCCTAGAAATCAATCAGATCCCACCTTTCATTTCCCAGAGTCTGTGAGGAATGAAAGGTGGAATCTGATTGGTTGCTAGGGGCGACTGAGCCAGTTTCACTTTACACTAGTTTGATAAATCTCCTCCTATGTGATTAGATGTGTAAGATTTCCATCAGCAGCTTCTCACTTATCTCACAGACAAAGCAGAATCCCAAATAAAATGTAAAAAAAATGAAGTATTTCTTGTGTATATCACTCAATGCTACTGATTTCATGGGGGTATAAAATGGCCTGAGGGGGTATGAATTGGCCTAGGCCAAAATATACCTCGGGGTATAAAATAGCCTAGGCCAAAATATACCCGGGGTATAATCTAGCCTAGGCAATTTTAACCCCGGGTATACTCTGGCCTGTTACACCGGCACTAAAGATATTCAGCAAAAAGCCATGAATCAGTACTCAGTATACATACACAGTGTGCACTACGGTAAAACCAGTGCTGCAAAGTGGAGATGATTAAATGCGAGGGAAGATTGTCCACAGAAAGCCACAATGAATTATTTATACTCTGACAACTTTATATGTTGTGAATGAAGTGTTCCCCTTCCCCATATCCCCAGCTGAAGCCAGGCCCTCTACCCGACCATGTAATTACATTAACCTTTCGACACAACAAGCAGAGATTTCCCTGTGAACGGAGATCAATAGTCCAGAGATGCCATCTATTTAATGGGTTACACTTCACTTGAAGATATAATTAGCTCCTCTGGTCCTGGGGGGTTTGTGGCTTGTCCCTATTCCTTTCCTAATGTCCTGTAGTACTATTCATGGTGTTATATTACACTGAGCAGTAACCATGGTGTGTGAGGGATCACTATGTGTCTGCTATAGCCCACTTCTTACATCACCAGCTTATGAGTTCTAGTTTCTCTTTTAAGATTGATATCTACACCATCACATATATCATACGTACCAGGAATGATTTAGTTAGAAAACAGCCTCACACGTTACTAAAATGCAAATAATAATTATTATGTAAAGAAGAGGAACAAATGGAAGAAGTTTGATTGTTCTTGCCACTGCTCAATGCCAGAAATTGGAATTCTTATGATCCTGAAAGGTATAACCATTGAAAAGCATGAAAAACTTCAAACAGTGGTTTAGCAAGGTTTCTCTTTCTATGCTCCATGTCCAGTGCCAAGGAACAGTGTGACTTTCTCCTTTAGCCTCTTTGCATTGCAGGCTGAGGTGACCCAGGACAGACAAGCTTCCTAGGATGGGGTTATCCCACAAATACTGTCAGATTGGCATCACTTAACTCATGTCACTGCCACGTGTGACTTATGTGCACCTCTGCCTCCATATTTTGCTATTTAAATCAATATCCTGGGGTCCAAACCTTTGCCATTTTGAAAATTATTTGAGTTTGCTGTCAGTGAATGGAGACATTCTTATTTACAGCAAAGGCTGAACGCTTACATTGACTTAAATAGGTTGCTGTAATCTTATAAAATGATGGCAGATCACTATTATATGCTTTTACTTTATGATTAATATGGGTTTGACCTCTGGGTCTCCAACCATTCCTGAGAAGGGCACAATATTGAGTCTCCTTCACTGGGTTTCCAGGCAGATGGCCAGGGTTATACCAGAACTGGCTCCTCTTTATTGGGATCATATAGGTATTGTAGGTATTATGTATCAGTCTGGAGTCCAGGCTGTCTTGGGCATAGACGAGTGTGTAGACTGGATGTTACCCCTCAGCTTTTAGACACCTTGGCTCTGTGCAGGTCATCCAGCTGTTACAAAACTACAATTCCCATCATGCCTGAACACCCAAAGCTTTGTCTGTCCAGGCATGATGGGAATTGTAGTTTTGCAGCAGCTGGAGGTGGCAGTTTTGACACCTGTGGTTTATACTGCCTCTACCTCCTTCTTATTATATATATACATATTGCAGGTGCACACTGTCACTTTGTGGTCTGAAAATGGGAATTAAAGCACATTAACGTCTGTTGAAATCTAAGCCTCCAAGATGTGAGGTCCAGGCCAAGAGGTTCATAAATATTCTCTCAATAAACAAAACATCACCCACCTGTGCCCTGCATCATGTATCGGATGTACAGATTTTGCATTGCGCTGTATGCATTTCCTGGACACAGAGCATTTGTATATTACACAGGATACACTGTTTATTTTATGCTGTGTAACTTGTCATTGAAACATATGCAAAGTGATACGTACCGGCTTTGATTATTTACACAATTGTGATGGAATTATGCAAAATGTCCCAAGCAGTGATCAAACAAATCTGTGGTGTTGGATATCAGGCATATTAGGATATGTTGTTGTACCTTATAGAAAAGAAATCCCATAGGCTGACTAATATCGCTATCTATCTATCTATCTATCTATCTATCTATCTATCTATCTATCTATCTATCTATCTATCACACTGTGCTGCTTTTGTCAATGTGAAAACTTTATATACACTTCACAACTATTGATGTTTATAAAACAAAGTTCGCAGGGCCGCCATAAGTAATAAGTGTATGAAGACAGGTGTAGCGAACTGCGTGGTTAGTTCTGGAATAAAGCTTACACTGTTCTCTAATAATAAAATAAGTTGAAATGTGATAGAAAATTGCTGTGTAGCACATAGAAAATGGTTGTTGGATAAAGGTCATTACATTGTTCAGAGTGAATAGATGCAATGATTTTCCATACTCCTACATGTAACATTTACTCTTATAAGTAACATGTACTAATGATTTGACAGCTGATCAAGTATTTTTCCAAGTGAGCATTTACCATATAATAGCAGAGATTATAATTTTCCAGTAAGGCCCAGATTAGTAGCAATACTCATAATACTACTTATTATCTGTGTGTCTATGGTTTCTGCATTTATTCCTTCTAGAAACAAGAGGTCACCGCCCAACAGGGCTTTAAAGACTTTGATCTTTTTCGGATAGATTGATAGATAGGCAAAGGACCACAGCACTCCGAAAGTGGTCCAAAATATCAAAATGGTGCTTTTATTCCATCATATTCCTTCACATGCAGCAAACAGGCATCTAATGGAATAAAAACACACTTGTGTTTTTTTTTCCCCCTATTTTGAAGGGCTTCAGTTTCTCTGCTTTTATTTCATGTTTGAAGGCCCCTAAATTTGATGGCATCATACAAGATACAGTAAGTAGGGTGCAGGGTGCAATTTTCCTCTGGAAGTTTGGGTATTCATGGAGATGATCATGCCATGTCAGAACTGTGCGTGACCCATATTCCGATTTATTTGGGGTCACGCACATTACCGACCCAGTGTAATTGTCTCCATGGATACTTGAACTTCTGATGATTTCACGCTGCTCCAGGTTCATGACAGGTACATTTTAATTTTCTACTGAGTGTCCACACTTGATGGAATGATAAATGTATTATAACATGCAGGGCCACCATCAGGGCAGTATTGGTGGTACAGTTGTGGCCCGACCGACCTGACAGCTGTACAGCACACAGTTACCTCCTGCCTGTCTGTGTGTCTACAATACACAGGCAGGAGGGTGTATACACAGACAGGGCCCCTCATCACTACCTTCGGTGCTGTCTTCTCCTCTCCTCATGTCAGGACAGAGGAGGGGGAGGGCCCAGAGCGGCTGTGAGGAGAAGCTGAGGACTGCACCACATGGAGCTTCCCTGCATACAGAGGGGTGTGTGTCTGTGTCCATGTAATGTGTGTTTGTGCGTGTCTGTAGCCATGTAATGTGTGTATGTTTGTGTGTGTGTTAATATGGATGTAAGTCTGTAATGTGCATAAGTGTGTATATCTGTGTGACTGTATGTAATGTATACTGTACTGTATGTCTGTGTGTGTATATCTGTGTGACTGTATGTAATGTATACTGTATGTCTGTGTGTATGATATACAGTATGTAAAGTGCACCTGTGTGTGTAAATGTATATAACCTGTAGATATGTAGGATTCCTCCATATGACCGCCCCGCTGATCTGTCCCTGTAGCCGCCTCGCTCCTCATTTCAGGGCTGTTGTTATTTACGTAGGAATGAGGAGCGAGGCGGCTACAGTGACATATCAGCCGGGTCGCACAATCAAAAAACACTAGCAGTTTTTGGAGTTAAAGTTTTACTGTAATTTAAATAAAATTTTGACATGTTAAACAAACATGTCAAAAATTAAGATCTGTCAGGGTCAGAGTGCTGAAACCCCCTGGCTTAGCTTAGGGCCCTATTAGGGTATGTTCTGAGTAAATCAGGCAGAATTTTGCAGAGGAACTTTCCGCCACACAATCCCGCTTGCCTCAGTGTGCCATAGCTTGTCTATGGGAGAACGCGTGCTCCTCCGCTGTCACCGCTCTCCGCTTAAGGATGTGTCATGTCACCTCTTTGAGCGGAGAGCGGTGGGAGCAGAGGAGCGCGCGTTCTCCCATAGACAAGCTATGGCACACTGAGGCAGGCGGGACTGAATTGCACCTGATTTACTCAGTGGGAACATACCCTAGACTATGTTCACACTATTCACACGATTCAGTCCGCAGTTCTTACGCCGCCGTACATGTGCGGCTGAAACTACGGGCGTGGGAAAAATCGACATGTGGCCGGATGCGTACGCACCGCGAACATACGCCCGCAGTACAGTTATGCTTCCCTAGCTTGTTTCGAAGCGATCTGAGGCAGGTCATTTACTTGGAAATCTTCGCCCAGCCCCGTAAACCACACAGAACCTTTTGGATCGAAAAATCTAGTTAAATTTGGCTGAAATAAGTACTTCGTACGGGACCGCATGGAAATCCACGGCTGTGAGTTTCAACATTTCTGTCCTCAAACAATGCGTGCGTATATTCGCGGTTCGCACTACGGACGGATTCATACGTAGTGTGAACATAGCCTTATGGTGCGTTTACATAGAAAGATTTATCTGACAGATCTTTAAAGCCGAAGTCAGGAATGGATTTAAAAAGAGGAGAAATTCCAGTCTTTCCTTTATGACCCATTCCCTGTTTATAGTCTGTTTCTGGTTTTGGCTTAAAAAATCTGTCAGATAAATCTCTCTGTGTAAACGCACCATTACACGGAGCGATAATCTGCCAAATCAGGCTGATTTGGCAGATTATCACCACCGATCAGCTCATGAAACAATCATTGGCTGATAGATTTATTTATTCCAGCATAAAACTCATTGGCTGTCAGGTTACACGTAGTGATGCATGCCCTGCTGCTGCTGATTTTTAGGCTAGAATAAATGAAACTATCAGTCAGCTGATGAATGTGCAAAAAATAAACCTTATGCACACCTCTCCACATTCCCCAGTGTCCTTCTATCTTCTGCCTCCTCCCAGCAGCCTCCGCCACCGCTGGAACTTTTCCGGGACTGTTCCGAGTCTGAGGAGACAGCCCTGGCAAAACCATGTCCCAGGAAGCCCCGCCCCCCGCCACGGGAAGCCCAGCCAGTGCGTGTGATTAGGGGACTACAGAAACCATACAGGTGAGTATAGCTTTTTTGTTTTCAATACAGATGAAGGAACTAGAGGATGATGAAGGGTGTAGTGGTATGATGATTGAACTAGAGGATGATGCGGGGAGTAGTGTTATGATGATGAAGGAACAAGAGAATGTTGAAGGGGATGTGTAGTGGTATGATGATGGAACAAGAGGATGTTGAGGGGTGTAGTGGTATGATGATGGAACAAGAGGATGATGAAGGGTGTAGTGGTATGATGATGGAACAAGAGGATGATGAGGGGAGTAGTAGTATAATGATGAAGGAACAAGAGGATGATGAGAGGAGTAGTGGTATGATGATGGAACAAGAGGATGATGAGGGGAGTAGTGGTGTGATGACGAAGGAACAAGAGGATGATGAAGGGTGGTGTAGTGGTATAATGATGAAGGAACAAGAGGATGATAAGGGGTGTAGTGGTATGATGATAAAGGAACAAGAGGATGATGAAGGGTGTAGGGCTATGATGAAGGAATAAGAGGATGTTGAGGGGTGTAGTGGTATGATGATGAAGGAACAAGAGGATGATGAAGGGTGTAGTTGTATGATGATGAAGGAACAAGAGGATGATGAAGGGTGTAGTGGTATGATGATGAAGGAGTAAGAGGATGATGAAGGGTGTAGTTATGATGATGAAGGAACAAGAGGATGATGAAGGGTGTAGTGGTATGATGATGAAGGAACAAGAGGATGATGAAGGGTTTAGCGGTATGATGAAGGAATAAGAGGATGATCAAGGGTGTAGTGGTATGATGATGAAGGAACAAGAGGATGGTGAAGGGTGTAGTGGTATGATGATGAAAGGGCAGGAGGATGATGAAGGGGTATTAGTATGATGATGGAGGAGGATGAAGGGGGTAGTAATATAAAGATGGAGAAGCAGGATGATGAAAGGAGGTAGTAGTATGATGATGGAGGGGCAGGAAGATGAAGGGGGTTGTAGTATTATGATTGAGATGGTTGTAGTATGATGATGGAGGGGCAGGAGGGTGAAAGGAGTAGTAGTATGATGATGGAAGGGCAGGAGGAGGGGACAACATGGGGCATCTGTAAGGGGGATAAAATAGGGGGCCATCTATAAGGTGGACTACACGGGGGGTGTATACAATAGGGCATGCATAGGGGGGGCATGTACTATAAAGGGAATCACATAGTGTCAAGGCTACCTACTAAACGAGGGTTTAAAGGGGCCAATACAAATGTGCAGTTTGTAGAGATGTGGATGGTGCCAGAGTGAGAAGTCTAATATGTCTGTCTGGCAGATTCTGTGGATTCGTGGCTCGGATAAGTTCTCATAATGGCCCAGGACAGATGGAGAAGAAAATGAAAAGGGAAGAACTCCGATCAGAGAAGACGTCCCCCTGTGAGTCACCTGATATAACTGCACTGTAATGTATATGGTGTATAGAGCCTGTGTAAAATGCATCCACCTCTATATGACTGTATGAAGTGATATTGGTCTGTGTACAGAGGATTTTATTCAGTAGCAGTGGTGGTGTTAGTCAGTATGTGGTGGTATTAGTCAGTAGCAGCGGTGGCGTTAGCCAGTATGTGGTGGTATTAGTTAGTATGTGGTGGTAATAGTCAGTATGTGGTGGTGTTAGTCAGTATGTGGTGGTATTAGTCAGTAGCAGCGGTGATGTTAGTCAGTATGTGTTGTTATTTGTTACTTGAAATCTGGTACTGTGTTTTATTGGATTTAGTATACTGGATTTGGTCAGTAACAATATGGTGGTGATAGTAGTGGTTGTGGTGTGGCGGTAATATTTTCCCCTTGTATACTGGTAATATTGGCAATGTTGGTCTCAGTAAACAGGATTTGGTTAGCAACAGTATGGTGATAATATTTCCTATATACTGGGATTATATTGGTCTTTATATATACACACACATACACACACACACACACACACACACCAATAGCATGGGGGCCCAAGTTGACCTCTTGCACCAGGGCCCAAGAGA
This sequence comes from Dendropsophus ebraccatus, assembly GCF_027789765.1. Taxonomy (NCBI): domain Eukaryota; kingdom Metazoa; phylum Chordata; class Amphibia; order Anura; family Hylidae; genus Dendropsophus; species Dendropsophus ebraccatus. Next base: position 89,273,159 of record NC_091459.1, read on the forward strand.
CATTAGCTGCGCCCCTGGGGGTAACTACTGTATATGTTGGAGCCTAAAATGCTTCTCTGGCAGATTCCGGAGAGAGGATTCACAGCCGGGGGGAGACTTTAAGGCGGTCAGCGCTGGATGGAATGAAAGAAAAGGTAAAAGACTCTGATCAGAGAAGACGCCCCCTGTGAGTAAATGGATGTAACTGCACTGTAATGATAGTGGTCATGGTGTGGTATGTGGTTATGTAATGGTATCAATGGTATCATTGGTGATTTCTTTATAAAGTTATAAGGTAACTACCGTATGTATTGAGGCTCTTAATACAGTGTGGGGGCCCTTTAAGGGCATTATACTGTATGTGGAGCACTGATTCTGATAACGCTGGGTTGGGGGGGGGGGGGGGGGGGGGGGGGTGCCAAAAAGGGAAGGGGCCCACTCTAGAGGGCTGTGCACCTGGCCCACCAATGTATTAAAATGGTCCTGCCCTACCCCAGACTGTTCTCCCTGTGTCCTCTTCCCCCACCCCCAACTGGTCACCCTATACCCCCATGTCCCTACCCAGACTGGTCTCCTTGTACCCCCATGCCCCCACCCCAGACTACTGGTTACCCTGATTGTTCTCCCTGTCCCTTTTCCACATACCTGTAGCTTTCTTCCTCCTCCTTAGTGTAGACTGTAAAGGACTTGTGGTGAAATATGTACTCTAATGTTACTGAACAGTACTGGGAATCGCAGCGGATTTCACTGCAAACTTGCAGTATGAAATCAGCTGCGATTCTGCTATGTATGAAGCTACCCTAAAGTGATACTGTCACTCGCCTTACCCTCACATCATTTCATCGGTAGACAGTTTTGACTAGGCAGTTGGGCCCCATCTCCGGGCTGAGGAGAGAGGCCAACTACCATGAAGCCCCACCTTCGTGACACTGTCCACTCATGAAATGGAGTGATTTTGTGATTTTTTTTTAGAGCAGAAAGAAGACACAGACAAGTGTTATACAGGTATATATTAAATGTGCAGCATCTAAGCTTGTGGGTGGTGCGGATAGCTCCACATAGAGTAAGGGGGATGGAGCAGTATCACTTTAAGGGCTCAAAAACATGGTCATACTGATGTGATAGTACTTTAGACTAAGTCCATGAGTTTTGAATTTCTGGATTCCTCTAATTCCATTTGTTTCTTTCTTGTTGAATCCTCTACAAAGGCTAAAGACAAATAAATACTATATTCCATTGGAGGCATTGCTTCTAATTCATAATATAGGCTCCATACTAAAGGAGTTGTTTTAGCTCAGTTCCTTATTTGATGCTTTCTTAAAATTTTTATTCCCTTTTTTTACAGGCTAAAAAGTACTAATTCCTAATTGTACCCAATCAGTATCTCCCTTTGTACTAAGCATCTTATACGCCATAAATAATGTATGAATGATTATTGAATTAGCTTTGGCTTGTATTGTTGGAGGCCGGTGATAAATCTCAGGATCAGAATGCTCATTTCATCTAATATCTTTATTGTGTGCAATACGTGAGAGCGTCATTAAATCAGATTTTCCCGAAGAGAGTGGAGGAAGACATAATAATGATGGCCCCTGACAATCCCCTTGAATAGAGATTAAAGGGGGAAAACACAGACTAAGGCTTTGATTGTGAAAACATATGTATTAGTTTAGTCAAAAACTAAATAAAATTATGTTAATGTCTCCCAGCTAGTAAATCTCTTGTAAAGCCCCCCCGTATTGTTGTGCCTGCTGACGGCCTCCCAAGCAAAGAAAGGATTATCTGAGCCCATGACAGCCCCAGGACAAACTATGTCCCATGCATGGGAGGTCCCAGGCGATGGCTCCTTTTCCTCTAGAAGACGGGATCCTGTAGATGGGATCATGTATTAACTTGGCAGGCACGTTATTGTTTTTGTCTTCTTCCTATAGGAGTTTGTGTGGACTGCTGTCTTTACAAGTCAGATTTTGTCCCTCAATCCTCTGAAAGGATTCCATTAATTCTCCTAATCATAAAAGAAGCCTAGCCAGGGTTTTAACCACTTGTCCCTTTGTGTTCATGCAGCCAAAATCCTCAAGGCGTTATTAAGTCTGACTATGACTGCTGCAAGGATTTGGGTTTTTTTTCTTTAAGAAAGGGGTTTGGCAGATAGGGACACAGCTGTGCCGTGACGTGTTACAGGTCAGTTCAGATGAGAAGAGCACAAAACAAAGAATAATAATAGCAAATAATTATAAAAGTGATGATAATGATATATAGTACATAATGATATGTGACAGATTTATAAAATGAGACTAAGAAATCACATAGGGTTTAGCAACTACATGATAAGTTTAGACAGAACAGTGAATGTTATGTGTTTTGACATGTATATATTGATGTTTAGCTGCACAGTATTTGTGTTGTGTTCTATTTTATTTACTTTTATTTACAGATACTATAAGGAGACAGGACATAGTACTTGGCGGTGCTGCCATGATGGACTGTAGGGGCAAAGATCAAGAAAAGGGGTATCTAGGTGTAGTGCCCCAAAATGGGTGGTATTATGTTACCTAGGTAAAAGGTAACTCTTCCAGGTGTCACACAAGGGGATGAAGCTGCCTTTTGCACTTTCACCACTTGGTGTTTTACTCTCCACTGTTTGTCAGAACACAGCTAAAAGAAAAGGGTTAACTGCGCTGTTTCATGTTTACTGTTTCTGACCAATCACAGGTGCAGGTACCACACACAGCTCTCAGCCAAAGACACTTCTCTCTCCTCTCTCTTACACAGCCCCACCAATAGGAGGTTAGACCCAGTCACCCCTATAAAAAGCCTAGCTATTTCATGGTGGGGGGTCTTTTAGTCTTAGTTGGTCTGGAGTATGAAAAAGGCAAAAATACACATTTTCTATGAGAGAGACTTTTCTTAAGATGCACTGCTAAACCCAAAGGAGGGGTAACTGCTCTCTAGAAAAAGCTTATGCATGTCAGGGATCCTTCTTCAGAGTCTCAAGACAATCACCACAGTTAAAGCGCAACTATAATTTCAGTAGCCAAAAAATTAAATTCCTCAAATAAAAAGCCCTCTTGTTACCCTTTAAAAAGAGCCCTAAACCGTTGATAGCTTGTGCGCTTGCTGAGATATCCCCAGTTGTTTGGCTCAGAAGAATAAATTTATTTTTCTCCTGGCTGAGAGAAAGTGGGCGTGGCCTGTCGCTCATTTCCCTGGCTGGCTTCCTCCATTCACTGAGCAGCACCTTAGCAGATGTATCACACATAGCAGGATCAGATAGAGCCCCAGCATACAGTATCACAATGTAAGATTAGATACAGAGCTCCAGCAGATGGTATCACACACAGTGGGATTAGATACAGTCATCTGCTCTGTCATCTTACACTGTAGGATAATGTCAGCCATGAAGGTGGGGGCACCTGCTGCAGACATCTGAGTGCTATATGTACTATGGAAGGACTACAGCTATGTTGTGCTGGGACTTGTAGTCCTTCCCTCAGTGACTCACCCACTCTCCCTCATGCAGTACATTGGAGTCATGGTGGCACTGGATACACTTGTGCCTCCATCCAGCTCTTGTGGATCCACACTTGTGCTTCTTCCCGTGCGCTGCTTCTCACATACAACACCCTCAGCTCTGCTTAGTGACCTCTGTGAGGGGAGGGGGGAGAACGTGCTGCTAGGAGGGGGGGATGATTTGTTTATGTCTGTGTCAGGGCTGTTATCTGATCCTCCTGTCAGAGTCCGTACACTCAGGACGGATCTCCAGGGAGGGGGCGTGTCCAGCAGGAATGCAGAATAAGTCAGAACCAGAGAGGGCTATAAGGGCATAGTCAGCCTTATGTATTTTAAAAAAACTTCATTTTAGGTTATTAATGTATATTGCAAAAATTCTTATCATGACCTAAGCTAACTAAAACTGAAAGGTCAAAATATTTTATAGTTACGCTTTAAGGAACTGATCTGCAGTAAGACAAAGAGCAGAATGCTGAAGTGTCTTATTGATCTCACAAGGCTATCTTGGGAGGTCTTGAGCAGTCTGGTTGCCCCAGTTGTATAGACCTGGGGCTTGTACTACCCCATCTGGCACTCGCTAAACTGGTTGGGCAGAAGGCGGTCATACATATGAGTATATACATGAGTATGAGCATTCTCTCTTTCATTTTAAGTACTATTCTTCACACTAATCCCAGCAGAGTATACTACTACCTTGGACAAGGCCCCCAAGACGGTCCCTATACCTTCTCTTAGAAAAGCTTCACTTCTACCTCTACATAATACTTCTCTAGTCACTACTGTCACCTGCACATGTCAAGTTCTGTGTTTGTTCCGTAACTGTATTGCACTGAAGATTAAAAGTAAAAGTCACCTCTGTTTAAGTGCCAGACTCTGTCCTGATCTTTCCACTGTACCTGCACCTGTACCCTCACAACTGTGCTTTTACAAGTGTCAGTGCCCGTATGTCCATCACCCCTGGCCACCCAGCTACAAAACACCAAACACCCACCTGCTGCATAACACGCTCAGCACCCCTGGCCATGGCATAGGTAATATAAAGGCAGGGTTTTTAGTTCCAAGGTAAGTGTCTAAAGAGACAGCCTTGAGAAAGGTAGAGATAGTGTTATGAACATGGAAGGCCAGGCTTGTGCACTGGAGTATTGACTTGATCATTTGCAGGAATGGCAGGAGGATTATAGCCTAGTAAGGCACTTGTAGGCTGTAGTTTGGGAGCATCGATGGTCCTAACTATGTGCGACCCCAGTGGTTACAAAGGACACCTGTGACAGCTGCAGTGTGCCATGTTCTGGGCCGCCGTCACAACCACTCTCCCCGCTGGCTGTTCTCAGTGGACGCTGGAGCCCACGTGCAGGGGCTTGGTGGCGCCATTCCTTTGCCCCTTCCTGGGCGCTTACCTGCTCTGCTCCTGCTCCCACCCTCATAGGGCGCATGCCGGCTCTTGCAGGTTTAAAGGACCAGTAAGCCCTTAATTTTTTAACACCTAACACCTCACTATAAATATATGCACCTGACCTGACCTCCCCTGTTGGAGCCTCTGCATACTAATCCTTAGTATTGTGCCCGTGACTTCTGCCCGTGATTCCTGCCCATGATTCCTGCCAGTCATTCCTAACAGTCATTCCTGGCCGTGAGTCTTTCTGCCTGCCTACCTGTGTCCCCAGCTACACCTCGTCCAAAAATTTTTTGAACGATAATCGCTCTGTGTAATAGGGCCTTTAGAATGTAGGATTAACAGTAAGTGAGAAATCTACACATACATACAAACATCATCATGAATATAACATTCTATGTACACAACGACAAATACTGTAATGACACACAGATCAATACATTACTCCAAGCCTACGACTGACTGAACATACATTTTCCATGTTAAATATATACTTCCCTGCCCCTAGTCTCTCTCTGTTTGTTTTCTTTGTGTCTGGCATTCATGAACCAGAGAGAGCAGGATGAACAGTACAATTATTAAAAGTAAAGATGGACAAATCAGAATTTATGCAGTCATATGAGTGCTTCATTGACATAAAGTGAGGTTAATATTGATAATCAATGCTATCTCTATGGCTGCAGGATAGAGTATGGCTTTAAAATGCAGGTTTACCTCTGGTGAACCTCGAAGTTATATTTGTTGCAGTACTATCCTTGCCTTTATTTCCTCACAAGAGACTTTTCTTCTTCCAAGTGACTGAATACTGGTGTCATAACCTGTAACTGCATTTTGTTGATGACACCAGGGATTGCTTATTTGCTTCCACTTGTAAATGGGTGGTATGTACAAAGGAACTGCAGTACGTTATATGTAGGGGAACCTGTATAATGTCTATGGACGTTTAAAATCCCCCAGTTGCCCCCTGTTCCTGAATGTTGTGACTTGAAAGCATGGCGAGCGAGCCTATGTAGGTCATAGCTGCCACAAGCCCTCAGAAAACATGTTGTGTGAGTCAGCGCTGCGCCCGGTGCACTGTAGGAGGAACACAGCTCCTGACATTCCCTTTCACAACATGAACCACACAGCAACTGTTATTGACAATAATTTGTGGCTGTTCCCTTATGACAAGCTGAAAATGTGATAATGGGGAATAATACAGCAGAGCGGTGTGAAAATCACATCTCAGCTAGAGCGCAGAACATTACCTTATTTTATACATAATTCAAATACATCTATAAGATAATCTGAGTAGAATAAAAGGTCTTTGAATCTATGGACACCTGAATAATACACATTAAAGCATTGGCTATGCAGTGATTCTGGCAACAACAAGGGTTATATAACCAAAAATCGCTGTGTCGCATTGTGTGGATTAAGCTACATTGCACCTAAGCTAAGTAAATGGGGTTGCACTGTTACCCATAAGTGACTACAGTCTAAGAGTTGGCTTTCTTGTGACTGCCGAGTTGTGCTCACTGCCGCTTAGGGTCATAGTGCGACCCTATTTGCTTAGCTTAGGTGTGACACAGCACGATCCACACAGTGTGAAACAGTGATTTTTGTTCACACAATCCCTGTCACAGCAAGAATCTCAGTGTAGGTCCCTGTTGCTAAAGCAGTTCTAATCCTTTGAGGGTTGAACCTTACAAGACCTCTGAAGGTGTCCTGTGGAATCAGACACTAGGGGGGACATTTATTAAGTCCGACTTTTTTTACGCCGGACTTAAAAATGTCCCCGCATCTCCGGGGCTACGGAGTTTTATGTAGAGGCGGACTGCCTTTACATAAATCCCGTGCGCTCTGGTGCGCACAGCCGAAAACCTACGCCAGGTTTTCGGCGTATCTTTAAGTGAAAAAAATGCTGAATCGCGCGGACTATGAGTCCGCGACCCCCCCCCTTTCCGCCCCCTCCACACCCCCTCCCCGCCCCCCTGGCGTACCCATCCGGAAAGAGCCGATTTGCGAAAATTTTATTCCCAAAACGGCTGATTTGCGGATAAAATATTTGCAAATCGGCTCCTTCCGCCGAACAAAAAGATACGCCACATGATACATGTCCCCCTAGGTGTTTGCAGCAGACTGCAGTTGCAATACTGATTGGCCGTTCACTTGGACAGGAACTGAACTGCAATAACGCAGCACTGCCACTACACAGTGACTGGAGCCAACTGCTCCTGGCCCAGCTCTCCATGCATGGTGGCCTCCAAACAGCTGATCAGTAGGGGTGCCAGGTATCAGAACCCCCCTTCCCCTCAATAATATTAGCATGAAAAGCCCCTTTAAGTAGGTTGTACCTGTCACAAGTAACATCCACATGAACGACCAAGGTTTCTCATCAGATTATTGCCTAGAGCATCACCCTACCTCCGACTTGCACTTTTCTTGAAGGGCAAGAGGGGTACACATACCAGCTGTCCACATAATGCAAAAGAAAATGTAAGACCAGACCAGACTATCTTCTTCTGTGGCTCCCTAGTCCTTTTCTGGTGCACACTGTAGGTACTTTGGGTGGCCGATAGGGGTGAGCAAGGGCACTCTGGCTATAATACATGTATAATACAGACCTATATGCAGCAGGGTGTAATGTCCAGTGTGTTATAACTTCTTTCTATTATTGCCATTATGAAATGTTTTCATCAATTTGTGCTATGTAGGATTAGACCTAACAGACTAGTCTTTACTTCCCATATATATCGATAAGTTTAGAGTGCCCGTGACCTTGTCCCAGTTCCACTTTTGGCAGGTACTGATCACTGCATACTGGGACTGCCTGCTCTGACCGAGATGTCTGGACATCAGGACCCCTGTCAGTCACTCGGATCCTTGCACTTGAACATTTTTCCTGTTTCTTCCACATCAATTCAGAGAAATTACTTTTCACTTGCTGTCTAATGTATTCCACCCCTGATATTGTGACAACATATTCTGTGTTATTCACTTCACTTGTCAGTAGTTACAGTTCTGTACTGCAATGTTAAATATAGAGACTGCATACAGTGCAGGATAGTGGGGGTCTGGTTGCTCGACTAATCTTATTGCATGTCTGAGCTCACGTTCAAATGTTTAATTGCCCTATAGCAAGACTGCAGCAAGCATTACACAATTTCCATTGAAATCAATGGCCTGCCCATGTGTTACACAGACGTTCTGGGTCCTTCAGAGATATTCTCTGACTGATTGATGGATGTTCTGAAACAGGGTTCAGATTTCCAATAATGTATTTGTAAAAGCTACAACATAGATCACATACATACTGAACCTAACAAGCCAATACACACCCCCAACTGAGAGAAAAACAATTCCCTGATAGCTATTCAGGATGTTATCCAACCAAAAGGCATGGAGGTGCATGTGTGTGGCTCTTTCGTATACAGTCTCAGCCTATTTCACTAACTCCCATGAAATTCAGTGGAAAGGCCCACACCCTTTCATGACCGCATCTCCTTTATGTGACTGCTAGAATCAGACCTGGGCAAGACATTTTGATGTCCTAGGCAGATAAGGCAAATGGCAAGCCTCTCCCCAAGAACACATAGACATACACAAATCTCCAAGAGAACATAGCTATTAAGCAGATTACTTATTATTATGCATGATAATACTGTATACCTTTAAATACCAGTCATACAACTACTAAATAATACCATTATTACCCCCCAGTAGGTAGATATGTGGCCTGAGTAGGTAGATAGGTACAGTAGATTGGTAGTAGATGCTGTCACAGATGCTGGAACAAATGTAAACATTACTGGGATAAACATATATCTATCCTAAGAAAATCCTGGATCCCCCCCCCCCCCTCCATACTCACATGACCCGGCACAGGCATGAGGCGTTATGTTCTCTCAGATACCTGGTGCACAAGTGACGTTACTGGAGCCCTGGGGAGCTGGAAGAATGAACGCTGAGGGCCTGCGACTGGTCATATTAGTATGCGCATAAGTGGGGGGGGGGGGTGTCGTGCGGCTGGTAGTGTAATGCTTTCTCCGGCCACAAGAGACTGGCAGGACAGGTAGTGGCGGATGTAGGTGCTGTGGGCAATGGCTAGCATGGTGGCAGACCATGCCGCACAGGCCCCAAAGCAGTTGCGTGGTCTGCCTCTATGGTAGCTATGCCACTGTACTGTAGGTGGTGCCAACATAGGTAAAAACACTACCTACTTACCTACTATTTGGTCTCTTGCTTGCAGTGTCTGTTCCTCTCCCACTGCTGACACCACTAAGTAAGGCCATTATGCATGTATCTGAGCTGGCTGTGGGGTGCAGAAGAGTGGGGTGTAAGTCTTGGCCAAAATGGTTGGGCACTTTGGATCCAAAATGCCTGATTCTTGTCTCAATTGAGTCCATAGAGTCCCACCAATGTCAACAGGTTCACTGACTTTTCTCTTATTTTTTGAGGGGGGGCTGTTTATTCAGTGAATTGAGTATATTTACATAATCTATACAAGGAACAAGGAAAGAACAGGGCAACTCAGTCCTACAGATCCAAAATGGCTGCTCTTTCAGTCGTCACCTGGTGGTTGTGAAGCTGTGAGGCAGGCATCCAATTTTAATTTTTTTTTGACACGGCCAACACAAGTATTTATCTCCCTCTCTGGAGAATGCAGTTTCATGGTTTAGGGATCCTTTTCATTCCTCCCCCTTTTCTAGGTTCTGGAAACATCTGTTTCAGCCTTTGAGAGGCATATTTTGCAGCTTCCCCATCGGGATTAAATTACAGCCACTGAAACATTAATGGCTGCCATATTGTACCGATAGATTCTATCTGCACTCTTTTATACCCATGAACTGAATCTGACAAATGGAGCTGTTTAAAGCTGCAATATCACAAGGAACAACACATTTGAATTGGATTTAATGTGCACATTCATTGGCTTTAACCTCTACTGTACACAATCCTCTGTAACACAATGCAGAGCTCTTTGTTTCCAAAAGCCCAAACAGCAAGACAAAATATTTCTTTTATTTCAGCACTCCTCGCTTCTGTCATGAAATAAAAAATAAAAAAATCTTTCTGGGCTATAAAATGTGTTATTACTGCTCTTTGCGGGTTCTTTGCAGTGTTGGGCTATTGTCTATCCATCTGCATTAAAGGATAATAAAATATCCAAGTGCAGGTTTGTTATAAAATCTGTGTACTCTTCTGCCGGAGGCAAATATAAAGGGCATCTTTTTGGCAACCTCTAATGTACCACCCACACATTGACAGTGCATAATTTGTAGCACACTCCATATGACCAGAGAAAGACATGTGAATACCCTAATGTAGTCTGTAATATGAATAAAGCACAATGATACCACAAGCTAAAAATTTCCTTATCTTACCCTCAACATTAGGGCTCGTTCACATCACATTTGTGCCCTCTGTGGCACTATCACATAGGCAGAATGTCAAATTGGGATCCCAATGTATACATGCACAGACGGGCATAGACCCTATTGACTTAATAAACCCGAACATAACTAGTGACTACATTTTGGTCACTTTCAGAATGTATACAGACAAAACACATGTACGGTATGGTAGAAAAATGACCCGAGTTACTAGCTGGCTATGTTTGGGCCATTGAAATCAATGGGGCTGCTAGCTGTCCATGCACAGGTACGTTGGTGTCCTATTTCATCATTTTGTTGTATCCATGCCACAAGGGCACAAACATTCTGTGAATGAGCCCTAAGACAGCAGTCAACTAACATGCTAGAAGACCTGTGTATACCTAATAACCTGTGGCACTGATATCTATGTCACTCCAATGCAGAGAAAGTGATAAAAAACACAGGTACAGTGACTCCAGCGCTGCTACCATAGGACCATCACAGGATTCCTATAGTTAAGATCATAGAGGATTTATTTACAAAACAAAGCATGAGGTTAACATGTTTCGGGAAAAAGCTATCCCTTCCTCAGAACCAGTATGCATACTGGTTCTGAAGAAGGGATAGCTTTTTCCCGAAACATGTTAACCTCATGCTTTGTTTTGTAAATAAATCCTCTATGATCTTAACTATCGGAATCCTGTGATGGTCCTACGGTAGCAGCGCTGGAGTCACTGTACCTGTGTTTTTTATCACTTTCTCTGCATCATTCCTATACGGGCCCCCGGTGGGAGCATCCCGTCCGTTGGTACGTCTAGCTTAGCAGCTACCGGGATCTGGACATTTCTACACTTCTTAACCCTCTTTGGGTGATACGCATCAAGCCCAAGTGGCTCTTAGGTGAGTGCAACATCTCCCTACCCACTATCCCATTTATCCTAAGGTGTTACACGAGGCGCCGGTGCCTGTGTTTTTTTGCTCTCTTTCTTTTATGTCACTCCGACTTATTGTACCCAAATTTAATGCAAACATGCCAACAGTACTTTTTTTTTGCTAGGACAATCCCACAACTCGGGCAGTAAAAAAAGGCAATGCTTCTGTAAACTTAGATCCATAGTAGCCTTTTTGGGGATTTACCAGGCAGCTCAGGGACATTTTAAAGGGGTACTCCGGAGACTGAGGGCATTTTTTTTGCCAGTACATTGATTTAATAAAGTTATATTACTTTGTAATATAATATAAAAAAAAGATTATATTATGTTATACATGCACTTCTGCTTAGTAGCAGCAGCAGTGAAAGGGAAGCTGCCCCTCTGCTGCCACTAATACTACAGGGCTCTAAGCTCTGCAATATATGTCAGAAATTACAGGGCTCTAGGCTCTGCAGTTTGTGTCGAGAACTACAATATAACTAAATAATAGTACTTTATTAAAGATTTCTTCTGTCTCTGGAGTACCCCTTTAAGGTGGTTTTGAGGGTGGGACATATATACTCAATTTTTTTAATTTAAAAATATTAGTAGCTATGCTTTTATGCAGCGTGAAACCTGGCTTGTCTAGACACCCACTTTAGGATTTGTTCCATATATCATTAGTTACACCATGGATAACTCTTCCTTATCTTGATAACTCTTCCTTATCCATCTGAGATTCTCGCAGAGCCAACTTACAACCCAGTCCACAAGCTGCTGACCCAGTCAAGAAAGTAATAAGATCTTCTGTTATGTGAAAAAGAGTTATCAGAATGGTTGTTGATAGAGTTGATCGAACCTCCGGAAATACTAGGTTCGATCGAACTCGAACATTCATAAACCTGCCTCATTTGATTGCTGATGCCTTCCCGGTCCGTGGGAAAGGAGGAGAGTGCCCGGGTATCGTCTGGAATTCCGGGATTCAGCCTATTATCTAGGTTGAATCCCAGAATTTCAGGCGGTACCCGGGCACTCTTCTCCTTCCCCACGGACCGGGAAGGCATCAGCAATAGAGATGAGCAAACCGGGTTTGGGTTCGAGTCGATCGGTATTTGATTAGCTGGGGCTGCTGAACTTGGATAAAGCTCTAAGGTTTTCTGGAAAACATGGATACAGCCAATGACTATATCCATGATTTCCACATAGCCCTAGGGCTTTATCCAAGTTCAGCAGCCACCGCTAATCAAATGCCAAAAGTTCGGGTTCGGATCGACTCGAGCATGCTCGAGGTTCGGTCATCTCTAATCAGCAATCAAATGCAGCAGGTTCGTGAATGTTCGAGTTCGATCGAACCTAGGATTTCCGGAGGTTCGATCAACTCTAGTTGTTGAAGTCCCTTTGACCCTCCCCACCAATCATAGTTCTCAATGCAGCCCCGGCTGGCTGTCCTACCACATATCTGTAATAGGCAATGTAAGCTCATGTTGCTCCTCTACTTGTACCATCCCTTATTGATCTTATATGCTAAATTTACTTACATGTACAGCACCATGCAACTCTTGCCCCTCCAATCATCCTTTTCACTCTACAGCCATTGGCCATTTTCGTACCTCTGTATACCTTACTTTTATAGGTGGACACGCACAGAGGATTTTTCTCACTGATTCGTATAAAATCCACGAGAAAAGTTGCTAATTATTTTTACCATAATATACAATTATATACCATAATATACCATTGGTATATTATGTACCATTGTTTCTTACAGCTTGTAGAATCTTAACCCCATATAAGCATTATCCATATATGATTAAAGCGACTCTGTACCCACAATCTGACCCCCCCAAACCACTTGTACCTTTGGATAGCTGCTTTTAATCCAAGATCTGTCCTGGGGTCCGTTCGGCAGGGGATGCAGTTATTGTCATAAAAACAACTTTTAATCCGGCAGCGCTGTGTCTAACGGCCGGGGCTTACATTTGTATATGCCTTAGGCTGGCACCACCTCTCCGTCCTTCCTCCCCACCCTCCTCATCATTAGGAATGATCCAGGAACATTTACTGCTGTTTGAGCTTTGCACAGGTGTATTAACGATCCAGCCCATGTTCATTATGCACACAGGTGGGGAATAGGAAACAATCTGCCTGGAGCATTCCTAATGTTGAGGAAGGTGGGGAGGAAGGACAGAGAGGTGGTGCCAGCCTAATGCATATACAAATGTAAGCCCCGGCCGTTAGACACAGCGCTGCCGGATTAAAAGTTGTTTTTATTACAATAACTGCATCCCCTGCCGAACGGACCACAGGACAGATCTTGGATTAAAAGCAGCTATCTGAAGGTACAAGTGGTTTAGGGGGGTCAGATTGTGGGTACGGAGTCGCTTTAAGCAGACTTGATGCTTTTCTCCTCTAGGCAAGGGGTGCACAAATGTTTATGGAGTATATGTCCCATCTGAGGCATTTATGACAAATAGAGCATACATGTGGCTGCACATTCACATGGCAGATCTCCAGAAAAGTTAATGGGAGTTACAGAAACAACTCCCATAAAGACAATGGAGAGAACCATATGCATGCGTTGTCATCCAGGTCATCTCCTCTCTGGGGTGCTTGATGTATTGGACATTTATAGTTCTTGTGAATAAATGGTAAAACCAATGGTCATACACTAGACATAACACAGAAAGTTTTGCCTGGACTGCATCTTTAAAGGGTTAAATGTTTTTCTTCTGTTTAAAAATCTCAACTCATCTCAGTCTTCCACTACTTATAAGCTGCTGTATGTCCTGCAGGACGTGGTGTATCCACAGTGCTCTCTACTTTCACCTCTGTCCGTGACAGGAGCTATGCAGAGCAGGAGAGGTTTTCTATGGAGATTTGCTACTGCTCTGGACAGTTTCTGACATGGACGGAGGTTGCAGCATAGAGCACTGTGTCTGACTGTAAAGAAAACACCACTTCTTGCAGGACATACAGCTGATAAGTACTGGTATACTTGTGATTTTTAAATAGAAGTAAAAAACAAAGCTATATATAACTTTCTGAAACCAGCTGGTTCGAAAGAAAAGTATTTTTGCCGGAGTACCCCTTTAAGTTGCTTAACTTAATGGCCCAGGACTTCAAAGATGGACACCATGGACCACTGAAAGTGCCTACAGGTTGCGCACCCCTGCTTTAGGTAGCATTATTATAGTGCCTGAAAAAACACTATATTGTAATCTGTATTCCAGCCATTCTTTTCGAACCCCTCGGCGGTAACAGGTGTGCTATCTATTCTTGGTTCCAATTGGATTTGTCGTTTTTAAGAAATTTACGTTTAAAGACCCCTAATTTCCCATTGGAAATAATGGCCCATTGGAAATAATGGCCACACTGTAAACGCTAACAGCCAATCACAGCACAAATGCAAATAGCTGAAATATAGCAGCCAATAGAAATTCTAAGGTCTTGTCAGTCATTGCCTCACAACATTCACACAGTCACATGTCCACTATTGGCCAATAGAAGATGTAGAAGGTTCGAAGGTCCTTAACGACTTTTTCTCTACATGACATGACATGAGTAAGATTGTCATGGTAACCAAGCAATGATCTTTACCATTATAAGTAGCAGAGTTAAGTTAGTAAAGTAGCAGAGCTGAGCCAGCCGTGTAGCAGAGCTGAACCACCCGTGTAGCAGAGCCTATACCCACTCTATAGCAGAGCTGAGTCAGCCGTGTAGCAAATCTCTCTTAAAGGGATTGTAACCAAGACACTTTTAAAGGAACGGTACCCAAGTCACTCTTAAAGGGACAGTACCCAAGTCGCTCTTTAAGGGACGGTACCCAGGCCACTCTTAAAGGGAGGGTATCAAGGGTTAAAGTTTCTCTTAAAGGGAAGTCACTGTTAAAGGGGCACTCTTTTCAAACACTATGTATTTCCCTGGAAATGGAAATCTAGTTTCATATAAAATCTCAGTTTTTTTGATGGATACTTTTGATAGATTAATAAATACAGGTGTACATTGTTCTTGGTGTACAGTACATCTGCAATGCTGCAACCTACTGAGCAAACACAAAAAGTCAGCCTCTTCTTGTCTAATCGCTGACAGTCCTCATCCTGCACAGCTATAACCTTTCTCTATGCAAGTCTCATATCTCATCCACTGTCACCACATTCATCACTGGGAATCATCTAAGAAAACATTGTTTAAAGTAAAATAACATTACAAAACATGTCAACTCTCCGCTAACAAAGACAGAGCACATTTTCCTACTGTGTCTGTTCTGCAGGTATTTCTGGTGCATATTGAAAGCAGCTGTGAATGTGGTTCATGATGTGCCCTATAGATACCGCGGGCAGCTCATAAACTGGCAACACAAAGGGATGAGTGAAGAGGTATCGTATCAAACAGAAATTACCTTTCAGCCATAAAAAAAGAATAGTATTTTGTCATGAAGAAGAACAAAATGCACACAATGACATCATACATATGGCAGAGCCATTTACTTGGAGGTACATAGAGCCTTGAGTCCCTGTGCCATGGAGGCAGTAGTGGATTATAATAGGGGCGTTTTGGGCGGCAGCCCGGGGCCCTGAGCTCCTGGGGGGCCCATGACCACAAAAAAGACTTATACTTTCAGTGGTGTACTGTCTCCTGGCTACACTTCCGCCATGATTTGCAAAAATCACAGTTTTTTATGGCAATTTTGCACAAATCAGGACATCATGACATTATCCATCCTGTACTATGAACGCCAGGCTAGTGCTGCCATAGTTACAGCGGGGTGGGGGGGGCCAGGCTTGGTGAACAGCCCGGGGCCTATGGTAAAGTTAATCCGCCCCTGCATGGAGGTATAGGCACTCTGTGTGCTGTTGTTCATTACAGTACCATATTACAGAATGTCTCTCCTTTAAGTAGAGAATAGCTATCTAATATCACATCTAGTGAAGTACATCCTGATTTTTTCTTCTTTCGGCCATATTCAAACCTTAAATAATATGACATCGATATGTATCCTGAGACAATCCCTATAAACTTTACTTACTCCTTTGAGTGTATGAAAGTATATATGCATTGTAAGGATATGTTCACACTGAGGAATAGGCGAGGAATTGAAGAGGAAAATTTTCTGCTTGAAATTTCCTCTTCTCCAGCTCTGGCGGAATTGGCGTGAGATAGGTGCAGAATTGGCACTTAATTAGAGCGGAAAGTGACAACTCAAAGCCCCAGTGACTTCTATGGGATTTCTCTAGGATAATCCACCCAAAGAATTGACATGTCAAAGTGGATCCGCGGCAGAACATCCCTTGCATAAATCCTGCTGTGTGAACAACAGAGCCAAAATCCCATTGAACACAATGGGATGTTGTTCTGTACATATTTTACAGGTGTGAACATATCCTGTGAACATATCCTAAGTCACCATACACATGGCAGAACTGTGTGTAAGGAGGCTTTATGCCGGTATAAGTGGGTCATATGACTGTTGGTTTGGACACACTGTAAGTGCTGTAGAGCTGTAAATGTCAGGACAGGCGGCCAAAGAGAGGAGCAGTTTACATTCCGCATGGATTCCCATTATCTGTAACATCAGATTTCACTATCAATCTATTTAGGCCTGAATTATTCTGGTAAGATCAAAGCTTGTTAGGACTGTGGGTAATTATTTTCCTAACCAGACTTGCAGCACTTTTTTTTAAAATTTAAAATTCAAATTTATGCACATTGGGGAAGCTTAATATTTACTCCAGATCAGTAAAATTATTATTATTATTTTTTTTTTTTGGTCATTTGTTTTGAATGAGAAAATGTTTTGCTCATAGTAGAGCAGTAAATAGAGAGATTAGGATTTATTGAATATCAAAATTAGGGGCTGGTTACTGTTAAGCGACATGGGGCAAAATAGTGTATGGTGCGGCTAGGTAGATTGTAATACCAAAGTTTAGATATACTAGGGGAGATTTATCAAACTGGTATAAAGTAGAATTGGCTCAGTTGCCCCTAGCAACCAATCAGATTCCACCTTTCATTTTTCAAAGACTATGTGAGGAATAAAAGGTGGAATCTGATTGGTTGCTAGAGGCAACTGAGCCAGTTTTACTTTACACCATGTTTGATAAATCTCCCCCATAGACTTTATCAGTATCTGAAGCAGATTGTGTTCAAGGATGAGCAAGTTGTCTTGTGACCGCAACCCCCTGCTCATATGCTATGTGCCCACTACACGACTTGAGCTTGAAATACTGTCTGTCTATTGATAATGATGGCCGCAAATAATGTTCATGAACATTATTTGCAGCTGTCATTATCTATATACAGCTGTCATTTCAAGCCTTAGGGTATGTTCACACTGAGCAAAATCGGCAGAATTCCACCTGCTTCAGTGTCAAACAGTGTTTCTATGGGAAGGCTTGCGTGCCTCTGCTCCTGCTGCTCTCCGCTCCAAGAATTGACATGTTAAATCTTTGAACGGATAGCGGAGGCACACAAGCCCTCCCATAGGCACACTGTTTGACACTGAGGCAGGCAGGAATTCCGACGATTTTACTCAGTGTGAAAGCACCCAAAGACTATGTTACCACTATCACTTTTTCGTCATTGATTTTACAAATGACAGCCGTAATTACGGACATTATTTGCCATCCATCCGTATAAAAGAACAGCCCTCAACCCCCCAAAATAAATAAATAAATAAATAAATAAATAAATAAATAAAACACCATATTCAACTGGCGGTTACTAGCATATATTCACAATTCCACAATTTCAGCAGATGTGCAAAGTTTTTCCATTGACATAAAAAATCTGCAAAAAAAGAAATGAAGGAACCTTGAGCGGAGATCTGTGGACGCCATATGAGGTCATGTACCATCTGTCTTATATTTTAAAGGAAGGTTCCTTTATGCAAACATATACAGAAACCATCTGAGTGGCCTTAAATATACTAGCCCAGGTGTTTGTGTAGAAATTTAATAGAAAAAAATAAGGACTCTTTTTAGGGATTAATGATTTTATGGTTTATTTATATCATTCATCCATCTGTCATTAAACTAGGCTTATCTTCTACAAAGTGCTTTACAAGCGACTAGATATTGGTGTGCAGGCACATGGGACAGCAGTGGGACGGCATTACTATGAAAAACCATATTGCAGTAGTGCAATAGAAAACCGGTAGTAAAGTGGTATTTTCGCTTTCCCCATTGGAATCGGTTGTCTTTAATAACAATATAACATATGTTGCTTTAATAACTTCTTGCAATGGAAAAACAAATGTGTGGAAAACATTCGAAGTCAATACAGCCTTGATGTATTGTCCACCCTACATCATGCAAAAGGGAACTTAGTGGTCAGTACTATTCCATATGAACTGTAATCCCTGCTAGAAAAGCTAAATACAGTGCTTCAGGGGGAATGTGGGAATATAGTGCATTACATGACCTGCAATGAAACATGGCGTGTACGGAAAAATATGTGGCGTGTCTGGGAATATCACAGGTGTGGACACCTCTACAGAACAGTATTAGCTTCTCCATAAGGATATAAAGTGCAGCCAAATACACAGGTGTGAGTGAGGCCTTTTTGCTAATAAAAGTTAGTTGCACATAAAATGAAAGAGTAATTTTAGGGAAAATTTAGCATACAATGTAAAATCTTTTAAAAATGTTCTGCTTTGTTGTGTCAGACTAAGCAATGCTTTCATACCATTAATGGTTGCCATTCAAGCCACTTAGGATGTGAACGTTAATATGGATGTTGATTTGGCACCACACAATGTCCCTATGCCAAGACTGAAGTGACAGAGCACGGCCAGGAAGTGTTGTCAAGGGGACTTATAGGAGCTGTAGGCATTAAGCCAGTAAATCCAGCACTTATATGAAGGAAGCTATTGATGGTGCCTTTTATATAACCCTTCTACTAAATCCCCTTAATGGATATATATCTGAAAAAGGAAACCAGTACCCAGCAACCGAGATCCACATCTTCAAATTACAACTTTGTAGCTTGTCTTACTCTTACATTCATTTACCCGATAATCGGCCTCTGTAAACGAGTGATCAGCCAATGAATGAGTAAATGCTTGATTGAATCTTTTGTGCAGCCATATAAATTCATACAAATTATTACATTGGCATTATATTTAATTGGTTGCACGAATGAACCGAACGAATGCTGACCTCGCTGATCAGCCTCTGATTACATCTTATCAGAACCATACAGCAGAGATATTTTGTGATATGTTCACATCATGTTTTCGGACTATGCCTGCAGTGTATGTTGGCAACCCACGGAAAAAGGTTGCCAGTTAGAGATGAGTGAACCTCAGGCACGATCGGGTTTGTTTGAACCCGATCACTCTGCTTTTAATTACCAGTGGCTTCTTCAGCCACCGGTAATCAAATGCCAAGCGTTCAGCTTTGGATGAACCCGAGTTTTCTCAAGGTTCACTCTTCTTTATTGCCAGCGCATTCTGCAGCCTGGTTCCAACAGGCCCATTGACTTTAATGCGAATACACAGTCAATTAGTAATTTTTGTGATGTATAAGTTAGACTTGCAGCACTCAGTACTGCAGAAGACCTTGCTTTTGAGTCTGAGTAAACAATCCGAATGTAGTCACTAGCTAATTATGTTTGGACTATTAAAGTAAATGGAGCCCATGCTAATCCATGCATAGATAGAGCGACATCCAATGTTCACAGAGTGCTGACATATCTGAGACCTGGAAGGCACAATAATAACGTGAATAACGTGAAGACAACATATACCACCCCGATGGAGGTTAAAAATACTCTTTATGTCTCCTTTGGGGGCCTGTGACTGCATTCACACATACAAGACGCCTCTCAAACTTGTCCCCCCTTGGTGAGAAAAAAAAAAAAAAAAGCAACACAAATATTTACTAACACAAAAATAATGCACCAACCTGATAAATAACCCAGTCTGAGATTTATAGATTGAAGAATTATATGACCTGATGTGTCAGCACCATGCAAGTACCGCTATGAGCTGAACATCTGGCTCACTTGAAACAGACTAGTGGATATAGATATACTGTCATCAACTACAGCATTGTGTGGTCACACAGAAGGTAATGCTATAGAAATAAGGCTATGCTTCCCATATCATTGATAGAATGTCATGGCAGCTGCCCAAACCGCCCATGTGTCAGGTTGTCCTGCTCATAGTAATACAGCACATTATAGCCACCCCTGAATTGCACTACAGCCACCTTGGCATGTCTTAAGGTTTGAGTTGTTCTGAGGCTGCAGGCCATCAACCCTTTTAACAGATGGCTGAGGCTCAAATCCTTGGCGTGGAGGTGGACAGCTATGAGTCTGATAAGATGGATAATAGGAGATTAAATATGTAGTAAACAGCTGATGTAATCCGAGATCAAATTATAAGACCAGATAAGTCATCCCTTGAAAGAAAAAGTTATCTCCTAATGGGAAAAACACAGTGAGAGAGGGCAATAGTTGCTGTGCGTACTTGTATGTACTTTCTCCAGCAAATAAATCAGCGTGGTCATTGTATTGGAAGGGAAAAACAAATAATAAAGGCATGATGGATTCATTTTCTTTGTCTGATTGGAAAGTTATGTCTCAGAAGTACAACTTCATTTACTAGCGTTCACTAGAAAAAAACACATGGACTGTTTTTGATTATCGGCCTATTCAGTACTGAAAAAATATGCATCCAAAAGCTTTTTGGGTGTTCAATTGTAGGCTGCATGACAACTCATTTCAATTTGCGGCAGAGGAGAAGTAGACTAATTTCTGCAGTTTTTACTTCATCCTTGCTGATTTCAACTGCAACAGCAGATCGATAGATATAATGAGGATATAGGTAAAATAACTTGATCATCATTAACCTTATACTTTTGTCGGGTGCCAGTCTAAGGTGTATGGGGCTCTCCAGAATGACCACTGACAAATGATGTCGGTGGATATTGGGTTCAGACATGATGGAAAAATTTTTGCCTGACCCCTTTGTTCTCAGAGAGATAAGCCACAGTGAGGAAGCTCTTGAGGCAGTTTACCTCACCTCTGCACATAAAAGACTGGAGCGCTCAGCTGTGCCAAGCATTCTAGTGTATGGGGAGAATGGATGGGCGAGATGTCAGATAGCCGAATGATAGTATGATAGCTATAATAAGTGTGTGGGGACCATTACCCAGGATAATTATTTGTAAAATCAGGCAGATATCACCCTATATAATAGGGACAGTGATCAGCCAATGGATATGAAAAATCTCGCTGATTGTCCTTTAAACCTGTCAAAAAACAGTCTTCCGTAGAATGCGCATCTGTCTGTGAGTTAGTTGTGTGGCCAACAGCTGATAAAAGCAAATAGCTGCGCAAACAATCTAGCGGTTGTTTGTATGGCCCTGGCAAAAAGATCCTTGAGCTATGTGATAGCCTCTGTAAGCAAGCACCAAACTCCAAGACCAGCTATCGGTTACAACACTGCTTGGTCTAAGTAATGTGGTAATGTTAGTTGGCACACTTGTGTACCAATAGAGGAAACCTGATGGTTAAAAGAGTCTTGTGATTACAGCAGCCTCTGCACCAATTAAAGCAATATGTAGGATTGTAAAGTGGAGAGTGAGGAGCAGAATGTGGTCCATGTCTCCATTAGGGCTCACAATCTATATCACCTACCAGTATGTTAAAATAATTGTATACATCATCTATAATGGCTTAATTAATGAATCCTATATTAGTAAAGGGGAATCCTTGTTCAGGACCCTCCATCAGCCACAGTGGCTACAAAGAACATTTCTTGCTATAGAGAAACTCTTCTCTCCTATATGCTTTGTGAGATTTTTGATGGCATACGTGGGAATGGTTGCAGTAATGTTCAGCTGATTTTTATGAAATCCTTCAGAAAGTTTGAGAATAAGTTAGAGTTATAGATATTTCTGTATAAGAATATAATACCATCACTTATCTAGCGTACATGGCCACTTTACTTTGAACTTGAGTAAATCATTCACCTTTGTCTTTAAAAATTGCTGAAGGAATCGCAATTTGCTGAAGATTTAGGTTTCAGAATTTGTAATCCTAAAAGTAGAAAATGTAGACTCTACATCTTGTGGTTTTCATCTTTTGGAACTGTTCTCTATTAGAGGGATGAGATGGCAGCATTCCATTATCCACTAATAATAAGCGGACAGTGACCAGAGATGATATAGAGAGAGAGAGAGCATTGTTGAAAGCGTAACCTGTTGTACATTCCGAGCCTTTAGTAAGAATTAATTCAATTAGCTCCAGTTTCCTTTGTGCTGCTGAACCTGGAGAGCTCCATTTGTGGTTCATTAAGAAACAAGAAATAAGTTTTATTCTACTAATTAATTCAGCATTGAGGTCCAGGATGGCAGATGTATCTTGTTGTGCTTCTGTCTGTGTGGTCACATTCCTGCTATCACTATAATAAACAGGAGGTTTTCAAGAATGTTTGGTATAGATCTTCCTCTTAATACTGTGGCGCTTTGTGAAATTTTCTAAAAAAGATATTGATTCATATATTATGAGGGTTTACTGATGCATTGTCAAGGGAGTAATAAGATTTTATAAAATGTGGCAATATGCTGTGTCATTTCATTGCCTTTGGTTTGTTGAAGCAATGCAAAAATGGAATATTTTGGTCTATAAGGATTGTTAAATTAACATTTATTAGACCCATAATCATGGAAAGCATATATACTTATCAGATGTCATTTTCATGACCTGCCTGGAGTACAGCAAGATCTAAAGTAAAGGGGTTATCCAGTGCTACAAAAACATGGCCACTTTCTTTCAGAGTTAACAAGACTCTATGGAACTGAGCAGCAAAACCCCACCCAAGTTGGAGACAAGAGTGGGGCTGTCTCTGGAAGAAAGTGGCCATTTTTTGTAGTGCTTGATAACCCCTTAAGGTCCCTATTACATATATAACTTGCTGAATCAGGAAGATATCTCCCCCCGTGGAATAGAATTGCTCATTGGTTGATTGTTGTCTTTCAACAAGTCAAAAAATCATCTGCCGCTGGCCGCACATCTCCACATGTAATGGGTGATACACCACTGACAGCTAATTAAAGCAAAGGTGCCTTCTGCACGGTTATCACATGGTCATCGCAGTGTAATAGGTTTGATAAGCCAGCGCTGATCTAGCTCAATTACCCCACGTGGGTTCTTACTCTATGTGAGGTTCTCAGCGCCATCTACAAGCTTAGATGCTGCACATTTCATATATATCTGTGTCAAAGTGGTCTGTGTCTTCTTTATGGTCTAAAATGGTTTCATTTCATCAGTGGATAGTGTCACCTAGGCTTTGCTGTGCAGCAGTTGGGCCAACTCTCCACCGGCCCTGCCTAGGTGACACTGTCGACCACACAGAACCACATATAGAGAGGGGTGGGGGGGGCAGTATTACTCTTATCTCTTATGCAGCAAGAATAATAGATCCATAATATCCCTCTGTTTTCGTCTGTGTCCTTGGATTTGATATTAATCACAAAGATAAGTGTCTGAACTTACTGAACAATAAGGGAGGTTAATCATATGGGGAGGGAAGCCTGCTCTTCTTGATAAATCCTGCTGAGTGGACATGGGAAGCGGGAAATGCTGCTCTCGATAAATTCCCCCCCCCCCCCGTAATGTTGGAGCACCATATGAGGGCTTGTGGAGTGATTATTTTTATTAGAGTTAAACCTAAATCTGGCCTTCTATAGCAAAGTTAACCATACACCTTAGGTAAAAATGTTTTGATGGTTTAACAACCATTTACCAAATGGTGAGATGCCCATACACTTTATACTAAAAGTGGCTGAACCTGCCTTTGGCAATGGGTTCAGCCAGCAGTCTAAGGTGTATGGTAGTCTTCCGACTCTCCACTGACAGATACTGAGGAGGGTTGTATTTGAGGGATCTTCACTGCACTTCACTGAGGCATAAGCCAGCCCCTGAGATATCTGGCTGAAAGTTACTCCTTCCCCACAGAGAACTGGGGTATGGCTAACCATTTACTTGCATGGGGAGGCCAGAGATAACTGTTTGCTGAATGATTATTTGGTTGACAGTTATTGAAAGTGTATAGGCACCTTAAAGCTGGCAATACCTTATCAATAACTGTAGGATTTTGTTCAGCTGACAGCTACCTCCACCAAAATTTCCATACACATAAACGCTTCTTTGGCAGTGGCTCATCACTCTCAAAACAAAAGGGTCAGGTGGTGAAAATCCATCATACCAACCTTTCTCTTTATCGACTGTGGGTGGAGAGTTGGGAGGATACATTGGAAATACTTGGCGGTGGTGGGTTCAGCCAACTTTGGTTAATTAATGTATGGACGCCTTTACAAATGATTTTTTCACAGACAAACCGTACACATTTTAATCTAAATTACTGCAAAATTTGTTCGAACTGGCCATACATGATCAGTGAGCAGGATGAGCAGTCTTTCTGGGAATATTTTAAGAATAATCTGAGCATATTCTTTCTCAGAAGAAAATATCTTTAGTCCAATTTCCAGCATGGCTCTCTTATTTTCGGACGATTATTATTCATAGTTAAATTTCCCCAGAGGAATAATTGTTTTCGTTGAAATCATCCACTTTTATCAATTTTATTCCAAGGTGTCACCTGAACCTGCCATATTGGACCATCTAATATATTCAGTGGCATTCTGACTGCCCTCATTTAAGAGAAAGATCGGAAATATTGATTCTCAACTGGCTGATCCAACAAGGAGTCTGTCTCTCTCTCTCCAATTGAGAACACGTTCTGAGGCAGGCTTTCATGTGTACGTGGGGATTGTGACATAGCTGTCAGCCAAAAGTTCTCTTACTTGTACGGCCAGTTTAAGAAGAAATAATTCTCATGTATTTTTTTTTTTATAGGGCACCGATTTGATAATTTGTTGTAAACTACACATCCCTACTGCACATCAATGACCCCATGCTGATTTGGAAAAAAAAATGGTAACAAAGACAATTTTGTTCTGTTTAATATTAACGGCATATGGAAAATTAGATAAAATGATATGTTAGAAGATAAAAGCCTTGGAATGCTATTACATTTGAGCTGTTTCCCCTTAGGGTGACTTTGTTCTGCTCAGCCTGGAAATCCCAGGCAGGTATTACTCTATTGTCGATGAAACACCACCACACACAAACATGGCTCCTTATGTAACTAATAGTAGTAACATCTTATATTATTCTGTTTATTGATCCTTTTCTTCTTTTGATTTCTATAGTAGAATTTAGGAGGGTCACTTGATGTTAAAGGGGTTATCCAGCGCTACAAAAACATGTAGTTCTGTAGTTCATATGTGGTTTGCAATTAAGCTCTATTTACTTCAATGGAACCAAGTTTGAAACCCCACCCAATCTGGAGACAAGAGAGGGGGAAAAGTGGCCATGTTTTTGTAGCGCAGGATAACCCCTTTAATCTGATGATAAGATGTCCTACTATAAGGAAACTCATCCACAGTGATCAAGAATATTCTGTGGAAAATGAAGTCCTCTTTATTCCCCACTGTGCCACCACAGGAAACATTATGCATTACACAGTGCCTATTGAAATGGACAGACCATGTAAAGCATTGACAAATTAGGTCCTCCAGAGTAAGAGACAGTTAAGGCCTTATTACATGGAGCAATAATCTGCCCAATCAGGCTGATTTTTCAGATTATAGCTCTGTGTAATAAAGACAACGATCAGCAAAGGAAACTATGTGAAAAAAAATAAAGTTTAACCCTTAGAAGACCGGGCCAATTTAAATTTATGCGGTTTCATTTTTTCCTCCTTGTGCTTAAAAGGCCATAGCAGTTGCATTTTTTCACCTAGAGACCCACATGAGCCCTTATTTTTTGCGTCACTAATTGTACTTTGCAATGACAGGCTGAATTTTTTCATAAAGTACACTGCGAAACCAGAAAAAAATTCAATGTGTGGTGAAATTGAAAAAAAAAACCAAAACAAAACGCAGTTCTTTTATTTGGGGGGTTTTAGTTTTTACGCCGCTCACCCTGGGGTAAAACTGACTTGTAATATATGTTCCTCAAGTCCTTACAATTACAATGATATGTAACATGTCTAAATTTTATTTCATTTGATGGCTTGTAAAAAATTCAAACCATTGTTAACAAATATATGTTCCTTAAAATTGCTCCCTTCTCAGGCTTATAGCGCTTTTATCCTTTGGTCTATGGGGCTGTGTGAGGTGTCATTTTTTGCGCCATGATGTGTTCTTTATATCGGTACCTTGATTGCGCATATGCGACTGTTTGATACCTTTTTATTACAATTTTTCTGGATTTGATGCAACCAAAAATGCGCAATTTTGCACTTTGGGATTTTTTTGCGCTTACGTCGTTTACCATGTGAGATCAGGAATGTTTCGGGCAATTACGCATGCAGCCATACCAAACATGTTTGTTTATTTATTTATGTTTATTTATAACATGGGAAAGGGGGGTTATTCAAACTTTTATTAGGGGAGATTTTTTTTTATTAACAAAACTTTTTTTTTTTTACACTTATACTAGAAGCCCCCCTGGGCTACATGCGGCACCCGGGACCGCAGCAGGTCAGAGCGCGGCCGCCGCTGGCAAGGTGATCGCTAGATCGTCCGGGCAGCCCATAGAGCATAGTGGGGATCTTCTGCCGCTGCTCCTATTCCTTGGAGCGACAGCAGCAGATCGCTGCTATCTCAGTCGTTTGTTTTTCAACATGTTTGAAAGACAAACGACTGCAACAATGAGCCTACATGAACAGTGTCGGCTGACCGTTGCCTTTTATTCCACGGGACGATTATCGGCTGTAACAGCCGATAATCGTTCCGTGGAAAAGGGCCTTTACACTAGGCACTGGGCCATGTAATATGGCCTTTAGGCTAAAAGATGAGAGCCTTAGGGCCCTATTACACGGGATGATTATCATGCGAAAAATCGTTATATTGTTCAAATTTAAACAATAATCGTTCAGTGTAATTGCAGGCAACGATCAAAAAAATTGTTTGTGCATCGTTGATCGTTTATTTAGATCTGAACCTAAAATTATCGTTAATTGTTTGCTAATCATTCGCTGTTCCACATTTGTTCGCTCAAGTTCCGCATTTTTTCACTAAACACTCAGTGTAACTGCACATTGTTCTGCTGGAATCAGATGGAGCAAACGATCATAGTTACGATCGCAATAACGATCATAACTAACGACTATCGCTCTGTGTAATATGGTGAATGATTTCAGGTTAACGATAAACAATCTCGTTTGGAGTCATTTATCGTTAGTCGTTAATTGTTCAAAATCGCTTTGTGCAATTGGACCCTTAAGGCCCTATTCCACCCACAGATCTGATGACAGATTATCTGCCAAAGATTTGAAGCCAAACCCAGGAGTGGATTTGAAAAGAAGAGAAATCCAGTCTTTCCTTTATGACCTGTTCTCTGTTTATAGTCTGTTCCTGGGTTTGGCTTCAAATCTTTGGCAGATAATCTGTCGACAGATCTGTTGGTGGAATAGGACCTTTAGACTCTGCTGTTTTAATTCAGAGCCACATAATATGGTATTTGAAATGATTATGATTAGAACTGAGCAAATTGCTCATCTAAACGAAGCAAAGTGCTTAGTTTGATCAACGATCCGCTCATCTAGCCGACTGCCTTTCAGCACTGCTCCGCTCCCTGCCACTCCTCCCAGGATGCCGGGAAAATCCTGATCCAATCCTGGGGAACTTCTCCCAGTTCACCAGGATTGTATCCAGCTTTTCTGGCAACCCGAGTTGAGCCTCAAGGGGTGGAGCAGCGCTGAAAGGCAAGCAGCTTGAACAGAGGAGCACTGATAAAATGAAGCACTTTGCTTCGTTTAGATGAGCGATTTGCTCAGCTCTAAGCATAGTGACACCAATAAACATGATTTCCTACACCTGAAAACACTTAAAAGAAACATTTTTCCAAATCTTTTTTTTATTGAATATGTCTCCGTTCCTGTGTAGAAATGAAGAAGATGTGCAGTGTGTAGCGTGTGCATTGTAGATTCCCTGGAGATCATTACAAAAGATTATAGTCCCAACACTGCCCACTTCTCATATTACTTCCTGGTTCGTTATATAGAAGGTTACAAGGATAGAAATGAGAAAAGAGTTTAATATTAGTCTGATGATCCTGTATCCTCCTAATCCTACATGTGGCGGGTTATCGGACTTTTACTTCCACAAGATAATGAAGGGTAAAAACATAATGTTATCTTTAAATTGATCATCCCAGGAAGGAAGTCTGATTAGCAAATCACATTACAGACGACAAAGCTTTTCCTAGTGAGATGTTTTTTTTTTCTGTTAACATTTTTATCCCTAAATCCAGGAGTTCATAGGTGGGAAGATGACAAATCTTGTGTTCTGGCACTCAAGGTAACTGTTAACTTGAAATTATTATTTGTGTGAAGAAAAGAAGGGAGTGTATAACATTAAGATACTTTGCTGTAATTGCTAGGTTTAGGTGAAAGTTAATATAAAATATCAAACTCAAAATCTGCCACAATCAGACAAGTGACTTAAGGCCCATTAAAATAATAAGTAACTGGGGCAGAATCTCCTCCAAAAGGTATGGTTACCCATCTGTAAACAACTGTTTTAGGGCCCCTGCCTCTAGATCCTTGCTTTGCATATAATCCCTAGTTATGTCTTAGGGTGGTATTACACTAGCCGATGGGGGCCCGATAATACCTGTAAACGAGCGCTGATCTGCTGGAGTGAGGGAGGTGAGAGGTTATTACTTCTTTCATCCTCCTCCTCCCTGACACCTGCCAAAAAAATCACCCCAGCCCGGAGTTCTCCTTTAATGTTAAACAGGGGCTGATAGGATGAGAGTTACCATTCAATTGACCAGTGAAAGTATTTGACTTTGAACTAAGTTTTGTGTTGCCAATGTTTTAGCGTATGTGCAGTTTCAGTATTGTATTCCTTCTTGTTATCTAATTTTTATTTTTTGTACCTTGCAAAAGTTCAGATCTACAATGGTTCTGGAACACAAACACAAGCAGATAGTCCTTGAATTGTATGTATTTTTTGTTATATTTTCTACATTTCAGCATATAGACATCCTCATTACTGTGTTGCATTGAGGGATTTGTGGGCCTATTGTGCTAATTGGATTGTGCTTATTAATAATCTGTTTTTAGCCAATTTGTATCTCCTTAGATTTATGCATTTAAAGGGTGTGGACAGGAACTCCCCAAAGCAGCTTAGGATAAAGGGAGAATGCTGAAACTAAAATCGGCAATACATAGCAAGTTCCTTTACTCACATTAAAGTCATTAGACTCTGATCTGAGAAGGAGATAATGTCCACAGCTTCCAGATGCTGCTCCACAACTACTAGGACAAGTATAATGGAATTACAACAGTGAAGGGCAGATTAGCATGTAGATACTAACATCAGCTACTATGGGCGTAGTTAAAGCCTCGTGGGCCCTGGTGCAAAATGAAAGCATGCCCCCTCAAATCAGACGCAGAATAAACAGACAGGAGAGCCATAGTCTGCAAAACTAACATCACAAACTGTCAGCAAAACATTATGGGGGTTGTAGTTCGCCAACACCTGGAAAGAAAATATTCCAGTTACGATGGCTATAATCTTGAAATTTTAAAACTCCAAAAATGCTTATTTAGGTTATTTTCTGCCAGTGGCTTGCCAAGCTGAAAGAAGGCCAGTACCAGGGAAAACGTTATCGGTCATTGGTTGGTGCAGACGTTGGAAAATTGATCATCTGCAACTGCAACAGAATGCCAAACCAGGCTAAAGATCCAGACAAGTGTCATGGATTTGTTGTTTTAGCTATGACATTATCATCCTAAATAGCATCCATAAAGACCGGCTATAATTCACAAGTCTAGAATCACAAGTATTTTGCCAAGCTTGTATTTTTTATAGTTATTTATAGTATGGCTCCAACTTCTATAGTTCCAACAAACAATTGATTTAATAATTTGTTTTTAAATGTGGGAGGAAAGTTAACTGGAGGAAGCCCATTAAAAGACATAGGAAGCACAAAAACATTGTCTATCTGTTACACTCGTAAATAGTGGCCAACTGCTGAGTAACATATACAACACAAACAACCATTCACAGCCCTTGTTCATTAACCTATTAGTACTGAGGAATGTCCCAATGAGAAACTAACAACAGGTATCCTTGTCATCAGCACTACCCCCATAACATCAGTAGTCTCATAACGTAGACAGACTAAACAAAAGGCAAATCAATGACATACTCGTTGGTAGACTGCCCCATCCACAAATTGCTACATAAAGCATAGAGAATATACATATGGCAGCACTGTGCGGCTGTAAGCTCAGGTGGGTGCTCAACCTCACGGAGACCAGACCCCTGTTCCAACCTCAGAACAGCAAAAACGAAGAAGGTGGCACTCTATTATATGTGAATAAACCAGCATATCTAAATATAAAATACAAGGCAGATAAACTTGTTAAATCAGAGAAAGTACATGCATGGGAGACCAGCTGGCAATCCCAAGGGCTATAAGGTTTATCAGTAGACATTAAAATTAGCAAAATAAGCAAATTAAATGAGAATGAACCATGTGATGTGAAGGCTAGAAAGAACAGGATAATAAGGGCTGATCACATTACAAATGTCCAGAATTTTTTTTATTTTTCAGTACTGGCTGATGCTGAACATCGACTGGATATTGTGGAGCTGACACTCCATCCTGAAAGAAAGCAAATGACAGCAAAGTGAATGGGGAATGCTGGCAGCCCCATATTTACCAGTTTATCTTACTCATCACATTGTAAAAAGACAAAAGCCACATCGCTTAACCAACTTGTATCTTGTGCTGAGCGCTGAGCATTCGGCCTCTGCATTGTTTTGTGTAACTCACCTTTTGTGTAATCCTTTCCAACACTTGCGGATTAAATGTAATGGAGTCCAGGACAATGTTAAGAATTCACTCTGAGCTTGCTCCAGGTGGGATTGAGGTATTTGTGTTAAAACGTCTCAATCTTCCCCAGCCTGCATTTTTTTGCACTTTAAAGGTCAGAGGTTATGATTTCTGTATTCTGATTTTTTTTTCTCATTTACCTTTAAAAGTCTATTGGGTGTGTGCGGCAACAGCTGAACAATAGTGGTAGACTGTCATAAAATCCAGACACTGGGAAACTTGTGGCTTTCCAGTTGTTGGTAAGTAACAAGCAAGGTGGGAGTTGTGGTTAACAAGTATTGGAAAGATACCAAAACCATTACAACCTTAGTAAAAAAAACGATGAGTGTGTTCATAGTGTCAGTAAACATCAGCAAGCTGCTTTATATGTTCATGTTTCACATTTATGGCCTCTGTATAACATATATGTTCTTAGTCTGTATGTTAAAGCGACTCCGTACCCACAATCTGACCCCCCTAAACTGCTTGTGCCGTCAGATAGCTGCTTTTAATCCAAGATCTGTCCTGGGGTCCGTTCGGCAGGTGATGCAGTTATTGTCCTAAAAAACTATTTTTAAACTGGCAGTCCGGTGCCCAATGGCCAGGGCTTAGATTGTGTATACATTAGGCTGGCACAAACCTCTCTGTCCCTCCTCCTCATCCTCTTCATCATTAGTAATGATCTAGGCAGATTGTCTCCTATTCCTCTCCTGTGTGAATACTGAACATGGGCTGGATCGTTAAGGCACCTGTGCAATGTTTAGACAGTAGAAAATGTTCCAGTGGTATTTCTAATGATGAAGAGGGTGGGGAGGAGGGACGGAGGGGTGGTGTAAAGTTTGGGCACAGATACTCTAAGCCCAGGCCGTTGGTTAAGTACCATTGACTTCTATATATAGTGCGCCCCTGCTGCATACTTTATTGAATCAATGGATGTGTATGTAAAAATGTTATGTACAATACATTTTGATTGAATACATTTATGGAATACTTTGGGGAGCAAGTGTCCTTGCTCCCCATAAATGTATTCAATGAATACATTTGGAGGGCACCGAGCAGGAAGGGAGAGAGGTGCCTGTGCATCTTCCTCCCCCCTCCCTCCCTGCTCGGTGCTGGGCACATATACTCAGTACTACTCCTTTGTGTGAGGAGCAGCGCGGGCGGCGGCGGCGATGTGATGGGGATAGCACAGGTGCTACTCTTGCTCCCCAAAGTATTCCATAAATGTATTTAATCAAAACGTACTGTACATTACATTTTTACATACACATCCATTGATTCAATAGAGTGTCCAGCAGGGGCGCACACTATATATAGAAGTCAATGGTACTCATTGACTTCTATATATAGTGTGCCCCCTGCTGGACACTCCATAGGAATTACACCCTTCGTCGTGACGTCACGGTTTCTGAGAGAATTCTAACACTCCATGATCTAATAAATTAAGGGAAATAGCAGTATATGTGCATTTCCCATAATTAATGTACATTAGAAATTTGTCTCACTTTCCATAAGTAATAACATATTAAAAAATATTTTTGGCCGGACTTCTCCTTTAAAGGGTGCCAGAAGTCAGACCCACATTGATTTGATATTTTAGGCTCATCCTAAGGATATTAATAAAATATGCTTTAAATACTATGTTCAACTTTGTAATATCCTTTATGCTCTGAGAACTAAACCGCAAGGCCTAAAACATTGTAGCAAACAATCAAATAGAATTGTATTGCTGCTGATGCATTTAGCTCATAGAGCATTGCTTAGACTACAGTTGTCCCTAGACTTCTGAGCTTAGATTAGGACTAGCTTTTCACAGTTTTGCTGCCTCTGAATTTAAACCAGTTCTCAGTCACTGATGACAAATTAAATCTTTTGAAAATCATCGAGGAATTAAAACAAAGGGGGAGATTTATCAAACTGGTGTAAAGCAGAATTGTCTTAGTTGCCCCTAGCAACCAATCAGATGCCACTTTTTATTAATAAAAAGTGGAATCTGATTGGTTGCTAGGGGCAACTAAGACATTTCTATTTTACAACAGTTTGAAAAATCTCCCCCTATAGTGTATTAGCAACTTGTAGAACAAATAAATCGATGGACTATTCTTACATCGGATGGAGTCAAGCTCTATTGATCATCTGACTGAATAAGCCATCCTTCTATTAGGCTTGTACTAACTCATTCACTCAAATGGGCCACAGTCATTATAAAAATATGGAGTCATGCCTGGTAAACAACAAAAAGGATGTGGCACTTGTGGTGATGTTTCAGCTCCCTCAGTCAGCTGATCAGTCGGTGCGCTAGGAGATGGACTCCAGTCTTTATGACACAACTCTTTTAGGGCCAAAATGAGCTGAAAATAAGTTTGTCCCGTTAACTGTTCCCTATATCATATACTTGTTTACACAATTCTTGCATCTTATTATGATCAATTCAGGTTGTAAACCACATTATTCTTTTAGGTCCTTGAAAATGTAATAGTAAAATTTATAACCCTTACTATTTATTTATGTTGCTTAAGGTCCGATTACACAAAGCGATTATCAACCATATTTGTTACGGCTGACAATCGCTTAGTGTAATAGAAGACAACAATCAGCTGACATGCACAAAGTCGGCTGGTTGTTGTCTTTTAACATTTTAAACAGCAACAATCCCGATAGCATTGATATGCTGCTGTCGCTCTATGTAATAGAAGCAGTGGCAGCAGACCGCCGCTTTCTTTTATGGGTTGCCCATATCTAGCTATCACCTGGGCAGCCCCCCGCAGCTTCCCGC
Organism: Dendropsophus ebraccatus; assembly: GCF_027789765.1. Taxonomy (NCBI): domain Eukaryota; kingdom Metazoa; phylum Chordata; class Amphibia; order Anura; family Hylidae; genus Dendropsophus; species Dendropsophus ebraccatus. The sequence goes on from NC_091459.1 coordinate 89,306,990, forward strand.
GGCCCCCCGCCTCTTACCTGCTTGCTGCTGACGCGTGTAATAGCACCAACAGCGAGCAGGGACCTGACAGGTCGGCGCTCGCTTTCTCCCTCTCATCGCCCAGTGTAATAGAGGCTTTTGGTAGCACCCATATATTATTACCAGTCCACAAATGTTTCACAGTGTAATTTTTTCAAAACACCTAAACACACACATAAACACGCACTAACATTTCAGTATGTTTTCGGAGAGTGGAAGGAAATTTATGTAAATATTGGGAGAACATACACACTGCATACACATTTTGTCCTTGGTTGAATGCAATTCAAGGACTCCAGTGCTGCAAGGTAAGAGACATAACCACCGAGCCCCTGTGCTTCAGACTTTATATTTTATGTTGTTAAAGAAAAGGGACTTGATTCTGAAGCAAACTCTATGGAATATATTAGCATAGAGCAACCTCTGATCTGATTCTCTCCGTTCCTCCCATCTGGTATTTAACAAGGTGACAAGGAAATACATAAATAGTTGTTTCTGGTGTTTCATCTATGGAGGAGCTGCCTGGGGGCACAGAATGTACTTGAAAATTATTTTCTATGACTACAGGCCTATATTCATATCCAACCCTATTGGGATTTTCCCCTTGAATCTAAAATCTGCCGCATTGTCGGTAACAGCTTTAGACAATTTTGTTAAGTGCTTATCTTCAAAAGACTGGGGCAGCTGTTAAAATTATTAACTAGTTCTAGCAGAGCTGAGATTGTTTATAGGAGATGTGAACCTGATTTGTTCTTGTACAAAAGCTACTAGACAAATAAAGTTGAGAGGCTTAGAAAGCAGAAGATGATGCTAAGTATATTATCCTATAGGATCAATTGAAGCATACATCAGTAGCATCTATAGGGTGACACTAAGAATCTTTGAACAGATGCTTTGTTGTCCAAGGTGTACTTGCTGTGCTACATAGCTTGGAAAGAAAAGACTGTGTCCTGTCATTGTAATGCATTGTTCTTGTGCCCCGCTGCTTGGCTCTTTTGTGGCAGGCATAGTTATCCTTAAAGGCTTTGTCCTGAAAAATCCTTATAATTTCACTAATCACTTGAAAGGGTTGATAGTAAGGTTAGGGGGCTATAACAAAGAGTGAATTATTGGCTGAACAGTCTGATATTGCCCTGTGTAATAGGGTCAGGGATCTGTCTACTGATCACTTCATTCTACAATCACACAACTCCCTATGTAATAGAAGCTGGGCGGATGACAAATCATGAACTGCATGAACAGTCCAGTGATCATTTATGTCACCCTTCCTTTGCAATTCACAAGCCGTATAATAAGATTTTTAAAGATCACCAATCTACAATATTGGTACATGACAAAGCTAAGACCTATTTATCAGGGAAGTGAAAATAAGAATATAGTAAAGCTGCCCCTCGCAGTCAAGAAACCTTTCCTGATCGTGACATTTGAATAAACCCTAATATGCTGTCTCTTTCTTATCTTTATCAACAAGATGATATAAATTGTTTTTTTTCCATGATCTACTCATGGGTCTACAGGGCAAAAGCTTAGTATTTGAAATCCTATTTCAAACGATTGCAGTGCCCTTACACTACACAATTAACTGGGAGACTGGGCCACACAAACAATCCCTGTATCATTTGTGTTTCCATTTAAATAAAAACGGAGATGTGCGACCAGGAAACAGTCACTTTTAGGGCTGCTTAAGATGTGATCAGCCATTGAGCAGGTGTTTTCCCGCTCCTTAACTAATCGCCGACACTTTCATACAGGCACAGCCCGATGAGCATTTCTTGCAACACTTGTTGGCGATAATAGGCCGGCGCAAAATTACATTTTACAGATTGCAGTCTTGTTGCAGTTTTGCTCAGGTTGTATGATTCAGTTCTGAAGTTAAAACCAGGTTTGGATCATTATTAATTAAATAATATACAGAACAGATGCTGCTTCTACTCATTTGTAATCGACTCCTGGTGTGTGGAGTAGAAACAGCATCTGTTCTTCATATCATCTAATTCATTATGATCTTCAACTGGTTCTGGCTCCAAAACTGTATCACAAAAACTACAAAAAAACTGCACCGTGCAAGATCACCCTAACTGTAATGTAACAGGTCCTTGTGCTCATCACATGACCAGGACAGGTTGCTGCCCATTACCCTTATTTGTTAGTATTGTTGTATATTGAGGACATCTTTCGTCAAGTTATTTAATCTAGGGTATTTCCACACAAAACATGGAATTGATCAATTTTATTAACTCATATGTTAGAGCCATAGCTTCGCTGCATTTTTATTTCATTTGAGCAGCCAGTTTAAAATAGGAAGTGTTGATATATTCTAAACAATAAAACATACTTACTTAGTGTTTACTGTGGATTTTGTGTGATTTTTTTTTTTAAGAATATGCAGCATATCTGACCTGTAGCCTTGATATTGATGATGAATATCTTTAGAAAAGTAATAAACACGGAATTAAGAACAGATTTAGATTGAAAATAAACAAAGGGTTCAAATGTGGAGATTCTGGTTCTAAAATGCTGCTTCAATTGTTTAATCTCCTGAGGTAGCACCTGGCTACATGGTGCTACACTATGATTACATGACTGCCTTAGGGCTCTATTACACAGCAATTTATCTGCTCAATCAGGCAGAATTGGGCAGATTATACTTTGTGTAATAGGAAGTGCGGGGTTTGGCAGCTGAGTATAGAAAATATTAAAGTTATACTTACCTCTCCAGGTTTCTCCTGTGTCCTCTTGCCTGTTCCTCATCTACTGCAGCCACCATTGACACCTTTTAATTTGTGACACTTCCTAACCTGGCTCAGCCCACTCAGTCAATCCCTGAATGTGGCTCTGTCCCGTCTCTACCAGTGATTGGCTGAACCGCCTATCACTGCAGAGGTAGTTTCAGAAGTGTCAGTTGCAGCTGCAGTGACTGGGGAAAAGACAGGACGACACCGGGGCGCTTGGAGAGGTAAGTATAACTTTATTCTTTTCTATATGTGCTGGAATACCAGCAAGGGCTGCACAGACATCACTAATAATGTCCGTGCAGCCCTTGCTGCACAATCATTGAGCCATGTAATAGGCTTGGTAAGTGAGCGCTGATCGGTGCTCGATTACATAGCAAATTGGCCCTTAGGATTCGCATTACATTAGAAATATGTTGGCGAATCTGCTCATGCTGGCAGGACTGGCTAATTATCTGATGTGCATGGGAAACTCCTGATTCTTCATTTGATGATGTTGGGGTAGAAGAGATTTGAGAGTTTTATATGTTGATCCTTTTGTCCTTGGAGCGTTAAGCCATGGCAGTGGACTACCTCTTCTATTCATAACATGAGACATGACATCTAATAAAGGTTATGTTTTAGAAGCATGTACCAGTACCAGTACAGGACAGTACCGACTGTGAGTAACGTACTAAATATAGCAACTGCTAATGTAGAGACTGTTGTTGAAGAGGTATTCTGGGGGAAAAATGTCTTTATCAATTTATAAACTGTTTCCAGAAAGTTATACAGATTTTTGAATTAGGGGTATAATTTATTTCAAATCAACTGGTGCCAGAAAGTGGCAAAGATTTCTAATTTACTTCTATTTAAAATTTTTAAATCTTTCAGAACTTATCAGCTGCTGTATGTCCTACAGGAAGTGGTATTCTTTCCAGTCTGGAGACCAGGCGAGGTTTTCTATGGGGATTTGCTACTGCTCTGGACAGGTCCTGACATGGACAGAGGTGGCAGCAGAGAGCACTGAGTAAAACTGGAGAAAATTCACCACTTCCTGTAAGACATACAGCAGCTAATAAATAAAGGATTTGCTACTGCTCTGGACAGTGTTATTGCCAGACTTTGAAAATGTTTTTGTTGTATATTTATATATTTATGTTGTATATGTATATTTTTTTCTGAAACATTAGCAAAAAATATTGCACCATACCGTTGCCTGTTTATTGTCACCTGAAGATCTTGCACCTTACGACACAACTGTGAGATGCTGCTTCCTTGCATCACAGGTGCATTTTTTCAGGTGTAAAGCATGACTCAATGAGTTCCTATGTAGTTCAGCTCTAGCCCAGACCTGAACTCCAACATTTTCAACAAATTAAAAAGTGGATTTTTTTCCTGTTATGTCTCTCTTACTCATTTTACATTTTAATGATGGATCCTCTTTCGTTTCTTCCCCTGCACATCAGTGTAGTTGCAGACTGCATGCCATGATAGACTGTATAAATAAACATGTGCATCTCACATTGATTGGAGAGCTTGTGTTGTATTCAGCAGGAAAGCCCTCTTAAATCTGTTATTCTTTTTATAATTCTCGATCGGATGAAATGGCAGCGAGCATCCTGGACTGGAGCCGAAACTGAACTCGTACATTTTCAGAGCAATCAGTTTATTTTCAGGAATTTTCTCCCCACCCACTTAGCATGACCTTGTGGCTTCTGATTTAAATCCCCCCCCCTCTCCGTTCATGTTTTGCCGAGCTTAGATTAAGATTTCCTAGCCTGCTAATTTCAGGATCTACATGTCGCTGTGTTTATAGGATTTCCTACCTCTACTTAACGATAAAAATACTAGGTTTTATGTTTGGAACTAAATGAAATAATGAACCATTGAGCTTCATCCAACAAGAGAAAACTTCAGAGGCCAAATTGAAAACATCAAGACAAGGAAGTGTGGGAGGAGAAAAAAAAAAAAAAAGCACAGTCGAGACTTGAGATCTAAAAGGCATTTTGAGGTGAAGATGCTGATAGGGACAGAAAACCTGATTTGAATTAAGTGATAATAAAAGAGAATGAGTAGCTGCTGCTGCTGCTTCTATTTAGGTCAGGAATTCCAAAGACAACAGCAGACAAGAGAATGGATATCTGTGGGGGGATTGTGGCGGATTCTTGGACAATACATGATACTCCTGGGCTTCACTAAGCCTTAGATTACTCGCAGAGCAAACTCCTTCAGTGGCCTCAGTTTTTATTCTGCTGTGTGAAATTTGGCCGCTAGCTACGGCTGGAATCATCAAAATACAACACGCTTTTTTGTTTTATTTTTGTTGCCACCAATGAATGCTTTTAATAAATGCATTTCTTTCCACAAGTAAAAGTAAAACATCTCTGTAGTTGTAAGTCCTTGAATTCACCTCTTACGACACATTGATACAATCTTGTTTTTATCTGTTTCTGGCAAAGTTGGTTGATACATTATAAAGACTCCACTGCAGCTCCAGCAGGGGTTGTCATACAACTTTCAAAGACTGCAAAATGCAGTTTGGAGGGTTCTCTCATCTCATAAAGTTATGGTGCATCACTGGGCTATGACATCACTATGGTGCAGCGTCCATGTGCAGGAACATGTGCTACCAGCCCCATTCATTTCAATGAATAAACTGTTTTTATGGAACTTGGTGATTGTATGCCATGATACAAAAGTACAACTGTGCTTGGCTGTGGAGGGATATGTTAAAATGTCCCCCCAGTGTGACTGTGAGTACCCTACATGTATTGCACCCTGCTTGTGCTTTGTCGGGACCTGTTTTCTATGTAGTTGAGAATAAGGTGGTGCCCACCATTGTTCTGATAAGCTACCCTGTGGATAGGGCACACGTTAGTTTTAAGTGGAAAACCTCTTTAACTTTGTTCTATAGTGGGACCAGACCAGACAGGTTTGACTAAATGATGTTGCCCTGGATAAAACTTATTGCTGTGGATCAAAGAGAAATTGCAGAGAGGGGGATTTATGATAGTAGGTGTAAATGTGTTTGTGAATGGGGTCTTTGCATTTACGGGTGGGTTTTTCCTTTTCCCAAATTTATCAAAATGAAACACAAGCCTTCAAAAATTTGAGTCCACTGAGAATCTAATGATGTTAGTGTTACAATAAGCTACCAGTTATAGCCATTTAAGTGGGGTCCGGACTGGAGTGGATTTGTGCCAGCATTAGTGACTTCTGAACATAAGTTGCTATTAATAAATATGCGATGAGCTCTGAACTGGACGTATTAGTCACACATAACTGACTAGAGACATAAGGAGGTGTAATCTTCTGTAAAAATTTGAAATATGGAGCGATTGTTCCAAAATTTGCAACTACACCAAAACACAGACGTACAGGAATGATAAATCCGATAATGGCCATTATTGCAGTTTGTAACACCAGCCTCTCTTTAATGAAAGTGTCATATGACATTGTGTTCTATGGAATCCCAGCCAGAGTGTATACACTCTGTATACACTTCGGCAGGGATTCCATGTGGCCGCACTGAAAACTAATGTATGAATTTTGTGTGGCTGCTATTCACGGAATAGCAGCTGCACATAATTGACTGTGCAGATAATGTAAAGTGTGGCTCTGGCCGTACTCCACATTGTCTGCTATTGTTAATTGAAATGCTGCCACACCAGAATGTGCCCGCATTCCAATTAGAAGAAGTGATGTGCAGACGGGGTGAAATTCACAGACAGCAGGCATTCTGTGACACGTCCGTTTCACAGAACGGCCACTGTCTTACAGCGTGGGAACTTGGCCTAAAGGTGTTTTCTAGACAAAATGGACTTTTGCACTCCACATGATATGCTGCACTTTAGAGGCAAAAAAAAGTTTTTTCTTAAACTACTTAACCCCTAGACGACCCAGGGCGTATAGTAACGCAATGGAAGTCTGTCCCCAGACGACCTAGGGCGTAACTGTACGCCCTGGGTGTTTCTCCCGCTATGAAGCGTGCTCCGGAGCGGAGCGCGCTTCATAGCAGGTGGGGGCCGGCTGCAATCAGCAGCCGGGACCTCACCGGTAATGACACGCTGCAGCGATCGCGCTGCCGCGTGTCAATAACTCCTTAAACGCCGCGATCGCGGCGCGACCGCGGCGTTTAAGTGTAAGTGACAGGGGGAGTCCCCTGTCACTTACCGATCGGGACCCCCGCAGTGTGACTGCGGGGGTCCCGATCGGTAAAACGGGCCGCCGGAGGTCTCTCACCTGTCTCCGTGCGGTCCGATCGGCGATCTGCTACTCTAAGCCTGCACAGGCAGGCTCAATGAGCAGATCGCCGATAACACTGATCAATGCTATGCCTATGGCATAGCATTCATCAGTGTAGAAATCAACCTAATCTATGTAAAAGTCCCCCAAAGGGACTTTAAATGTGTAAAAAAAAAAAAAGTTAAAAACACTAACACACTACCCCAAAACCCCTCCCCCAATAAAAGTTGAAATCACCCCCCTTTCCCATTATATAAATAAAACATATAAAAATAAATAAACAAATAAACATATAATATACCGTAGCGTGCGTAATTGTCCGATCTATTAAAATATAACAAGCGTCATTGCGAACGGTAAACGGCGTACACGAAAAGAGGGAAAAAAGTGCGCGGATTACCGATTTTATGTTACATTATATATATAAAAAAATTAATAAAAAGTGATCAAAACGTCCGATCTTCACAAATATGGTATTGATAAAAACTAGAGATCATGGCGGAAAAAATGACACCCCATACAGCCCCGTAGGTGAAAAAACAAAACCGTTATAAGCGTCACAATAGGCCTATTTTATTTATAATTAATTGCCAAAAAAAAGGATTTCATTTAAAAAAAAAATATAACATTAGAGAATCTGCGTAAACCTGCATATGGTTGTGTTCGGACTGACCTATGGAATAATGGTATCATGTCGCTTTTACCATATAGTGCATTACGTAGACACAGGAACCCCCAAAACGTTACCATATTGCATTCTTTTTTGCGATTTCACCAATTTATATCTTCATAAATAATATATTTGGGATTCCGTCATACATGTTATGGTAAAATGAATGACGCCATTACAAAGTACAACTATTCCTGTAACAAATAAGCCCTTACATGGCCTGTAGATAAAAAACTGAAAGTGCTAGAGCTCTTAGAAGGGGAGGAGGGAAAAACGGAAACACTAAGATCAAAATTTGCGCGGTCCACTGGGTCATTTTGGGCCTGGTCCTCAAAGGGTTAAAGGGTCTCGGTTACCTCCAACCACTTCCTTAAGGGTAGCTTAAGGGTAGGGGTTGTTTTGGAGGGGGAGTCCCTTTAAGTTTTCAGAAGAGTTCCCAAGACCTGTACTTTACTTTTGATACTTCATCATGCAGTACTCTTATGTCATTAAAGACATTGTGAACTGGGTGAGAGGGTTTCTTTACGATGGTTTCCAGTTTAGGGTGGCCAGTTCTCATGTCTTAAATGTGTACAGTGTATGCTTGGACCAAAAGGTCTCCATTAAAGACTGGGAAGTTTTGCAGTCTGTCAGTTGTGCATCTGTAGAAGGTCACTCTGCTTTTTTTGAGTTTTATGAGATAGGTGGTGTACTGTCTGGGTACTTTGCTCAGTGTTTGAGATGAATAGGTCGGATAGTGTTGAAGGGCCAATAAAATCAAGTCCATTTCTTTGCTTTATTTAGGACACAAACATAGACACTATCTTCAATCAAGAATCATTTGCTGGCATTTTCCCTATAACAGAAGAGCTGTTATATACTGTTTATTACATATTTACTGTTATATTGTGACTGAGATCCAGCTGATGGATATGTAGCCTTGTTTATAATGTCATTTATTTAGGTTTACGAGAGGCCACACAAGCTCAGTCCTTGGGTGGCAGCATTTTATAGGTGATGGGACACATGGCTGCACTGTACGTGATCATCTTACAACATTTTTCATTGGTATATAGAGAATGCACCTGTTTATTATGACAGTCTGTCTGATTGAGCTTACTAGACCAGATGGTAATATCTTTTAATGGAATATTTCTATATACTGTAAATGCACTGTGTATTTTAGGAACCGTTTATATATTGATAGACTGTCTATACTAATGTTATACAGTGATAGTAAAGAATGAATCACCTTCACTCAATGAGTTCATTTAATATTGGAATGCACATGAATAAAAGGATGTTACATCACTAGAAGAGCCTCCTCCCCCCAAAAACAAACAAACAAACAACAACAACAACGGCAACACACCTGACATGCACACTGTATCCACTGTGAGTAGACAGTTCCTTTTTAAATTAAAGGGGTTATTCTATGATTATAACTATCCACCTATCTGCACTACTTGTTTTTAATAAATTCACCATATGAAATAAATGACGTATTACCTTTATTCTGTGGGTCAGTCCAATAATTGCAATACCAAGTCAGTATAGACTGTATTATAGTTTGCTGTTTAAATACAATAATAACAAAACATACACTACCGTTCAAAAGTTTGGTGTCACATTGAAATGTCCTTATTTTTGAAGGAAAAGCACTGTACTTTTCAATGAAGATAACTTTAAACTAGTCCTAACTTTAAACAAATACACTCTATACATTGCTAATGTGGTAAATGACTATTCTAGCTGCAAATGTCTGGTTTTTGGTGCAATATCTACATAGGTGTATAGAGACCCATTTCCAGCAACTATCACTCCAGTGTTCTAATGGTATAATGTGTTTGTTCATTGGCTCAGAAGGCTAATTGATGATTAGAAAACCCTTGTGCTATCATGTTCACACATCTGAAAACAGTCTAGCTCATTACAGAAGCTACAAAACTGACCTTCCTTTGAGCAGATTGTGTTTCTGGAGCCTCACATTTGTGGGGTCAATTAAACGCTCAAAATGGCCAGAAAAAGAGAACTTTCATCTGAAACTCGACAGTCTATTCTTGTTCTTAGACATGAAGGCTATTCCATGCCAGAAATTGCTAAGAAATTGAAGATTTCCTACAAAGGTGTGTACTACTCCCTTCAGAGGACAGCACAAACAGGCTATAACCAGAGTAGAAAAAGAAGTGGGAGGCCGTGTTGCACACAAGAAGATAAGCACATTGGAGTCTCTAGTTTGAGAAACAGACGCCTCACAGGTCCCCAACTGGCATCTTCATTAAATAGTACCCGCAAAACACCAGTGTCAACATCTACAGTGAAGAGGCGGCTGCGGGATTTTGGGCTTCAGGGCAGAGTGGCAAAGAAAAAGCCATATCTGAGACTGGCCAATAAAAGAAAAAGATTAAGATGGGCAAAAGAACACAGACATTGGAAAAAAGTGTTGTGGACGGATGAATCCAAGTTTGAGGTGTTTGGATCACAAAGAAGAACGTTTGTGAGACGTAGAACAAATGAAAAGATGCTAGAAGAATGCCTGACGCCATCTGTTAAGCATGGTGGAGGTAATGTGATGGTCTGGGGTTGCTTTGGTGCTGGTAAGGTGGGAGATTTGTACAGGGTAAAAGGGATTCTGAATAAGGAAGGCTATCACTCAACTTTGCAATGACATGCCATACCCAGTGGACAGCGCTTGATTGGAGCCAATTTCATCCTACAACAGGACAATGACCCTAAACACACCTCCAAATTGTGCAAGAACTATTTACAGCAGAAGCAGGCAGCTGGTATTCTATCGGTAATGGAGTGGCCAGCGCAGTCACCAGATCTGAACCCCATTGAGCTGTTGTGGGAGCAGCTTGACCATATGGTACGCCAGAAGTGCCCATCCAACGAATCCAACTTGTGGGAGCTGCTTCTAGAAGCGTGGGGTGCAATTTCTCCAGCTTACCTCAATAGATTAATAGCTTGAATGCCAAAGGTGTGCGATGCTGTAATTGCTGCAAAAGGAGGATCCTTTGACGAAAGCAAAGTTTGATGTAAAAACAATGTTATTTCAAATACAAATCATTATTTCTAACCTTGTCAATGTCTTGACTCTATTTTCTATTCATTTCAGAACGTATGGTGGTGAATAAGTGTCACTTTTCATGGAAAACACAAAATTGTTTGGGTAGTGTATGTATATTTCGACCTATTTTAATAGCATTTGCCATGCAGAATTAGTGAATAAATTATTTGATAATTAGCCATTACCAGAAAGTATATACGGTATATCCCCTTAGGGTCCTATTAGACAAAGTGATTTTTAATCATTAATAATCACAAACGAGAGCTACCTGAAATCGGTCACCAAATTGCACAGAACAATAGTCATAAATTACGACTGTTACTATCATCGTTTAATCCTTTGGATCCCAGCAAATAAAGGAACGATGTGGAATTACACTGAATAATTATTGTTCGATAAGCAAGTGAATGTGGAATGACAGTGAACGATTAACAATGATTTTAGGTTCAGCTCAAAAGATGCGATAAATGACACATGAGCGATTTTTCGGTTTTTGCCTGTATTCACACAAAACAATTGTTGTTTAAATTAGAACAATGTAACAATTTTTCACACGGTAATCGTCCCATGTAATAGGGCCCTTTCTTTTCTAGCGTCCACTTATTCCAGAATGCTATCCAGAGATAGTCATCAATGGAATTATTTCTGTTGTTCACCTTTCTTAGGAGGAGTGTAATAGTAGTACTTTTTTTGCAGACCCCAGGACACTCCTGCAAAAGATTGTGCCATTTTGTGATCGATCGAGCTCATCCAATGGCTAAAATACCATAGTCACTGTTGAAGTAGCATGTAAGTGATTACACTGCCAGGATTGGACGTATCTCTGATCCCAGCCATTGTGGGCATGTGTCTTCTGTATCCTACATTCAGAACCTTGGAAAAACAAAAAACTTCTATAGTTAACACACTCCCATGCAAAAAGTGTACCAAGAACCAGAAACTGAGACCTATTCATACTGGTTCTGAATGTGCCCAAGAGAACAAAAAAGCTTTATCAAGATTAAAAAAAAAAGTTATTTAGTAAAAGTAAGACAGAGACAACTAAGAGACATAAAGCCACATAGAAGTGGTTAACACACAAACATATAACAAAAAAATAGAAAAGAAGCAGAACCTTACACAAAGTAAAAGGTATAGGCAGAAACAGGAAAAGACAAACGGCATATACCCCTGTGTAGCTGGGAATAAATGGCTTAGCAGCAGTATCACGCTCATATATATGGGCTAAAAGAGAGGAATAGTCCTTCAGAAACTCCTGTATATAACTAGTGGATAAACAAAAATGATTAAATAGCAGAAGGCCAAATCAAATCTTGAGGCAATAAGGTGAATGATTTCAACAGGGAGAGCAATGTCAATGTCTAACCTGCACTGTTATAGTGAAAAGTAAGAAGAAATAACAGAACAGAATCTGGAGCCCTGAGCTGCAGCTTCTTCATGTGAGCCCCTTACCTTTTACTGTGTGTAAGTTTCTGGAACTTTTTCTTTTCTATTTTTTGTTATATGTTTTTGTGTTAGCCACTTCTATGTGGCTTTTTGTCCAGATAATGCTTTTTTGTTCTTCTTGGTATACGTAGAACCAGCCGTGTTTGGAGGGGTCTCAGTTTCTGAGGCTACTTTGCTTCCTGACACCTTTACATACATTTAAAATATCAGAGAGAGGTAACGGGCCTATGACTTGCACATCCAACATCTATCTACCCATTAATGACAACTGTTCATCCCATAAAATAAACAATGGTTATAAATAAATGATATAAATCTAGGTGATAGAAAAAGCCATGTAAATTGTAATCACCAATCATTTCCAGTAAAGTCCTATATATCAGTGCCAGAGGAAACTGAATTCTTATGTTACGTAGTTTATTTAAATCCTGAAAGAATTATAGTTTTTCATAAGATATTTCGATACACTTATTCCTAATTCATCCCAACTTTCTAAATCACACACGTTTCCATGCACAGTTTATAGTAACCAATAAACATGCTCATAACAGCATTATGTTTTTACAGTGTATGATCTGGCATGTAGACAGAGGGGATACTTATTCTCACTTGGTTTTATAGGCTTCTATCATTAGAAAATTCATAACAGACGAGGGACTGGAAACTTCTGCACATAAGGAACTGCCTGCTTTAAAGCGGTTTTTTGAAAGCATAAAATAGCATCTGAACTGAAATAATTACTCACAGAGAGATCTTCAGCTCTTATAGAGACAAGAACCTTCCTCCCTCCCAGAAACTGAATTGGTCATCTGTCTCTCCCATGTGAATTTAAAGGGAATGTGTCAGCAGATTTTTTGCTTATCGAACACATGTAGAACCAAATCCCGACAGACCTCTAGCGCTGACGTACGTTTTACTTGGTATGTTTTACATATTACACGTCATGGCAGGTGGGAAGTGTCAAGGAGGTGGTCTAACCAGGTCCCACCCTTACCTAACTATGCTTGATCAAAGTGTCAATCACCAGACTCCTAAAATGAAGCCAGTTCTCAGCTTCTTTTATTGCTAGCACAGAACCGATATTCTTGGAGAATCCTTGTCGTAGATCAGCAAATATGCTGAAATCAGCAGCAGGTGCTGTCTCTGTGGTGCACATGTCAGTGATTGCAGGGGATTCCACTTCAGACTTTCAAGAACATATAATAACATTATTCATATCTTCTTCTAATGTCAGCTGAAAGGGATATCTTCCTAGCAATACTTGTATAAGTATACTTGAAAAGCTTAAATAAGTTTGTTGTGACCAATGGAAGTTTCAGCAGAAAATCATGATGATATTTCTTTCAAGATTAAGTAAAGTGTCTTCTAATCTCTACAGGATTCACCATCAAGTGTTCACCGCACTTAATTACCATGCAACTTGTTGCGAGCTCTTCAAGCTGTAACACAAGAGAGTTCCACCACTGATATCCTCCATTAATCAAACACTCTTACGTGTTTCCAATGAATCTACACTCAGCTTGTTATCCCTCTCTCCACAAGAAGCCTTATATTACATTGACAGGAAACAACACTTTTATGACATATAGGAAGTTATTGAAACAAAGAAGTTGGATATAGAAGTAGCAAGGTCTTATATTAGGTCCCATCGTCCCAGAATAGGGAAACCACGGTGAAATCCAGTACAAAGAGAGGTTTGTGATTTATTTTTATGTTTTATTTGCAGTGCCCCCACCACATTACACTTCTAAGAGATTATAATCAGTTCTCTATATAAATAGGACCTTATAGTTCACAGCTAGTAATAAACTGCCTCGTTTCACTGCTCGTAGTGGTAATATGCCGCATAGAATATGTAATTCTTAGGAATTGAGTCATCATTACATTAACAATACAAATCTTTAATCTCCAGATTTCTCATTTTAATGAAGTCATCAAAAGTTCTTATAGCTATGATCTTCACCAATGATTCTCACATGAGTCATATGCAGCTTGAGGGCCTCTCTCTATGTGGCTCCTGACAACCAAATCCTATACCTACCACCATCTGTAGATCACAATTGACAGACACTGCTAACAAAATGTCCATGTCTATGCTTTAGGTTTGGAGTTAAAAGAGTTTGGTACCTTAAAATATTGATGACATGTAACTAAGATGCCTTCTGGAATCCGAATCGATCAAGATCAAAGGGTTGAGCATTGTCTACTACAGTGCTGCTCTTGCCCATGTACTGTCTGGTATTGGTTAGCATATATTGGGCTAAGCTGTACTACCGGATGTTGGGCATGGATAATGGCAGCATTTTTTTTGCAATACTCACAATAGAATATCCTAGTGATATGCATTAAAGGGAAACTGTCAGCAGAAAGTCATTTTCCAAACCGCTGACACTGTTTGGTAGCTATTAGGGGAAGAAGACACAAGAAACCATTCATATATCCGCCTGTGCTTTTATAACGTAGGTATTTTCTGGTGACAAGTATCAAAGGGTTGAGACGTATTTCCAAAGTGCACACCTGCACACAGTTTGTATTCACAGTGTAGAACCAGGATTTGGAAATGAGGCATGGCTATCAGAAGACTGTCAAACAAGCAGGGACAGAGATAGGAGGGTAGGCGAGGAGGCGTTATGACGCTCAGCATTTCTAAGGGCTGTAAACGAGTACTGATCTGCTAGATTGCTGAGCCAATTACAAAGCTTGATTATCATGCAGCAAGGGCTGCGTGGAGATTGTTAGCGATATCTGTGCAGCTTTGCTTCAAAAGTACTGTATAATGCAGTATATACGTTACCTCTCTGCACTCCATGGTGTCCCTAAAGCCTCCAGTAGACCTTTAGAGCTGATCTCTGAAATGACAGGCCACTTAACTAGGGATGGTCCGATCCGAGTTCGGTTCGGGTTCGTACGAACCCGAACCCTCGGTAATGATTCCCGCTGTCTGCCCGCTCCGCGGAGCAGGCGGGTCCAGCGGGAGGACCGCCTGGAAAACTGGGATACAGCCATAGCCATAGGCTGTATCCCAGTTTTTCAGGCGTTCCTCCCGCTGTATCCGCTCGCTCCACGAACCCGAACCTCGGCAGGTTCTGACCATCCCTACACTTAACCAATCATTGGCCCCGGCGGTCCTGTCCTGGCCAATGATTGGCTGAGCGTCCTGTCACCTCAGATAATTCTCTGGAGAAAAAACAGGTATGGTCCCGCATCCATATACGTATCGCTTTGCCTTTTAGCACTATATACTACTAACATCAGGAGTTAGTGTGTAAGCCCATACACCACGTCATGGTTTCTGATATGTGTGGGTCCCTAACTAAAAAATGGCGCAGCCCCATGTTGTGACCACCACCGCAACAGTGCCAGCGGGGGGAACGACCCAGTCACCCAGATGCCCCAAAGCTGTTAGACAAAACGCCCTTGGGCTTTGGGGCAAACCAACCACCGACACAACACCGCCACAGCAATTTTCGCCTATGGAATCAAACCACACATAGCAAAAACAGAATGGAAAATATGTTGGGTTATGCACTTTTTTTTTATTTAGGAACTAACACGTTTGGGAAATGGCAAAACGTTAATATTAATCTTTTTAATATTGAAAAAAGTTTACTGGGCCTTCAAAAATGTATTATATAAGACATATCATTATTCAGCTTGCTCCTGGAAATTCAAGCATCTCGTGAACAGGTTACTGTGGGTAGTTGGATATTTTTGGTCTAATAGCCTTCATACAGTACAGATTAAGGAAAACAATTTTTCTGTGTTCAGTAATGAAGACATCATGTGTATATGTAAAGACAATGTGATTGCAATAAAGTTGTGCTCACACAGAAGACTTTTGAACCTCCTTCTCCTTTCCTCCTTGCAGGGTGCACACAAGTAGCTTTGAGCCCCCTCCCTGAGTTAGTAGGGGCAGATTTGATCAGTTTGGTAGACAAGCCTCAGATTACAACCCTAGAGAATTTGTATCACAAAGGCGCATTCTCCAAGCGGCACAGACAATATCCACTCACTACAAAACAGCTGAAGAATTTTCCTGGTGCATCCAAGGAGCTGTTTTGTCTTTTTTTCTGAAAGGGTCTTGAAATGATGAAATTATCCCTCCCGCCAGTCTCCCCCTGTATTCACTCTAAGCCCACAGAAATAAGAAGGGGTTTTCTTTGAAGCCAATTATGTGAGAGAGCTTCAATTAAGACATTTGGCTCAAATGAAAAGAGTAGGGATGACATAGCTACCAGCTAACTGGAAAAAGAGACAATCCCTAAGCCGCACTCTCATTACTGGAGCAACCCAGCTCCATATGGTATATAAGGGCAATGTACATTTATATATGATTTAAAATATATCTGTGGGTGATTGTACTGACAAACCCATAGTGTATTAACCAAGAGGACAGTAAAGTTGCCTATAAACATCACGGGACAGTGGGACATCCGTGCTGTCTACATCAGTCGTCTTTTGAAGTTTTTAAAGAATTTTAAAAGTCTGCATGGTTCTGTTGCATTAACCCTTTAGAGTGATAGTTAGAGGCTTTCTCTGCTGTTATTTAACTCCTGAAACATATTCATGGTGCATGGCTATTTCTTATTTTCTTTATGTCAGGGGGGCACAGATAAGAGGGAAGACCTGATTTACCTTTTAGTCACAACATGGTCCCTCTGGGGGAGGCAGGCATGCCCAGCTTCCATTTACACAGTCCAGCCTCTTCCCTGCATATTATTAGCTAAACCCCTGCTTCCTGTGTTCTGTGTTAAAGGGAACCTGTCACCCCCCGTGTGACAGGCTCCCGGCCCCCCGCTGGAGCACCCTATACTCACCTGATCCCGCCGGGTCTCGCTTCTTGAGCCGGTCGGGTGACTGAGATATCAGAGCCCGAAGCCCGGCGCCCGCTCCTCAGATGAGTCCAACGCTCATAGAGAATGACGGAGCGTCGGACTCACCTGTCATTCTCTATGAGCGTTGGACTCATCTGAGGAGCGCGCGTGCCGGGCTTCGGGCGCTGATATCTCAGTCACACGACCGGCTCAAGAAGCGGGACCCGGCGGGATCAGGTGAGTATAGGTTGCCCCAGTGGGGGTCGGGAGCCTGTTACCCCGACACCGGGGGTGACAGGTCCTCTTTAAGGCCCTATTACACAAAGCAATTATTGGCTGTTTTCAGCCAACATCGCCCATTGCAGACGATAATCGTCTTGTGTAAAACACGATGCACAATGTTGGCTGATCAATGTCTTTGAACATGTTGAAAAATAAACGATCATGATAGCAGCGATATGCTGCCTTCCCTCCGCATAGCAGGAGCGGCGGCAGCAGCCCACCACTATCTTCTATGGGATGCATGGACAATCTAGTGATCACCTGGGAAGACCCCCTCCAGAAGCTCCCTGTAGCCCTGGGCTCTTACCCGCCCGTTGTAATAGCCCCGCCTATTATGGATCATAATTTGCGCCTGGCCACGCCTCCTCCCCACCTTGTCATGCCCCCCAAGCTCCCCCAGACCGCCCATCGGGTGAGGCGTACGCCAGGGAGAAGGGGCGAATCTGCACCTTCTCACTGGCATACGCCTCGGGCGGACTGTTCAGAAATGTCCTCCCTTGTGCCCAAAAGGATTAAGCAGTAATTTTGGTAAATGTAGACAAGTAATTTAAAAATATGTTAAAAATCATATAAGAAGTCACATTAGGATGAATACCATGAATACTATTGTCATTATATTTATAATTTTATGTAGGCAAGAAACTAGTGGAGTTTAACCTTATCTGGGGAGTTGTTTTCTCTGAGAATGGGCATTGAAAATGTATTCATCAATAAGTCTGGACCTACAAAATCGTGTTATAGTCCATTTGTGTCTTGCTGAGCACAAATAAATGGCCCAACAATACATTACGGCATAATAGGCCCTTGCGTAATGTTTTTTGTGAAATACATATTTGTTCAGTAGTTTTGTCTCTACTCCTTTTGCTTTACTTTATAATGTGGGCTTAAAATAGAAAAAAAAGCACAAAAAGGATGAAAATAACAGGGGAAAAGAAAAAAGAAAGAATCCAGAATAGAACATTGACAATATGCAGTCTGGATTTAGTGACGGTTGTAGGCGTGATTGTTATTACTGCACAACTCAATGGCTTATATAACATTTTAGTGACAAAGATCCCATTAGTTGCCCTCAATATTGTTTCTAAGACAGGAACAACAAATTCAGACGGCCTTATTTCTGTATGTTGTACATAAGAACCAATCTGCCTTTTGACATTGTATATATGTTATAATGGGGGATAAAACTGGTGCGACAGACTTAAAGGGGGATATTTCAGAGGGAAAAAAATCAAAAATCAAATGCTGTGTAGTATGACATTAAAGGAGAACTGCTAAGAAAAATAATTTTTGAACTATGTCTTCAGTACTTATCAGCTGCTGTATGTCCTGCAGGAAGTGGTATATTCTTTCCAGTCTGACACAGTGCTCTCTACTGCCACCTCTGTCCCTTTCAGGAACTGTCCAGAGCAGGAGAGGTTTGCTATAGGAATTTTCTAGGGCTTTAAACAGTTCCTGACATGGACAGAGGTGGCAGCATAGAATCAATGAATAGTATATACAGTACATGAAAATTTTCCAGCGTATAAGACGACTTTTTAGCCTCGAAAAATCTTGTCAGAATTCGGGTGTCGTCTTATACGCCGGGTATGGTCGCGAGCATTTGAAAAAAACAAACAGTTAACTCACCCGGGCCCGTTCCCGGCCTCCGCGCGTCTTCTTCCTGTTCCCTGGCGCAGGCAGAGTGACGTACACTGGCTGCGCCGGGGATGCCCGAAGCCCTCCCCAGCAGCCGTCTAATCGGAGACGCTTGGCTGCTTGGGAGAGCTTCGGAAGAATGACAGAGGCTTCAGAAGGCTCCGAAAGTACTAAAAGCCTCTGTCATCCTTCCGAAGCTCTCCCGAGCAGCCGAGCGTCTCCAATTAGACGCTCAGCTCCTCGGGAGGGCTTCAAGCATCCCCGGCGCAGCCAGTGTACGTCACACTGCCTGCCCCGGGGAACGGGAGCGGAGAAGAAGACGCCCAGAGGCCGGGAACGGGCCCGGGTGAGTTAACTGTTTTTTTTTTTTTTAAATGTTATTTTATTCATTTAGCTGCAGTTAACCCCTGCCTGATCATATCAGTGCTGCGGTCAGGCAGGGGTAACATTTTCCGGCATATAAGGCGAATCCCTGACAATCTGATTGAAAGTCAGGGGTGGTCTTATACGCCCAGTCCCTTATGCGCCGGAAAATACGGTATGTGGAATGTTAAAACACATGCATCACTCCTGGAAACATGCAGTTGTGTAGGTGTAACACATGCAAGAAATGTAATGAAATCCTAGTAACATTCGAAAATGTAATTATGTAGCGAAAGTAGACATAATGGGTTATGTAGTATGTACAGAGGACACTGAATAATGCCATTGGAGGTACAGTATAATAAGTGGTTAGTGAATTAGTATACTATGAATATGGGAGACAAGGAAAAAAGAGTGGGGTAGGAGCAGGTGAGAGCAATGAGACGTAATAGTGAGAAGAAGCATTCACAGTGGAGGATTAAAGGGGTTATCTAGTGCTACAAAACACTGTTACCAGATAGGAATGAGAGTTGCTCCTGCTGTGGGCTAAAGTGTGTCAAGCGCTATGTACTGTGTACTGAGCGCTGATATGTTTTTTTTTCCCCAAAATTTTTATTGTTTTCTAACAAGAGGATAAAATGAAATCCATATATCAGCATATGGAGACAAGAGTCATGTTTTTATAGCACTGGATAACCCCTTTAAAGGGAACCTGTCACCCCCCGTGCCGGGGTGACAGGCTCCCGACCCCCCACTACAGCCCCCTATACTCACCTGATCCTGGCGGGTCACGGTTGGGTCACGGAGATCTCAGTCGCTGCAGCCCGGCACGCGCGCTGAGAGATTAGTCCAACGCTCATAGAGAATGACAGGAGAGTCCAGCGCTCCGTCATTCTCTATGAGCGTTGGACTCATCTCTCAGCGCGCGCACCGGGCTGCAGCGGCTGAGATCACCGGGACCCGACCGGATCCAGAAGCGGGACCCGGCGGGATCAGGTGAGTATAGGGGGCTGTAGCGGGGGGTCGAGAGCCTGTCACCCCGGCACGGGGGGTGACAGGTTCCCTTTAAGGACAGGTGAGGATGGATGGGGAGAAGATTGCAGCAGAGAGAAGGTCGCAGTAGAGTGAAGGTGTCCAGTAGAAGTCACACTGTTACCAAATAGGAATGAGAATTGCTCCTGCTGTGGGCTTAAAGGGGTTATCCAGCGCTACAAAAACATGGCCACTTTCCCCCTACTGTTGTCTCCAGTGTCATTGAAGTAAATTGAGCTTAATTGCAAACCGTTCCTGAACTGGAGACAACAGTAGGGTAAAAAGTGGCCATGTTTTTGTAGCGCTTTATAACCCCTTTAAGTGTGTCAAGCGTTATGTGCTGTGTACTGAGCGCTGCTATGTTTAAATAGCTGCATCCAGCTCCTGACATGGACAGAGGTGGCAGCACAAAGCACTGAGTCAGCCTGTAAATAATATACCACTTCTTGCAGGACATACAGCAGCTGATAATTACTGGAAGGCTTGAGTTTTTCAAATAGAAGTAATTTATAAATCTGTAAATTTATTTTGCCATCAGCTGATTTAATAATTTTTTCCCCTCTGGTGAATCACTTCAAGGTCAGATAACACAACCTGAGCCTTGCTGTACAAAACAAAACACTATGGTCAGAAATGCACTATGGATAGAAAATGCTATACCTACAATTCTTTTTTGGTTGTGAAATTTGTTTAATCCCTTCCGTTTTATTTTTGGAGTCAGTGGTAGTTTTTCCAACATGCGCTATGCTCTAGGTATGGCACTTTTTTTAATTTACCTAATTTGTCTTGTTTCTTTCCCATATGCCTATAGCATCAATATTCAAGGATTGTTGTATAATGACCGATGGTTCTAGGGCTTGCCAAGAAAATGTTCCCCAGACCATTACATCACCACCACCACTGACCTGCTGAACCACATCAATGCACCCATAGGACACAGCTTCACACTGTTTAAAGGGGTTATCCAATGCTAGCACATTTTTAACATGTTGCTGCCATATAAGGAAACATATCAAATATGTTCTACTTACCTCTCTGCACTCCCCTGGTGTCCAAATGTTGTCGCTGGTGTCCTCCGCTGTCTGTAGCCATTGTTACTTCTAAGACTAGCTTTTCTCAAGAGTGACTGCCTGTTCAGCCAATGCAGTGCTGTCCCATCTCAGTCAGTGATTGGCTGAGCAGGCTGTCACTCCCGAGATGAGCTAGTCTCAGAAGTAACAGTGGCTACAGACAGCAGAGGACACTGGCGATCACATTGGGATATCATGGCAGAGCGGAGAGGTAAGCACAACATGTTGGTTATATTTTCTTATTTGGCAGCAACATGTTAAAAATGTGCAACCGCCGGATAACCCCTTTAGCCAGATGAGGACCGGCCATCCATATGGTCCAGCCAGAAATAGGATCAGTCTAGATGACCTTCTGTCATGTCCATGTAAGATGTTGTTTATGATGATAAAGGGTTTTCAGGGGAAGCTTTTTCTATGGCTATTGAACCCCAATCTACTTTATTGTTATTGTGTAAACTAGTCTTGTCCACTGTCTTACTGTTGGGTTAGTTGATCCACTTGCTGAGGTACCATATGTGGCCTTCTGCTGTGCAATATTCTGTTTAATACCTGTCCTTGGTTCTTCCAGCTTTGATATTATTTTGATGTCATGGTTTGGAAACAGTTAATAAGTGTTATAAGGGTCCCAATAATCACCCTCTTTGCCAAACACAGGCTAATATTTACTTCTGCTGTGCTGCAGAGAGATCAGTACATGATTATCTGAGAGCTGACGGTGCCGTGGCCACCACATGGTATCACGTTATGGGTTATATGATGTCAGGCACCAGCTGTACCTTATGCAGTGATCATCCAGTGGATATCAATTCCTATGAATGTATCCCATATATACATGGTCAAATGCAAACATCTCCTCTGTTTTCCTTCAGATCAGCTTACACTACCACAACTTGTAACCTAGGCATACCCAATACTAGTTAATAAACAACATAGGAAAATCTAACAACACTGCATCACTCTGGGGAACTCTAGTTTCACAATTTTTTGTTCTGGCAGTCATTGGAAACAGGAACAAATCTAGTTGTGTCAATGAGAAGGAGTTGTCCAATTAAAGAACAGGGATAATGGCGAAGTTTAGTGAAGTAGAATCATCTTATCTCTCAACGGCTTGAGCTCATTTACCAGCTTTTAACCAATTAGAAATCACAATATGCCATAATGAAAAGTACTATAAGCTTCTTTCGAGTATCACGTATATGCATAAAACCTTATTCTGAAAATCCCTGCAAACAATCCAATCAGGAGTGGCTGCTTCTCTGCCCTCTTAATGAGGTGTAGACTACACGAAACGCTGTGCTTGCCGTGAAGAGACGCACAAGATTTCTTATGAGCCAGGAGCTTATTACGGCTTATTAGAGAGACAGACAGGCAACATGATGAGATTCAGAGAGAGGTCTTATTGAGAAGAACTAGAACAAGCCCATAGGAAATGCCTTGTTTATATGGAAGCAATTAAAAGGCAGTTAGCGGATGCTAAACCTTTCGGAAACATGTCCTTGGTAGAAATCAGGATTGGCAGGCAAGTTATCTGTCAGCTCATATCCTGCTCGCCCTCTGTTCTTATTCCAGCTGTAGAATCTGCTCCTTTGTGATGGTAGTTTGGTTGATGCATGAGCTGAAGCTTTCCGTAATGTCTGCCTATCTGATTTCTGCAGCTACATGTCGTAATGTTATGCATTGTAACACAATATTAAATAGTCTCAGGAGCCACAATAATATAGAATCTGAATACTGCCATTGCCTCATTCTTGGAGTAAATATGACAAATACCTATACGTAGAAAAGAAAACGCCAAAATGCTTACACATATATTGTTTACAGCTACTGCTTGTCTCCGTTCTCATTCATACATTCACATTTGCCTGGAAAGTGTAAGGATGGTCTAACAGAAGTGATTTCAAGGGGCTGAATAATTTGTTGTTTGAAGGTTCTTGATGGAAACTAGGCCTTATTGGGTTGTGTAGAAAAGCCCTTAGGGCCATATTACATGTAATCATGGTAATAGTGTGGGGAGGGCTAAAGAAATGATTGCTAGATTGGTTGTGCCGCCCTTTGTTGCCGTCATGCATCAGCCACACCTTTTTCTGTGTCACAGGAGCCAATGTGTGCAGCCAATGAGGGATGGCAGCAAGGAGACATATGAACAATTTAGCAATTATTCGTGCAAATCTTCTCACACAATTACCAAGATTACTGTCCAAGATTGCTGTCAACCAGGGCAGTTTTTTGGGAAAATTGCCTGGCAGGAAGCAGAAGTATAAGACCTTTCTTCTTTTTTTTTTTTTAAATTGTAATTTTTATTAAGTAGTTTTCCATTATAATAACAGAGAAACAAATGGACAACACAAAACAAAACAAAAAACAACAATGCAATTTCCTCGACAATACAGAAGAAGTAAAAGGAACTCAGCATGAAAGGATGTAAAACTAAGAGCATATGGAAGGTGTTCAGTGCAGGAAGACAACATATCGTGAGCAGTTTCACAGGTTAGAACACAGCCATCATTTTGAGGATATAAGACCTTTCTTTATATTTCCCATTCCTTTAAATCCAGTTTTGGTTTTGGTTTAAAGACTGCAGTAGAAATTTAATAAAAATATATATAAATTGCTGTGTGTGACTGATAATAACTAGGGATGAGCGAATACGATTCGATCGAGATGGTATTCGATCAAATATTGCGGTATTCGAAAGATTCTAATTCAATCAAGTTGTGTGACGAATAGGCGGGAAATATTCGAAAGTCCTCCCATCACACTTGGCGCTTTTTTTTAATGCAATCACCATGCAGGGAGGCAATAAGGGACCTGGGGAGTACGCACGCAGCGCGAAAACGGCGTTTACCCTCATTGGACGGCTGAACCACATGACCTGGAATATTTAATAATTGACTTCCGCCTCTCGACCACAGATACGCTTTCAACCTAGCCAGGGAGAGATCTTCGAGCAGAGAGAGATAGGTTTTAGTAGCGTTTTGGTTAGGCAGGATTACTACTGAACCCAAAAGTCCTTTTCAGGGCTAAGATCCAGCGAAAAAGGTCATCTCTGCATCCAAAGCACTTCTCAGTGCTAAGACATAGATGATATAACAGCAGCAGCTGTATTCATTCCAGTACTCTGTGTGTACAAGTGACTTATAGTGTCCCTGGTTTAGCCCACTAAGGGCACGTAAACGCTATACATATTGTGCCAGTTGCCCAGTAAAAGGCACGTGATACCTTACTGTGCCAGTTACCCAGTAAAAGGCAAGTGATACCTATTGTGCCAGTTGCCCAGTAAAATTGTTGCCCAAGTTGCCCAATGTGCTCTACGGACGCACATTGGAATCATGTATGTAACGCTGAGCACGAAATACGAAGGAAATGTGTGAATATTGTGGTAAACATTCGTAAAGCGTTCACAAATATTTTTTCTTCGCAACTGCGGAGAGTGGCATTATAATGCGATTATGGGGTGTTAGGTGCACCCAGGCATGCTCCCCCTGATGTTACAGTGTCATTCCAGAGGTGTTGGCATCGTTTAGGGAGGTTTCATGGGGGACTTGGTGACCTCCAAGTGGTCGAATTTGGATTTCCAAGTGTCTCAAATTTTTTTCCCATAGACTATAATGGGATCAAATATTCGTATGAATAGTCGAATATCATTGCCTATTCGATTTGAATTCTCGAAAGTCGAATATTTCACTACTCGCTCATCTCTAATAATAACCAATGTGTCTATTTAATATATTATCAAGAACAATAATCTTTGACCCCTTCTTTGGCCATTTTACACCGTTGCTCAAAAGAAACAGAACCCCCTAGGGCTAATTTTCACAGTTTGTGCATGTTGTTTATATATGGACGGTGTGCAACAGAACAGAATATCAGACCTCCTGGCATCAGGTATCATTATAATGCCTGGGCCTCCAAAAAAGTTTAAATCTTCACGGTACTGTACTGACACAGCTGCATGGTTGTGCCAGTACAGTACTGCGAAGATTTGCTGGGAAGGAATGCTGTCTGTAGCACATCTACACCCTGAGGCACAGGGTGATGACACAACATAGAGATGATCCATACAGAAATGTCACAGTGTATGGATCATCCACTGTAAAGTTACAGCTGAGATACAGTGCAAAAAGTGATGTCACACTGATAGGACCATGCACAGAAGACATATAATGATGTCATGGTTTAGAGATAAGGAGTACCATGATGGTAATGCCCACAATGAGTTGAAATCATAAACATGTCACGGTAAATGCAAATAATGATGTCAGGAAACAGGAACAGGAAAAGTGTCAATCACAGTATAAACACAATGCACTTTGGTATCACAGTACAAAGATATCACAGCACAAATCCCACAGTGATACCACACCAGAGAAATAATAAAAAAAAAGTCATGCTATGGAAGAGACTGCACAATGACACCACAGGGATAATGCACTCTCCTTAGTTACCCAACCTGCATTTAACTGTTATAGTTTCTACTGCATTTCATCATCCATAGTCATTATTAAAGGGAACATACAGTACCATCAGAACATGACTTTTAAAATTGTTAATTAAAAATATTTTATAGGAATCTTTTATTGTGATTTTATATTTTCAATTGTATTATGAAATAATACAGAGTTTGAATTCTAGGCCTTATAATAAAGTGATATTTCCTGCTCCGTACTGATCCCTTTCTGGCAATGTTTTCCTTAACCGCACGACAGGATTACATCGAAATGTAACAATGGTGTACAGATAAGAAGGGATCAGGCCATTCATGATGTGTGATAATTAGAGCTCCGCTTCTTGCACAAGAACCTCTGCAGCAGTCAGAAAGTATGCCTACAAGACGCTCCAATGGAAGTGAATATGGCCCCCTCCTATTATATTACCTCCTATGAACAGGTGTTGTTAAAGGGCAACTCCAGCAATTTTTTTTCCCCTTTCAAATCAACTGGTGTGAGAAAGTGCCAGAGATTTGTAATTTACTTCTATTAAAAAATCTTCAGTCTTCCCACACTTATCAACTGCTGTATGTCATAGACATATATATGTAGGGCATACAGCCGCTAATAAGTGCTTGAAGACTTGAGATTTTTTGATAGAAGTAAAATACACAATTCTGGCACTTTCTGAAACCGGTGGATTTGAAACAATTATTATATTTTTTTTTTTTTCGCTGGAGTTGCCCTTTAATATTAGCTCAGGCAAAAGAACATGTTTCAGTACCTGTCTGTGATCAGTAAAAAAAATATGTTGGCAATACATTACCTCTGCCTCTACCTAATCTCTTTGTGAAGGTGGGCCACCTTATGTGATGGGTCCCATATCTGGTTCTATTCTGTCCCCTGGTATGGTCTTATATATCAATCTGACAAAAGAAATAGTTGAACATGTCAGAAGATAACCAGGCAGAAGGTTTTTTTTCCCTATACAATATATTGTATACAAGATAATATTATACGCTGTACCTGCTGTACATGATTTCCTCCACCTCAAGTTGTAAGAAATTTATGAAGTGTCGTAGAACATTTCTGAAGACATTCTGTAGATTCAGGGACGCTGGAGTTATAAGAAATGTGCTGTAGAGCTGTCACATCTGATACATGAGTCCTGCAATCTCTTCATCATTAACCGCCAGGCAGAGGCTTCTGTTACAGCTGAAATATTGCCCTTTGTGACAATGATGATAATATCATGCACACTTTGCAATTGTAATGTTTTACATGCATCATTAATAGGCTGCAATTGTAATGTTTTGCATAGATTTCTATACACACAAAAGGACTGAATTCATCAAGACCCCTCACCTGCATCTTCTGATATCACTGACCTGAATGTGTTTGCTTAAAGAGAACGTTTGTTGTATCCACTATTTACACCGCAGCATGTAAATCCAGTGTTATTCCGGCTTCTATGCTTCTACTTTAAAAAATTTACAAGCAAACCACTTTCATCAGGTTTAGGCTATGTTCACACTACGTATGAGACCGGCCGTTCCGTGTCACGGAACGGCCGGTCTCTGACTGGATCATCTCGGCCGGTACTTAAGTACCCGCATCCGGCCGCAGATCATTCGGCCGCAGAGCTCTGATGCGGGCGCATCATCGTGCGCCCGCATCAGAGCTTCCCATAGCCCACAGTGAAGCAAGCGGCCGGAGCCTTATGCTTATTGACTAATCTAATTCTGTTCTTATCTTCAAATGATAACTATCCTTATTTCACCACTCCTTCCTCCTCCCTCTTCTGTATGAATATTCTGTGCTGCCCGGCCTTCAGAGTCTGTGCTGCCCGGCCTTCAGAGTCTGTGCTGCCCGGCCTTCAGAGTCTGTGCTGCCCGGCCTTCAGAGTCTGTGCTGCCCGGCCTTCAGAGTCTGTGCTGCCCTTACTGCATTTGCCACCATCGCTGACATCAGCAGTGCATGCATGGACTAGGGAGTGGTCATGAGCATGCAGGAGGCCGGGCAGCACAGAATATTACTACAGAAGAGGGAGGAGGAAGGAGCGGTAAGGAGTGCCAGAGCACAACACAAACGCTACACTACGACTTCTCTTTGACTTTTCTATACAGTAGAAGAAATTATATTGTGCAGCCTCTCCTGCACTGACATATTAAGCAAAGGTCCCACTTAATGCACACTGTCATCAGGTCCAGTCAGGTCCAGGTGCTGACTGATGATTTGCAATTCACATGTTCCATTAACCACTTCTTGAATGAGGTCATTGGTGCCCGGTTGTCCGGATGAAATCAATGCAATGTTCCTACCCGCTTTCTAAGAACCATAGCACTTTTATTTTTCCACCTACAGGGCTAGTTGTGGTGTCATTTTTTGCGCCATGATTTTTACTTTTTATTGGTACCATATTGTTGTAAAAAAAAGAAAAAAAAATATATTTTCTAAATATTTTAAAAATCAGCAATCCTGGTGTTTTTCTTTCACTTTTCATTTACGCTGTGCGGGGAAAATATTGATACATTTTAATAGATCGGACAATTCCCTGTGCTATGATATATAATATGTTTATTTTTTTATATTTATTGGGGCATTTTTATTAGTTTTTTTTTATATGTTTAATCTTTATTGGGGCATTTTTATTAGTGTTTTTTTAAAATATGTTTTAACTTTTTTTTTTAAACACATTTTGTATTGCATATATAAATCCCTTAGGCGACTTATATATGCAATGCTCTGATTACTTATACTGATGAATGCTATGCCATAGCATAGCATTCATCAGTATTTTCGGCAATCTATACATAGAGACTGCCATAGAGAGCAGACTCTACCTACAGATCGCTGGTCCAACAGTACGGAGTTAAGTGACTTACCCCTTCCTGCTGGTACAAGTGATTGGGACTCCTGCAGCATCCCAATCAGTCAGTGACAGGTCCTTGTCCTGTCACTGACTACCTTAAATGCCGAGATCACTGTACATAGTGATGTTTAAGGGGGTTTAATGACAGACAGCTGTGGGACCGTGGCTGCCTGTCATGCCCGAGTCTGGGGACAGTAATGTGTGCAGCGCCGATGGCATTGAAATGGCCCTGCAGACATAAAAACCCCTTCGAAGACAGGAACATTTATAAATGTTCCTGCTGCTCAGGGTATGTGCAGCAGGATTGATATAGCCATATGGCTTATATGAAAGGGTTAAAGAGGTCATTCTATCTACAACATAAGGGGAAAGTAGCTGATCTTTGAGGGATCCACTGGGACCCCCATCAACCCCAAGAACAGAGGTCAGTTATCCTCCAAATGAATGGAATGGCATGTACATGTGGGGCCAGCATTCAACCCATTCTCTATGAGCTTCTGAACATTGTTCTAAATTAACACTCGATTTTTTAACTATGAGGCTTCTTAACATTGTTGGGTGCTGAATTTAGTGTTTAGGAGGCCCAATGAGAATAAATGAAGCACTGGTTGGAAACAAACCACCATTCTATTAATTAAGGACGCGGTTCAGATGCCCATAGACAGTGGATGGAGCAATGGACATGTAAGTGCACTCCACTTCATGTATTTACAGAGAACCTGTCATTAAGAAAAACTTTTGATTTGAGATGTCAAAAATTTTGTTCAGTCGGGGCTGAGTGTTGGGAGAAGTCCACATAGACAGGAGAAGACTGACCTAGATGGCCCCATAGACCTATATTTGCAGACGTCCAGGTCACATAACACAGAACCAAGACAGAATGCGTAGACAAGTAACGAAACATTCCGTCCTGAAGTTACTAATAAATCTATAAGACAACAGTGGTTACAGTGCGTGCAAATGTGTAAATCCCTTATGTTAACTTTGGTTTGGTCAAGTGATGATTTTTTTCTTTATAAAACACTGCGGTGGAGCTTAGTTTTTCACATGAATGTGTGAACCTGACAAGTGACGTCTGTACAGAAGTTGGTTATACATAGCTGACTCATTCCTCATGTAATAAAATATGCTTCAAACAGCAGCTAGGGTGCAATGTATGGAGAAACACAAACACATTTCTGAGGACTGGTATATTTGTAATAAATGGTCAGAAAATCTATGTATTCTTCAATGAGCAGATTCAAATTCACACCACAATCTGCACCAGTTTCAGGTTCTGTTTGCACAACATAAAAATAAGGCAAAATGCGTCCTCAAAATCATGGGTATCCAAAAATATGGCCTCAAAAAAAGTTATGTGAAAGTGCCCTCAGACTCTCATATAAAAAAATGGGACCATTTATTATGGTCAGTATTTTGCATCAGTATTTCTAGGCCACAACTAGGTATTCTAGACCCACTCATAGTCTTTTCATACAAAATACCGACTGAAAGGCTATTGTGGTAAAGTGTCAATAGAGGACACACGCAGTCTTCTTAAAATTTTTCAGATTTGGCAGGTTACAAATGGAGCATTTATTTATTTATTTATTTTTTTAATTCCACTGGATTTTTCAGCTTATCATGTTTGAGGTCAAGTGCTTTTTTGATGGTTTCCCCAACAACTTTACAAACAAGAACTAAAATAGAGATGAAGCTCGCATGATATCATGCTTTTTTTGTATTGTCAGATGTTTATGTGCGTATACTGAATAAATCTATTCTAACACACTTACTATAGAGCAGACATATGTCAAATCTGACATTTAAATGTGTAGCAGTAGCATATGGAGACTACACTTTTTAAAACCATAAAAATACATATAACGTGTATGTTTATAACGAAAGACAATGGCAGATGGATCCACATGGACAGGTTTACACTTGAGTTTGTTTGTGTGGTGCAGATTTGGTTCCGTCAGCAAAAGAAAGCAAAACTATTTCCTGTAAGAACAGATTCTTTAAATGGATGTCACCGGTATCAACCAAGAAATCAAGAAAGTTTTTCTTAATATATACAGTATGTTTGGCTGGCTGGTTCGTATGGGGGGGGGGGGGGGGGAGCATACATTGTTAGTGTATAGTTGCATCCATTTTTTCTTATAGAAGACATTTATGTCCGGTATAGGGCCAGTTGTATGAGTAAAATAGCCCCCAAAGAGTTCAAGCATGACCATGAATTTACACATTATATTAGAATTACGTCAGATTTATATACATAAGCATAGTTCACAGTTGCCAGGATTAGTTTTTGTGCATGAACGTGCATTAACCTCATAGGACATTTCCTAATGATCATGTGCCCTAATGGAGCCTTCCACAATCACACTGCAACATTTTTAAAACTGTTCAATAATTTTTCTTGTACCAACATATCATATTTCCAGCTGTAATTGCATTTTGCTACCATGGTTCATTTAGGATACAGCCTTTTTTATGCAATATTTGATTGGAAAATAAATTAAAATCAGTATTGTATCCTCATAGTCTGTAAACTCTAGCTCCTCACTCCTCATGTATGGTTTGACAATTATATCTGTAATCAGTCTGTAATGTCTGATGTTTGTCTATGAATATACCCCTGAATTGTAAAGTGCTGCAGAATCTGTTGGCGCTATATAAATAAAAAATATTATTATAAATAATTATTATTGTAGACTTTTTTTTAAAAAGCAATTACATATTGTATAAGACCTAGTGCACAACAGCTATATGTCTTCTTATACATTGTAAGCTGAGAAAGAGTCATAATGTAGCACCATACAAATCTTTAATCATATGTTTAAGTACATATGGTGCTACTGTATATAGATGTTTTGTCTGTCTGATTCTTATGGAACCATGAGAAAAGTGGTGAGGTGTACAAATTCTGTATAATGACCTAAAAGTAACTATATTAGAGATGAGCGAACCAGGTTCGGGTTCGAGTCCATCCGAACCCGAACAATCAGCATTTGATTAGCTGTGGCTGCTGAACTTGGATAAAGCTCTAAGGTTGTCTAGAAAACATGGATACAGCCAATGACTATATCCATGTTTTCCACATAGCCTTAGGGCTTTATCCATATTCAGCAGCCACCGCTAATCAAATGCCGAAAGTTCGGGTTCTGATCGACTCGAGCATGCTCAAGGTTCGCTGATCTCTAAACTATATAAATAAAATAGCTAAAATTTTCTATTGCCCTCACCCATATGCATGAATAGTGAGCTCCATGTGACGTTTAGGTATCTTCAATGGAGAGATGGGAGGTAAGACCCTGTTAAACAGCCCTGACAGTGGTTTGTCTAGCTGAGACCAAAGGGATTGGGTTATGGAAATTCAACATGGCCAATCCTTTTGTGCTCTGACATGATCTGTTATGAAATATACATAAACATATATAGACTGTGGGGGAGGTTATTATTTCGAGAATGGGGACCCCAATTGTTCTCAACTGGAGCCGTAAAAACAGTAAACAGAGTACAGTGTTGAGAATGAACAGTGAATGGAGAATGAGTGACGGCGTGCATGTGCAGCCCACCCATTCATTCTAATGTGAGATTAGAGTCCATGTTCTTATTCCTGGGGATAGGGGATAACTTTATCACATTGGAATACACCTTTAAGCCTTGTCATGTAACAGATATGTGTACAAATGGCCCATTTATCTCATCCGTGTATACATTCCTATTAGGAATTATCAAAGTAGTGACTATTCAGCACTGGAAAAAAAACAAAAAAAACAGAAGACCAGTATGTGTGTTCGGTGCGCAATAAACTTTGTAGAATAATTGAATTTTTACATCGTCTGTACTTCAGGCTTGAAACATTTCACCAATTTGAAAACCCTTAAACAATGTGTTGCTAAGAGATGTTGAGAATGTTGTATTGCCGTCCTCACAAAAAGGGAAACTGTCATCCAATTGTTAAAGAGATAGAAAATGTTAGGGTGCTGCTTTTTTTTTTTTTTTTATAGATTTTGATTATGTATATGGGTTAAGCCATACCAGCAGCTATCTGTATGTGACTATTGTGCATTTGTATTTATACATAATATGCAATCTTATTTCAAACATCTACAGTATGAGTCTCCAAACTGCAGCCTTTCAGCTGTTGCAAAGCCACAATTCCCATTATGCCCAGACAGCTAAAGCTGTGGATTTGGCTGTCCAGGCATGATGGGAAATGTAGTATTGCAACAGTTGGAGGGCCGCAGTTTGGAGACCCATGATCTACAGTGATTGTGTATTTTCACATTGAAACAAACCGAGTAGATGATCACAATTAAGCTATGTTCACACTAAGTATAAGTACAACAACGGCCGTACTTTATGTGCCTGTGAACATTGCCTGTTTCTTTATGGGATCCCGGTCAGAGCGTACACACATCCTATACGCTCCGGCCGGGATCCCATGCGGCGCCGCAAATAACTGACTTGTCAGTTTTCTGCGGCCACAATTCAATGAATTGCGGCCGTAGGAAACCCTGTCAGTTCACACAGTGAAGCGAGCGGCTCCAGCCGCTTGCTTCACTGTGTGCTATGGGAAGCTCTGATGCGGGCGCGCACTGATGCGCCTGCATCAGAGCTCTGCGGCTGGAAAGATCATCCGGCCGCTACTTAAGTACGGAAGGCCACGGACTACGGTCTCTTCCGTAGTGTAAACATAGCCTTAGTCAGTGTGCACAGACTTACAGAGGAAATAGACAGTGAGCCCCATTGGGGACCTAAACTGGTGTGAATGTTAGCAATGTCTATGCAACACCGCAGAATATGTTAGTGTTATATAGGCAACTGCATAATAATAAAAAATAACCCAAAATCTCATTTCAATTTAAACGTCATAAAGAAATACGACATAAGATGATCAAACAGTACTATTTTCAGGACTCTCAGAATATATAGGTTAAAATACAGATGAAAAATGAGCTAGCAGCATATCAGAGAAAATGTATGAAGAGAACTAAAAGCTGAGTGTTGTGCGGGAAGGAAGATTGATGCTTTCAAATCTACATTTTCAGCACAGGCTTATACAGTTTTATGATCTGCAATTCAAAGAGCCTGTTTTTCAAGATGCAGAACTTCACTTCTGGCATGAATCAGTAGATTTTCTCCTTGTGTTTGTGCTCACCCCACTGGGAATAGCAGTCTTATCCCAGATGTCTTGTCTCTTGGACATTGAATGAGGTGCATTGAGACTGTAATTCACACCAACTGGCAGCCTCATCTATACAGACTTGGACCAATTAGTTGCAGCTAAGGTGCCAAGTGGACACTTATGTGTTTGTCGGTGGCTAGCAGGGCTGCCATTTCCTGAACTATGTGGCTTTACAGAATGAAATTCAAAGCATACTTGGCAAAGGTTGAAAATCTCTTCTTAGGGAGAATTCTCTAACTACAAATAAAATATAGTAGGTGATGGTAGGAAGGAAATGGGTTTAAAAATTAAATTACTTGCAGAAAAGATCTTTTATAAAGCGTACTATAATAACAATTATTCCGGGGAACAATTCTAGCTGTATGTACAAAACCGCACTAATGGCAAAACTAAGAATAATCTTTATTAATTAAGGCAGGTCAAATAGTGCCAAGCAGATAGAAGGATGAGATTGTCCCTTAGAAAGAATAGCCTTCTTGTCTTAGGTCACCACATGGCTGGTTTTGACAATGATCTTATTTAATGTATTGTGCTTTAGATTAAAAACAGTCCCTTCTAAATTAGTGGGATCATCTGCAAATGTACGACCTTGGCTCTACACTGGCAGAGCGTTTCACATGTAATAAAATGGAAAGGGATAAACAGTTAAATGGGTACTCTGATGTAATTGGGAAAAAAGAAAAAACACTAAAGCCTGTTAGGGCTGTGTAAAAAAAAAAAAAAAAATACACTCACTTCATGTGGTCCATCACTGGCACTGCTGTCTGCCACTATACCTGTGTTACCGCCATGTATGACAAGCTCTCCCTGCTCTACTGATAGGGTTTCAAACACAATATAGTCAACCGAGGTAGAACGTTTGGAACGTCATCAGTAGAAGGGAGAGAGCATGTAATCAAAAGAAATATACAGAGATACCGGGAGGACCAGAACACTAAATCTGGACTGAGCAAGGAGAGTATGGTGTAGTTTAGCATTTTACATCCCTAGGAGACAGTACAGTAGTTTGTTTATTAAATTACCATTTTAAAGAGTGATGCTCTTTTTTTTAACATTCCTCGAGCTATAGGTGTTCTTGATGTCAGTGCCCAGTCTGCTAGTAGAGTATGAGCTGTCACCTGGGCGCCTAAAACTGCTCACTTTTAAGTGGAGAAATAGCTCAGGTTTATACCCCATTAAAAGCAGTGGTGACCACCCACTTGACTGTGGGCATAAGTGCAGTCTAAGAATTGTCATTAAGGACAGTCACTACTGCTCCCAACATTGATGCTTTAAAGGACAACTCCGGCGCTGATTTAAAAAAAAAAAAAAAACTGAACTGAAGCAGTTGTGTCTTCATTTTTTCCCTTCACTTCCTGGTTTGGGCTTTCCCATGATTCACAATGTCTCCTGTGATGTCTAACTGACTCTGTAGGATCGTAGAACTCATTAGCCAATCAGAGCTGAGCAACCTGAGTCATCTGACAAAGGGAGGCTGGCCAAACAGGGCTTAGATCCGCCTCCCTCTTGATGATGTCATTGTCACAAAATGGCTGCCAAAGAGCAGCCTGGGGTCAACAGTCATTCGGTAAGAATGAGTTTACTTCACTTCCTGTTGGAAGGTTTAGGGGGAAAAAGATAGGGAAGGGGGGCAGATAGGAGATTAAAATGAATATGGAAAGTTAGCT
The DNA here is from genome assembly GCF_027789765.1 of Dendropsophus ebraccatus. Taxonomy (NCBI): domain Eukaryota; kingdom Metazoa; phylum Chordata; class Amphibia; order Anura; family Hylidae; genus Dendropsophus; species Dendropsophus ebraccatus. The sequence continues at coordinate 89,342,470 of NC_091459.1, forward strand.
AGAGAGTGGTAAGCCCCTAGACAATAAGGGGGGATTTATCATGACCGGCATACTAATACTAAATTAGGCTTCACCCCTTTCTAGGCACACTTGCTTATGGCAGGTGTTGATTTCGATCATGATAAATGAGGTGCGTAAGGAGGCCAGGCCTCCTCCCTGCCTTGCCACCCCACCCCCATTTTGGATTTGTGTTTGTTAACATAAAGAACTTCCAGGTCACAGGGGTCAGCAGTGACATCACAGCTCTGCAAGCCTGTAGCTCCACCCCCTCCTCTCTGAATCTAGCTCCGCCCACTCTACCCATAGGCAGGAAATGTCTGTATTACTACAAGTGTCTTTTGAGCAGTATGGTGGCTCAGTGTTTGCCAGATCTGCCAACTAGTTTTTTCACTCTTTTATTTGTTGTAGCACTACAAACCCCAGCACACATGTACATGTTAGGAGTTGTAGTCCTGGATTATAGATACACTACCTTAGCTATTCCACAAGTGGGGGGTTTATGAGGCAGCATTCTGCCACAGGTTTACCTCAGCAAGAAATAGAAGGGTGACTGACATGGGGTAAAGTAGCATATACCCTCTCTATATTACAGATAGCAGCAGCAGCTCTGCCCTAACACTGTACATCTTTACACTACAATAGCAACAATATAGGGGAAGATTTAGCAAAGCCTGAGCAGGGGAGCAGTTACCCATAGCGACCAATCAGAGTGCTTCTTTCATTTTTAAAAAGACCTTCAAAAATGAAACCTAGAATCTGACTGGGTGCTATGGGCAACTGCTTCCCTGTTCCTCTGCACAAGTTTTGATAAATCACCCCCATAGTTCCTTTATTTACTGTTTATAGCTCCAACCTATGCTGCAGTGCTGTACAGAGATTGTAGTCTGTCATGCTGTCCTTACTGCTGCAGTTTCTTCTGGACTCAGATGTTAGTTAGATGTTAGGGGTGTGGCTAATGAAATGTGGATGCATAACCCCACCCACCTGATGACTCACTGTTCCCTCACTGGCAAGAACAGGAAACAGAAAGGGAACGTGACATCACAGGAAGTAAAGAAAACACAGACAGTGTGGTCATGTGACTGAGCCTGAGAACACAGTAAGCGCTCTAAAATAAAAAATAGAAGTGTATATAGAATATGCAACACCCACAGAGGTCAATGCAATGCTAGTTTATTAAAATATCACAGACAACCCCTTTAAAAAGGGTTATCCAGGATTAAAAATAACACAGCTATATTCTTGCAAAAACAGCACCATCCCTGTCCTCAGGTTTTGTGTGGTATTACAATTCAGATCCATTCCCTTCAATGGAACTGAACTGCAAAACCACACCCAAACAGAGGACAGGAGATGTGTGGTTCCTGGAAAAGGTATATATTTTTAAAAGCCTGGAATACCCCTTTAACTCATGGGCCACTGTTTTTGTTTTGTTGCTAATAAAGTTATAAGTATATAAGGAAGGAGAATTGTGGGTAATGACATCAGACAAGGGAATTAAATGTTGAGGTTTCGGGTTCAAATAACATTGTGGATTCTGAGCAGTTTGACAGGTCCGCTCAACACTAACTATGAATAAAGCCGGAACTTGCTTTTAGAAGACTCGGTGAGTGCCTACCCTTATTTTCTTTATGTAGACAGATAAATTAAGTATTTTATTTCTAATAATACATAAATATGATTTACTAATATGAGTACAGGACATGTTTTTATTTTCTGATATACTGCAAGGAAAATGTATTGGCAGTATGCATAAATCTGCAAAAATGGCAGACATTGCAACACATTTTTCTAAAGGAGACATCATAAATTTGGCATTTTCGACACCGCTTCCTTCTACCACTTCATGGATGGAATGCATTTATATCTATATTTGACACCACAAATGGAGCACATCTTAGTACATTTTATGACTCCTCTGAACCACATCTCTTTATGCAGATCATTTTGTAACCAATATTGTCTATATAATTCTTTAATTTTTAGATAGCTTATTTCCTGCTATGTAGTGGGTATAAATTATTAGGCTATGTTCCCACAGCATCAAAAAAAGAGAGAAGGCTTCTGCTTTTTCTATTTAAAAAGACATCCGTTATTGCCGCGATTTAATAGATTTCAATGCAATGCATTATAGTCAATGGGATGACGGACGTCCAATGCACAAAGTGTATGAAATTACGAATAATTTCTATGCGGACACCAAAATAATGATCATGACAATTTTTTTGGACATCTGTTGCATTTTTTAGTTGTTTACACACAGTTTTTCTTTTTTCACTGTCCTTTCACTGTTTTTACTATTGAATTCAATGGCTGTTCTATTAAAGACACCCCCAAAGGGCAATCAGTCCATCTAAACTAGAATAATGCACCAACAGCCGTCCTTGCACTGATGGGCCGCCAGACAGCGAAATGACAGATGTCATTTTAAACAGAGTGGAAAAAAACTTTCATAGCCTACCCCAACTATTAGTTTGTTTATTTTACTAGGTTCACACACACAGTAAAGTAAAAGCTAAATACAACCAATTTTCAGTAAAAATAAAACTGTGTGAACAGACAAAAAAAAGGCTATTTTGCAAAAGCAGGAGGCAAATAATGTTCTTTGCTCTTTGAACAGTCATAATTAATTGTGGCCGATATTCTACTGTATACTGTGTGTGCACTGCTGGCCAGTTTCCCATAGATAACCCCTTTAGCTTTAGAGATGAAAACTCATGATATCATTCTGGATTTTATGCAGTGATGCATCATGTAGTATTACAGTACAGCTCTACCTATTAACCCCTTGTCCTGGGACGTCATGAAAAGCAGTAAGTTCCCGCATCACAATGTCCTGGCAGTAGACATCATAATGTGCAGGGGCTCTATAAAAACAAGCTCATAGAGAGTGAGGACTGGGTGCCGCCCCCCATAAACCCCTGACGCCACTGATTTCGGCATTTAAAGTGACGCTGTCACCACCTTTTTGCATTATGACTTCTCTACACAGGTGTAAAGGGCAAATTCTGCACTAAAAAGTGATCTTTTATCATCTGCAGATTGTGTTATCTGGGCAGGGCTTTGCTGCCGCAGCGCTACTTAACCCTGCCCACGTCGCCAACGTAGCTCCACAAAATTTACCCTTTACACCTGTGTAGAAAAGTCATAATGCTAAAAGGGGGTGACAGTGTCACTTTGGGTCCCGATTGTTTTCCCATCTGCTGGAGATCTACTGTAATCCTTACCTCCATACAATCAGCTTGGCAAAATTCTCATAGATTCTGCCTCAGGTAGACTCTATGGGAAGATTGCAGCTTACACTGATCAATGCTATACAGTGTAATCAATGTTTTAATTATTTTTTTTTTTTAAATATGACATAGCCCCTCCTCCAATAACCCCCATTATACAAATTAAAACATGTAAAAATAAAGAAATAAACATTTTGGGGGAGATTTATCAAACTGGTGTAAAGTGAAACTGTTTTAGTTGCCTCTAGCAACCAATCTATTAATAAATAACAACATTTTTCTTCTACAATGGATAGTGTAAACAAAAAACTCCAGGATTGCAAATTTTTTGTCACATGAAAAATATTTACAAATATCATACTAATAAAAGAATAGATTGTGGTGCAAAAAATTATGCCCCAATCAGCCCTGTAGGTGTAAAAATAAAGGTGCTATGGCTCTTAGAAGGTGAGGAGGAAAAATGAAAAACGCAAAAGGGCAAAATAGGCATCACAGGTAAGGGGTTAAAAGGAAAAAAAAGAGCTACACATCAGGAAGCCGAACATATGGTCGCCCCAAAGAGAGAAAAAAATTCCAGAATAAATCAATGATGAATCAGTATAAGGCTATGTTCACACTACGTAAAAGTATGGCCGTTGTTGATGGGATCCCGGCCGGAGCGTATAAGGCCACATCGGCCACATCGTATACGCTCCGGCGGGGATGCCATACGGGGCCGCAAATAACTGACATGTCAGTTTTCTGCGGCCGGAATTCAGTGAATTCCGGCCGCAGAAAGCCCTGTCAGTTCACACAGTGAAGCGAGGGGCTCCGGCCGCTTGCCTCACTGTGTGCTTTGGGAAGCTCTGAGGCGCCTGCATCAGAGCTCTGCGGCCGTAAAGATCATCCGGCCGGAATTTTAGTATCGGCCAAGATGATCCGGCCCGAGATCGGTCGTTCTGTGACCCGGCTGGGTCACGGAACGGCCGGTCTCTTACGTAGTGTGAACATAGCCTAAAGGATAAAAGCAAACACCATTGCAATAGTTCACAGTACTGCTGTATAGAGAAGCCATGGATGCCTGTGAGTGAATAAGGAGGTCACACTTGTAATGCAGAGAACTCTTTCCCTGTGGGCTTCTATGAGAATATACAGTTGCTGCCTCTTTACAGATAAAGTGCTCTTCAAAACTTTACAAGTCCCTGTGCAGACTGAGGTCTCGATATCCTGAGATGACTCTTCAAATCAATGAAGATAATTTAGTATTATTAAATTCAAGACTGGAAACATTCTGTAAAACACAGCAGCCTTTTATCTTCCAGCTTGATTAAAAAAATATGAGTCGATTTTGTTTCATCTGCATAACTTCTCCCCGTTTTTAAGTGGAACTAAATAGAAAATATAATGTGCACAACCCATTTATACTTCTTTTTTCAAAGCTATCAGCAATTCATGGCAGGAGTTCCCACAGACTATGTAGAGAAACAGCTGTGATTGAATGTTACCATCCATGAAATTCAAGGAACTTTCACATACACTTTCATGTGAGTGTTCCATGACAAATGCAAAAAAGGAAGAGGGAAAAATGCAATCAGGTTGCAAGGTACTATTAAATATGACTTGACAAGAGCTGGAAGCTGAGCATCAAGAGTGACCAAGTTTGGGTTCATGAGGGCAAGAGGTAATGGGGGAATTTCTTTCATTTAAAATTATTTTATTTACAAATTATTAATAGATTTAAACAAAATCTATTAAACAAAACTTTTTTCTTTTAAAATCACCTTAATTCAAAACAAATAAAATCTTAAAGGGAATGTGTCATCAGAAAATAACCTATTGTTTAAATCATATTTTAAGTTAAACTGGGGTGAATTTGGGGGTGTTTATTTTTTTTTTTTAACTTCACTATTGTTTATTATAAAATAATCTTAAAATCATGCAGTGCAGAGACTTCCTTTTTCCCACTGATTTCCCATCAGTGCCCCTCTTATCAACTGAGACAAGAGTATAGTAACAGGTGACACCAGTATCGTATTTTCTGGCATATAAGACGACTTTTTAACCCCAAAAAATTGGGGTTAAAGTCGGGGTCATCTTATACGCTGGGTATGGTGGCCCTATATGATGGGGGGGCTCAAAAATGGCACAATCCCTACCGTATGGGGCGACCACTAGAAAAAAACCCAAACCTTTAACTCACCTAGGGCCCGTTCCCGGCCTCCGCGCGCCTCCCGCACCGTTCTTGGCGCAGGCAGTGTGACGTACACTACCTGCGCTGGGGACTGAGATCGCCAAACCTCTCTCGGGCTGCCGGGAGAGCTTCAAGACAATGAGAGAGGCTTCGGCAACTTCCAGCGCCTCTCTCATTCTCTCGAAGCTCTCCCAGCAGCTGAGCGTCTCCGAGCCCCTTCAATGAGACGCTCGGCTGCCCGGGAGAGGTTCGGCGATCTCCGTACCTGGCGCACGTAGTGTACGTCACACTGCCTGCTCCGGGAACAGTGCTGGAGGCGTGCGGAGGCTGGGAATGGGCCCTAGGTGAGGTAAAGGTTTGTTTGTTTTCTTTAAATTTAGCTGCAGTTAACCCCTGCTTGACCGCAGCAGAGATGCAGTCAGGCAGGGGTTAACATTTTCCGGCATATAAGGCAAACCCCTGACAATTTTCTTAAAAGTCAGGGGTCGTCTTATACACCCAGTCGGCTTATACACCGGAAAAAAACAGTATATATAGATAAAAGAAATACACACAAGAGCTGTCGCTCACAGCTCAGTAGATGCCCACTTAGATGCATACCATAGACTCTTAAGGCCCTATTATATTACACTAAACAATTATCAGCCATATTTGGCCGATAATCGTCTGGCTTAATAGAAGACAACAGTTAGCTGACATGAGCAATGTCTGCTGATTGTTACTGTCGCTTGTCTTTCAACATGTTGAAAGACAAATGACCAGGAAAGCAGCGATATGCTGCCATCGCTCCGTGGCAGCAGACCGCTGCCATCGCTCTATTGGCTGCCCAAACAATCAAGCGATCACCCGGGCAGCGCCCCGCAGCTCCTGCGGCCTCCATGGCTCTTACCCGCTCGCTGCAAACGTGTGTAATAGCGCCAACAGTGAGTGGGAAACGAGGATCAAATGATCGCTGACAGCGCCCCATGTAATAGGGGCTTTAGGTTGGCTAATGATTGACACAATGATAAGCCCCAAAGACCCAGCAGAAGTCACTCGTAACCCCTTAGTGACCACCGATATGGCTTTCTATGGCGGTCACTACTGGGCCTTATTCTGATCTTGACAAATTATCTGCTACTTGCTGTAACTACCTGGAGCAGCAGTTTACGGCTCCGAGTAGTTTAACCCATTACATGTCTCAAGTTATGACAATGGCATGTAACAGGTTCCGATTGTATATGGAGGTCATACTTACTGATCGGAAGTCCTGCAACAAGGTCCCGGCTTCTGATTGTTTCTGCTGGTACATGCTCTCATTATCTCTTGCTTGCACTACTGTAACATCCTCCTCTCTGGCCTTCCATCTAACTCCCTTGCTCCCCTCCAGTCTATCCTTAACTTGCTGCCCGAATAATCCACCTTTCCCCTCGCTTTGTCTCTGCCTCTCCCCTCTGCCAATCCCTTCACTGGTTCCCCATTGCCCAATGTATTCACTTTAAATAGTCGACCATGACGTAAAAAGTCATCCACAACCTGTCTCCTCGTACATCTCTGACCTGATATCCCGCTACCATCCCTTACACAACCTTCGATCCTCCAGTGACCTCCTCTTGTGCTTCCCCTTGTTTGTACCTCACACAACAGCCTCCAAGATATTGCCTGAGCCTCCTCCATACTCTGGAAGTCACTACCCCGACACATCTGCCTCTCATCCAGTAACCTGAAAACCCATGTCTTGAAACTAGGCTGCAACCTATAACAATTCTATGCCACGGATTTGCATAGCATACACTTGGGCACCTGTCATGATGGCCAGGAGGGGTGTTACAACCCACACCCGGACATACAGGCACTGAACTTGAAAAGGGGTAGCCTAAGTGTAAGGTGCAGCGACAGAGAAATAGGACATAGTCGAGCACTTATACACAGTGATCTCTTTACTTGAGAAGACTTCAGTGCAATACTGCAATACAAGACAAAAATAATAATGGTGACAACTTTAAGAGCAGGTGCAGGTGACAGGTGTAGAATAGGAGAAGTAGTGGAGCTAACTCAGAGTAGGTTCTGTATAAGGACTGTATTGGGGGCCTTGTCCAGGTAGTAGTGTACTCTGCTGGGATGCTTGTAGTGAAGAAGCAGAATGTGAAGAACCCATACTCTTAAATACCTTCCACCAGTAACTAACCAGCCTTTTATAGGGGAAACTAGAACTAACCCTGATTGGTGGGGAAAGGTGAGGGAAGAAGTGTAATCGGTAGAGACAGTGTAAGGTACTTGTACCTGTGATTGGATGAGAAAAAATACCAAAAACAAAAACAGAAGTTAACCTATTACCTTCAGCTGGGCTCATATACAGTAAGTAAGGACATTAAAACAAGTACGACACCTTGTGGGGAAATACAAATAAGCAACTTCATCCCCTTTGTGCAATACCTGACAGAGGTACTACACCAAGGTAGAATAAAACTTAGTTGACCACCCATACCAGGACAATACATTTATACATAGTGGGAACATAGCCTAATGCTGACATATACAATGCACAGCACTACAATAGTACAAAAATTGTAAGATAAGACATAATAAAACAAATCACCCCCTCATCCTTTTGTGTCCCAGTTGAAGAAGTGTATTATGTTATAAGCTTGGTCCATTTGCTCCTCTGGTTACCTTGTGGGTCACCCCAACCCTAACTGCACTTTATGTGCAATAGATGAGATGTGACATATAGCTTGTGCCTACTAAGCAATATTATAACTATTTGTCATGAGACATGTCATGAGACCAACATTGCTCATCCATCGGTCCCTTCATTGTTGTAAATAAATGTGCCCCATATTGCCCTCCAGTATTGCCACCTGAGCATTCCATAACCCATAGGGAGAATAATTTCCTGATAATAGGAAATTGATGTTTGTTCTGTTCCTTGCTAGCTCCCAAGGTGGGCTTTACTGACAGAAAGAGATAAATAAACAGGGGCATCTTTGTTGGATTTGAGATATAAAAGCAGATTATTTCCCAGCCTCTAGTACTCCTTGAGATTCCTGAAGTATTATATAAAACGTCTGCCATTGTGATGCATTGTGTTCCCGTCCGTGTCTGATCAAAAAGATACTTGAGAAGATAAAAGCAGTAAAAACACTACATACATCCCAAAGCTTCCAACCTAGTAAACTATTAATATGAGAATGTCTATATCATGTAAAAGTGAGTCCAGCTGAACGGCACGCACAAATAGTAAACATACATGACATAAGAAAATCACAGCGGCTACTTCAAGTCCTGCCAGGTATTTATTTTTGGTGTGATGAAGAGGATTAAAGTTGCACTTAATAAAAATCCGGCTGCACAGATATTTTTATCCTTTGCTTTGTGGCTGATGTGTGTAAATTGCCTGGGATTGTCTGATGTATACTTGTAAAATGCAGTCATGTCTGGACTTCCCTGACTGACAACCTGCAGACACACCTGGAGCGCAGCACCTAAACCACACACCCTGCTCAGGAAAGGTAAAATAGTAATTATAGCAAGTCTTCAAAGCAGCAAGGAAGGAAATGGTGCGCACCGCCATCCCACAAGGGGAACCATTCCTGTATCCAGAGATCATTACTACTATCTCAGCCCAGCCGCATCTTCTGGTATTTATTATAAGAATCCTAAATTGGCCAATAAATTTGGGATTAAAAGACATTACGGAACATAAGTAGGCAGCATTGGAGCTTATCTTTCTGTCAGTTTTTTAACCTATTGTTTGTTGCACAAAGCTATAGGTCCCTGGGTGCGCGGCTACTTGTAAAAAAATAACAGTGAAATCATAAAACTGTATATTTTCCACAGAATAAAATAGAACACAATTTGGACTGGAATTTACCTGAAACCAATAAAAAATCAGATTGTTTTACTAGATCATTCCTCAGTCTAGCAAAAATGAATGAGAAAAGTAATAGTGTGGATTAGAGGGGTTTAGAAATAAAAGAAAGGAAAAAAAAAACATAGTTGCTTTCTACTAGAAACAGTGTCACACATCCTCAGATGTGTGTTTTTAGAGATGAGCGAACTTCTAAACATAAAAAAAATATCGTGATCGGTTTGTATTCGTGTTTGCCGAACATTCGCGAACAAATAACGAATGTACAATAAAAGCGTATGCTACAGTCTACGCACATGCGTACATCTTATCAGGTGCAAAGCTTAAATTCCGCAGTTGCGGATGTTTTGGTCTATGCACAAGCATACAGATTATTAGGTGCAAAGCGTAAATTACGCAGTTGCATATGTTTTGGTCTACGCGCATTCGTACAGATTATCAGGTGCAAAGCATAAATTACACAGTTTTGTATGTTTTGGTCTTCGTGCATGTGTGCAGATTATCAGGTGCAAAGCATAAATTACACAGTTTTGTATGTTTTGGTCTTCGTGCATGTGTGCAGATTATCAAGTGCAAAGCGTAGATTACGTAGTTGCGTATGTTTCGGCCTACACACATGCGTAAAGATTATCCGATGCAAATCGTAATTTACGCAGTTGCGTATGTTTCGGTCTACACACATGTGTACAGATTATCTGATGCATAGCATAGATTACGCAGTTGTGTATGTTTCGGCCTACACACATGCGTACAGATTATCCAATGTAAAGCGTTAATTACGCAGATGCGTACGTTTTGGTCTGTGCGCATGTGAACAGATTGTCAGGCGCAAAGCGTAAATTACACTGTTGCGTGTGTTTTGGTCTAAAGTTACACACATGCGAAACAGATTATCAGATGCAAAGCGTAAATTGCGCTGTTGTGTACATCACAAAATAAGTACTTGCATGTTTGAATATGTTCGAAAAAGTCGTTATAAGCAATCTGATCATCGAACAATTTGTCATTCCCTGTATCCTATCGGAGTCAATCGGAGAGAAGGTTGACTCTATTGTTGAGCAGACTTACCGGACTGTTTGGGTTCGGCAACATTCTCCAAACCCAAACCCACCTTGCCATAGGGAGTCCTGGAAAATATAAATAGGGTGGCATCCAACTTTTTCAGTGGCCAGGAGTCAAATGCTGGGTTCAGAGAACATTGTTGAACCTAAATAGTTTGGCAAGTACGCTCAACACTAGTGTCAACCTTCTCTTCCATTGACTTAAATAGGATACAGGAAATAATACTCAAAACAAATTGACATGTCACATTTCACTATGTTTAGCTCAAAAACTCCTATTAAAATCAATGGGAGCTTTGGGATGGCTTCTCTGCTCTGACAGTGTTCTTTCTTCTAAATGAGTGAAGAAGTAACACTTATAAAATTTGCTCTATTGCCTTGAAATGTAGGGAAGTGATCATTTCTGTGCAACCCCACCTCCCATCCCCATTTCTTCGCAACCAATGATTTTAGAGGAATCTTCTCTATGATCCTGTTCAGTTTTATCATATGTACCTTGCAGATGCCCATTACTCGATGCTGGGTGTGTTATGCAGGAAATCTGAAGACAATAAGTAATAAAACTTTAGTTTCTTCATTTATTGGAAACATCTAAATAAAGCTCATAGCCTAGAAAATTTTCCATCACTTTGATACTGGCGCAATGAAATCTTTAATCAGTGTGATTATACTAATAATACGAAAACAAGCGAAAAACAACAAAATCATTCTAATCCCACAATGTTAGGGAAGGAAAACATTTTAATTAAATCTGCATAAAATAAGATAAATTGTAGGTCTCAAAAATACTGTTGTATTTTTGGTTCAGTTCCTTCTATTGAATTTTTTATTTTATTTTTTTTTGCCACAAAAGAGGAAAGTATCCCAATACAGAAAAAGGGAAATGTACTGCTGGAATATAACTCTGGGACTTGTATTATACAATATAAAATATCAAACACTGGACGTCCTAAAAACCTCTTATAGAGTGCAGTGGGTGAGTTCAGGTTCCGAAACATTAAAATAAATACTTAAAGGGGTACTCCGGAGAAACATAAACATTTTCAAATCAACTGATGTCAGAAAGTTATACAGATTTGTAAATTACTTTGAGTACTTATCAGCTGCTGTATGACCTGAGCGAAGTGGTGTTGTTTTTCTAGTCTGGCACAGTGCTCTCTGTTGCCACCTCTGTCCTTGTCGGGAACTGTCCAGAGCAACAGCAAATAGCCATAGAAAACCTCTTCTTATCCAGAGAGTTCTTGACACAGACAGAGGTGGCAGCAGAGAGCACGATGTCAGACTGGAAAGAATAAACCCCTTTCTGCAGAGTATACAGCGGGTGATAAGTACAAGTTCTCCCTTTACATTTCCCATCCCATTTAAATCCACTTCTGATTTTGACACAAAAACTAAAGTGGCAGTTTAAAAAAAAATAAAAAAAAAATAAACTGCTGTGTCTTTCCAGCCTAAGGGGCATGGTTACACACAAAAACACACAGAAATGCAAGGGGCATGGTTACCTATTTTTTTTTACCTTTTATTGTTTTCTACTGTAGACAGGATGGGAGGCTCCTACTGCATCCAGTTTTTTCAGCACCATTTAAAATGACGCCCGTCATTTTGAGTCTGAAATAACGGACTTCATTTAGCTGTCTGGCCTCCCCTTAGGGCAATGACTGGCGCTTGTACATTAGTCTAGTTTGGGGTTACTAATTGCTCTTTGGCTTAATTGAAAAGTCCATTGAATTTAATATAAAAACTGAGAAAGAACGGTGACAAAAGAAAAAAACCGTGTGTGAACAATTAATAAAAAATGTCCACTGTTTGCAAAAGACGTCTGAAAATAATGATCATGTTCATCATTTTGACGTCCATGGTAAAAAACGTCCGTTATTCAATACATTGTGTGCATTGGCTGTCCGTCTTTCCATTGACTTCAATGCCTTGCAGTCAGTTAAATCGTGGCAAAAACTGACTTTTTTTAAATAGCAAAAGTGTCCTCCTTTTCTCTATTTTTGATGTTGTGTGAACATAGCTATACAAAGAGATTTATCTGACAGATTCTTGAAGCCAAAGTCAGGAATGGATTTGAAAAGAGGAGAACTCTCAGTCTTTAATTTATTATCTGTTCTCTGTTTATAGTCTGTTCCTGGCTTTGCCTTCAAAAATCTGTCAGATAAATTTCTCTGTGTAAAAAAAAATCCTTAGGCTGGGTTCACACTATGTTTTTGCAATCCGTTTTTTTTTTTTTGCAAAAAATGGATGAAAAACGGATGGAAATAACGGATGCAACTGTGTGCATCCGTTTTTTCATTGACTTCATTAAAAAAAAAAAAAAAAAAAAAAAACGGATCAGAACGGATGTTTTTCTTGACCGACACAAAAACGCTGTCGACCACGTTTTTGGGTCAGTCAAAAAAAAAGAAAAAAGGATCAGTTTGATCTGTTTTTTTTTATTTATTTATAATGGAAGTCAATGGTAAAACGGATGCACACAATTGCATCCGTTTTTTTCCATCCGTTTTTTTTTGCAAAAATGGATTGCAAAAGCGTAGTGTGAACCCAGCCTTACAGCCAGACACAGGACAGTGAGAAGGAACCAGTCAGATCCCACCTTTAATTTTTTTAAAGAATCTGTGAGAAATGAAAAGTGGAATCTGATTGGTTGCTAGGGGCAACTAAGACAATTCTGCTTTACACCAGCTTGATAAATCTCCCCCATAGTATTTTTCATTGTTAACTGCATAAAATAGAAACAAATGATAGGAGAAAATTAAGAGACAGATTACTAGGCTTATTAATTTACTGTATTTTATAGCACATTTTGTGGTTAGTGTCCCTTTAAGCACTTATGTGCGCAGTAAGCACAGGGGGGCCCATGTTGTCCCTTCACTGCTGGTATATATATATATATATATATATATATATATATATATATATATATATATATATATAAACGATTGTTCAGATGAGTGATTCGCTCATCTCTACTTGCAGCACTAGTGTGGTGTTCACAATATGGGATACATAATGTCATATTTACTGTGTACCTGGAATGTTTTTATGAAGAATGATTATCAAGCATGTTTGGCCAACACATCTCTCTCCTGTCAGGGATTGATAGCTTATTCCTATAATGATACATTATAACAAGCTGTTAGAGCAAGCCCCTTCCTGACAGCTAGTAGCAATTTTGGAAAGGGTGAAGAAATTTGTTTGTTTAATTGCAACCAGGGGCAGATTAACTTTACTATATATATATATATATATATATATATATATATATATATATATATATATATATATATATATATATTATGTTATATACCAGCAGTGAAGGGACAACATGGGCCCCCCTGTGCTTACTGCGCACACAAGTGTGGGGGGTGTTTTCACAAAGCTTGGGCCCCCTAACCCACTGTAACTATGGCGGCACTGGCTGTAGTCTTTTTCCTCCACAATGCAGCCTGTAAAGGACCTGTGGTGACATCATTGTCACAGGATAAGGTCCTTCAGTATGTTCTCTTATGTTACTGCATTGTCTCCTGGCTGCAGCTTTTCCCTGATTTGTGCAAAACTGCGGTAAAAAGCAGCAATTTTTAAGCAAATCATGGCAGAACTGTAGATAGGAGATAATACACCACTGAAAGAATAAGTCTGTTGGGGGGCCATGGGCCCCCCAAGTGCTCAGGGCCCCGGGCTACCGCCCGAAACAGACCTATTATAATGCGCTACTGATTGCAACATAACTTCTTTTACAGACATGAGACTGAATGTTTTTCTTTTTCTATTACATTGCCTATTTAACAGTGAAATATGTATTAAAAATGAGAATACAGATACCCAACTGCTGCCTGCAGAGTCCTTGATGGGAAGCTGGCGGATGGATATAAAGACAGCTGTGTGTTTCAGAGGAAATGTTCATGTTGTTATTTATATCTGAATTTTTTTGATGGGAGGATGGAATGCCCCTATAACTGCGCAAACACAAAGTCAAATAGCCTCAAGGCTATGATCACTGAGGAGACCCTGCTGAAGTAAAGGTCACAACCCCAGTTTGAGTTTTCAAGTGTTTTCACGTGTGGGAAAACTCAGGAGATACTTGTCAGTGACAAAAATAATCAAAAAGAGAAGAGACAGATGGCAAGTGGAGCACTACTGTGCAGCCATTCAGCTGTGCCCAACATATAATTAATAGCATCCAGCACATTTCTGCTCATAATTAGGGTTTGGCATAATGTGAAATTTGTTTGCATTACCAGCAGTGCCGATGCTTTGGGTGAGAACCACATTTTTTCACATTTATTTATAATTTCCTAAACTGAAACATTTGACAAATGACATTGTTCTAGAACTATGTACATGACTTATAAATTATACAGACATAAAAAGTTAGCCAGATCAAAAGTGATGGCAGCTGAGTCTTTAAAAACTCCAAACTGCTGACGGTTCCATATAGAGGCAAGCGAGAGGAGGTAAAACAAAACTAAAGTTCTGGTCAAGCAGGTTACAAACGTGTTGGAGCATCACAGGCACCAATAATGCGACTGCCCGGGGGCAGATTCCTTGTGACAAGTGCCTAGGGCTATGTGCACTGCGCTTTTTCCAGTCCCACTCAAGTAACAGCTCTGGAAACTGTTAGAATTGTCATAGAGAGGTGGGAAAAAAGGATATGCAAAATAGCAATCACACCTCTTGAGCAAAGAGATGACCCATGTTGAGAGACCTCTTACTAGCCAACCAACACCCTGGTCTAAACTGATGAGGGGCAAAAACCCTGAAACAGCTGTCTGCACATGGGAAATCTTTCCTTTTGGAGAGAGATTGTTTGGCTTGGCATAAAATCCCCAGTTAATGTTATAAGACTCTTTGATTCAGTGAGAGTTGACTTGAAGGGACATCTTTTTGCTCAAGAGGTGTAAGAGCTATTTTGCATATCCTTTTTTCCCAGAATTCTTAGTGGAGCAGCAATGGTCTGTAAGTCTCAACACATCTTCACGACAAGCTCTCCTTAAGGAGAGTCACTACCCCTTTGACGTACAGAGAAGTGAGAAGCCCTGAGCTCTTATCACAAAGAATTTGCCATGGACGTTTGTGATGGGGGGGGGGGGGGCAGGGACATTATCAGATTATTTGTGGTCATGCAATGCTCATAAGAATGTTTTACCTCCTTTCACCATTGCCTATATGGAACCGCAGAGCGCACATTTCTTTGGAAAACCAAAATTTGGCTATAGCTGATTGAGCACCCACAAAGAAAGGATTCTCTACAGAACACAGATCACAGAAATCATCAATATAGTACAATATGTTATTGTGAAAAACTCCCGTAGACCTTTAGTGGCCAGTGATTAGCTTCAAAGTCAACATCAAATGAAATAGTCGTGTGCTGGAACTTCTTAGCCATTAAGTCAATTGGACACAGCCTCAAAACCCTGCAGAGCCGCTACTAAATATATAGTGTGGTATGGAGGCATCAAAAAAATTAAGAGGTCAACCTGCGCGTCCAAGTGCAGCAGCCCTTTCATACAACTGATCATTGGGATGCCAAGCTTTGGTCTCATGCTGATGAGCGAGAGCAGGTCCTATAAATTAGATATGTGTTCTATGATGTGTTCTATGAGATGTTACTTTGGTGGGACTGGCCAACTATCCAATATGTATGGGAGCCAGGGCAGTATTAACAGCTGCTGCTGCCCTAGGCACTAAACCTGAAGATGCCCCATCTTAACTCACTAATTAGCATTATGATTTTTCTGTATTGATATCTGATCAGTCTTAGGCTGTGTTCCCACATTTACCGTACGTCACCACATGCAGCCGAAACCAGACCCTCATGTGGTAACCAATAGGCGTATGGACAATAATCCTGGTAACAGCACATGACAACTGGGGAAGAAACTGGAGCGTGGTTTCGACCACATGGCCACTTCGGCCACTCTACATGTAGAAACATTGTCTGAATCGTGCTTTCATGGTTTTTAACTGCTTAAAACATAAACAAATTTCCACATTGAATCAATGATTAGAGCCGTCTGCATATTGTGTGATGGAATTCTCACCAAAGGATTGGTAGATTGGTAGGTAATAGGACATCATATTTAACACTGCTACACCAGACCTGAACAGATGTCAGAGAGAGAACATTCGGGTATGTTGGATGTCAAGTGCCCTATCATTTTGTTCTTGGATAGACAAGCCACAAACAGAGTAGTCTGGCAGTGTTTTCTACCATCTCCAAGCTAAGAACACATGCATATTTGGCCAAGCTGAGTCTGCCTATGTGTATGTCAAGCTTAAGAGTAAGCTAATATTGTGATCTCACTATAACCTTGTTGGCATATATTGAATAAAAATTTTCAATGTTTTGCACAGGTTCTCCTTTAAGATAATGTAACAGTGCCAGGAGGTAATAAGAATTGCTGAACACAGATTTGGAGAAATATGTAATTTGGTCCGGATATCTTAATGTAACTGCAATTATGTCTTTAATAGCCATTACAGAATGATGAAGAAATGTTCCCCATTGCTAACTACTGGCAGAAATGTACAAGCCAGATGATGAATTGTACCAGTTACACACAGAATTTACATTAGTTTTGATCTGACTCCAAGAAATGGGAGCCACATGGTAGCCCTGGTGTTAGGGGGCCTGTGGCTCTGTCATTCTGAATGTCAAGGGCAGGTGCTAAGCACCCGTGATGAACATGAGTGACATTAGGATAATCTTCCAGCATTTATCATGAACTAATGCTCTCATTTTGCAGTGACACTCAATTAGACTGATGGCGGCAGATATAGTGTTTATGAGCGCTCCATGACAATGAGTGTGTTTTGAAGCGAATGACACATTAGAGGATTTCTGAATTCCACGGCACGCAATGCTGTAACTATTTAATTGCCAGTGTGTATTGCAAACCTTTGTTGTTGGGCAGACACATATAGTAGAAAGTAGAGAATATACATGGGGCAAGGAACAGTGGAAGGTCTTTTAGCACTTACATGACTAATTTATAATAAACATTTAGAACTCTCTGTAATATAGAGACTATAGTATGACTGTAAAGCTACAACTTCAGGACAAATTTT
Organism: Dendropsophus ebraccatus; assembly: GCF_027789765.1. Taxonomy (NCBI): domain Eukaryota; kingdom Metazoa; phylum Chordata; class Amphibia; order Anura; family Hylidae; genus Dendropsophus; species Dendropsophus ebraccatus. The sequence continues at coordinate 89,359,855 of NC_091459.1, forward strand.
ATTTGTTGAACCAAGAAAAAAGTTTACTTTCCTGTCTGCACTCCCCCGGTGTCCTCTTCTGTGTTCTCAGCTGCCTTCTTAGACAATCACAGACTGAGGGACAGCACTGTGGCCAGTGATTGGCTGAGTGGGCTGTCACTCTTGAGACACAACTCAGCCAATCTCTGGCCATAGTGCTGTCCATTCTCAGTCAGTCATTGGCTGAGTGAACTGTTAGTCTCCGCACAGCTAATTACTGACTAACTGAGAATGGACAGTGCCGTGGCCAGTGATTGGCTGAGCGTGTGGCTGAATACACAAAAGAGGATGCCAGGGGAGCTCAGACAGGTATCTATTAATTCGTTAAGTTTGGTTTGTGAAGTTCGTGGCAAAATAAAATTTTCAATGCTTCGCTCATCTCTACTAGTAATATTAGCATTATATCCCACCACCTATTCTAAAAAACACATGGGGAATATGAAGCCTGGCTGAAGATTTAGTCAGAGGTGCAAGCCTGTGGGCCAGACATAGACATATACACCAGCTCTGAGCCTCATTACATTTCTGACAAGTTATGTTAAATCTGCTGAGCTGTGGGAGGCCACACCCCTTCCACTAGGCTCTTCCCACTTTCCCTTAAAATGGCATAGGGGTCACCGAAACAATGCAATTTTATTTTTTTACTCTAACACATCTGAGGCTGCCTGTGACATCATTAAAGCTATGTTTTCACATTTGCATTCAGAATGCAGCTTAAACCACACTAAAAACCACTTTATACGAAACCCCACCCACTTAGTGGAAAGTGCGTAAAGTTGTAAAATATGGCAATTTCTTTGCAAACAAGGGTGAAATTGCTTCATAATTTCCCATAATAAACCTCCCTTTAGTTGTTTAGGTTATAAACTATTAAAATTAATTAATTATTTAATAATAATTAATTAATTAATTAATTATTTCTCTTGCACTGGATGTGAACCTTATTGGTGACAGGGTGAATATCTACTGAATGTCTTCTGAATTCTTCCTTGTTTTTGCCTTTACATTGGATATTTCCAATGAAGCATTGCCTAGGTCTCAATATCATTATTTTCTTCCAGGAGAACCAGTACCCCTTGTGGCTGAGACAAATGAGAATCCCCCCCCCCCCCCCTCAAAAAATTGAATTCATCCGATTCTCACCCGAGTGGGGAACAAGGAGCAAACGAGAGCTGACCTGACAGGTTGTCGCTCGCTTTCTCCTTAATATTGGGCCGGGTAAGACAGCTCCTAGTCTAAGTTTATGATAAAATGTTAGGAGCTCTTCAGACAGAAACTTGAGTGGGAAAGAGTGGCAAAATTGGAAACAGCCTTTGGACAAAAGAGGCACTGTTTTTGTCCCCCCCAAAAAAATTTTTTTTTACGATCCCTTTATATATCTACTCAATTTTAAGAAACATGAGAATTACAAAACATACAAATAGGGATATATATATATATATATAAATAGATAGATAGATAGATAGATAGATAGATAGATAGATAGATAGATAGATAGTCAATATATTTTTCCGCTAGGATTTTAAAATCTTTGATGGTCCTGATAGTTAATAGGTTGTTATAATGCCATGGTATACTACCAAGTGCCAATGTTGCTTTTATGAAGGTATAAGCTGACTCTTTCTTTAATTGCAAATTTGTTTAGAATATTGTTTCCATTTGCAGAGCAGTCAAACCTAATCCTACCTGACAAGACTAATGGGATGTAGTATACCTGTAAAAGGCAACATGAAAGCACAAGGATCAGGTAGGGATAGTCTTAGACATTCACAGGTATTCTGATTGCCTGGCTAATCTCGTAGGATTACACCAGATTAGTGTTCAGGACAACAACAACAACTATAGAGAGTTGGCAAATGATGAGTTTCAGGGGCGGCGGGTGGGATTCGATGTCTGGTCTGGAAGGAATGTGTAAAGTGTCCCTGCAATCAATTGTGGGAATGCATTAGTGCTGATCAGCTCTAAGAATATCCACATTCTAGGCTAAACCATATTCAGCATTAGGAGGGATTTATATGGGTGTGTGGTGTGTCTACCTGTTAAGGAATTAGCAGGCGAAGAGTGAGAACAGCAATTGTTTATACCTTAGTGGTTGCAGAGTGCAGCCAGAAGGATAAGTGTGTACACTGGGATGGATGTTGACAAAGCAGATTGTAAAAACACTGGTCTGACCCACAACCATAAAGTGTGAAATTTGAGCCAGAATGTTGCAGATGCTACTGTCTGGGAATGGTTGAAAATTTCCCATGTTAATGTGGATTTAAGCATGTACTAACTAGTAAAACAGAGGCAGGAAAGTTTCAGGTAGTTTACATTGCATGTCTACACTAAAAACCATAGACCATGTGCTTTGTATGAGGAGTGGAAAAACAGGGAAGGAGGTGACGACCTGGGGTCCCCTACAATCATAAAACCTATTCGGGAGAAACAAACAGGTTTCCACCTTCTTTTTCTCTAAAGGTCCTATTCCACGGAACGATTATCGGCCGTATTTGGCCGATACCAGCCGTTACGGCCGATAATCGTCCCGTGGAATAGAAGGCAATGATCAGCCGACATCATTCATGTCGGCTAATCGTTGCGTCGTTTGTCTTTCAAACATGTTGAAAGACAAATGACTAATACAGCAACGATCAGCTGCTGTCGCCCCGTGGAACTATCCTCTATGGGCTGCCCGGACGATTTAGCGATCACCCGGACAGCCCCCCCGCACCTCCCTGCGGCCCCTCCCGCACTTACCCGCTCGCTGCCGCTGTGCAGAATAGCGGCGGCAACGAGCGGGGAACGAGGAGCAAGCAAGCACTGATAGCGCTCATTTGCTCCTCTATGTTGGCCTGTGGAATAGGGCCTTAAATGCATGTTGGTAATTTGCCTTACACAAGCAAATCAGGCAACCAAATACTTATAGTAAATATTTTTTAATTAAATCGCCTTTTTGTTTGAAATCTGGCGGCAAGGGTTCCTTCTCAATGCCACCATGGGAAATCTGAGGTACTAGGCTACATTGACACGTCCGCGAATTTGCCAATGCTATGGACGAGGAAGGAATGCAATGGATTTATTCTCCGCCCGGCATGATGTGTCAATTTCCATTACATTCCTTCCCCGTCCGTAAGGCCTGCAAATTTGCGGACGTGTGAATGCCCCCTTAGACTACGTTCCCACACAGTATTTGTGGTCAGTATTTTGCAATCAAAACCAGGAGTGGATTGAAACCACAGAAAGTCTATGTTCACACACAGATGAAATTTAGTAGATGGCCGTCGTTTAACGGCAAACAATTGCAGTTATTTCAAAACAGCGGCCAATGTTTTAAAATAATTCCAATTATTCGCCATTAAAAGATGACCATCCACTAAATTTCAGCAGTGTGTGAACATAGCCTTTCTGTCTTTTAATCCACTTCTGGTCTTGATTGCAAAATACTGACCAAAAAAAAAAAAAATGTGTGGGAACATAGCCTTGAAGTGTATATTTCATTACAGTCACTCTATACAATGTTTTATCTAAAATCCCAGCAAAGCCCAGGTGAGGTTTCCAGCACACCAAAGCCAGACCAGTTGCTTGTTAGCAGATTTCCTCCCCGGGTCATTTAGGTGTCTCAAATAAGGGACCCACCTCTATGACATCCATGGGCCATTAAAGGGCATATAAGGTTGTCCTAATGGGTAGTATCACTTTGAAAGCGAAGGATTTCTTGGTTTATTCTTCACATTTATTGTTCAGTTCCTCATATTTATCATGGAACAAAACATCTTTGCATAGGTCTTTATTACATATTTAGTTTACTTTCTCTTCCACAGTCTCTGTTGCTTGCAGTGTGAGCTCTGCTTTTTCTTTATACAGTACTTACAGCCAAGGTGTTTATCCTCAGCAGACTGTCTTATATCTCCCTTTTCTCTACGCTGTGTGTTTTCCTCCAATGCTTTTCTCTTTCCTACCATTTGAGTTAACAAGTAACTTCTTCACTGTTCACTATCGCTAACAATGAGACAGGAAGGCTCATCTCAAGGACTTATTGATAGCAGCTAAATGCTAGGGAGTTTTTAATAAAGACTATTTTGCATTGCGGAAACATTAAAAATAAAAAATGTACCCTATTGGAATAAATATGCCGGGCCTTTGAGACTCCTTGGTTGCCTTGGTTGTTTTCTCTATTCTATCAAGGAAACATTTAACTAAGAATCAATAAATTAAATATTTCAACAATTAGAAGAGGAAAAGCAGTTCAACTTTTTTTTTTTATTCAGGAAGTAAAATAATCAGCACATGTAGCTTTTATTAGAAGAGAAATTTGGCATCGACCACATGAGAATATCTGCCTGTGTGTTCATATATTGTATTCTCAGGAGACTATTTTACGCTGCACTGCTAACTGGGACTTTTACCATCAAACAGGGCTGCTACTATAGATTTTGTTCATGGATTGAGCAATTTCAAGTGCACTTATTTTCAGAATTTTATTTTCCCAGGAAGGGAAAGATATATATATTTTTGTGTAGCAAGGAAATAGACTAGAATATGTTCTAGATGGAGAATGAGCATTTCTTCTATTATAATGCCTGGGTCATGTCCAGCAGTGGCTTTCCTGCTGGCTTCTCAAATAGAGAACAGAGATAAAGGGATAATATCTCGTTTTTTTCCTATCGGTTCACGGCAGGGGGAAAAGTGAACAATTTAGGAGAATCTCCAGAGAGCAGATAACTGTGATGAGTGCTAATTCTGGATACAGTATTGTAGGGTGGTTGCACAGAGATGATAATGTTCATGTGACCTTCATCCTTAATGGATACATCCTGTGTCATGAATCACCCGAGACAGCAGTGAATGGACACTGAGTGTTAGTGACAAACCATGCTCATGCAGTATTAACCTGGGATTACAGGACCTCAATGGAGATTAGATATAATATAACCTTAAACATCATTGCAAATCTAGTTTTAGGAAAAAATTACCTATATTATAGAAAAATGACAAATCTTCAAACAATGAAAGGAACAAAAAAAAATGCTGCTTGTCAGCACTTACACTAATAAATCCATAAACAGCAGTTCATTTAAAGGGATGTATATACAGTATATTATATATCACAGCACATGCAGTGCTCACACCTCTCCTGCTACTAATATACTATGTAAAAATATATTTTGCATGAGATAATGGGGACTTTGCTGCTTTAGCCTGCCCCTTGGAACTATACTAAAATTAAAGAGAACCCATATGCACCCATTTAATCCTAGCTGCTTATGGAGCCACCACTCCAGTCCCCCCAGAGGGTTTGACATATCCACATCACTGCTGCAGCCAATTACTGGCTTCTGTGGTCTTGTGCTGTAAGCTGCTGTGGCCAAAGATGGGTGAACTTTCATTTGGCCGTCAGTTTTCTCTCCTGCCTGCCACCCTTCCTTCCCATACACTGGAACGTTCAGCACAGCAAAGCATTCCTGCTTCTCTATGGGGAGGGAAAGGGTAAGCTGCAACAAGTTCTTAAGGCCCTATTTCACGGGTTGTTTAGAGGAGCAATATCGTTCGTATTCGGCCGATATCGACCGCTACGAACAATATTCGTCCCGTGGAATAGAGTGCAACGATCAGCCGACATCGTTCATGTCGGCTGATCGTTGCAGTCGCTTGTTTTTCAACATGTTGAAAAACAAGCGACTGATATAGCAGCGATCTGCTGCCATCGCTCCGTTGAATAGGAGCATCGGCAACAGGCGCTGCTGTATCCTATGGGCTGCCCGGACGATCAGCCCCGGGCAGCCCCCCCAGCAGCTCCCCACCGCCCCTCCCGCACTCACCCGCTCGCTGACGCCGCGTTGAATAGCAGCGGCAGCGAGCGTGGAACGAGGAGCGAACGAGCGCTAATAGCGCTCGTTTGCTCCTTCAAACGACTCGTGGAATAGGGGCATTACTGTGACTTATCTCTCTGGAACCAAGGAGATTTTACATCACGCCTGACCCCTATCTCCACCGTCATCATTGGTGGATAGTTGGGAAAGCCCTGCACACTTCAAAGCCTAAGGTGTATGGGAACCTTTAGATGGAGCTGGGAGAAGCATTCACCCAAGCACTTCCTTTTCTTCCATTGGAAGTCTATGGAGGGACACTTAAATATAGTCCCAACATGTTTGACACTGTTACTTTTTTGGAAAGACTCATTTTCATATTGATGACCCCTTATGACAGACTGATCATGCAGAGGGAAAAGGGGGTCTCGATAGACACCAAAGTCTATTAGCTCATACTGGGGGTCCAATGAATTCAATGGATGTTAGAGTCAGGGACACTAGTTTTAAAATTAGTGGAACCCCCTTTATAAGCTTACCTTCACATTGTAGATATTGTTAAAGTGGATTGTATAGACTCTAAAGTAAATTTGGCTTTGAGATTTGTACTCAAGTAGCGTTCTAGTCTTGTGTGTGACTGATGTGTACACTTTGTGTATGGCTTCAAGTGGGGGCATTGCATTATAGACACTGCTGAAGGCTGAGAGGGCGTTTATTTCCCACCAACCTGCCTGGTGACATTTACAAGACTTTCTCTATATGACAGTTGGCAAGTCGAGGTAGGAAAGATAACAGACAGACATCTTTATCCTCCACATTCAGCCTGCATCTCCTTCATTTATCTGCAGGACCTGTTGGAGATGTGGCCTCCAAGAACCTGTCACAGACTATAAGGATCAAACAGGCAGTGCACTGCAGACCCCCCGCACACTGCTGTGTGCCCTCCAGATAAGCAGTTTCCCTTCCAACCGTGTCCTGTCACATTGCATTCATGTGACATCACTTCTTTATCCCATAGACAAGGAAAAACCTTTATTAGAGGAAAACTGTGTCTCATATTTGTTGATCCTATAAAAGCTGCTGTATCTTGTCCATATACAGTTCACATTAAGTTACCAGCAGAATTTCAGCCTCATTGTAACTACTTTATGTTATTTCTACTTGACATTGTGCAAGTATTTTGTTAGTACATGTTTCTATAGTATATAACTTTATAACACCTACTCATCTGTATACAATTAAGCAAATTTAACTTCTGGAATACCCCATTAACTATAGATGCATCTAGTCTTTAGCCATAGTCTTTAAGGCCACGTTCAGACGCTGTATAAGGCCATGTTCACATGGCGTAAGACACCGGCTGTTCCGTGACCCTGCCGGCTGGTGTCAGAGAAGATCATTCCTGATCTTCTGATCTCCACTGCAATTAAATTTGGATGCGGCCGCATCCGAATTCGCTGCTGCACTCAATGGAGTGAGCGGCCGGAGCCGCAGGCTCCATTGTGTGCTCTGACAGGTTTGTTGAATAGCGGCTGCAGAAAACTGACATGTTAGTTTTTTGCGGTGCAGCTAGGGGTCTTGGCCGGAGTGTATACTAAGTGTATACACTCCGTCCGGGATTCCCTTGGCCTGCAGCACAATGTGGGTAAAGGATTGATCATGGCTGTGTTGCAAATCGTCAACAACGGCTGTGATGAATAATTTACTTACGTTGTGTGAACATAGCCTAACAGTGGCTATTCTGTGACACGGCTGTGTCACAGAACAGCCGCTGTCTATGAAGTTCACCCCGGATGGTACTGCAGGACTGGACGGATGAACATCATTTTTCTTATTGGAATATGGGCACCTTTGGGCGGGCCCACGTTCCAATTAACCATAGCAGACAATGTAAAGTACGGCCGGAGCCACACTTTACATTGGCTGCACAGTAAATTTTGTGCATCGGCTATTCAATGAAATGTATCCGGACAGGATTCCATAGTAATTAAGGCGATCGTCCGCTGTCATTAAACAACGGCCATTGTTTAATGAAACTGTATGTTGTGTGAACGTGACCTAAAGGTATATTTACATGCTGTAGATCTGCTTCAGATTTTTTGCAACTGTGTCAAAGTACACTAACACAGTTCCTTGATAGGAAATAAGGAAACCTACAAACAGCCCATTTCTAATGGGTGCTATAGAACCAAATCCCAGTATCCTCAATAGAATCAAAGTCCCATATCTGAGCAGCAGAGTACCCATAGTACGCATAGGCCATTTTCTGTTGTATCTATACATAAATCCAATTTCTTTATTTTATTATTCCAGAATGTAGGGGAGCATTTGACTGGTGGGTGTGACACCCTTTTCAATGACTTATAAAGTTGATTTGGAAACATAATAATTACAGGGAGTCACTTTCCATTGTTCATGTATCCATGTATTGCTTACGGATAAACAGCTACACCTTAATCTCCAGAGATACATTCCTGATGCACATACCTTACACCCCAGTCCATCATGGGATGGGTGCAGTAACCATTGTGTTATCGGTAAAAAAAAAAAAATGCTTGGATTATACAGCAATTTAATTACATAAAAAGAACAAATCCCAGTTTCGTTATTTACAATCACACGGATTGCACAAGCCTGTTCCAGCAGGTTCAAACAACAAATATTTGCATGTTTCCAATTTTGAATATTTGTTATCTATAAAATGTAGCATTATGGAAACAAAACATTCTGCTACAGGCATGTCACCATGTATATCTCCGAGTGGGAGGCGAATGAATACAATCCTGGTTACAAGATTCAGCCTGGCAGGAAGGGAATAGATAAATAGACAGACTGAACATCCTTATTACCAATTTCCTACTAAAACAGGCAATGAAAATATACAGCAATGCAATGCATGGGATAAAGGTTCCTTCTTATGTTTATAAAGAAAAGTAAGTAATGATGCTGCAGTATACCAATGGTGGACCCTCAGGCCTAGTCCTAGCTCCTGTCTCCTTTGATCTGGGACATAGCTAAAGATTTGTTTCATTGTATGTCTTATTCAGTCCCTGTCAGTGCTTCTGCACGGACCTCCATATACCTCTGAGCATTGGAGCTGAATTATAGCAGGTCAGGCATAAGCAGTCAACCTCAAAGAGGTGTGGGGGGGGGGGGGGGTGTCTCCATGCCCCCCTGATTTATAGGACCGCTTGCAGCTGCACCCCTATAGCTGGACCAGACCCTCTTGCCTGACCTCACTGGTTTGCTTAACTGTTAGAAAGAAATAAGCCACTGTTAAGAGACTATACAATAAAGTAGGTAGTAAAGAGGTAGTGGTGGAAAGAAGGCATGCCAGACAGAGGCCCAATTATTGTTAGTCTGCTTTTCCTCTGTATAAGTCTCTGTAAAGCTAATAAATGTGTTTAGTTCTGTACAGCTTTGATACAATATTTTCGAAAGTTACATGCTCTTTGATTTTTGTAGGGCATGGACTCACTAGAGATCTCACTTAATAATAAATGTTCTGCTATTTGAGGACATTTCTCTTTACTGAAATCAATTTTACCCTACAAGAAAAAAAATTGCTGGTAAATTTCCAACCGTGATCAAAGCCTCAATACATCTGAACTAGTTAAATAGTCGTATAAATATTTATATTCTAGTGTCTCCCACCCACCAGTCTACAAAGATATAACAATAAGCTGCATTACACTTTGCTCAAGGGAAACAATTGTTCGGTTAACTTGCCAAGACTGCTTTTTGCAGACAAACTGATGGAAGCCATTACTTCCTGTGGCATCAAGTAGCTCTTTGACCCTCACACCCTTTGCTCATTTTGTAATTAGATTATGAAAATAACAGGCAAAAAGGAGTACTGAAGTCTTTTGTTTAAAAACAAAGACTTAAATCGCCAGATATGCTCTATTATTATTATTGCTTAGTCAGTAAATACAATGATATTAATATAGTTGCCGAATATGTAAGTATTACTATCATTGTTATATAGACAAATTCTTACAGCCATTAATGAGCTTACGTGCATTTAATATACCAATAGTAGGAATAAAAGCAATAAGATAAATGAAATGGTTCAAATAAAATGTTACAACAGGGAACCAGATAATGTTGTCTGCCAACGCACTAAAGGCTCTATTAGATAGCCCGAGCTGTGCTGTGCATGAGCACTCATCTCTTAGATCTGTGCTCATTTACAGAGATTATAACACCACTCAATGTTTGTGTGGAAAATATTGTGTGAACAATTACTGGATTGTTTTTGCATCCCATTGCTTTAAAGGGGTACTCCGGGCAAAATTTATTTTTAATATGTTATTACATAAGAAAAGTTATACAAATCCCTAATATACACTAATTATGGGAAATGCACATATGGTGCTATTTTCCCTCAATTTAGTAGATCAGGGATCACTTCCTCTAAAAAAAGGTGACGTCACTTCTCAAGTGCCGGGTCCAGCAGGGGGCGCATGTATGGAGATGTGTCAGTGCCTTCCTCTCTGTGCTGGCTGACACCCCACTGTGGAGGCTCCTTCCCCCAACTAGCTATCCCCGCCACCCGGTCCTAGCGCTCCCCTTACTAGCTCTGAGCCCACCCAGCCGCCCTGTTCTGTGCAGGAGCGCTCACCTGCCGCTCGTCCCTGCAGCCGCCTGGTCCCCAAGCAGCCGCCCGGTCCCTTGTAATAGCGCTCACCCGTCGCTGTCTCCCCGCGGGTGAGCGCTCGTGAACTGCGGTTCACCCAGGAGACAGCTCACCCTGCTGGGAGACAGCGGCGGGTGAGCACTATTACAAGGGAGCGGGCCGCTGCATGGGGAGGTTCAGGAGCGCTCACCCGCCGGGAGACAAGGGACCGGGCAGCTCAGAGCATGGGCGGGTAGATGGGGAGGTGCAGGAGCGCTCACCCCGCCAGGGACAAGCGGCGGATGAGCTCTCCTGCACAGAACAGGGCGGCTGGGTGGGCTTAGAGCTAGTTGGGGGAGCGCTGGGACCGGGCGGCGGGGATAGCTAGTTGGGGGGAGGAGTCTCCACAAGGGGTGTCAGCCAGAACAAAGAGGAAGGCACTGACACATCTGAGGAAGGCAGCCTGCCTGATCTACTAAATTGAGGGAAAATAGCACGATATGTGCATTTCCCATAATTAGTGTATATTAGGGATTTGTATACCTTTTCTTAAGTAATAACATATTAAAAATAAATTTTGCCCGGAGTACCCCTTTAAGCAAACAGCCGACGAGTGAGTATTTGCTATAACCCCAAGACATATAAATTTCTGATTTTAGTCTTATCACTAATACTGGCTCTAGTGTGCATCACCCCTTACAGGGACATACTGTAGGGGACTTGGCTGGATCTGTTTCTAAGCAGTTCTCCACCCCCTGAGCGATGTCACCATCTCTGACCAACCCCTTCAGCCAAGATCGCCACCACCCTGTATGTATATACAGTAGATAGATAGATAGATAGATAGATAGATAGATGTGTGATTGCAACATGCCTTGTTCTGAACGATGAAGAGCAGATAAGGAATGAATACAGCAGCTGCTGCAACCTCACTGACAATACCTCACTGTGCAATATTCTGCAGTGAAATGAGATGTTCTGCAACAGCTTTGGGCAGGGTACTGCCACTGTCAGTACTGAGTGCCTAATCAACAAGGAAGTACAACCACAGAATACAGAACTAAAACCCATAAAACTAATGGATTTTTGGTTTCAAAACTAGGACAGATTGGTAAAAAATTCTATTTTCTTCTGCAGTGTTTTTATTTTTTATTTTTTACCTGATGTCATAGTACCCCTTTTAGACAAATAACCTACCTAAAATATTATATGAAATACCTACAACAAATATTTTGAAATGGTAGAGCTGCAGTATAAAGCATGGGGGAAAGGGGTGGGTAAGTGGTGGTTTGAATTTCTGGTTTCACTGAGTTAGTGGTTTCAAATGTGTTACTTGAAACCCCTAGGTCACAATACTAAATCCTTATTAGGATTCCCCACCTCTCATATTCTGTTTTTATTACTAGAGTCTTTTTATGTCTCAGGCCCTAGAGGGGAACTATAGAACTTCTAGCACTACAGCGAAGTGTGACAACTACTTTTTCAGCCTTTGTAGCTACATCCCTGCATGCAGCTTAGCACTGATCATTGAGAAGCCATCAAAAGACTTGACTTTTAGTGGCTATATCTTGACATCTATGGACAACTTTATATATGCAAAAAAAAAAAATATATAGCATAACTAAATATAGTAAGTGTTCAGAGATGAGCAAACCTTAAAGGACAACTCCCACAAAATTTTTTTTTTGCTCATTTAACACACATTACAAAGTTATATAACTTTGTAATGTGGTTAAATACCCGGCCTGGCCACCTTCCCCCACTTTCGGACCCCCGACCCCCCACCCCGGAAGTTAAAGAATGTATACATTACCTATTACGATCGTCACGGTCCTCTTCTCCGGGGCGGCATCTGGTGACGACGACGTCAGAGCCGGGGGGCGGTCCGGGTCTTCTTCCTCCTCGGCGTCTTCATGCAAAGTGAATGGGGATGAAAAGGCTGCTGGTGCACATGCGCACCAGCAGCCTTTTCATTGGCTGGAGCGCATCACATGGCTTCCAGCTTGCTCAGCCCTGATTGGCTGAGCTTGCTGGAAGCCATGTGATGCGCTCCAGCCAATGAAAAGGCTGCCGGTGCGCAAGCGCACTGGCAGCCTTTTCCATCCCCTGGACCCGGAAGTTGGAGACATTGCTGGACGGCGGACGGCGGCGACGGAGAGGCGGACGGCGGGCGAATCGAGTGGCGATCGTCACCGGAGAGATGGTGAGTATGGTGTCTGTGTGTGTCTGTGTTTTTTTTTTTTTGGGGGTCCCGCGGGAGTTGTCCTTTAAGCACACTTGTGTGTAAGGCATTTGATTTCCAGTTGCCAAAGAAATTGGATGCAGTCTTAAAGAGTCCTGGAAGACATACATACATACATACAGACATACATACAGCCATAGGCTAGATTCATGTTTCCCAGGACTCCCTAGAGCTGCATCCAACTTCTTCAGCCACCGGTAATCAAATGCCACATGTTTGAGTTCGGACAAGCCCAAGTGTGCTTGAGGTTCACTCATCTCTATTAAGAACACATCTGTACAGCCTATTTAAAGCCAAGTCTGTTTTTGCTCCCAAATTCAATCATATCAATTATCTTACTTTTAGCTGTCTTATCTATCGGACAGCTCGATATGTTGCTCCTCTGGATAAAAGTATTAGGGAAATATTTTAAGTGTAACTGTCATTCAAATCAATAGTGTAAGCGATTTTAAGAAACTATGTAATGGGTAATGTAAAAGCCTCTTCTTGTACTCAGAAAGCTGTTTTCCAGCCTCCCCCACTCACTTCTTATTTGTTTATTATCAGACAAACTTATCTACATTACAGAGAAGCAAAGTGAAGATGGGTTTGCTGTGTCTATTATAACCTATGGAGAGGGGAGGGGACAAGAGGGATGAGTGAGTCGAAAGAGCAGACAAACAGCCTAGCAGTTTGGAGGCTGACAGGCCACATAAAACCTGCATTCGCCGGTCTGGGAACTGGGTGAGGCAACATTGCAGGATGTTGTGCTATGCTGGCTCCTATGCACTGGCTGTTTCTCTGCTCTCCCTGCTCCCTTATTCCCCTTCCTCCCTCCATAGACCATAATGCTTGTACTATTGATTTCTGTAAAGTAACAGGTAAATGACACTAACACTTTGAAGAGTAATGCATTTATCTAGGAAATAATACACATAGTAAATAAAATGTTGATTGAGAGAAACATGAAAGACGTTGTTTGAAATCTGAATATTTAGATATTCCTGTGTATATGAGGATAAGTGAAGGGAGTCTTATTATTTTTTTATTTGTTATAGGTTGCTTCACATATAAGTTATTAGACCTGATTGATGATATGTCCTGTGTGTGCAATGAAGTGGATATGCATGGGTTCTGCATGGCCATTGCACCAGCTCTAGCCGGTATAAAAGAAACTTTAACGCGATCACAGATATCTTGCCAATGCTAATATATAATCGATCAGGGATTAAAGTGTTGCACATTGTAGCAGCATTAATGTTATAATGCAGGAGTAGAAGCAGAACCGGTTCATTGCTGAACATTCGTTTTATGATGGGAGTCTTTTCTGACTTTCTTATAATGGGTGATGCCTTTATAGCTAAAAGTAAAGGACTGTGTCATCATATTAATGTGGGAGGCATTTTGCGTTGGCTGATCAAAACCTCACAGCTTATTCATTTTTATATAAGATGTTTTCTCCTCCTAATACAATCTTTTTGACTGGATGGATTATGACTTCCAGTGGAAAAGGCCACCTGCTTTTTCTGAAGGGTTGGGTGCAGGGTTTAATCCATGTAAACATGTGTACAGCTCCTATTCAGGACGTTTGGAGGCCTCTACAAATGCATGTAAATTGTATGCACTGGTGCTGTAAGCTATAGCCTTGCGGAGAATGGGGGATTGGTGGTCCATGGTAACAGAATAAAATAGCATACATAAAAATAAAAGTATGAAAAAATATGATTTCACACATTTTTACACATCATAAAGTACAAGCTATCACCCTAACATATAAATCAAATTGGATAATAATAAAAAATAAAATAAAATAGAAGACTACCCATCTGTGGAGAGCAGTCTCTAGAGTCGTACAGAGCAGGGGGCTGACTTGATAAGAGGCCCAAGGTTACCTCCTGGAAGTTTGTATTTCTCTGAGTGGGGACTACCAGCTGGTGTAGGGAGTCTCATAGACCAGGCAATGCTCTCTGAGAAAATGGTATTAAAATGTACTTTTCCTCCAGAATAAATAAGAGCCCTGAAACATGTCTACATCATCTTTCTTTGGAAGGTAAATCTGGTTTGGCTTTTATAGGTCAGACATGCACACAGAGAGAAGTTACCACCAAAAGTAGCAATGAAAATACAGCTTTCTTTTATGTGGAGAAAGGTTTGTATACCTTTTCCCAAGCATGATCTATAAGACTGCTGACTCCAGCTGGTGGTCCCCACCAGTAGAAACATTACTGATTCCCTATGGACAGCTATAACAGCTATGGACAGCTATAACAATGTCTTAAGTTCTTAGCGAATGGTGAGGCTGCATTTTTATTAATGCTTTAAGAGGTTGTCTCACCTAAGTCAAGTTACCCTGGCAAAAATTTTTTTTTATTAAAGGGTCCTCCTCGAGAACCAGTGAAAGAAATTCAAATATATGTATGCTCTACTGTATAATCTACTTCAAGGGAACCTGCTATTATTATCTTATTTGTATTATTATTTATTTTCAAAGCTCCCTTAATTCTATAGTGTTTTACAAGCAATAAGGGTTAATGTACAGAATATTACAACTTAAAAACATGTTACATGAATAGAGTATATGGCGCATAAGGATAGAGGGCCTCTCCCATGGTAAAGGAATGGTAACAGTAGGGAAGGGGCAGCTAATCAAAGTTATTATAAGTTGTAGCCTAGTGTAAATAAATGTCTTTTCAAGTTGCTCTTAAAGGTCTTGATGGTGGGTGAGAGCCGGATGTGCTGGGGTAGTGAGTTTCAGGGTTTTGGGTAAGCTCCAACGAAATCTTGGAGTGGGTTATTGAGGAGCGGACAATGGGGGAAGGACTCAACAGAGGTCATTTCTTGGAGGATCGGAGGTTGCATGAGGGTTGGTAGCGGGATGTCAAGTCAGGGATCTATAGAGGCTACAGGTTGTGGATGGCCCTGTATGTCATTGTAGACAACAATGGTAGAGGGGCTAGGCAGAGTGAGGGGTAAGGTGGATTAGTTGGGCAGCAGTCTTGAGGATAGACTGGGGAGGGGGGGTGTTAGATAGAAGGCCAGAGAAGAGGATGTTGCAATAGTCCAAGTGGGACATAATTAGGAAATCACTTGTCATGCTGCTTGAGCTATAAGTTATTGAGGCAGCCAAGGAAATTCCTAGCAGTTTCTCCCTGCCCTGTTGATCTGGATTTATAGATCTCTTTCTATGTACAAACAGGGAGAACTCCATGAATCAAGACTGGTGGCATGGGGGGAGAAGCTACTGGGACCAGCTTAATGGCTTGTGGTTTTGGCAGCATGGAAGGGATGACAGGTTCTGTTTAGGGCCCCTGTCATAAAAAGAAGCAATATGAATCATAGTGTCTAGATATAGATTGATATGTTAAAGCTTTTTCATAGCCTTGAATGTCTGTTTTATCATTTTGTGAATAACAGACACTTCACATAAACAATGCAACAGTTTTGTTTTTCACTGACAGGGTTAAAATTGTTGTATACTATACCCGCTAACACATAGCCATTTGTGGGCATAATTACTTTTTAGCAATGGATTCATAGTTGTCTTGGCAATATACAAATATATATTATTATATTTGTCTGCAATGGTTTTAGGAGAAAATGTTAATTTCTGTTATGGCTACCAGGGTTAAATGCATTGAAAAGAATACATATATGTGTCTTCCCTACTTGGTAGATAAATCCTGCCATTGACAGGTATCCCAACAATGTGTGTCTATTGTGAAAGTGTTCTTTTGACAAAGGCTTTCTAAAGCTTGAGATCAGCATTGGAAGTAAAATAAAAACTTAGGCGCCAAGCTTTCCAAGCTCGGTCAGAGATAAGGAGTGTTAATCTTCAAAGAGATAACATACTCAACAATGGTATCACAACACAGCTGTCTCTTTCAAAGTCCACAGCCTGTGGATATTTTGGCACAGCCTGTCCCCATCCCAAGCCCACACTGGCCTGTCACATTGCTAGCTGGAGCCTTCTGTCCACACTTTTCAGCACCAGCGAGGTGACAACAATGTCCACAATGAGAAGTCAATTATCACTGATGAGGATGTCTTCTTCTGTATATTTTGGCTGGTACATCACATACCACAACAGTGACTTATAAGACTGTGTACGTGTAAACTATAATGTTAAGCTCCTTAGTACGCCTACTCTGTGTTTGCAAAAAGCACATTACTTTTTTTTTTTAATTCTGTAGGGATTTATGTTTAATGTTCTGACGTTCTTATCTCAACCTTTCTCCATAGAGTTAAATTGGGGTCATCTTATTTTGTGAATGTGAACAGCAGATGCCTGAGATACAGTATCAGCAATTAGATAATAGCTTTTATCTCTGTATGTAGATGTGACTGAAATTGAACATTGACTGGAAGGAATATTATTAGTACACTAAAAGGGAAAGCAGGCTTAGCACCTAGCCTGTTTGACCTATAGGGGAGTGTTTTAAGGGAATATTTAACCTAAAATACAAAATGTGTTAACAGCATAGCATATGGGATGATGATACAATGGAAAAACAAGTTTGTAAATATTTTGGAGAATCAGCTGATAAAGTAGAGACAAAGTAGTCATGCTTCTTTAGATAACTCTGTGGAAAATTTACACAGTAAGGGCCTGTTCACACTGAACAAATTCGGCGGAATGACGCCTGACTCAGTGTCAAACAGTGTGTCTATGGGAGGGTTTGCGCTCCCATAGACACACTGTTTGACGCTGAGTCAGGGGGGATTCCGTGGCGGAGAGATCCGGCTTGAAATTCTACAAATTTTCTCAGTGTAAAAAGGCCCTAAAGGACTGAGCAGGTCCTGATAATGAACACCAATCTCATACATGATCACTGGATTGTTCAAGTGGTCCTTTAAATTAACCAACAGCGAAATTTGAGCTGCATAAATCATCCAATCAGACGATGGACCAGCACAACCATCCGTTAGCTGATCGACGGTCCTTTTACACAGGTAAATTATTCTGAGTGAGCTTCCCTTTGAACACATTTTTGCAGCCATTAAGAGCCCCATGTAAAAGGGCCTTAGGCCAGGTTTACACAGAAATTGGCTAACCTATAATATGTCCTATAATATAATATGTTTTATTGTTATCAGTGGAAAATGAGCTGTCACCACCAATTTCTTTTCTTTTTTTACTTGTCCAGAAATAGACAAAAAAGGCTAAAAAATTTACCAGCCGTTGAAATAACGTATAATTTTCCATAAGTCACAATAGAACACATTATTATAAGAAGATCAGATTTTTACTTAATTTTAAACAGTAAAAACAGTATTTTACAGGTGTGTTTAATGGCTAAAAATAGTAAATTTTATTGTGTGTGAGCTTAGCTTAACTCTTTTTTCAGTCTGAAATTACTGATAAGAAGGAACAACAGATTGAATTTAAAGGCCATTATACACAAATGATAGCCATCAGCTGAACACTCTTCTGACTGACAGCTATCTGTCTCAGCTCTTCTATAAACAATACACGCTTGGCTTTAATTCAACAACAAGAGAATAAAGCCCCTATTACATGGGGTGATGCAGCGGAGCAAGCCAGCGCTGACCTGTCAGGTCAGTGCTCGAGTGCTCCTTGTTCTCTGCTCGTTACTGGCACCATTACACGCACCGACAGCGGGGGGCTGTGGGGAGCTGGGGCGGGCTGCCCAGGTGATCGCTGGATCGTCCTGGCAGCCTATAGAAGATTGCGGTGGTCTGCTGTCACTACTCCTATTGCATGGAGCGACAACAGCGTATCAATGCTATCTAGATCATTGATATTTCAAATTGTTGAAAGACAACGATCAGGCAACATCGTGCAGGTCGGCTGATCGTTGTCCTCTATTACACAAGACAATTATCGGCTGTAATGGCCAATATCGGACGATAATTGCTTTTTGTATTAGGGCCTTAAGCCAATAAATAGGGGCTGTATTATACTGCACAATTAAGAGGGAGAAGAGAGCGCCAACCTGAAAGATCAGCACTCGCTTCCTCCTTGTTCCATCGTGCATGTCAGCTGATCCTGGTCTTTCAAGAGAAGCTACAGTATCACACCAAGCTATTATCAGCTGAAGCGGCTGATAGGACACTAAGGCACGTTAGTAACAAAGTGACAGTCTACTGGTCCCTATTTACATTACATTGTTTACTGTGCCCTCTTATATTGGGGGTGGGGGTGGTTGAGGGTGAACAGCATAGATAGATACTTGGGTTTGCATGAGACCAGTTATGATATCCTCTTTGCACTGACATATTTTTTCTCTTTTGAATATTTTGGTGAACACTGATAGTATAGATGTATATAGTGCTGAGCTTGCTTTCTTCTTATACATTCTTTTAATATTACCCTTTAAAGGGAACCTGTCACCCTGGGCAGCCCCGCCATACATACGTGCTCCTGCGTGCCCCACTCCCGGGGCCGGTCCTGCTGCGAAGATCTGGCCGTTGGCTCATCTGCACGCTCATCAGGGGTGCGATGGGTTTGGAGGGGCTGCTCAGGGTGACAGGTTCCCTTTAAAATTTAAAAACAAAGATATTGCTTACAACCAATTTACCTGCTAACAAGGGTGAAGAAGGAATGGGCTACATAGATAAAGGCCTATTATTTATGTACCGGCAATCCAGAGATATTTCTATATCTATAACTAGATAAAACATCACTAGGGAGCTATGACACATTAATGACTGAGGAGAGGCCGATCTCCGGGGATTTAGTCAGATTAGCGAGAATGACACAATATTACAGAGGTATTATTATAATGTGATTCGCTCAGCAGTGTTTTACTATTCCTTTTACCAAGCGTTTATCTGGCCTCACCATAGCAAAGAAGAAGAAGATAATGTTTTTTCTCAGATCTCCTCCTAATCCAATGTAGATGAGGTCAGTCAGTTCTTCTGTATTCAGCAGGACGTATACATTTACACAAGGGGCTGCACCATTGTGGTCAACACTGTGGGGATCCTTTTCAATGTTTGAAGTTTTTTTTTATTGACTCTGATAAGAATTAATACAATCTTTTACATGCAATCAAAATTTGCCTTTTGGCTATATAATAAGTGATAGCATTTAATGAAGTAGTGGCGCCATTTGGATATAAGATATTTTTTTGAAGAATTGTGTTTTTGGAGATGTATCCATTTCCAGCTATCAGCCAATGAACGATAAAATGCTCATTCCTCAGATGATGAAGTTACAGGGCCGCACATATGAGACAGAGCTAGTAGTCAGCGCCCACTCGGCCCATCTAAAATGGCCTTTACATAAGAGCGACAGTTATCCTGGAACTAACAATACAATGATGCTGGAATACATAATTCTATTACTATATCTTGACTCTTTTTCTCTTCTTGGTACAGTGCAACGAGGTACTTGTCAAACTCTGTCTAGCTATTTAAAACCGAGATAATTTAATGTTTCCCCCTGTGTGCATAGTATTGCGTTGTTGCCTTATTTTACAATATATATATATTTTTTTTTGCAGAAATCAATAGTACAGGCTATTTTAAGAAACTTTGTAATTGAGTTTATTATGAGTATGCCATTATCTGCATTTAAAAAGACTTTCCCCAGGTCACCCCCTCCTCTCTCTCATTCACTACTCATTATCAGGAAATCTCGACTCTTTTACATCAGTCGAGCCCTGTGTAACCTGTGGAGAAGGGAGGGGGGAGGAGGGAGATTAGTCGCCAGCAGAGAACAGAGAACAAAGGATTACCCAGCGGGACCTGTGTGAAAGCTGGTATTCGGAGGTCAGAGAGGTCAGTGCTGACTTCAGAGGAGATAGCCCGGTGATGTAGCTGTAAATTACCTCTTTGTTGTCCTGTTTTGGTGCCTCATCTCCCTCAACCCCTCCCCTCTCCATAAGAGAACCATGAAGACAGGGGCGTGAGTTAATAAACCTAATTACAAAGTTTCTTAAAATCACCTGTACTATTGATTTCTGAAAAAAACAAACAATTAAACGACAGTGACACTTTAAGTATTTAGAAATATTTCTAGATATTTATGGTAATAAGAGACAGCACGGGCACAGCAGGAATTACCTTCTAATGAGACATCCTCTTTGCTGGCATGCAAAGGGTGAATGCTTGCGGATAGATTGAATCAGTGGAAGTCTATGTGGGGTGCTCAGCTAGCGATACATGTTCTTCAACTTCATTTAGCGACACTCACCACATTTGTAGTAATTCTGAAGTTCCTTTATTAATAAAAACGAAACATCAGGACTAGGGATGAGCAAACCGTAATGAACCGGATTCGTTATGAACTTTGCAAAAAGTTCGGTTCGTCACCGAACCGAACTTTGAGAAACTTCGTAACGAATCTGGTTAAAAAAAACAATAACAAATAAAATCACAAAATAGACTAGGATACAAGGGATTATTACTCCTATAATCCCTTGTATCCTGGTTTTCTGTGAATATCAAGATGTGTGCCGTCACCCCTTTTAGGGTAAGACCTTAAATTAGTCTCCTCAGATATACCTGGGTGCTGCCTAATCAAAAATGTAATGTAACAGCTGTCTGTTAGTATCAACTAAGACACATGAAAGCAACCTTAGTGTTCAAGCTGATCTATTATATTAACCCTTTGAGGACCAGGCCCAAAATGACCCAGTGGACCGCGCAAATTTTGATCTCAGTGTTTCCGTTTTTCCCTCCTCCCCTTCTAAGAGCTCTAGCACTTTCAGTTTTTTATCTACAAGGCCATGTAATGGCTTATTTGTTACAGGAATAGTTGTACTTTGTAATGGCGTCATTCATTTTACCATAACATGTATGATGGAATTCCAAATATATTATTTATGAAGATATAAATTGGTGAAATCGCAAAAAAGAATGCAATATGGTAACGTTTGGGGGGTTCCTGTGTCTACGTAATGCACTATATGGTAAAAGCGACATGATACAATTATTCTATAGGTCAGCCCAAACACAACCACATGCAGGTTACACAGATTCTCTAATGTTATATATTTTTTTTTAAATGAAATCTTTTTTTTTGGCAATTAATTATAAATAAAATGGGACTATTGTGACGCTTATAACGGTTTTATTTTTTCACCTACGGGGCTGTATGGGGTGTAATTTTTTCCGCCATGATCTCTAGTTTTTATTAATACCATATTTGTGAAGATCCGATGTTTTGATCACTTTTTATAAATTTTTTTTAATATATAATGTAACATAAAATCGGTAATCCGCGCATTTTTTTCCCTCTTTTCGTGCACGCCGTTTACCGTACGCAATGACGCTTGTTATATTTTAATAGATCGGACAATTACGCACTCTACGGTATATTATATGTTTATTTGTTTATTTATTTTTATATGTTTTATTTATATAATGGGAAAGGGGGGTGATTTCAACTTTTATTGGGGGAGGGGTTTTGGGGTTGTGTGTTAGTGTTTTTAACTTTTTTTTTTTTTTACACATTTGAAGTCCCTTTGGGGGACTTTTACATCCAGTACTTGGATTTTTACACTGACCATTGCTATGCCATAGGCATAGCATTGATCAGTGTTATCGGCGATCTGCTCATTGAGCCTGCCTGTGCAGGCTTAGTGTAGCAGATCGCCAATTGGACCGCACGGAGGCAGGTGAGAGACCTCCGGCGGTCCGTCTCTCACCTGCCGCCGTGCGGGGGTCCCGATCGGGAAGTGACAGGGGACTCCCCCTGTCACTTACACTTAAACGCCGCGGTCGCGCCGCGATCACGGCGTTTAAGGAGATAATGACACGCGGCAGCGCGATCGCTACAGCGTGTCATTACCGGTGAGGTCCCGGCTGCTGATTGCAGCCGGCCCCCACCTGCTATGAAGCGCGCTCCGCTCCGGAGCACGCTTCATAGCGGGAGAAACACCCAGGGCATACAGTTACGCCCTAGGTCGTCTGGGGACAGACTTCCATGGCGTAACTATACGCCCTGGGTCGTCTAGGGGTTAAGTCAAAATATCCGTTCATATCTTTACAATAAAGGTTGAAAAAATAGGAGAACCCTGTTTAGCCTATCACTGTCCCAGAAAAAAAAACATCCCATCGGCTGTCTCATCACTGCTCAGTTGTGTAGAAAAATGTTGGTGACTCATTGGGATTCTTAGTGTCCAAGACCGTGCACCCCAGTGCTGATGTCTGGTCCTTTAATTATGGGCAAGGGGAATACATGTCTGTTACTGCCCATTTGGTTAACATTCCCCCAGAAGACCAGCAGAAAGTTAGCACATTCTTGCCACTGTCACCCCCCTGGTGCTTTAGGGAGCCAGTTCTACACAAGTTCTGCCTCCACCACCTTGCAACCATCCACCTCTTTGACTTCAGTCCAACCTGCCCTGGTGTCTTACCAACGATGTCAGGCCCAGCGCTCTCAGGTTGCCCTCCATTTTGTGAGCCTGGGTGAACGGAGCCACAGTGGGCAGGAGCTCCTCCTGACCATCACGTAGGAGATATATGAATGGCTGACCCAAGGTCAACTAACGGTGGAAAGTGTTGTAGTCCACAAAGGGAGTAACCTTTTCTCTGCAGTGCAGAAGGGGGGGCTGAGTCATACACCTTGTATGGTACATGTAATAAACCTCATAGTGCACAGGTTTCTGCGAACATGTCCTGCCAATTGTTGATCCCTTCTGAGGACACCACTCTGTAAGCAGGCATGACTATGGGATCAACAACATCATCCCACTCATCTGTGTTCTGGAAAGTGCACAGAACAACATCATCTGCGAGGATTCCCAGGCCACCACTCCAAGGCTGAACATCCTCCTCCTCCGTCAATTGTCTGTTCTCAACCTTATTGGCCTGGGTACAATCAGGTACTGCCTCCTCCTCCTCAAATAGTCTGTTTTCAAACATACTGGGCTGGGTGCAATCAAGTGGTGCCGCCTCCTCCAATAGTCTCTTTTCAACCATACTTGGCCGGGTGCAATCAAGTGCTACTGCCTCCTCCTCCTCTGTCAATTGTCTGTTCTCAACCATACTTGGTCGAATACAGTACTATAACTGCTGTTGGTTCCACTGTCAAATGTCTGTTTTCCACCCTACTGGGTCCAAGGAACTTTGTGTCCTATGTCCCGTGTAATCACTGACACCTTGGCTAATTTTGTTTCACTATTTTTGCACTTTGATTTTTTTCCACTTTTTTCATTGTAATAGCAACTGCAACTAAACGAAACTATACCCTATCAGACTCCCACTATTGTAGTTGCAATTATTCAGCCGTTATAGCAAGGTTTGTTTTAAGTTCGTTTTGTACGAATCCGAACTTCACGAAAGTTCGCCGGATCAAACCGAAGCGAACTTTTCAAAAGTACTCTCATCCCTAATCATGACAGCAGGTGACATGCCAGTGAAAATCAATGTGTGTTGTTGGTAAATTCCTAGATATTTAATGGAAATATTGACATAATGACAAACACCAACAATAAAAAATAAATAAAAACCTACCTTAAAGCGCAACTATAATTTTAGTAGCCAAATATGAAATTCCTCAAATAAAAAGCCCTCGTGTTACCTTTTAAAAAGAGCCCTAAACTGTGTTGATAGTGTGTACGCTCGCTGAGATATTCCCAGTTGTTTGGCTCAGAAGAATAAATGAATTTTTCTTCTGGCTGAGAGAAAGTGGGCGTGGCCTCTCCCTCATCTCCCTGGCTGGGTCCCTCCATTCACTGACCAGCACCTTAGCAGATGTATCACACGTAGCAGGATCAGTAACAGCCCCAGCAGATGGTATCACACACAGTGGGATTAGATACAGCCCCAACATACAGTATCACAATGTAAGATTAGATACAGAGCCCCAGCAGATGGTATCACACACAGTGGGATTAGATACAGTCATCTGCTCTCATTACACTGTAGGATAATGTCAGCCAGACAGGGGGAGGACATGTTGCAGACATCTGACAGTGAATGTTATATGTACTATGGAAGGACTACAGCTGTGTTGTGCTGGGACTTGTAGTCCTCCCTTCAGTGACTCACCCACTCTCCCTCATGCAGTAAATTGGAGTGATGGTGGCACTGGAAACACTTGTCTCTCCATCCAGCTCTTCCCCTGCGCTGATCCTCACACACAACACCCCCAGCTCTGCTAGGTAACCTCTGTGAGGGGAGGGGGGAGAACGTGCTGCTAGGAGGTGAGGGGAGGGGGGGATGGGGGAGTAGGATTTGTTTATGTCTGTGTCAGGGCTGTTATCTGATCATCCTGTCAGAGTCCGTACACTCAGGACGGATCTGCAGGGAGGGGGGGTGTCCAGCAGGAATGCAGAAATAAGTTAGAGCCAGACAGAGCTGTAAGGGCATGGTTAGCCTTATGTATTTAAAAATCTGTTCACTTTAGGTTATTAACCCCTTAACGACATCGGGCGTAAATTTACGCCCTGATGCCGGTAAGGACATTCAGAGCGGGGCCGCGCGGCGACCCCGCTCTGAACTGCGGCGGTCCCGGGTGCCGCTTGTAGCCCGGGACCGTAGGTATTACGATTGCCGTGCCCGCTAATACAGTAATCAGATGCAGCTGTCAAACATGACAGCTGCATCCGATTACCGGATTCAGCCGTTCCCTGGTGTCTAGTGGCGGAGATCTCCGTTTCTGAAGCCGGACGGGGACCGCTCCAAGATGGCGCCGTCCCCGACTCGGCACTCGTTTACGAGTGCCTATCTCATGGATCTCTGCAGCATATCTATGCTGCAGAGATCTCTATGAGAGATCAAAGCACTTATACTAGAAGTCCCCCAGGGGGGCTTCTAGTATAAGTGTTAAAGTAAAAAAAAAAGTGTTGTTAATAGTAAAAAGCCCCCTCCCCTAATTAAAGTCTGAATCACCCCCCTTTTCCCAGGTTATAAATAAAAGTAAATAAATAAATAAATAAACAAACATGTTTGCTATCGCCGCGTGCGTAATCGCCCGAACTATTAATTAATCACATTCCTGATCTCGCACGGTAAACGGCGTCAGCGCAAAAAAATCCCAAAGTGCAAAATTGCGCATTTTTGGTCGCATCAAATCCAGAAAAATTGTAATAAAAAGCGATCAAAAAGTCATATATGCGCAATCAAGGTACCGATAGAATCAACACATCATGGCGCAAAAAATGACACCTCGCACAGCCCCATAGACCAAAGGATAAAAGCGCTATAAACCTGGGAATGGAGCGATTTTAAGTGACGTATATTTGTTGACAATGGTTTAAATTTTTTACAGGCCATCAGATACAATATAAGTTATACATGTTACATATCGTTTTAATCGTAACGACTTGAGGAACATATATAACAAGCCAGTTTTACCCCAGGGCGAGTGGCGTAAAAACACATTTCCCCCAAATAAACAAAATGCTTTTTTTTTTTCAATTTCACCACACTTTGAATTTTTTTCTGGTTTCGCAGTGTACTTTCTGCAAAAATTCAGCCTGTCATTGCAAAGTACAATTAGTGACGCAAAAAATAAGGGCTCATGTGGGTTTCTAGGTGGAAAAATGCAAGTGCTATGGCCTTTTAAGCACAAGGAGGAAAAAACTAAAACGCAAAAATCGAAATTGGCTCTGTCCTTAAGGGGTTAATGTGTATTGCAAAAAGTCTTATCATGACCTAAGCTAACTAAAACTGAATGGTCAAAATGTTTTATAGTTGCGCTTTCAGTAAAGTAATTTTTAATCCGTTTAAAATACATATATGTACATATATACATATACACATATGTATTTATATAAGAATCTCCATTATAGACTGCCTTATGTCTAGCTGTAGTAATAGGAAAGAATGTCACAGTAGTATTTTTTTTCTACAGGTCACTGATGTGTGACACCACGATCAGTATCATTTGTGATCTGTAACTGTGATACTCTCACAGCAGTAAAATTGCCTGGCTAAGTGAGCTATTAGAGAGGAAACATTCTTCCTGTTAAAACAGTATACCCACCATGGAGACTACAGTACGTTAATGGAAATAAACTATTGACTGGAAATTAAAAGGGTTTTAATAATAACATAGAAGTAATTTAATTGAAAGCCAACAGAACACTCAGAGCAAATGTATTTTGTGAGTAGTAATTAAATGTCTTGTGGAATTTGAGATCTGTGTTTGTATAGCGAGGAAAGACAACAGGGCCAAATATCGCATGATTTAAACGGAAATATTTTCAGATAAAATTTTTAGTGTTCGAAAAATGTCCAAAAAACTGTCCTTTTTTCTAGACACTTTTCAAAACTGCAAGGAAGGTAAAAATGTTATAGAAGACACATACAAGCCCTTAGAAAATAAAAGAAGTAGCAAAGATAGATGATGGTAAGCTAGATTTTTAACCCTGCTCTGCACTGATGAGGGGCAAAAACCCCGAAATAGCTATCTGCAGATGGGAAATCGTTTCTTCTGAAGAGATTGTTTGACTTGGCATAAAATCCCCAGTCAATGTTCTAAGGCTCCTTGACTGAGCAAGACATGACTTCTCTTTGCTCAAGAGGTGTGAGAGCTCTTTTGCATTTCCTTTCTTCTCAGATTTCTCAGTGAAGCAGCAATGGTCTGTAAGTCTCATGATGAGCTCTCCTTAAAGAGAGTAACAACCCCTTTGACTAACTTCATAGCCAATGCAGAAAACACAGGCATGGCACAAAACAATTGGGAGAATTCAACAAAGGACGCACCTAGTGCAGATTGGCATAAAGTGGCAAATTTTCATGCAAAACAGAACATTTTGGGACTTTTTTTTTGGTCTGCACCACACTCACCAAGCGGACAGGAAGGGTATCGTAGCTGAAATAGCTCCCCGCTGCAGCAAATAGAGCTCCTACACAACTCCTCTAGCATATCCGTGGTGTCTTTTGGTCATTTAGCTGTTTGGTCATCCGTCAGTGACGGTGGTTTGCACATTATTGTAGTTTAGGTGGACTAATTGCCCTTTGGGTGTGTCTTTAATTGAAAAGTTCATTGAATTTAATAGCAAAAATGGTTAAAGGACAGTGGAAAATGAAAAACTACGTGGGAACAACTAAAAAATAATGTCCACTGTTTGGAGAAGATCATTATTTTAACATCTGCGCAGACAACGTCCATTTTATACACTGTGTGCATTGGACATCCGTCAATTCACTGACTTCAATGCATTGCATTGAAGTCAACTACATTGCGTCAATAACGGACGTCTGTTCCCTTCTTTTGACGTTGTGTGAACATGGCAATGGTAGGGGAGGTGTGTAGGAGCTCTATTTGCTGCAGCTGGGAGCTATATCAGCAAGATCATGCTGATTGGTTCCTTTTAATGTTGAAGAAAACATGGAATTACTCAAAACACGTCAATTCTTTGAGCGGAGAGCCGCAGAGAATAGAACAGACCCTATACATAACATTGAGACAGTGAGGCAGGTGGGATTCCGAGCGGAGTCTGCGGCAGGGATTCTGCTGGGAATTTCCGCCTGTTTTCCTCAGTATGAACGTATCCTAAGGGTAGGTTCAGACTACGGAATCCGCCTGTGCCATAAATTCCATTCTATGGCTGACCTGATCCCGTTCTGCCGAAAAAACTGACATGTCTATTATTTTAGCAGAATGAGGAATCGGCCCAGCCGTAGAAGGGTGTCTATGGCACGGGCAGAATGGCGCACCGCCATGAATGGGTACGAGCCACGGAATCCGCCAGAACTTCTCCGTGTGGATTCTGTGGTCTGAACCTACCCTCAGAT
Source organism: Dendropsophus ebraccatus (assembly GCF_027789765.1). Classification (NCBI taxonomy): domain Eukaryota; kingdom Metazoa; phylum Chordata; class Amphibia; order Anura; family Hylidae; genus Dendropsophus; species Dendropsophus ebraccatus. The sequence continues at coordinate 89,388,158 of NC_091459.1, forward strand.
AGGAATACTTCTCTAAACTGATGAAACACATACGATAGTCAGTCATATGCCGAACATTAACTAACTTGCCTGATCACTGCAGTATATCAGCTAAATACCATTTATAACTATCTGCAACCAATATGGAATTCCCATAATTATCCAGAAACTGAACAAATTATGGTTATATGTTTCCTCATCTAATTTATAATTATATTATGTTGCATTATTATAACTATATTATAATATTCCTGCCATTTCTTAATAATTGTTCTTCATTATCTGTCACTGTAAATATTGCGATAATGTATTTACAAAATATCCCAGATAATATAATGAAAGAAATGAGCCTGGCGTCAAATGCCTATAATTGACCAATAAATATGAAGCAGAATGCTAATGAAGAAGCAATCCAGGACGGTACAGGGCAGCATTCGGTGGAATAATTCCACAGTGAACCAATTACTTTCACATTTAGTGTATTTCTTTTCTGGAAGGGGTGTAAAAAAAATCACTATTCAGCAATCCTAGGCATTTCTGTGTAAAAGCATATTGACTATGCCCCATTGTGCTGCAGACTCTCGCCTTATGTTCATCTTACTTCTATATTATTTACAGCAGCAGTGAAGTAAATAGTCACTCAAACATGCAGATTTGTAGAATTTCCTTTGAAAACATCTGCAGCCAAAGAGGTCAATGTTGCAATGGGATTAATTTATTACAATCATTAATTTAGCTGAGAATATAGTTTCAATAAATAAATAATGAGAAGCTTGGATGAGTTGAGAACGATGCACAATTTGGCTCCTCTCATTTCAACAAGCTAATGACATGAGGTGCCTGTGGACCTAGTGTGTTTTTTCAGATAAACCAATCTTTATAATATATCCATATATACCAATGAACCATAACGTTAAAACCACATGACATGAAAACCACTAAAACCTCTAAACATTGTCAAAAAAGGCTCTGACCTGTCAAGGTATGGATGCCACTAGTGTCCTGAAGGTGTCTTGAGGTATACCACATTAGCAGGAGATACTTAATAATATAATCACCAAAATAGGTGGGAACTAATAAGACCTACAGCTCCCAGGATAGCTATCACAATTCACTACAAGTCTCTAAGTCTATGTTTCCACAACTCTTTTTAGGTGAAAAAAAAATGTTGTTTTTTTTTTATAATGACTCCCATTATTAACGATCATGATCATTAGGTTCACACAACATGAAAATTCACTAAACAATGGCCATAGTTGCAGTTTTGCAACCATGCCTGTTATTTAATAAATTGGCTGATTGTATTGAAGTCTATGGAATCCTAGCCGGAGTGTTTACACACAGTACACACTCTGGCCCGGATTCCAAGTGGCTGCACAAAAAACTAACATGTCAGTTTTGTGCAGCCTCTATTCATTAACAGAGCCGACAATGTAAAGGGTGTTGCATACGTTCGCAAGTTCGAATATGTTTGAAAATCCTTATATCCATGCCAATCTTCACACAAATTGTTTGTGATAGACGAACACGAACAATTAGCGTCATGTTCGTACGAATGTTTACGAACATGTTCCCTTATTACTAGTTGCCATCCCAACAAAGGTAACCTCAACCACAGTGATTGCTTCTATTTATTCTGTAGTGATGGAGAAAGACAACAAAGAACAGAGAAGAAATAAATTGAGAATATCCATAGAATATTCTATGGATAGAGAAATAATTGGAAGGACAAGACAGAAAAAAGAAGAGAAACAGCGTCAAGGGTGGTTCCTGGGCCGTACCTCCACTGTGCTACACTCTGCTGTATGCCTGCCCCTTTGCTTGATCAAATATGCACACTGTGCATTCAATACAACCAGGTGAGGTGGTGCTAGGGCTCTAAAATTGATAGACCCTGCCTCCTTGACACTATTCACAGCCTGAATAAAGATTTTTTTATGAAAATAAAAACATAGGCTCAGGTAACAAAAGTATATTCTGATTGCTTTTATTAATATCCATGCAATGGTTCTGCCAGCTCAGTATGTGGTCAGAGAGTGACATAAGAGGTACTCTTTACCTTTTTAGTAAATTTGGAGGGAAGAATTTCTCTATAAGTGATATTTTTCAATAATTTGATTAAATAACAAAATCATCCTGGCTGTGTCCTTGCAAGGAATTTCTAATACCATTAACTATTTAGGTTCAGAGGTTGTGCAACCTTTAGTGTAGATGAGGTATATTAACCCTACGCTTGCTGCATTCTTCACAAGGTTTCAGGTCTACAATTACAAAAATTGTGTTGAGACATGTCTCCAGACTAAGCAAACACTTTTTAATACACTGCTACAGACCTGCATACCTTCCATTGTTCCAAGAGGAAATTTACAGTCTACCTATACCAATCCCATTATGAACTTCACAGTGCTAGGAGCACAGTAATAGACTTCATTTGACCTTGACCTGACCTTTAAAATACATTCACAAGGATACATAAAAGTGCTTTTTCAAGCAAATATGAATGTAAAATATGCATATTAAATGTTACAAATATGTTTAAAATATCCTGAAATTTCCTTAATCCTACTATTTCATAAGCTTTGTGCTAATACAACAGTGACATTGCCGAGCTATTCAACTAAATATTCACACATTGCAATGCACACATTCACATTCTTTTTTCCTTGTCTCAAGGCAAAAAACAAACAAGCAAAAAAAAAAAAAAAAAGGTTGTTTTGTGTTCCCAGTCCCTGTACAGATCTATGCATCACAAGAAAAACCCGTTAGGGCCTGTTCATACTGCGCAGTGAGAAATTCTGAGCGGAATCCCTGCTGAAGGCACCTGCCTCATGGCCTCAGTGTTAAAGGGGTAGTTCAGCATTTAAAAATTATTCACTAAATAACACACATTACAAAGTTATACAACTTTGTAATGTGTGTTATGTAAGTAAATGGCCTCCTTTCCTGTGTAGCTCCACCCCCGGAAGTGTGGTGCAGTATACTCACCAGATTACTGTCAACCCCGGCCGCCATCTTGGGTCAAACAACGTTTTCTTCGGGAGGCCGGCCGGACTGCTCCAGCCGTCCCTCATGGGGGCCCCCCTCTGCTGTGTCATCAGCCGTGATTGGCTGAGCACAGTAATGCTGAAGTCCCCTAGGCGACCCAGGACGTATGGGTACACCCAGGGTCATCTAGGGGTTAAAATGATGTCCGTTATTTTGAGTCTAAAATAACGGACGTCATTTAGCAGCCTGGCTATTTAGCTTTCTGGAGAAAGAACGGTGACAAAAGAAAAACTGTGTGTGAACAACTAATAAAAAAATACTGCATGTTTGCAAAAGACGTCCGAAAATAGTTATATTCATTATTTTTCCGCCCGCGGCAAAAACATCCGTTATTTAATACACAGTGTGCATTGGACATCTGTCTTCTCATTGACTTTAATGTATTGCCTTTGCAGTCAGTTAAATCTCTGCAAAAATTGACTTTTTTTTTAAATATGAAAATCATCCGCCTTCTTAATATTTTTGATGTTGTGTGAACATCGCCTATGGGGGGCATATTAATAGTGGTATTTGCTTATTGACAATCATTGCTATGGGTAAAGGCTTCAGGGCATCACGTGCTGCTATTAGTATGCAGAACACAGGCATGGGGTTTAAAGACAGGGTTCAGCACTGAAAGTAAGCCCTGTACATCCTCAGAAGAGGAAGGAGAGCTGGGGGATGGAGGAGGTGTGTGGTGTTTCAGTAACATGACACCACCCCCTGGACACTTAACCTTGGGAGAAAAACTGGAAATTCTAAGTTTGGTACAGGCCATCAGCCTTGATAATGCTATCATTAATTTTATCAGCTATCCAAACATATCTGCAACTCAGAGCATAATAATGCAGACTCCATTTAAAGGGATTATAGTAGGAAAAATATAGTTGCTTTCTTCAACAAACAGTGCCACTCCTGTCCTCAGGCTGTGTGTGGTATTACAATTCTACTCTCTAACTGAGCTGCTGTACCACACACACAAACTGAGGACAAGAATGGTGCAGAAGAAAGCAGCTGTATATTTCAAATTCTGGGAGAAAAAATAACATTGGTAGGGAATGGCAGAATGGGTGAGCCCACCATTTTTAATTAATGCAGTTTCTCCAAGATTCATAATAAATTCATTGGTTTGATGACATCATGGACAACTAGTTCACTAAACTGGAAGCAGCATCTGCAAATGATCAGTAGGCACTAAGTTATTATTAGGAGCAAACAATATAAAATCAGTAGAAGCAACAATAAGTATGTCAGACTTTATTAAAGCCAGACTGCAAAGTTCATCATATTGGTTGTTCATCTATGGGATGGAACATTGAAGACACAAGTCGTAAATGTATGCTATAAGTTAAAGCACATACATTAAACCAGCACTTAACCCAAGCATCATATAAATTAACCAGTATATGAATACAAACTTATTCATCATTACCAAGATCAATAAAACAAAGCATCTTCATGTAACTGGATCACACCCAATACTACTGGGGTTAAGGGGGTTCCCTGGTTTCCATAAAATTCATTAATATAGACAGGGCACTAAAAGTGATCCTCCTTATTCAAACACATCTGTTAAAGAGTACTTGTCATCAAAAATAACTTTGGACATGTCACCAGGCATGTCAAAAGTTATTGATCACAGCAGGTCTCACTGCTGAGACTTACTGGGATCAGTAGATACAGCCGGGGTGACAGTGTGGCAGCAGCACATTCCACTCCCCAACCATGTTTCCGTGAAGGTTCATACTGATAATGTAAGTCTATGAGACTACATTGTCGGAATTGGTGGCCGTCCAGGGAGTGGATTACACTGCTGCCCTTCTCTCTTCGAGCCATAGTGGAAAGTCATAGCAAAGAGTGTCTCGGACTTTGAAGGGCCTGTCCTGGATTACATAGACATCGCATTGATTTGAATGCTTAATTTTCCCTGAGGTGGCGCTACAGGGAAATTAAACACTTAAATCTAAGTTTCCTTACGGAAAGCAGCTGATCAGGTCCTAGCAGTGGGACACTTTGTGATCAGCTTATGTAATAAAACTCTTCTAATAAGTATTGTGCAACTTTTTCCTTTCATATCAGCTACTCTTTTCAGTAAGGTAAATGTAACCTTATATTAGTAGAATGGAAACATAGAAAGTGTGCAGGATAGATATTATATGCTTGACAGAGTATATATGAGCTCCATTAGATCCCCTATTAAGGTACTAAGATACTAATGCAATGTGGCGGGTGTTAAACATGTATCATTAGTGAACTTTTAACAACACTTAAATAAAATTTATTGATTTTTCCACATTACATGAATTTTGGACTGCATCGTGGAGGAAAGGATCGGACTGATTTGTTCTCCAGAGCTGTAATCATTAATCACAACGGGGCTGTAAGTGAGATATATTGAAGTGGCTGCAACTCTATATACTCCTAAAAGTGCCAACATTTCTACAGTTTCATTTCCATGCTCCTCATTAATTATAAGTGGATAGTCAGAAAATTATAAAAAGAAATAATGATGTCTTGAAGGACCTCTAAACAGGAGTTTGCTGTATCATTCCATCTATGACAGAATTATTCGGCTAGTAGCTGGGAGGAAAAAAAGGTTCTCGAAGCCTTCTAATGCAATATACTTTGTGTTACAAACACTCTATGAACTTTAGGTTTGGACAGTGTCAGACTGAGGTATCTGGGGCCCACAAAAGGAAATAATCCTGGGGGCCCACCAATGAAGAACCAGTGAGAAAAGACATGTCAGTCAGTGTTAGTGCAGGTTCTAAAGATGGGGGTCCACCTGAGGATCCTCCAGTACTCTGGTGGGCCAGTCCGACACTGGGTTTGGATATGTCATATTATCACCAGGACAAATATGGTTCTTCCTATTGATCAAGCGATACTTCCTCTGTAGTTCCATCTTTAATGTAAACACACATGTAAATGCTAAGACCTATAAACACTTAAAATATAAAATACTTGGAACTGCATTACTGCACACCTATTTTATATGTAAAATTGTGGATCTTAGCATGCATTTTGACCAAATTTTGTCACTGACCCAGTGCTGGGAGTTTGGAGCGAAATCCGCTGTGGATCCTGGTATAATGAAGGCCTATGGGGTCACATACCTGCAGTGGAATTTTCATCCTGCTGCAGATATGTGACCCGGCCTCTTTAGCCCCCGGTTGCCCGCAGCCCCGGCCCGAAGCATACATTACCTGCTCAGCGCCACGGCTGTGTGTGAGGCTCTTGGCTGCCCTCAGTCCCTATCAGCCAATCAGTGCATGGCAGCACTGATTGGCTGATAGGGAGCGAGGGGAGCTGGGAGCTTCACACAGCCGCAGCGCCAAGCAGGTAATGTATGCTCTGGGCCGGGGTAAGCCTGAAGCATACATCACTTGCTCCAGGCTCCTGCTTGCTTCAGAGCCTCCCAGCATCTCCCAGGGGTCAGCCAATCAGTGCGCTGTGGTGGGGCAGCAGGGGTTAAAGGGGCCGGGTTACATGTAACCTCATAGACCATTACAGTACCAGGATCCGCAGCGGATTTCGCTGCCAACCCGCAGTGTGAAATCCGCAGCTCATCCGGTATGTGTGAAGGCACCCTTAAAATACATGCTGGACAACTCCTTTAAAACAATTATGAGACAGATGGGTATGAGTGCATGACCAAAAGCAGGCAGATACTCATGTGTGCATACAATACAAAATACAAAAATTATTCTCCAGAAATAAAATAGGTTCAGAGATGTATGCTGCCATGATTGCAAAACAAAGGCAAATGCAATGCATTTTGCACTTGCTTTGCCCTCATGGCAGGGTGTACCTCTGCATCTATTGCTTTTGAGGTACTGACCATTTTTGTTTTCTTTATGTCTGTAAATGTGTGATAATCCTATGAAAAATTAAAAAGTAATTGCACAACACCAACATTAAAGGGGTTTGCCAGATTACCCAGGGACAAGGAATAGAGTAAACGAAAAAAAACTCATAACCATACTCAATACTCATCCACCTCTTCCACTAGCTCTAGTTCCAACGTCTTGCCACACCACTCAGTAGTTCGAAGTGCCCCATTCAGTTCTATTAGAGCCATAGAACCAGCATCTTTAGGACACTGGGATAGTTGACAAGTCACTGGATGAGAATACTCCACTTTATCCTAGCCTTAAATTCACTCTGCATCTACCTAGACTGCATATAGAGAAAACTGAAAATGTGGGGGTTATGACAGAGTTGTGTTAAAAATAGTCTTTAAAAAGTTTTCTCCTATTCACTGTTGTATTGCCAAATGTAAATGTTACCTCAATTAAACTCCCCGTGGCCCGCAACACAAAACATAATATAGCATAAAAGAAATGAACATTGGCTTAAGAGAATTCAAATATTATGAATAAATTATAGCTAGCCAAGTTGTGAAAGTGAGAGTTAGATAACAGGATAATCAAAGTGTCAGCGGGGAACCAGCAATACTGTTTCCTGCAAATACAATAATATGTGTTCCTAATTATATTGCAGATTGTCAGAGATGGAACACAACATCACTCAATGTTACTGAGCTATTGTGCTAAGGCAAACACGAAGAGAATGCTGCATTACAAAAGACATTAAGATCTGCCCTAGGAACTAAAAATCATACTTATAGAAGTGTTTGTTTATAATATCACATTTTTTTTTTTCATACAAAACGCTATGAATTCCTGTAATCTCTCTAAATACTTGAACTATAAATCCCTGTTGTTTTTTTCGGCCTTATCTTATCTGTTAAAGGGAATCTCTATTGACATCTATTCTATTTTTTTTCTAATCTGCTTCCATTTTCTGATACTATTATTCTAATTCTATTTTCTTTACTTGAGGGAGACAACCATCTAGCTTGTGCTGAATGGAAATGTTTTTATATGGACAAATATAGGCAACAAAATCATGAGCAGTAGATCACACATGTCCAATGCCGGCACAAAAGGACAGAAGAGAATGGGGGACAAAATGAGTAAGGATACTATTAACGATAAATGATCTCAAGCAATCTCTATGGCGAACTACCGGAAATCGTTCACCCATTTACGCGGAACAATGATTGTTGTTTATGATTGTTCTTGAGGTTGTTTTGTTGTCTCTATTGCATTCGTCGCTACTTTGAATGACCGAACTATGTCTTATTACATGTGAACCATTTGTGAACCATCAACGATAAAAATAGGTCCAAATTCTATTAAACGGCCAACGATTTCTCGTAGGTCGTTTAATCGTTGTCTGCTATTACACTAAATGATTAGTGTTAAAATCCGAATGATCTAACAACTTTTTGAATGATAACTGTCCCATGTAATAGGGCCCTAAGGGTTCTATTAGACTAAGCAATTTTTTAACAATTAACGACAATAAAGGATCGCAAAGGAGATTGTTTATCGTTAACCTGAAATCGCTCACCATATTACACAGAACGATAGTTGTTAGTTACGATCGCTACTATGATTGTTATTGCCAACGTTACTACGATCATTTACTCGTTCTGATTCCAGCAAAACAATGAACAATGTGCAAAAACACTGAACACGGAACTGCAGAACTTTGGCGAACGAATGTGGAATTACAGCAAGAAATAAGCGAATGATTAGCAAACGATTAACAATAAATTTAGGTTCAGATCTAAATGAACAATCAACAACACACAAACGGTTTTTCAATCGTTGCCTGCAATTACACAGAACGATTATCGTTTAAATTCAAAATAACGGATATAACGATTTTTCGCACAATAATTGTCCAGTGTAATAGGGCCCTAAGGGAGTGAAGGTGATATATAGGAGGAAAAAACAGGAAGACAGAGAAATAAAAAAGCTGTCTACATATAGGTAATCTCTTCTTTTGCAGAGACCTCTATCTTAGCTTACATTCCCAGTCATGTTCTATGACAGCTAATTGGGGTGAGGCACTGACTTTAAGGTTGCTTAGTATGTCTTTTCTTCTAACAATTAATAGGGGAGCACGAGTGGCCTGTTAGGGTACTATTCGATGGGCCAATGAAGGTCCAATAAATATTGTAAATGAACTCCAATCTGCTAGATTGGTGCTCGTTTACTGGGCCTATTACATGGCCCAATAATCATTTAGCAAGGGCTGCACGGAAGGCAAGGGCTGCACGGTTAATACTTCATCTGTCCACGCTCACGATCCTCTCCTGCACTCTGTATGTGTCCCGGCACCGCACACTGCAGCTTCAGAATGGCCTGTCTGAGCTGACAGGCCGCTCAGCCAATCACTAGTTGCAGCAATCCCAACCAGTGATTGGCTGAGCGGCCTGTCAACTAAGACAGACCACTCTGAAGCTGGGATGTATATAGAGAACAGGAGAGGACCGGGAGCGTAGACAGGTTTTAACTGTTTGGGCAATCGTCAGCCTTCAGCCATGCATTGCTATTACCTGTAGCAAGGCGTGGTCTGCAGCCATTGATTTTAGGTCTGGGACTAAATGAACGACCAGCCAATGACCGTTTCATCGGCTTATCATTGTCTCTATTACATGGAGCGATAATCGGCCAAATTATCACTCCATGTAATAGGAAATTTAGTCTCAATTCCTCTTAATGATGTTGTCCACAAAGAGAGCTCATCTCCAGCTTACGCCTTTTGGTCCCATGCTAATGAGCAGAGATAAATCCGACATCCATAGTAACTCACTGCGCAGTGAGGGAGAGAGCAAATATCCGATGCTTTATGCAGGGGTAGGGTTGGTCTTGCAGCAGTCCCTCAGCTAACAGGTTCCCTTTAGGCCCAGACCACAAGAACTAGCTTAGCTTTGGTTCCAACCCTTGAATGGTAGTCAATTATGGTCTATTTACATGGAGTGATTATCATTCAAATTTTTGCAATAATGATTAATTTTCAGCGATATTCGGCTTGTGTAAACACAGTAAACGATCAAGCAATCAGCGAGAAAGTCGTTCATCGTGGTTTTTCAACATGTTTTTAAATCATTGTTGGTCGCTCACTGATAATTTGCAGATTGCTTTGTCTAAACAGTCTTTTACAGTTTCACCCTTGTGTGTGAGATTGCCTTAAGCGATCTTAACTTGTAAAAGCTATTTTTTTGAACAATTTATCTCTTTGTCTAAAAACCAAATTGTTGCTGCGAAATCGTTAAAGATCAATTAGGCAATTTATCACTCCGTCTAAACGAACCATTAGAAACATCTCAGCACAATTGCCATGGAGAAGACACTTAGGTGCTCAATAACAGCACTGAGACCACTAAAATCTCCTTATTACCCCTCTGAAGGGTTAAACTGACAAACACATGCAGATTTTTAAAAATCTTTTAGTGGTTTATCATATGCAAGGTAATTTAACGTTTAAGGCATTGTAGAAATCAATAGTTGCATAAATAAAAAAAGGCCACAGATGAAACAATTTTGTTAACAACTTAAAGGGGTTATCCAGCGCTACAAAAACATGGCCACTTTTCCCCCTCTCTTGTCTCCAGTTCAAGTGTGGTTTGCAATTAGGCTCCATTCACTTCAATGGAACTGAGCTTGAAACCATACCCAATCTGGAGGGGGAAAAGTGGCCATGTTTTTGTAGCGCTGGATAACCCCTTTAACTATAAATACCATTTAACAATAATGGTGCGTTTACACAGAGAGATTTATCTGACAGATCTTTGAAGCCAAAGCCAGGAACGGACAATAAACAGAGAACAGGTCATAAAGGAAAAATTGAGATTTCTCCTTATTCCAAATCCATTCTTGGCTTTGGCTTAAAAAATCTATTAGATAAATCTCTTTGTGTAAACACACCCTAAGTCTATAATTCTAAAAAGATTCTGGATGACCCATTATATGTGCATGGGACATATACTTAGTTTATAATTAAACAATGATATTTCTTTGGTGGTCTCAATTAGGGATGGTCCGAACCCTCCGAGGTTCGGGTTCTTATGAACCCGAACGCTCGGCATCAGATTCCCGCTGTCTGCCCACTCTGTGCAGCGGGTGGATACAGCGGGAGGACCGCTTGGAAAACTGGGTTACAGCCTATGGCTATGGCTGTATCCCAGTTTTCCAGGCGGTCCTCCCGCTGGATCTGCCCGCTGCACAGAGCGGCCAGACAGCGAGAATCATTACCGAGAGTTCGGGTTCGTACGAACCCGAACCGAACTCAGTTCGGATCATCCCTAGTCTCAATGATAATTTACTGTTAGTCACAGGTAATGTCCGTTGCTTCTGAAGCACATACAGAATCAGTTATATCATTATTCCTATTATTAATAGGTATCTCAGTTATTGTGAAATGACCCTGCGGTAATCTCAAAAATATTGGATTACTTATACCTTTTGATTAAAAACTCATTTGACTACTAGAGACATTAAAGAATTTTACCATCCTTTTCAGGATGATGAAAAAAAAAGGTAAAGCTTCTTCTAAAGGGCATCACAAAAAAAAAAAAAAAACTACTAATGACCACAAGTCTAGATCATTGAACTTGCAAAGGAAGGTAAGGGATTCAGAAGTCAGCTTCATTTATCAATCACTAAGTTTCACTACATCAACGGCAAATATTCTGCTCCTTCAACTCTGGTGTGAGCTAATTGTGTCATAAATTCACACAAATGTAAGGTCAATGTGAGCATGACCAAGCATTAGATCTTTTGTTGTTTCGCCCTTATTACAGCGGTGTCAAGTTTTCTTTTAAATTTCACACTTCATAAAACTTTTGTTTTACAATAGAGGGATCATCCTTCCCTGTGACTCCGGCTTCTGTAGTCTAACTGCTTTGGCCTACAGCACTGCGGCTCCACAATCTTTCTATATTACGGCTAAAAAGCAGGAATAATGACATGTAATGAAGAAAGTGAAAATTATCTTAACAAAATAGTATATCTGAATTAAAGGGGTTGTCTGTTCACAGCAAATCCCAATAATATGATAATATGAGAGCTATTTTCTACCTTCAGCAACAAAAAAGGTTGCCTGTAAGCTGTTCATTTTCCCTACAGCGGCCACTACTGGTAAAATGTAGTATTACACATAGCCAAATAAGTCTGCCAGAGCTTGGGTCATTGCTTGCAAGCATCTTTATGCTCTGGCTTATGGAGGGGGGTTAGTCATTTACATAATATCGATTTATAGGGACATTGTATACACAAGTGAAATAAAAAATAGATTGCCAGGACAGTAACTATAAGCAGGGCTGTATTAAAATATCATGCTGCCTTGGGCACGTGCACTAAATACATTCCATTAGATTGATTTCTCACACATGATAATTTTTTCATTAACTGTAAATCTCTCTCAAATATGCAGTAAAAAAGAACACATGCATTTATATATGAATTTGGTGCAGATTCCTCATGGATCCCACCATATACACAGAAAGGAGTCAAATCAATTGCAAACACAATTGACACATTGCAACTGCAAATCTGCAGTTAAAATTTGCAACCAAATGGGCAAATTGATTTGATTCTTCAGGTATATATCAAGTATTTATGTTTTTTAACCACTTACGTGCCGCCCCTAAAAACTACTGTCCTAGGCACGGGCTCTCGGGTGCCTAGTGGCAAATATGACTCTGACTAGAATAGAAGGCATAGTAGATTTTATGGGGCACAGAAGCTGGCCGGGATCTCAGAGCATAATGGAATCGCATAGCCAGACTGCACCAAATATCTTCTATAGTGATGTTAGTTCAGTGTGCCAAATCCCCTGCTTACTATTGTTCTTACTATTCTCTCCAAAAATAAGACAGGCTTATATTCGGGATAGGTGTTATTTTTTCCATGAACAACAATTACACGATATACTGGTCTCCTTTCTTACACTCCATGGAGTAGCTTTTTTCTTTTTACAGTAAAGGTTTTATTTAAGGGCTACTCTAAAAACCCTGAAAAATAAAGCTATTTTTTTTGGCTTATTTTCGGGGTGGGGCTTATTTTTGGAGACACTGCGTATTGTATAGTTCAATTCTCACTTTTTTTTTCTGACCTAGTGAGCAATACGGCATTAATTGTTTTTCTATTGACCAATAAACTTGTTTCCTTTTTTAAAGTTATCTGTGGAAAAGATAGATATAACGTCAGAAGCTTACACCAGACAGGTTTTTCCTGATTTCATTGTAGTTCAGTTGTAGTTTGAGGGTAAAATATTCCAGCTCCTAAATCTTTTTAACTGCATATATTATTTAGGTCTATTGGGGTTTATTTAGCTTTCACAATAAATATGAAAACACCTCACCGGTTACCATAGAAAGTAGTAGCTGATTTGGCATTGCTGATCAGGAGCTCAGTGGTTGGCTTGGCTTCATAGACATACTTAGGATAAACAATAACTCTGCTTCCCAGTACAACACCCAATAAAACGATACAGTGTCAAGTTCTGCCAATGAGCTGCAGTTATCAGAGCCAAAATGCCTCCAAACATTACTATGACACTATTCACTTATTTTCTAAGATTACTATGATGTTCCGTTGTACTAGGTATGGTATCAGCCAGAAGTTATATGACTGAACGCCAAGACGTAATTTGTTCTGTCCATACAAGCTCATATGTTGTGCTATAAAATGACCTAGCAGAAAACTTTTTTCAGACGTTACTAAAAATGTTTAATGTTAAACTTTTATCTGTATGAAGAACTACAGAAATAAAATTTTGCTTGTATTCACTATTGTAACACAAAAATACAGAAAATGATAAAAAAAAAAAGCTCTATATTATGGAGCTACATTTAGAACATACTCTGAAAACATCTCCTGCTAAATCCCTGTCATACACCAATATAGATGATACAAAAGTGTCAGCTATAGTGTTCCATTGACTACAGTTGCTCAATGAAATGTGGCGTACGATAAAAATAAATATTTGTTGGTGCATAAGCTAACTGAATGTAAACAAATTACTAAACATTTATTGACCATTGTTAGCCTTTTAAAACTATAATAAAACAGCAGTTAAAGAGGAACTCCGGATAAGAAAAACTTGTTTTCTATTAAAAGTACATTAAAAGTTAAATATATGTGTCTATACAATGTATTACCGTTTCTGTATGGTTCTGTCACACTGATACGGTAATACATTGTATAGACACATATATTTAACTTTTAATGTACTTTTAATAGAAATCCAGGAAGTGAAGAAAAATGGCTTCTGTACAAATCCACATTGTCTCCTGCTCCTTCTGCTCTCCCCCCTTAGGAGACAAATCTTCCATGCCTCTGTCTCACATTGTGTGTGTTTGCTGAGATCAGGCTGATGATGCAGACAGGGGGCAGGGCGAGATGTCCCAGGAGGCTTGGCTGGATCCCCCAATCCCCTGAGTGATTCACTGTCTCTGACCGGCCAGAAGCAGGTGCAGCACTGATTTCTCTAATTGTGCAGAAGTGTGCAGTGAAATTAGGGCTGTGTTCACACATGTTGGAGTGTCATTGCAGTACAGCAGCGTATTCACAAAAATGATGCAGTAACACATGTAAATGATGCTAAACGGCAGAGAGGATCAGAGCCTTATTGTAGGGGTTAAATTCAAAGATAAAAGATGCTTGATCATAATATGTGCGTGGAAATGAAAAGAAAAAAAAATTAAAAAGTTCTTTACTTTATTCCAATATCAGCATTACAGGTACAGAATACAGCCTGCTGTGTGGTGTTACAGGTAGAGAATACAGCGTGCTGTGTGGTGTTACAGGTAGAGAATACAGTGTGCTGTGTGGTGTTACAGGTAGAGAATACAGCGTGCTGTGTGGTCCTACAGGTAGAAAATACAGTGTGCTGTGTGGTGTTACAGGTAGAGAATACAGCGTGCTGTGTGGTGTTACAGGTAGAGAATACAGCGTGCTGTGTGGTGTTACAGGTAGAGAATACAGTGTGCTGTGTGGTGTTACAGGTAGAGAATACAGCGTGCTGTGTGGTCCTACAGGTAGAAAATACAGTGTGCTGTGTGGTGTTACAGGTAGAGAATACAGCGTGCTGTGTGGTGTTACAGGTAGAGAATACAATGTGCTGTGTGGTGTTACAGGTAGAGAATACTGTGCTGTGTGGTGTTACAGGTAGAGAATACAGTGTGCTGTGTGGTGTTACAGGTAGAGAATACAGCGAGCTGTGTGGTGTTACAGGTAGAGAATACAGCGTGCTGTGTGGTGTTACAGGTAGAGAATACAGTGTGCTGTGTGGTGTTACAGGTAGAGAATACAGTGTGCTGTGTGGTGTTACAGGTAGAGAATACAGCGTGCTGTGTGGTGTTACAGGTAGAGAATACAGCGTGCTGTGTGGTGTTACAGGTAGAGAATACAGCGTGCTGTGTAGTGTTGCAGGTAGAGAATACAGCGAGCTGTGTGGTGTTACAGGTAGAGAATACAGTGTGCTGTGTGGTGTTACAGGTAGAGAGTACAGCGTGCTGTGTGGCATTACAGGTAGAGAATACAGCGAGCTGTGTGGTGTTACAGGTAGAGAATACAGCGTGCTGTGTGGTGTTACAGGTAGAGAATACAGTGTGCTGTGTGGTGTTACAGGTAGAGAATACAGCGTGCTGTGTGGTGTTACAGGTAGAGAATACAGCGTGCTGGGTGGTGTTACAGGTAGAGAATACAGTGTGCTGTGTGGTGGTACAGGTAGAGAATACAGCGTGCTGTGTGGTGTTACAGGTAGAGAATACAGTGT
Source organism: Dendropsophus ebraccatus (assembly GCF_027789765.1). NCBI lineage: Eukaryota > Metazoa > Chordata > Amphibia > Anura > Hylidae > Dendropsophus > Dendropsophus ebraccatus. The sequence continues at coordinate 89,403,800 of NC_091459.1, forward strand.
GCTGTGTGGGACCACAATTAACTCATAAATTACTGCAAATAATTCAGTAACACAATGAAACTGCAATGTGTGAACACAGCCTAGATGTTCTGCAACAGCTTTGGGCGGGGAATAGGCAGGGTGGAGGACTGTGATGAACAGCTGAGGGGAAGCATTGCATTCTGGAACCTGTAGTACTGTGTACAACTGATAAACCAGGAAGTGCAGAAACACAAAACAAAACCCCCCAAAACAAATGGATTGTTGGTAGTTTCAAAAATGGAAAAGATAGGTAAGTAATGCTTTATGTTTCTGCAGAAGTTTAATTTTTTTAACCTCTACCTGGAGTTCCCCTTTAAAGGAAACCAATCATGATTATTTAGGGTTCAGAGTTACAGTTGTGGTGTTATGAAGAATGCTGCAGCGTTTCCTACCATATTTTTGTTTGTTTGGGGTCACCTTCGTCTTCCCAAAAATGTAATTTTGTTCCTCCCCGCACTAACTAGTCAGGTGGGTAGCATCTCTCCCTCAACTAATCAGTGCTCCTGGGCTGTAGTCATGACAGATGTAATCAATCCAGAGCCTGTACCCAGCTACATTCAGAGGCAGGATTACTGCCCAGGAGTCATGACAACAGCCTGGGAGCCATGGCTACTTGAGGGAGAGACTCCACCCACATGACTCATTAGCACTGCTTTGCATACAGTGCAGGGAGGAAGAAAACTATATTTTTGGGGAGACGTAGGCAATGGCAAACAAGCAGTTTACATGGTAGAAAACCCTGCATCATTCTTCATAACACCATTATTGGACCTCAGAACCCTAAATAATCATGACTGGTCCCCTTTAAGTAGTTAATGGGAATCTCTCAGCTCTATTGCTGCTATAAACTGCAGATACTATTGGATAGTGTCAAGGAGGCAGGCTAAGTTGCTCAAGTGCCACAGCCTGGCACACCTCCTTGCTTAGGCTCACCTACAAACCTCTATAAGTCAATCAAGTAGGGCCCAGGAGGTAAGGGTGAATAACAAGGCATGTCAAGCAAATCCAACCTATAACCATACCCTTATGTTGGCAGATGCCACAGATGTCACAGAAATCTCCAAAAATGAATTACTCATACCTTATAATATATGTTCTCAGTGAATGACATTGTTGATTTTTTTTAGTTCAGAAACCCAATACACATGTATGAAGATATTCTCATGCCACACACTTTGGTGATCCATATCTGTTGAAGGTTTTTAGAAGTCAAATCTTACTCTCTCCTTTATGATGGTATCCTTGGGAACCCTCTGTCTTTGCCTAGAATGTAAAGCAGGACCTTCCATTCTTTTGCTCTAAATTTGAAGCATCCCATTTGGCTACTCACATAGTGTCTCGGCCCATAGGCTTTATCACCAAAACTGCTATCCTATGTCTGATGGATCTACTTTACAAAAAAAGTTAGTGGCTTTAATAGCAACTTTTATGATGAGATTTTTAATGGCACATTAGTGAAGTAGAAGGAGAGTGATAGAATTCTCAGAACCGTTTGGCAGAGGACTGAATTGGAGAGAAAGTCTTAAGAGCTTAGATGAGAATTTAGCTGAAATACTGTATCCAACATGTATTTCTGATTATAGAAACCATAGGTTAATGTTTTTAATTCCCTGAAATCCTCCTTACATTAATGAAATCCTCTATCTTCTCTATCACTTAAAATTAATATTCTTAGCTTCGAAATAAAACCAGAGCAACTCAACTTTCCCCTTCCGATAATTGGTCTATAAAGATACAAGCCGGATCTATAATAACTACCCTTTAATGATATGGAGTTAAAACTGAAAATCTCCAATGATGGATGAGGGGACATTAAGTGATTTAAAATCTTATTGGCAATTCGATGTACTTTCACTCTAACTCTGGATATAATTCAATGACCTCAAGAAAATTAAAATGGAAAGGCTTTATTGGCCGTCCAAAAAGTTTGATACATTAGTTCTTAAGCTGTAATATCCTTAGTTCTGCAAAGACGAAAACATTTGAAGTCCACCACCATTTAGTTAACTTAAAGTGTTACTTTAATGTATATAAACTTTTGATACGTTGAGTCATAGCTGGGAGAAGTGTGTGGCGGCATGCTCCACTCCCTGGATGGCCACCCAAACCTACTGATTACAGGAATTGGTTTTCCTTATAGTCTTTGGAGCCCAAGTCTTGTATAGGGTGACTGGCCAGGGTATGAGGCATACTACCAAGCACTTCCTCCTGATATGACTCATGATCGCAGAGACCACAAGTGATCTCAATATTTAACATGCATGTCATGCATGTTATACCCACTTAATCCTCATATGTAATCCATATATTTTTGGTTGCAATTCAGCAAAGTGCTCTTCTGTCCTTAGTGTTAAACTTTGACTTTCAACCACCGCTGCGTCTGTTTTTTTCATACTGAGCTGTGATTGACAACAGTAGGTCTTTATACAACCATTTGGCCAGAAAGACTATGGCTGCCTTTCCTGTGAAGGTGGTGGTGGTCTGTGTGAGGTAAGATGCAGACTGCTCTGGTAGCAGCTTCTCTCTCATAGAGCAAACAGGTTAGGTAATAAAATTATATCACACCCAACCTAATATTGGGCCTGATGGATGGAGTTTTTAGGTAAACAGACCATGTAGGCAAGGTTTTTGTGTACTAGTAAATAATATATATTTGCAAGGTTGGTCAGTAAATTTACCATTAGTACATCTTTCAATATGTGCACATCAGGTGTAATGATATATATATATATATATATATATATATATATATATATATATATATATAGTATAGCCATAAAATACTGATTTATCCTTTAAGCCATTTTACACATTTTAGGTGGAAGCAGAAACACACTGTACTCACTCATAGAGAAGAGTATTCCCTGGTATTTCATTAGCACCTTGAACTGCTGGCTTCAGCTCTTGGAGTTATGTCATCTCCCTCATGTGAAATATTTGCAATGGCCTTGTCGTTCTCTTAGCAGACCTTCCTTTTCTACCTACCTGAAACACTAGACAATGTGTGCGAGTTAATTAGTATTTTTATTACAAGTCCCATATAAATTTATTCAAAACTGACCAAAAAGCTGCACTTCAATATATAAATTATCTGATTTTATTACAAATCATCACTCAGTGCAGTGAAAAGAAGTAATTCACTTAGGATTTACAGCACCACAATGTAGACTGCTGAGAAGTGGATGCAAATTAAATACAGAACCACAGCATGCTAAGGAGAATTTCTATAAGAAGAAATTACGAGTGGATTATAATATGGCCACAGGGGATCTAATTCAGTAATTTATGGAGTAATGATGTGACTCAGTAATACATTTTGTAATTAGCAAGTGTGAGTGACAACTGACCTTAGGCTAGACTTAGGATTTAAGCCAGTGTTTTTTTTGTATACGCTAATGGGATCCTCAGTACCAGTAATAGTAGGTGTTGGGTCCTCCTGAGGTTTTGACCCTAATGTCTGACCAGTTGTCATCTTGATCCTCAGGTGTTCAGAACCTGACTAAATTTAGACTGGTTGGGGCTTTATGACGGAATGGCAGGTCTAGTTGTGGCAGGACAAGCCATTATGTAAAATAATAAAAGAAGTTGTGGACACAAATATACAGTATAAGGCTGGGTTCACACTATGTATATTTGAGGCTGTATTTGGTCCTCATGTCAGGTCCTCATAGCAACCAAAACCAGGAGTGGATTGAAAACACAGAAAGGCTCTGTCCACACAATGTTGTAATTGAGTGGATGGCCGTCATATAACGGTAAATAACTTCCATTATTTCAATACAACAGCCGTTGTTTTAAAATAACAGCACATATTTGCCATTAAATGACGGCCATCCACTCAATTACAACATTATGTGAACAGAGCCTTTCTGTGTTTTCAATCCACTCCTTGTTTTGGTTGCTATACAGCCTCAAATATACGTAATGTGAACATAGCCTAAGAGAGACAAATTCTATACTCCAAATATAATTTAGGAAAGTTAGGCTAAAAAGTGGCAACACATTTAGTCCCATTACCACAGGTGTAGGATATCAGGCACCTACCAATGCTCTCTGCCTTTATTAACATTTGTGAAAGAATGGGTCATAGCTCCCCATAATGTAAAATATCCAGACTAGATGTTCCATAATCATCTGTGAGTAATGTTTTTGAAAAATGGAGGCATTTAGGAACTAAAGAAACTATGAAAAGTTACAGAGCAGGGGTCACAGACACTCTGTGGTATGGAACTTCATGGCCATGTCTCCATGGCTGAGCAGCTGCATGCTAGCCTTACATTACCATGCACAATTTCAGGTATCAGCATCAGATGGACCTATGTAAAGCATGCCATAACTGTTCTCTGGAGCAGTAGAAAAATGTTCTTATGAAGTGAGGAATAACACTTCTCTATCTGTCTGGCATCTGATGGTAAATAGCAGGAGAACATTACCTGCCTCTGCACCAAGCCAGCTATAAAATTTGGTGAAGGAAGAATAATGTTATGGGGACATTCAGGGGTCGGCTTAAGCCCCTTAGTTCCATTGATGGAAAATCTTAATACTTTATCATACAATATATTTTAGACTAATCTTTGTGGGAACAGTTTGGTTTTGGATGTTCTGTTCCAGCATGACTTTGCCCATTGCACAAAGCAGTTTTGATTTATGCAAAAGAACTTGGCTGGTCCACAAAGAGCCCTTACTACAACTCCATCCAATAATCTAAAAATCAGAGACAACTAACTGATTCCGCAGCACTTTACATAGTTTGTCAATTTTAGTCCCTGTGCCTGTTAGGGTTCACAATCTAAATGTGCCTTTCTGTATGTTTTGGGTGTGGGGAAAACTCTGCAGATGTTGCCCTCTGTAGCACAATGTAAGCTAAGTATTAATCACGGCAGTGTTGCAAATCAGCAACAACGGCCGTGATTAATACTTAACTTACGTTGTGTGAACATGGCCTTAAAGTTATTATCAAGATGTAAACATAGTACCTATCCACAAAATAGGTAAAAGTTTTCTGATCAGTAGGGTCTGACTGCTGGGACCCCCACCAATCACAAGAATGAAATTCCCTTGTCCTCAGAGTGAATTGAGCTGCAGTACTAATTCATTTGCAATGGGACTTCTAAGGATTGGTGGCCTGATCCTGTAGCGCTATTGTTGCTGACTGTAAGTTGCTGATGGAAGGAGTCAGTGCACTGACAGGTATGGCAAGGTGTGGCTCTGTAGCTGCAGACTGGTCAGGATGCCAATACTAAATCCTTGTCGGAACAATCATGTTTTCTTTTACATTTGTATGTGTGCGTGTGCGTGTGTGTGTGTGTCTGTGTGTGTGTGTGTGTGTGTGTGTGTGTGCAGATCACTTTCCCGGGAAAATGTTGGCACCTGAATGTGCTATGGTAAAAAAAAAAGTCAGAAAACTTCATTCTCTTCATTCTCATAGTGTGATGCTATGGGGGAATGTTCTGCTGAGAAACCTTAGGTCCTGACATTGATGTGGAAATTACTATGGCACATACAGTATTACCTACCTAATCATTGTGGAAGACCAAATACACACCATTATGGCAATAGTATTCACTACAGAGAGTGACCCCTTTCAGTAGAATGAGGCACACTACCACACTGCAAAAATTCCTAAAATCTCAATCTGATCGAGCACCTGTGGTAATCCATGAAGAACGGACCTTATACTGTAACTTACAGGACTCAAAGGATCTGCTGGAAATGTCTTAGTAATGGATACAAACCTTCAGAGGTCTTGTAGAGTTCATGCCCTAATGGTTCAGACATGATATTAGACAGGTGGTTTTAATGTTATGGCTGATCATGTACATAGAAAAAGACTGCATGCCTGTATTAACACACTTTGCATGGAAATGCTCTTTAAGCAGTTCCTCCATCTGCAAGACACTCGGCAGCTCTGCTGATTTTCAATCCTTTATGAAACAACTGGGATTTCAGTAGATTGCCTTTCTAGAAAATCAGTCTCTATACAACAAATGCAGTTATGAAGAAAACACTTCAGATGAAGCTTTCTCGCATTATTGTGGTGAAATCCCCAAAGAATAATTTTGTGCAGTTTTGTGTTCTACATTTTTCTGAATGGCTGCTGAGCAGAGTCTGCCAAGTCTTTGGGATTGTGCTTTCTGAGCTCCATTTATCCTGCTGTGTCACCAGCTATGGGGTGATGATGTAAGCACATCTGGTCATTTCTGCTGCACACACCTCTGGCTTCCTGCTATTTATAGACAAACTACTTACAATAGAAGCAGTGCCTTCCTAACTAATAAAGCCTTTGGTGTAGTAATCATGTCATTGAACACGTCTTATGCATATATCTAATGTGTATTGCTGTATTTCTTACTATGCCAATGTGCACCTGAGGAAGATGACTTCTTAAAGAAGTCTGGTGAAATTTTTTATTAAAGTATTGTATTGCCCACAAAAAGTTATACACATCACCAATATACACTTATTATAGGAAATGCACATAAAATGAGATATATATTAAACACAGTGTAAAAGGAAACAGGCTCAGTTGCTCCTAGCAACCAACCAGCTTCCACCTTTCTTTTTTCAAAGCGTCTGTGAGGAATGAAAAGTGGAATCTGGTTGGTTGCTAGGGGCAACTGAGCCAGTTTCACTTTACACCATGTTTGATAAATTTCCCCCAAAGTGCTTTTTTTCCTGCACTTACTACTGCATCAAGGCATCACTTCCTGGATAAAATGGTGATGTCACTTCCTGGATAAAATGGTTATGTCACGACCCAACTCCCAGAGCTGTGCGGGCTGTGGCTGATGGAGAGGATGATAGCAGGGGGATGCTCAGTGTCCCTCCAGTGCCCTGTGTCCCTCAGTGTCCCCCTGCCATCATCCTCTCCAGCAGCCACAGCCCGCACAGCTCTGGGAGTCGGGTCGTGACATCACCATTTTATCCAGGAAGTGAAGCCTTGATGCAGTAGAAAGTAGATTCTCTAGACATCCTTCGTGATGCAGATCAGACCAAAATAGCTATAGAAACATGGATTATATACTTATACATCATAAAAGCAGAGAAGTAAATTCATCCATTCATTCATTCATTCATTTAAAGAATATCTTATTCCTTCTATTTCATAATCTGGTCTATAGGATGCAGAATTATAGTAATTATTACTCTCATTTTATCTCCCTCTTCTTCCTAAATAAATGGTAAGAGTCATACTGTCATAGAGAGAGGTGAAATGGAGAAATAGCTGCTATGCGGATGTTCTGCAATAGAAATTCAACAGTGGATGTGCTGTCCATGAGGCTGCACTCTTTTCCAATTGTATTTTGGCAAATGTATGTGCTTTCCTGGATTAGGCTTCAAGCACATGGCAGTATAGATGTACACTGAGTCTGTGAGTCCATACAACGGAGCTGTAGGCAGGCTATGTGCCGCCATATGGTACCGCCATATGGTGCCATATTAAGAAGAGTTATTTAGAATAAAATAGTGCCATATTACAATGAACAAAGGAACTTGACAGAGAAAAGCCTCTGTATTCCTCTATATGAAATCAATAGGTGCAATTGCGGCCCGTGGAAATCTATAAGGACTGTTTTAGAACAGTTCAGAGATATTATGGATAATGCTCATAATTCCCGTGGGCTGGGGCTGCATGGGGAGAGTGAAGAAAAGGAGCCTGTAGCAAAGAATAAATGCACTAAATTACAGGCTTAGGTGATCACATACATTCAGCTCAAGTATCAGTCTGTCTGTAACAAACAGCGCAAATACCATTGCCGTCCCCCAAAGGGAAGACCACCCCTATAGAAGATGCATTTTTAATTGCAATTTAGGTGGATGTCTCTAATATGTTTTCTCAGACATAGAAAAACTATAATTTGCTGAATTGTTACCATGTAAGGCTATGAGTGTAATATAAAGGGTTCTACTTCTGTTGTATGGGGCTGAATATAGAGTTGACATTGGAGCTAGGGGATTTTCTTTATATAAGAACAAGGTCATCCATCTGAAGTTGTAATATGGTATTACTCTATGTATTCAATTTTTTTTACTGTCAGGTCTAAGATCATGTCATTATAGTAGTTGGTAAGATTTTTCAAAGCCCATTTTTGAAAACCCTATTATGGAGTTTTAAGGTAATGGAGTAATATACTGCTCAGAACCCCTACCTGTCAGTCTGATTGGAGAGCAGCTAAATAGAGCTGCTGTCACTCAATGGGACCTGTCATGTCTGTGCAACACAAGCTGTACACTGATATCAATGGACACCATGTAATGCTTCATTACCTTTATGGTGGTGCAGCAGGGAAGGTAACTACTTTCTGTGGGGGGGATAATAGGGCTCATTGTTGACTGCTTATGACTGTCACATATTTACTAGCAGTACTGGTAAGTTTTTTTTTTGTATGTAAAATATAACAAAAAAGATGATTTATTTATGTGCAGTAGCTGTACTTTTGTGATAACCTACATCCATTGCATGCTCCTGTCTTCTTCAACCATTACAGTATGAGAATAATATGTATATTGAGGCCAGGTTCACTCACAGTAAGACACTGACCGTTCTTTGACCCGGCCGTGTCACAGAACGGCCGGTGTCAGTGAAGTTCATCCCGGCTGGTACTGCAGTACTGGATGAAGTTCATTTCTGTTGAATTGGGACACGGATGCATTCGGGTGTGCCCCCATCCCAATTCACCATAGCACACAATGGAGAGTGTGGCCGGAGCTGCACTTTCCCCCACTATGCAGTTTTGGTTTTGCCTTGGTGTCAGTAATCTTGACAGGAAAATAGCATTGCACACAGTGCCACGGATCCTCCTAATGTAACACCAAATGCAGATAGAAACAGGGGCTTATTGGGCAGTGTTATTGTTTTTTTTTTTTTTCATTTCTCTCTATCCACCAGCCTACATATTGAGGAGTACAGTATGTTCAATAGTCTCAATGTCGTTTATATATCAGACTGCGGATAAAATATCATTCTTTTAGGCGTTCTCCTCTGCTTCATGCTTACTTCGCGTGGCTAGGTCTGTTATTGAGATACAAGTTCCTGAACACCTATTACTGCAGCTGATTATAAGCAATGTGCCGTATTCTGCACAGGCAATGGACAGTTAAGATTTTCAGTAAATTGTTTTGCCAGATGCCTTCCTAAAAAATACTACATTATAGTTTATCTACAAACGGATTGTAGGTTAAATCATACATGACTGTTTATCTACACATTGAAAAATAACAAGCTTCCTGCCAGTTCCTTCTTGCCAATAAAAGAATTTTAGGAACTAGCTTTTCTTTTGTTGTCATTATATATATATATATATATATATATATATATATATATATATATATATATATATTTTTTTTTTTTTTATAAAGACAAAACATTGCTGCAATTTTGTAGCCTTTCTAGATTAACAGAACCTGGCAACATAAATGTTCTATTATACTTGATGTTACGGTCCAGTCGCATTCATAGAAAAAACGCTCTGTAATAAAGATTAGATAATAGTTTTGTTTGAATAAGGAGTTTTGCTTTGTTGGCAAGAGGCCAGAATTGAATTCTCTTCTCTCATGTTTTCATTGGTCTTTGTAACCCAGGCTTAGTCGTAACCTTGTTTTGTGATCATGTCGCTTTTACCGTATAGTGCATTACCTAGATACAGGAACACCCCAAAAGTTACCATATTACATTCTTTTTTCCAATTTCACCAGTTTATATTTTCATAAATAATATTTTTGAGGGTTCATCATACATGTTATGGTAGATTGAAAGGCACCATTACAAAGTACAACTATTCCTGTAAAAAACAAGCCCTTACATGGCCCTGTAGATAGAAAAAAGAAAAATACTAGAGCTCTTAGAAGGGAAGGAGGAAAAAACGAAAACGCAAAAATGAAAATTGGCTCGGTCCACTGGGTCATTTTGGGCTTGGTACTCAAAGGGTTAATAACCTGTAATGCACTTTACTACAGTGGTCATTAAACACGTTTGTAATCAAAAATACAGCTTATGGTTCGGACACCAAGGACACTAAATAAAAAGCTTCGAGATTACACAGGTAGTTGTAGATGTGATCTGCCTAGGACTGACCTTGTAACCAGCACATACTGTATCTCACAACTTATTGGTCGACCAATGAGGGACACATATGGCCACTACACTACACTCTGTAACTGTCAGTGACTGTGCTACATACAGCATCTGTGGTTGTCATGGCGATGCTGCCACAACTAAACATGGCCACTTGGCAGTTTTGCAGGACATTATGTCGTTGGTGCTGCCCTTACATTAGATGAGGATTGATAGATAGATAGATAGATAGATAGATAGATAGATAGATAGAGGGTCAGCTCCAGGTTTCAGTGGGCCCTTGAGCAACAGAGCCTTGGTGGGCCCTTTTTAGTGCAAACTCACACAAGACCTTGTACTGTGAGCGCTGCTCTTACATGAGACAGACGAAGCATGGCGGATAGACAAAAAGATAGATCAGTGCTTTCCAACCTTTTCAACCTTTGGGCACGCCTTGGGAAAAAAAAATTACCTCAGGGCACCCCTACTAAATAATGTTCTGAATGATGAAAACCGTCATTCGGTGACTTCAGAACCTGCAGACAAACATCTTAGGCTCCATAGGCTCCAGCACATTTCTAGTAACTTCCTTCCCTTTCTCACTCCTATAGGCTCCCATACAATAGTACCTGCGCTGTTTGGTGTTATGTGCAGTAAAGCGAGTAAGAATGTGGGTTGCCCCCTGTATGTAGGATCTTCTGCTGTGCCCTCGTATACTAATACTGATGCCTGCACAATAATAATAATAATAATAACAATAATACTGATCCCTGTACAATAATAATGTCCCCTGATGTGCCCCCTTATACTAATAATGCTCTCTGCTGTGTACCCACATACAATAATAATGCCCCTGCTGTGCCCTCATTTACTAATAATGCCCCCTGCTGTACCCTCATATACCAATAATGCCCCCTGCTGTGTTCCCCATCAAATAATAATGCCCCCTGCTTTGCCCTCATATACTAATAATGCCCCCTAATTTGCCCCTTATACTAATTATACTGCCTGCTTTAAACCCCCATACAATAATAATGCCCCCTGCTCTGCCCCTAGTAATTATGTCCGCCATGATTTGCACCAATAGTTAAAAACAACAAAACATCATACTGACCTAATCGGGGCTGTGTGGCTGCAGAATTCCCACCGGGATCCCGTGGCACTCCTGGCAGGTTCTCTTGGCATCCCAGTGAGCCGTGGCACCCTGGTTGGGAAACCCTGGTTGTCTGATTTTGTAAGAATTTATTTGCAAATTATGGTGGAAAATAAGTATTTGGTCACCTACAAACAATCAAGATTTCTGGCTCTCACAGACCTGTAACTTCTTCTTTAAGGGTACAAACCCACACACCGTATACGCAGCAGATACGCAACAAATACGCAGCAGATTTGATGGTTTAGATTTGATGCTGTGTTCAGTTATTTAGATCTAATCTGCTGCTTATTTGTTGCGTATTTGCTGCGTATTGCAGCAGTAAATACGCTGCGTATACGGTGTGTGGGTTTATACCCTAAGAGTGTCCTTTGTCCTCCACTCATTATCTGTAGTAATGGCACCTGTTTAAACTTGTTATCAGTATAAAAAGACACCTGTGCACACCCTCAAACAGTCAGACTCCAAACTCCACTATGGTGAAGACCAAAGAGCTGTCAAAGGACACCATAAACAAAATTGTAGCCCTGCACCAGGCTGGGAAGACTGAATCTGCAATAGGCAACCAGCTTGGAGTGAAGAAATCAACTGTGGGAGCAATAATTAGAAAATGGAAGACATACAAGACCACTGATAATCTCCCTTGATCTGGGGCTTCACGCATAATCTCACCCCATGGGTTCAAAGTGATCACAAGGACGGTGAGCAAAAATCCCAGAACCACGCGGGGGGACCTAGTGAATGAACTGCAGAGAGCTGGGACCAATGTAACAAAGCCTACCATCAGTAACACACTACGCTGTCAGGGACTCAGATCCTGCAGTGCCAGACGTGTCCCACTGCTTAAGCCAGTACATGTCTGGGCCCATCTGAAGTTTGCTAGAGAGCATTTGGATGATCCAGAAGAGTATTGGGAGAATGTCCTATGGTCTGATGAAACCAAAGTGGAACTGTTTGGTAGAAACACAACTTGTCGTGTTTGGAGGAAAAAGAATACTGAGTTGCATCCATCAAACACTATACCTACTGTAAAGCATGGGGGTGGAAACATCATGCTTTGGGGCTGTTTCTCTGCAAAGGGGCCAGGACAACTGATCCGGGTACATGAAAGAATGAATGGGGCCATGTATCGTGAGATTTTGAGTGCAAACCTCCTTCCATCAGCAAGGGCATTGAAGAGGAAACGTGGCTGGGTCTTTCAACATGACAATGATCCAAAGCACACCGCCAGGGCAACGAAGGAGTGGCTTCGTAAGAAGCATTTCAAGGTCCTGGAGTGGCCTAGCCAGTCTCCAGATCTCAACCCTATAGAAAACCTTTGGAGGGAGTTGAAAGTCCGTGTTGCCAAGCGACAGCCCCAAAACATCACTGCTCTAGAGGAGATCTGCATGGAGGAATGGGCCAACATACCAACAACAGTGTGTGCCAACCTTGTGAAAACTTACAGAAAACGTTTGACCTCTGTCATTGACAACAAAGGATAAACAAAGTATTGAGATGAAATTTTGTTACTGACCAAATACTTATTCTCCAACATAATTTGCAAATAAATTCTTACAAAATCAGACAATGTGATTTTCTGGATTTGTTTTCTCATTTTGTCTCCCATAGTTGAGGTCTACATATGGTGTCAATTACAGTAGGGATGGTCAGAACCTGCTTCGGTTCGGGTTCGTACGAACCCGAACTCTCGGAAATGATTCCCGCTGTCTACCCGCTCCGTGGAGAGGGTGGATACAGCGGGAGGACCGCCTGGAAATCTGGGATACAGCCATAACCATAGGATGTATCCCAGTTTTCCAGGCGGTCCTTCCGCTGTATCCACCTGCTGCACGGAGCGGGCAGACAACGGGAATCTGATGCCGAGCATTCGGGTTCATACAAACCCGAACCGAAGCAGGTTCGGACCATCCCTAAATTACAGGCCCCTCTCATCTTTTTAAGTAGGAGAACTTGCATTATTGGTGACTGACTAAATACTTTTTTCCCCACTGTAGATAGATAATTAGATATGAGATAGATAAATAGATTAGATAGTAGCTGGATAACAGATAGATAGATAGATAGATAGATAGATAGATAGATAGATAGATAGATAGATACACTGACAGAGTAGTTGGTTGAGTAGCTATGCCACCCACCCATCCCAATGTTGCCCCCCTAAGCAGTGTGGTGGCTGGCATTCACATTGGTTACACATAGCTGAGGCCAGCCATGGTGGTAGCTATATAATCCTAGAGGCAGTGGTTTAAAGGGAGCATATAGATATATTTTGTACATTTTTATGTATTCTAATGTTTGTTACTATTGTTTATTGTTAACTGAAAAAAAAAATTCAGGCATAATTTCCTGGGTGCTGAAAATTTATAACGACATGCGAGCAAGGTCATTTTGTCTCATCCACTTCTAAATGGCTTATTATCAGACTCCCAGAGGCCGAGAACTGCTGTGAACAGTCGTATTTTAAGTAATATTTCTTCTGCTGGTGACAATACCTGCACATAAGTTGTTAGATCTGCACAATTCCTCACAGACTTCTGTCACACAGGAGGCTAGGCTGTCAAAATGTAACTAGTATGTATTTGTTTTCTCTTTCAAGCTGAAAATGTGATTATTTGTCCTGTAGAATTACTCTAAATAACTATGAAAATGGGGATTGTAGAGTTTTCATTAAAACAAAATAAATATTATATCTAGCCAATAAGGCTATGTTCACATACCGTAACAGCCGCAATTGATTATGACCATCAAAATAATGAACAATGCTCATTATTTACAACGTGCCTTTGCAAAATACATCCGTTTTTCTGTTCGCACATTGTTTTATCGTCAGCCAAAATTTGCCAGATGGTTAGGTGTGACGCCAGTTCTATGGTGGCTGGTCGAGGTATAGCCTTGCCCAGTGATGTTATGTTGTGACGCCAGTGCCAGTTGAGCACACAAGTATGATGGTACACCTGCTTTTATTTTACGTGTCAGGCAGGGATCTGGGGCAATCATAAGGATAGTAGTGCCAATTCCGGAGAGAGGGCGAGTTGTATCCCAAACAGTAAATTCAACAAGTCTGATACCTGACTCCAGAACAAGCGGAGTACAGGACACTCCCATAGTATATGTATCAACGAACCTGTTTGGCCGCAGTGTCTCCAGCAAAGTGGATCCGACAGTGGGTATATTAAATTGAGTCTTTGCGGTGTGTAGTACCAGCTCAGGCGGCACTTCACCACATTCTCCCTTTGTGGGATGCTTAACACAGATTTAATGGACCAGCGGAATGCCTTCGTCCATTCTTGTGGTGAGAATGAGGACTTTAACGCTGCTTCCCATTTAAGAATATATGGATCCTTGCTGAAGACACTGAGGTCCCCCACGTATTCATAGAGTGGCCTTAGGCCTCTCTGTTTACGATTCAGTAATAGGGGTAAATATGGATCCCAGAGTATTTTTACCTTAGCCTTAGTAGCCAAGAAGTGGCGTATTTGCAGATATATGTAAAAGTTGCGGGCTGGCAACTGGAAATGTTCGCGTAGTGATTCGAAATCTTTCAAGACCGATCCTTCATGTAAGAAGTCTGAGTTGGTTAAGCCTAAGTCTTTCCACTTTTCCAGTGCAGAACTGGTGACAGAGTGCAGGAGAGGAGTGAAGGTTGTTATAGGAAAGTGTATGTGCGGAGCCTTTATTTGTATGGCAGAGCTTCCAACATTTTAAGCTAGCTATCATGGTAGGAGGTAGATGTCCCGGGGTTGCAGCGGGATCTAGGATTGCTGCAAAAAGGAAATCTTGTAGGCTGCCTTGAATATATGTTCTTTCTATAGTAACCCAGTTAGCAGATGAGTGATCGTTCCACCAGTGGCGGAGCTGTGAAAGAAGGGTGGCTGAGTAATAAAAGAAGGGGTCTGGAACACCCAGACCTCCCATGTCAGGTGGTTTAACTAAGACTGAGTACTTAATCCTAGGAGGGCGGTTTGCCCAGATGTAGGATGAGATTACTTTACGAACAGATTTAAAGAATTTCTGGGGAATCGCAATGGGGAGTGTTTGAAACAGAAATAAGAGTTTGGGAAGGAGGAGCATCTTGAACGCCGCCACACGGCCCATCCACGATGTCTCTGTTTTAGAAAATTGTAAGGTAAGCGACTGAAGCTCTGCCAGCAAAGGCGGATAGTTTTTTTGAAAGAGTAAGGATGGTTGAGCAGTAATGTGAGTACCAAGATATTTTAGTGAATCGCTTCTCCAGTCCAAGGGGAATCCGGCTTTGAGGGAGTTCAGCTCAGCGGGGGGGATATGAAATGGGAGAATTTCAGATTTAGTTTAATTTAGTTTATAATAGGAAAGGGCCCCAAAGTGTCGCAACAGGTGAAGAGCGCGCCCAAGGGACACGGCAGGGTTGCTAAGTGACAGGATGACATCGTCCGCATACAATGATACAGTGTTACATGTTGTTGCCTAAGCAACAATTACCATTTTCCCTATAGGATTAAAACGTAACTTTTATTGAATTTATTTAGTAGTAGAAACCAAACTTGTGATACATATATACAGTGCTATATATTAAAAATAGTAGCGTTCAAGAATTTGTTTACTAGTTTTATTCTAAGAGTACAGTGTAGCTAGGGTGGTTCACTGATAGTGGGGAGACAGTTTGTCATATATAGACTGAAGAGTGTGCTTAATATGTAATTTGATTTTATTCTCCTCCACTCCGTGATTCAACCACAAAGCGGGCGACAGTGTGCATATACAGTAGCAGCTTGATTCAGGTGCTTCACAGGGCTATAGTCGGACCGCCGGCCAGTCCGATAATAGTTAAAATTGTATATTTTATTTAAAGGCTCAGAACCACAGAAAGGTAGTCTGCTTGGTATTAATTAGTATCGCATTTCGTGACCTGCAAGGAACAGGAGGCACTTGCGATTAAATATGCTGAGTTCTGTGTTCTGACAGCATTTAGTTTGTGTTTGTCTGGCTGCACTGGCACACTGTAACAAAAAGAGCGCTGTGTCAGTTTGCGGTTGTAACTGGCGATACTCGCCCAATTATGTTACACCGTCTCAACTGGATACAGAGCACGCTGTGATCTGTAGTGTGCGGAAGACACTAGCAATATGTCACATTAGATAGAGCTAGGTGTCCACTGACAGCTAATTTTAAGCTTGTCGGGGTCCACTGGCACATTGTAACAGATCGCTATGTCAGTCGCGGCTTACAGTGGCGTTACATGCCTAATATTGGTTTAACCGCTGAGACTGAACATAGGGTAATACAGTGGCGGGGGTACACCTCTTGGGGTGCCAACGGGCACGGCCCGTAGTTGTGGTGTCTGCCCGCGCCACTCAATAGGATCGGCTACACTGTTTTTTATATTTTGCCGCTAGATCGGCTGTTCAACATACATGAATCAGAATAGTGCAACTCAATAGAACGCTAACTATATTAAAAGATCATGCCGTATAGACCTGACTAGTTTCGCCAACCACGTTGGCTTTATCAAAGGTGGCATTATGGAAGGGGGTGGAGCTAAAGGGTGTATAAATACTTTTTAGAAGAAGATGACCCCGGGTCACAACAGTATGCTCCTATGTGAGCGGAGCGCTATATCGAGGCTTGGATACTCATCGCTCTGATGCCTCTGATTGGTGGTTAGGTAAGACGTTTAAACTAGGTAAGAAGGCGCGTTAGTTAGAACGCCGCCCACTGGCCGTTGCTGATATTGGGATGCCTACTGCGCATGTCTGGACACTTTGTCCAAAAAATATAGGTGATCAAAAAGCAGGACTGCGCATGTCTGCGCACTTAACCGCAAAAGGAGAGAGAAGGTATTAGGTTCTTATGCGCATGTCTGTGCACTTAGTTATATGGGCCATTGATAGCGCGTACTGCGCAGGTCTGCGGACTTAGACGCTGATGAGAAGAAGAAGAATCAAGGTGTCAATGGATTGGTAAATATATAATCCTAATTAGTAATAGTTGTTAAAAAGTTTGGGAAGCGCTTTTTGGTCCTCATCACGTGCATAATGTATGACTGCAATTAGGACTGAACTGTGTTGTTGTACCGGTTTAAGGCCGATCAAGGACTCGTACAGTCTAATGATATTGAAAGTAGTAATCGCAGATACACATTAAAGGTTTAGTTGGTCATGTAACTAATTGGTATCATAATTTACATAAAGGAAGAGGAAGATAGCAGAACTGATGAGTAATCAGTACTATTGTACTTGACCAAGGTACGGTATACTAATTGATTTTACCTAATAACCTAACTTGGAACAGACTAGGATGAAAAGATAGATAGAAAAAAACGTCTATACAATTAAAAGGAACTGTTGTGCCTAAAAATAGGACTGTATATGAATTAGTAAATGATAATTGATTTTGTTTTGACTTAACTTTACAAAAAGGGAGTGTAAGTGAAACCCTCGTTTAGGCCGTTCGGTGACATTGTCTTCAATCTATAGATCCATTTAGCTTCAGCTTGTAAAAGTTTCAGGTCAAGATTTCCTCTTCTCGGACCTAGATTAATCTTCTGGATACCCCAGAAGACCAGACCTTTTAAATTTCCTCCATGGATGGCATTAATATGCTTGTGTCGGTTTTGGTACGTACATTGCTCAGGTGTGAGCCTATATGATTTTTGAACTGCTGTATGGTCTTTCCTATATAAAGGAGACCGCAAGGGCATTTGGCTGCATAAACTAGGCCTTGCGTTTGACAGTTAATGAATTCCTTGATTTTATATTCTTGATTGTCAATGGGGTTAATGAAAGATTTCATTTTCGGTAGGAACTTGCAATATGTGCAGTTTCCGCATGGAAAGGATCCTTGGATGTTGGATTTGAGCCAAGTAGTTGATGAGCTTTCTTCGTTGTTTGTAAAATGGCTGTGCACCAGTTGGTCCTTAAGGTTTTTGCCTCTACGGTATGTGATGGTTGGTCTGTCTGAGATAATGTCCTTCAGGTCAGGGTCCGCCTGAAGGATTGGCCAGTATTGTGACAAAATCTGTCGGATTTCATGATGGGCGACATCATAGGTACCTATACAACGGATGATCTTGTTTGGATTTTTATTGTTGATTCTTCGATTAAGCAACTCGTTTCTGTTGGTAGACTTTGCTCTATGGAAAGCTCGATGTAGAACACGTTTTGGATAGCCTCTACTGCGAAATTTATGATAGAGTACCCCACATTCTTTCAAGAAATTTTCTTCAGTTGAACAGTTTCTTCGGGCTCTCAAATATTGTCCCACTGGGATCCCTCGCTTCAGTGGTGCTGGGTGGAAGCTTTTCCAATTAAGGAAACTGGTGGTTGCTGTTTCTTTCCTATAGATATCTGTCGTAATGTTCCCATTCGTGTCCTTTCCAATAGTTAGGTCGAGAAAATTAATAGCGTCATCATGAATTTCACTTGTGAGCAAAAGGTTAATATTGTTGTTATTAAGAATTTCCACGAAGGTCTGAAAGGACGCTACATCTCCATCCCAAAGTATCAGGATGTCATCGATGTAGCGTCCCCAGAAGATGATGCGATCCGTATACTCTTGCATTTCGTCAATAAATACAAAGGAGGCCTCCCACCAACCTAGATAGAGGTTGGCGTAAGTGGGTGCACAGCTGGTTCCCATAGCCGTACCATTTTTTTGCAAGTAAAAACGTTTATCGAAAACGAAAAAATTGTGTGTCAATAAAAATTGAAGTAACTTCACAACAAAATGATTGTGAGGGATAAAGGAGTTACCTTTGGTAGAAAGGAAGTATTGTACAGCCTTGATCCCGAATTCATGTTTAATGCTAGTATACAGAGCCTCCACATCGAGGCTAGCAAGTTTCACATTTTGGGTGACTGTGATGTCTTGTAGCTTAGTCACTGTGGACGTTGTATCCTTGAGAAAGGAAGGGAGAGTTTCCACGAATGGAAACAAGATCTGGTCAATGTATTGGCTGATGGCTTCTGTAAGGTTCCCATTGCCTGACACTATTGGTCGTCCCGGGATGGGTATTTTTTGCTTGTGTATCTTGGGTAAAGAGTAGAAAGTGGCTATTGTTGGGGTGGCATTATATAATACTTTGAATTCTGCATCTGTAATTAATTGATTGGTTTTGGCCTCCAGAAGTATATCACGAAGTTGGAGTTGATAGTTCTTTGAAGGATCTTGCTTCAGAATTTCATATGTGTTGGTATCGTTTAGTAGTCTCAGGCACATTTGTTTATACTCGGAGGTGTCCATGATCACGAGATTTCCTCCTTTGTCGGAGGGTTTAATCACAATGTCTTGATTTTGTGTTAGGTTCTTTAAAGCTGCATTCTCCTTGTGTGTAAGGTTCTGGTTGAATCTTGAAATCTTTTTGTTTACTCTTTCAATATCGTTGCAGACCAGATTTACGAACTTATCAATATTGTGAAGTGTGACTAAGGGAGGGGTGAACAGTGATTTGGGTCTCATGGTCGATGCGGGGGCGGAGAAAAGACTTATTCCAGTCTGATTTTCTGATTCTAATGCCGTTAATGCTTCAAAGGCCTCTCTCTCACGTGCGGAGAGGGTACCTGGGTTTTGTTGTTTATTTTTGAAAAATTTATGCAATGCCAACTTCCTAGCGAAAAGGTGAACATCCTTAATCCAGGTGAACTTATCAAAATATGGAGTTGGGGTATAGGTAAGTCCTTTATCTAGTAGCTGTAGTTCATAGTTGTCCAGTATGATTTTAGACAGATTTAATATCTGAGGTTTATCAGCTATTTCCTCTGCTTGTATGCCCATTGGCTTCGATCTCTCAATTGCGCCGGTCCTAAAAAATGTGTCAATTGTGGGGCTTG
The DNA here is from genome assembly GCF_027789765.1 of Dendropsophus ebraccatus. Lineage (NCBI taxonomy): Eukaryota > Metazoa > Chordata > Amphibia > Anura > Hylidae > Dendropsophus > Dendropsophus ebraccatus. Next base: position 89,423,835 of record NC_091459.1, read on the forward strand.
TGGATTCATGGTAGGTGGTGCGTTGGTATGTGAAGGCTGGTATTGTGTCAAAGAGGGGGGACCCGTGGTAGAATGTGTAGGTGTTGGAGCCATAGGTGGTGGTGCTTGTAAATTGTAAATAGAGGACACAGGAGCCAGAAGCAACAAACTCTGCAAGCTAAGTGCTTTTATATTGTATTGTGAGCGAGTTTTGGAGCGTGCGAGTTTTAGATCTGAAGTGTGTTTTTGTCTCAAGTGTGGGACTTTAATATTCTGGGACTTTAGATTAGGGGAGTTTTAGAGGAAAACAAATTGTTTGTTTACTTTTGAACACATTGTTTGCTTTTGTTGCTTGTTTGTTTTTTCTTTCTTTATACATAATATCCCCATATAAATGAGCGCCATGTTTGACAATGCGGCCCAATGTACATCTTGTGCGATGTATGCAATCCTTGATCAACCGATCGAGGGTGCATACCATTGTGGGAGATGTGTGCATGTTGCTGGTTTGGAAGCCCAGATCCTGGATCTAAATGAGCAGCTGCAACGATTGAGATGCATTAGCAAACTGGAAAGGGGTCTGGTGCTCACTGAGCAAGCACTCCAAGGGGTAGATGGGGGAGAGTGTGATAGCATGGAGGTACAGGAGGAAGAGGCAGCTAGTTGGGTCACAGTGAGAAAAAGGGGTAGAGGGAAGAGTGTGAGGGAGGCCAGTCCTGATCTGGCACACCCCAACAAGTTTGCCAAATTGGCGGATGAGGGGGATGTTGATTCAGGGGTGGCATTGCTGCAGCAGGACACTGCCTCTGAAAGCCAGGGGGGTGTCTGCTCCAGTAAGGTGGGAAACAGGAGTTCAGGGCAGGCCAGGCAGGTACTGGTAGTGGGGGACTCAATTATTAGGGGGACAGACAGGGCAATCTGTCACAAAGACCGGGATCGTCGAACAGTGTGTTGCCTTCCTGGCGCTCGAGTTCGTCACATCGCGGATCGGGCTGACAGATTACTGGGAGGGGCTGGCGATGACCCAGCAGTCATGGTGCACATTGGCACCAATGATAAAGTTAGAGGTAGGTGGCGGGTCCTTAAAAACGATTTCAGGGACTTAGGCAGGAAGCTAAAAACTAGGACCTCCAAGGTGATATTCTCTGAAATATTACCTGTACCACGAGCCACACCTGAGAGACAGCGGGAGATTAGGGAGGTAAATAAGTGGCTCAAGAGCTGGTGTAGGATAGAGGGGTTTGGGTTCATGGAGAACTGGGCCGACTTCTCGGTCGGTTACAGGCTGTACGGTAGAGACGGGCTGCATCTCAATGGGGAGGGTGCAGCCGTGCTGGGGGAGAAGAAGGCTAAGAGGTTGGAGGAGTGTTTAAACTAGGGACCGGGGGGGAGGGCAACTACAATATAGTAAGTAAAGACAGAGTAGATGGAGAGCTGGGCCTAGATTATGGAACTGGGGGTGGAGCGGCGGGAGGGGTTAGAACAGTCACTAGTGACAAGAGGAAAGGGAATATGGACAAATATATTAAATGTATGTATACTAATGCTCGAAGCCTCACTAAAAAAGCAGAGGAATTAGAACTCATAATGGTTGAAGAGAAATATGATATAGTGGGGATAAGCGAGACATGGCTGGATGAGAGTTATGACTGGGCTGTTAATATCCAGGGTTATAGTCTATTCAGAAATGACCGTAAAAATAAGAAAGGGGGAGGGGTCTGTCTATATGTTAAATCATGCCTTAAGCCTATTCTGCGGGAGGATATATGTGATGATAATGTGGAGTCTCTTTGGGTAGAAATAAGGGGAGGGACGAAGAATAATAAAATTCTTATAGGAGTGAGTTATAAACCTCCAAGTATAGTGGAAAAATCAGAAAATCTTCTTATAAGACAAATAGATGTGGCAGCGAAGCAGGGGGAAGTCATTATTATGGGGGACTTTAACTACCCAAATATAAACTGGAAAGCAGAAACCTGCAGCTCCAGGAAAGGAAGCGTGTTTTTGGAAATAGTAAAAGATAATTACCTTTCCCAACTAGTAGAGGAACCAACAAGAGGGGGGGCCCTTCTGGACCTGATCTTAACCAATAGGCCCGACAGAATATCAAAAATAGAGGTGGGGGGTCACCTAGGTAATAGTGACCATAACATAGTAAGTTTTCAATTATCCTTCAATAAAATTATTAGTAGAGGGGCTACAAAAACATTAAATTTCAGGAAGGCTAATTTCCAAAAACTAAGAGAGGACCTTGGGAACATAGACTGGGACAATGCCTTCAGAAATAAAAGTACACAAGAGAAATGGGACATATTTAAGAGCATCCTGGGTAAATCGTGTGAACTACACATACCATATGGGAATAAACGTAGTAGAAATAAGAGAAATCCAATGTGGTTAACTTCAGCTGTAAGGGGTGCAATAAATGATAAGAAACAAGCATTCAGACAACTAAAACAAGAAGGTAGTGGGGAAGCATTGAGCAACTATAGACTGAAGAATAGAATGTGTAAAACGCAAATAAAAGAAGCAAAAATAGCAACAGAAAGAAGGATAGCCACAGAAAGTAAAACAAATCCCAAAATGTTCTTCACCTATATAAATAACAAAAGACTTAAAACCGAAAATGTTGGTCCCCTCAAAAATAATCTGGGTGTAATGGTGGAGGGGGAAGAGGAAAAGGCCAGTCTACTAAATACATTCTTCTCTACTGTATTCACAGAGGAGAATCCCATAACAGACGACATGACTAGGGATAATGTTAATCCTCCCATAAATCTCACCTGCCTAACACAACAAGAAGTGGGGAAACGCCTTAAAAACATTAAAATCCATAAGTCACCGGGCCCAGAAGGTATCCATCCTAGAGTTTTGCAAGAATTAAATACTGTGTTGGACAGACCGTTATTCCTAATATTTAAAGATTCTATTACGACAGGGATTGTTCCACAGGACTGGCGCATAGCTAATGTGGTACCGATATTCAAGAAGGGGTCAAGGAGTGATCCTGGAAACTACAGGCCCGTAAGTCTAACATCTATAGTAGGTAAAGTATTTGAGGGGATTGTAAGAGATGCTATACTAGAGTATCTTAATGAAAATAATCTTATGACGCAGCACCAGCATGGATTTATGAGGGATCGGTCCTGTCAGACTAATCTGATCGGCTTCTATGAAGAGGTAAGTTATAGACTGGACCTGGGGGAGGCTGTGGATGTTGTGTATCTGGACTTTTCAAAGGCATTTGATACTGTGCCGCATGAAAGGTTGGTCTACAAAATGAGGATGCTGGGACTCGGGGAAAACGTATGCAAATGGGTAAGTAACTGGTTGTGTGATAGAAAACAGAGGGTGGTCATTGATGGAAAATATTCAGATTGGGTTTTAGTTACTAGTGGGGTACCTCAGGGGTCAGTGTTGGGTCCACTTCTTTTTAATATTTTTATTAATGATCTTGTAGAGGGGCTACAGAGTAGAATCTCCATTTTTGCAGATGATACTAAACTGGGTAAAGTAATCAGTACAGAGGAGGATAATATCATATTACAGAGGGATTTGGAGAAGCTAGAGGCTTGGGCGGAGAAATGGCAAATGAAGTTTAATGTGGATAAATGTAAGGTTATGCATTTGGGCCATAGAAATAATAAGTACAGTTATGTGCTAAATAATAAAACACTGGGTAAAAGTACTTCCGAAAAGGACCTGGGGGTATTGGTGGACAGTAAACTCAACTTTAGTGATCAGTGCCAGGCAGCAGCTGCCAAGGCTAATAAAATAATGGGGTGCATCAAAAGAGGTATAGATGCTAAAGATGAGAACATAGTTTTGCCTCTTTATAAATCACTGGTCAGACCACATATGGAATACTGTGTACAGTTTTGGGCACCGGTATATAAGAAGGACATAGGTGAACTGGAGCGGGTGCAGAGGAGGGCAACAAAGGTCATTAAGGGAATGGGTGGGTTACAGTACCAAGACAGGTTATCAAGCTTGGGGTTATTTACGCTAGAAAAAAGACGTCTTAGGGGCGATCTGATCACAATGTACAAATATATGAATGGACAGTACAGAGATCTTTGTAGTGGTCTTTTTACTCCTAGGTCTGTAACAATGACAAGGGGGCATCCTCTACGTCTAGAGGAAAGAAGATTTCATCATCAGCATCGACGCGGGTTCTTCACTGTGCGAGTGGTAAGACTGTGGAACTCTCTGCCACATGAGGTTGTCATGGCCGATTCATTAAATAAGTTCAAGGGAGGACTTGATACTTTTCTTGAACAATATAATATAACAAGTTATGGGCATTAGATTTCTGGTGATACGTTGATCCGGGGATTGTTCTGGTTGCCATTGCAGTCGGGGGGGGGGGAAGGGAGGGGGGGGGAGTTTCTCCATGTGGTGGGGCGGTTGTCTTCTGCCCCGTGGGGGTTTTTCGCCTTCCTGGATCGACACAGTGGGATTCTCCTAGGTTGAACCTGATGGACTCTTGTCTTCTTTCAACCTTGTTTACTATGTTACTATGTTACTATGTTACTATGATGGTCCCAAGGGTTGTGTGTTTTGTTGTGCAGGTATCCATTGTTGTGAAAATTGTGCTTGATGAGATTGGTAGTTGTATGTTCGAAAACTCCTCTGGCCACGTCTATTCCTAGATTTGGATCTCTGGCGAATTGTTTGTCCTGGTACAGGAGTGTTGGTGGGTAGTGGGGTGTCGTCTGTACCGGAGTAGTCGGATTCAGAATAGTCTGAAAACGATGATCTTTGAAATTGAGTGGGATTAGATCTATAGATGTCACCAGATTCAAAATCCTTCTTATCTCGTATGTATTTCCTATGCTTACGTTCTTTTATCTCAGATTGGTAGATATCAAGATGTCGTTGTAAGCGAGTTTCGTAATTCGTGAATTCTGGATTGCTGCTGAAAAATTGAATCTGTTCAAGTTGTACTTCTAATTGGGTATTAATTTTGGCAAATACTGTCTTCTCATGGGTCAAAAGATATTCCAACATCCGTATGGAATTGGCCGTCATTAAATCATACCATCCTTGCATGAAAACAGCATCGTCTTGGTGGGAATTTGGTTTAAGATTAATACGTAAGCCTCGGTATACCAGTTTTTGTTGGATGTATGTTTCTAGGCTAGTTATTTCCCACCAAGATCGAATGTAGTTTTTATATGTCTTCTGCAATTCCTTGAACGCAGTGTTAATATCAATGCTGTTCAGAGGTAAATCGGTCAAGGAGAACACTTGTGTGGCTGCATTTTGGAGGGATTCATTCGTTAATTTGTTAGATAAGAAACTTGCCATTATATGCCAAAGTGGTTACTTAGAAAGCTTATACTGGATGCAAAACCAGTGATAGGATCGAAAGGGAGAGGGGTAACTCTCTGTACTTAGGATAAGGATTGTTGATCCCTGTCCTATTAGGAGGTAATGAAATATGTGTTACATGTTGTTGCCTAAGCAACAATTACCATTTTCCCTATAGGATTAAAACGTAACTTTTATTGAATTTATTTAGTAGTAGAAACCAAACTTGTGATACATATATACAGTGCTATATATTAAAAATAGTAGCGTTCAAGAATTTGTTTACTAGTTTTATTCTAAGAGTACAGTGTAGCTAGGGTGGTTCACTGATAGTGGGGAGACAGTTTGTCATATATAGACTGAAGAGTGTGCTTAATATGTAATTTGATTTTATTCTCCTCCACTCCGTGATTCAACCACAAAGCGGGCGACAGTGTGCATATACAGTAGCAGCTTGATTCAGGTGCTTCACAGGGCTATAGTCGGACCGCCGGCCAGTCCGATAATAGTTAAAAGTGTATATTTTATTTAAAGGCTCAGAACCACAGAAAGGTAGTCTGCTTGGTATTAATTAGTATCGCATTTCGTGACCTGCAAGGAACAGGAGGCACTTGCGATTAAATATGCTGAGTTCTGTGTTCTGACAGCATTTAGTTTGTGTTTGTCTGGCTGCACTGGCACACTGTAACAAAAAGAGCGCTGTGTCAGTTTGCGGTTGTAACTGGCGATACTCGCCCAATTATGTTACACCGTCTCAACTGGATACAGAGCACGCTGTGATCTGTAGTGTGCGGAAGACACTAGCAATATGTCACATTAGATAGAGCTAGGTGTCCACTGACAGCTAATTTTAAGCTTGTCGGGGTCCACTGGCACATTGTAACAGATCGCTATGTCAGTCGCGGCTCACAGTGGCGTTACATGCCTAATATTGGTTTAACCGCTGAGACTGAACATAGGGTAATACAGTGGCGGGGGTACACCTCTTGGGGTGCCAACGGGCACGGCCCGTAGTTGTGGTGTCTGCCCGCGCCACTCAATAGGATCGGCTACACTGTTTTTTATATTTTGCCGCTAGATCGGCTGTTCAACATACATGAATCAGAATAGTGCAACTCAATAGAACGCTAACTATATTAAAAGATCATGCCGTATAGACCTGACTAGTTTCGCCAACCACGTTGGCTTTATCAAAGGTGGCATTATGGAAGGGGGTGGAGCTAAAGGGTGTATAAATACTTTTTAGAAGAAGATGACCCCCGGGTCACAACAGTATGCTCCTATGTGAGCGGAGCGCTATATCGAGGCTTGGATACTCATCGCTCTGATGCCTCTGATTGGTGGTTAGGTAAGACGTTTAAACTAGGTAAGAAGGCGCGTTAGTTAGAACGCCGCCCACTGGCCGTTGCTGATATTGGGATGCCTACTGCGCATGTCTGGACACTTTGTCCAAAAAATATAGGTGATCAAAAAGCAGGACTGCGCATGTCTGCGCACTTAACCGCAAAAGGAGAGAGAAGGTATTAGGTTCTTATGCGCATGTCTGTGCACTTAGTTATATGGGCCATTGATAGCGCGTACTGCGCAGGTCTGCGGACTTAGACGCTGATGAGAAGAAGAAGAATCAAGGTGTCAATGGATTGGTAAATATATAATCCTAATTAGTAATAGTTGTTAAAAAGTTTGGGAAGCGCTTTTTGGTCCTCATCACGTGCATAATGTATGACTGCAATTAGGACTGAACTGTGTTGTTGTACCGGTTTAAGGCCGATCAAGGACTCGTACAGTCTAATGATATTGAAAGTAGTAATCGCAGATACACATTAAAGGTTTAGTTGGTCATGTAACTAATTGGTATCATAGTTTACATAAAGGAAGAGGAAGATAGCAGAACTGATGAGTAATCAGTACTATTGTACTTGACCAAGGTACGGTATACTAATTGATTTTACCTAATAACCTAACTTGGAACAGACTAGGATGAAAAGATAGATAGAAAAAAACGTCTATACAATTAAAAGGAACTGTTGTGCCTAAAAATAGGACTGTATATGAATTAGTAAATGATAATTGATTTTGTTTTGACTTAACTTTACAAAAAGGGAGTGTAAGTGAAACCCTCGTTTAGGCCGTTCGGTGACATTGTCTTCAATCTATAGATCCATTTAGCTTCAGCTTGTAAAAGTTTCAGGTCAAGATTTCCTCTTCTCGGACCTAGATTAATCTTCTGGATACCCCAGAAGACCAGACCTTTTAAATTTCCTCCATGGATGGCATTAATATGGCGGGCTATGCTTGTGTCGGTTTTGGTACGTACATTGCTCAGGTGTGAGCCTATACGATTTTTGAACTGCTGTATGGTCTTTCCTATATAAAGGAGACCGCAAGGGCATTTGGCTGCATAAACTAGGCCTTGCGTTTGACAGTTAATGAATTCCTTGATTTTATATTCTTGATTGTCAATGGGGTTAATGAAAGATTTCATTTTCGGTAGGAACTTGCAATATGTGCAGTTTCCGCATGGAAAGGATCCTTGGATGTTGGATTTGAGCCAAGTAGTTGATGAGCTTTCTTCGTTGTTTGTAAAATGGCTGTGCACCAGTTGGTCCTTAAGGTTTTTGCCTCTACGGTATGTGATGGTTGGTCTGTCTGAGATAATGTCCTTCAGGTCAGGGTCCGCCTGAAGGATTGGCCAGTATTGTGACAAAATCTGTCGGATTTCATGATGGGCGACATCATAGGTACCTATACAACGGATGATCTTGTTTGGATTTTTATTGTTGATTCTTCGATTAAGCAACTCGTTTCTGTTGGTAGACTTTGCTCTATGGAAAGCTCGATGTAGAACACGTTTTGGATAGCCTCTACTGCGAAATTTATGATAGAGTACCCCACATTCTTTCAAGAAATTTTCTTCAGTTGAACAGTTTCTTCGGGCTCTCAAATATTGTCCCACTGGGATCCCTCGCTTCAGTGGTGCTGGGTGGAAGCTTTTCCAATTAAGGAAACTGGTGGTTGCTGTTTCTTTCCTATAGATATCTGTCGTAATGTTCCCATTCGTGTCCTTTCCAATAGTTAGGTCGAGAAAATTAATAGCGTCATCATGAATTTCACTTGTGAGCAAAAGGTTAATATTGTTGTTATTAAGAATTTCCACGAAGGTCTGAAAGGACGCTACATCTCCATCCCAAAGTATCAGGATGTCATCGATGTAGCGTCCCCAGAAGATGATGCGATCCGTATACTCTTGCATTTCGTCAATAAATACAAAGGAGGCCTCCCACCAACCTAGATAGAGGTTGGCGTAAGTGGGTGCACAGCTGGTTCCCATAGCCGTACCATTTTTTTGCAAGTAAAAACGTTTATCGAAAACGAAAAAATTGTGTGTCAATAAAAATTGAAGTAACTTCACAACAAAATGATTGTGAGGGATAAAGGAGTTACCTTTGGTAGAAAGGAAGTATTGTACAGCCTTGATCCCGAATTCATGTTTAATGCTAGTATACAGAGCCTCCACATCGAGGCTAGCAAGTTTCACATTTTGGGTGACTGTGATGTCTTGTAGCTTAGTCACTGTGGACGTTGTATCCTTGAGAAAGGAAGGGAGAGTTTCCACGAATGGAAACAAGATCTGGTCAATGTATTGGCTGATGGCTTCTGTAAGGTTCCCATTGCCTGACACTATTGGTCGTCCCGGGATGGGTATTTTTTGCTTGTGTATCTTGGGTAAAGAGTAGAAAGTGGCTATTGTTGGGGTGGCATTATATAATACTTTGAATTCTGCATCTGTAATTAATTGATTGGTTTTGGCCTCCAGAAGTATATCACGAAGTTGGAGTTGATAGTTCTTTGAAGGATCTTGCTTCAGAATTTCATATGTGTTGGTATCGTTTAGTAGTCTCAGGCACATTTGTTTATACTCGGAGGTGTCCATGATCACGAGATTTCCTCCTTTGTCGGAGGGTTTAATCACAATGTCTTGATTTTGTGTTAGGTTCTTTAAAGCTGCATTCTCCTTGTGTGTAAGGTTCTGGTTGAATCTTGAAATCTTTTTGTTTACTCTTTCAATATCGTTGCAGACCAGATTTACGAACTTATCAATATTGTGAAGTGTGACTAAGGGAGGGGTGAACAGTGATTTGGGTCTCATGGTCGATGCGGGGGCGGAGAAAAGACTTATTCCAGTCTGATTTTCTGATTCTAATGCCGTTAATGCTTCAAAGGCCTCTCTCTCACGTGCGGAGAGGGTACCTGGGTTTTGTTGTTTATTTTTGAAAAATTTATGCAATGCCAACTTCCTAGCGAAAAGGTGAACATCCTTAATCCAGGTGAACTTATCAAAATATGGAGTTGGGGTATAGGTAAGTCCTTTATCTAGTAGCTGTAGTTCATAGTTGTCCAGTATGATTTTAGACAGATTTAATATCTGAGGTTTATCAGCTATTTCCTCTGCTTGTATGCCCATTGGCTTCGATCTCTCAATTGCGCCGGTCCTAAAAAATGTGTCAATTGTGGGGCTTGTGGATTCATGGTAGGTGGTGTGTTGGTATGTGAAGGCTGGTATTGTGTCAAAGAGGGGGGACCCGTGGTAGAATGTGTAGGTGTTGGAGCCATAGGTGGTGGTGCTTGTAAATTGTAAATAGAGGACGATGATGATGGTCCCAAGGGTTGTGTGTTTTGTTGTGCAGGTATCCATTGTTGTGAAAATTGTGCTTGATGAGATTGGTAGTTGTATGTTCGAAAACTCCTCTGGCCACGTCTATTCCTAGATTTGGATCTCTGGCGAATTGTTTGTCCTGGTACAGGAGTGTTGGTGGGTAGTGGGGTGTCGTCTGTACCGGAGTAGTCGGATTCAGAATAGTCTGAAAACGATGATCTTTGAAATTGAGTGGGATTAGATCTATAGATGTCACCAGATTCAAAATCCTTCTTATCTCGTATGTATTTCCTATGCTTACGTTCTTTTATCTCAGATTGGTAGATATCAAGATGTCGTTGTAAGCGAGTTTCGTAATTCGTGAATTCTGGATTGCTGCTGAAAAATTGAATCTGTTCAAAATAATAATATATAGCACTGTATATATGTATCACAAGTTTGGTTTCTACTACTAAATAAATTCAATAAAAGTTACGTTTTAATCCTATAGGGAAAATGGTAATTGTTGCTTAGGCAACAACATGTAACACATATTTCATTACCTCCTAATAGGACAGGGATCAACAATCCTTATCCTAAGTACAGAGAGTTACCCCTCTCCCTTTCGATCCTATCACTGGTTTTGCATCCAGTATAAGCTTTCTAAGTAACCACTTTGGCATATAATGGCAAGTTTCTTATCTAACAAATTGACTAATGAATCCCTCCAAAATGCGGCCACACAAGTATTCTCACTGACCGATTTACCTCTGAACAGCATTGATATTAACACCGCTTTCAAAGAATTGCAGAAAACCTATAAAAACTATATTCGATCTTGGTGGGAGATAAGTAGCTTGGAAACTTACATCCAACAAAAACTAGTATATCGCGGCCTACGTATAAATCTCAAACCGAACTCCCACCAGGACGACGCTGTTTTTATGAAAGGATGGCATGATTTAATGACGGCTAATTCCATACGGATGTTGGAATATCTTTTGACCCATGAGAAGACAGTATTTGCCAAAATTAATACCCAATTAGAAGTACAACTTGAACAGATCCAATTTTTCAGCAGCAACCCAGAATTCACGAATTACGAAACCCGCTTACAACGACATCTTGATATTTACCAATCCGAGATAAAAGAACGTAAGCATAGGAAATACATACGCGACAAGAAGGATTTTGAATCTGGAGACATCTACAGACCTAATCCCACTCAATTTCAAAGATCTTCCTTTTCAGATTACTCGGAATCTGACTACTCAGACGACATCTCTTTACCCACCAACACTTCAGCACCTGGACAAACAATTCGCCAGAGATCCAAATCTAGGAATAGACGCGGCCAGAGAAGATATCGAACATATAACCACCAACCAAATCAAGCACAGTTTTCACAACAATGGATACCTGCACAACAAAATACACAACCCTTGGGACCATCCTCATCGTCCTCTACTTACAACTTACAAGCACCACCACCCATGGCTTCGACACATTCCTCCACGGGTCCCCCTTCTTTGACACAATATCAACCTCCACATATCAATGCACCACCTACCATGAACCTACAAGCTCCACAATTGACACATTTTTTAGGACCGGCGCAGCTGCGAGATCGAAGCCAATGGGCATACAAGCAGAGGAAATAGCTGATAAACCCCAGATTTTGAATCTTTCAAGAATCACATTAGACACTTATGAATTACAGCTATTAGAGAAAGGTCTTACCTATACTCCAACCCCACATTTCGACAAATTTACCTGGATTAAGGATATTCATCTCTTCGCCAGGAAGTTGGCTTTGCACAAATTTTTCAAAAATAAACAACAAAACCCAGGTACCCTCTCCGCACGTGAGAGAGAGGCCTTTGAAGCATTAACGGCATTAGAATCAGAAAATCAGACTGGAATAAGTCTTTTCTCCGCCCCCGCATCGACCATGAGACCCAAATCACTGTTCACCCCTCCCTTAGTCACACTTCACAATATTGATAAGTTCGTAAATCTGGTCTGCAACGATATTGAAAGAGTAAACAAAAAGATTTCAAGATTCAACCAGAACCTTACACACAAGGAGAATGCAGCTTTAAAGAACCTAACACAAAATCAAGACATTGTGATTAAACCCTCCGACAAAGGAGGAAATCTCGTGATCATGGACACCTCCGAGTATAAACAAATGTGCCTGAGACTACTAAACGATACCAACACATATGAAATTCTGAAGCAAGATCCTTCAAAGAACTATCAACTCCAACTTCGTGATATACTTCTGGAGGCCAAAACCAATCAATTAATTACAGATGCAGAATTCAAAGTATTATATAATGCCACCCCAACAATAGCCACTTTCTACTCTTTACCCAAGATACACAAGCAAAAAATACCCATCCCGGGACGACCAATAGTGTCAGGCAATGGGAACCTTACAGAAGCCATCAGCCAATACATTGACCAGATCTTGTTTCCATTCGTGGAAACTCTCCCTTCCTTTCTCAAGGATACAACGTCCACAGTGACTAAGCTACAAGACATCACAGTCACCCAAAATGTGAAACTTGCTAGCCTCGATGTGGAGGCTCTGTATACTAGCATTAAACATGAATTCGGGATCAAGGCTGTACAATACTTCCTTTCTACCAAAGGTAACTCCTTTATCCCTCACAATCATTTTGTTGTGAAGTTACTTCAATTTTTATTGACACACAATTTTTTCGTTTTCGATAAACGTTTTTACTTGCAAAAAAATATTACGGCTATGGGAACCAGCTGTGCACCCACTTACGCCAACCTCTATCTAGGTTGGTGGGAGGCCTCCTTTGTATTTATTGACGAAATGCAAGAGTATACGGATCGCATCATCTTCTGGGGACGCTACATCGATGACATCCTGATACTTTGGGATGGAGATGTAGCGTCCTTTCAGACCTTCGTGGAAATTCTTAATAACAACAATATTAACCTTTTGCTCACAAGTGAAATTCATGATGACGCTATTAATTTTCTCGACCTAACTATTGGAAAGGACACGAATGGGAACATTACGACAGATATCTATAGGAAAGAAACAGCAACCACCAGTTTCCTTAATTGGAAAAGCTTCCACCCAGCACCACTGAAGCGAGGGATCCCAGTGGGACAATATTTGAGAGCCCGAAGAAACTGTTCAACTGAAGAAAATTTCTTGAAAGAATGTGGGGTACTCTATCATAAATTTCGCAGTAGAGGCTATCCAAAACGTGTTCTACATCGAGCTTTCCATAGAGCAAAGTCTACCAACAGAAACGAGTTGCTTAATCGAAGAATCAACAATAAAAATCCAAACAAGATCATCCGTTGTATAGGTACCTATGATGTCGCCCATCATGAAATCCGACAGATTTTGTCACAATACTGGCCAATCCTTCAGGCGGACCCTGACCTGAAGGACATTATCTCAGACAGACCAACCATCACATACCGTAGAGGCAAAAACCTTAAGGACCAACTGGTGCACAGCCATTTTACAAACAACGAAGAAAGCTCATCAACTACTTGGCTCAAATCCAACATCCAAGGATCCTTTCCATGCGGAAACTGCACATATTGCAAGTTCCTACCGAAAATGAAATCTTTCATTAACCCCATTGACAATCAAGAATATAAAATCAAGGAATTCATTAACTGTCAAACGCAAGGCCTAGTTTATGCAGCCAAATGCCCTTGCGGTCTCCTTTATATAGGAAAGACCATACAGCAGTTCAAAAATCGTATAGGCTCACACCTGAGCAATGTACGTACCAAAACCGACACAAGCATAGCCCGCCATATTAATGCCATCCATGGAGGAAATTTAAAAGGTCTGGTCTTCTGGGGTATCCAGAAGATTAATCTAGGTCCGAGAAGAGGAAATCTTGACCTGAAACTTTTACAAGCTGAAGCTAAATGGATCTATAGATTGAAGACAATGTCACCGAACGGCCTAAACGAGGGTTTCACTTACACTCCCTTTTTGTAAAGTTAAGTCAAAACAAAATCAATTATCATTTACTAATTCATATACAGTCCTATTTTTAGGCACAACAGTTCCTTTTAATTGTATAGACGTTTTTTTCTATCTATCTTTTCATCCTAGTCTGTTCCAAGTTAGGTTATTAGGTAAAATCAATTAGTATACCGTACCTTGGTCAAGTACAATAGTACTGATTACTCATCAGTTCTGCTATCTTCCTCTTCCTTTATGTAAACTATGATACCAATTAGTTACATGACCAACTAAACCTTTAATGTGTATCTGCGATTACTACTTTCAATATCATTAGACTGTACGAGTCCTTGATCGGCCTTAAACCGGTACAACAACACAGTTCAGTCCTAATTGCAGTCATACATTATGCACGTGATGAGGACCAAAAAGCGCTTCCCAAACTTTTTAACAACTATTACTAATTAGGATTATATATTTACCAATCCATTGACACCTTGATTCTTCTTCTTCTCATCAGCGTCTAAGTCCGCAGACCTGCGCAGTACGCGCTATCAATGGCCCATATAACTAAGTGCACAGACATGCGCATAAGAACCTAATACCTTCTCTCTCCTTTTGCGGTTAAGTGCGCAGACATGCGCAGTCCTGCTTTTTGATCACCTATATTTTTTGGACAAAGTGTCCAGACATGCGCAGTAGGCATCCCAATATCAGCAACGGCCAGTGGGCGGCGTTCTAACTAACGCGCCTTCTTACCTAGTTTAAACGTCTTACCTAACCACCAATCAGAGGCATCAGAGCGATGAGTATCCAAGCCTCGATATAGCGCTCCGCTCACATAGGAGCATACTGTTGTGACCCGGGGGTCATCTTCTTCTAAAAAGTATTTATACACCCTTTAGCTCCACCCCCTTCCATAATGCCACCTTTGATAAAGCCAACGTGGTTGGCGAAACTAGTCAGGTCTATACGGCATGATCTTTTAATATAGTTAGCGTTCTATTGAGTTGCACTATTCTGATTCATGTATGTTGAACAGCCGATCTAGCGGCAAAATATAAAAAACAGTGTAGCCGATCCTATTGAGTGGCGCGGGCAGACACCACAACTACGGGCCGTGCCCGTTGGCACCCCAAGAGGTGTACCCCCGCCACTGTATTACCCTATGTTCAGTCTCAGCGGTTAAACCAATATTAGGCATGTAACGCCACTGTGAGCCGCGACTGACATAGCGATCTGTTACAATGTGCCAGTGGACCCCGACAAGCTTAAAATTAGCTGTCAGTGGACACCTAGCTCTATCTAATGTGACATATTGCTAGTGTCTTCCGCACACTACAGATCACAGCGTGCTCTGTATCCAGTTGAGACGGTGTAACATAATTGGGCGAGTATCGCCAGTTACAACCGCAAACTGACACAGCGCTCTTTTTGTTACAGTGTGCCAGTGCAGCCAGACAAACACAAACTAAATGCTGTCAGAACACAGAACTCAGCATATTTAATCGCAAGTGCCTCCTGTTCCTTGCAGGTCACGAAATGCAATACTAATTAATACCAAGCAGACTACCTTTCTGTGGTTCTGAGCCTTTAAATAAAATATACACTTTTAACTATTATCGGACTGGCCGGCGGTCCGACTATAGCCCTGTGAAGCACCTGAATCAAGCTGCTACTGTATATGCACACTGTCGCCCGCTTTGTGGTTGAATCACGGAGTGGAGGAGAATAAAATCAAATTACATATTAAGCACACTCTTCAGTCTATATATGACAAACTGTCTCCCCACTATCAGTGAACCACCCTAGCTACACTGTACTCTTAGAATAAAACTAGTAAACAAATTCTTGAACGCTACTATTTTTAATATATAGCACTGTATATATGTATCACAAGTTTGGTTTCTACTACTAAATAAATTCAATAAAAGTTACGTTTTAATCCTATAGGGAAAATGGTAATTGTTGCTTAGGCAACAACATGTAACACATATTTCATTACCTCCTAATAGGACAGGGATCAACAATCCTTATACAATGATACAGTGTGCGTTTGATTTCCAATTGTGATGCCGAAGATTTGGGGGGCAGTGCGTAACAGGTGTGCCAAGGGTTCCATAGAGATTATAAAAATCAGGGGGGAAAGTGGGCAACCCTGCCGTGTTCCATTAGTGATGTCGAATGGAGGGGAGAGCATACCGTTCGTGAAAATTTGAGCAGAGGGATTGCTATATAGTGCAGTGATATATTTATGAAAAGGGCCCGAAATGCCAAATTTCTGGAGGGACGAGAAGGCTTACGGCCAGGAAATCCTATCGAACGCCTTCTCGGCGTCCAACGATACTAAGACTGCTTTCGTTTTATGTTGGGAAATATGGTGTACTATATTTATAACTCTGCGGGTGTTCTCATAGGCTTGTCTGGATTGGACAAATCCAGTTTGGTCGTTCTTAATAATGCGAGGGAGGAGGACTGCTAATCTAGTGCCTGCTTTTATTTTAATAGGTCGCCTATACCTTGTTTCCCTGTGGTCAGTGAACTGCCGGGTGTTTGCAGGGTCCCTTAGGTACTTATCACGGTGGTCGGGAGTGGAGTAGAGACCCACCCGGACTATTGGCACTTCCACCCACAAAAAGCCGAGATGAACCAAGGAGTGTGTGTATACTGTGTCGGTGCCTGACAAGGAATCAGAGTTTCATTAGCATAAATATAATCTTGTTTACTCTAAAGATACTTGAGGTAGGCAGTAGATAATAAAGCTTTGCCTTGATACAATACTTTACACCTGATAAGATACTTTAGAGTTCAAACCTGCATTGATCGATTCCCTGGAATATCCTGGCCGCATATTCCCGGGATCACAACTATGCCCCCGGGATCACAGGCATCACGATCGAGCTAACTGCTTTCGGACCAAAAGTCTGAAAGGTTCGCTCATCTCTAGTGATGAGAAGCAAAAGGGAGGACAAGAAGAGTAGAGAGGAGGATGTCGAGAGAGTCCCAACCCAAGTACTACTGTGTTCTGCCGGAACTTCGGAGGTACAACTAAAAGAATATTTGAGAGTAGAGAGAATACTTGTGCCTGTGTTTGGACTCTTTGGTCTTTACACCACCTATTGCCCACGAGGGTGACACAAGCCCCAGACCTTGTTACCTGGGATGAGCAGAATGCTGAGGGTTCCCTGCTTACACCCGCGCTGCAAGATAGAGTTCATAGGCTTCTAGCAACTTTGCTCTATCCAAAACAGGTCCTTTACTTTGTATGGATACTGTCCTGCAGTGTGTCTCTCCTTGTCTACGGCCTGGGTTGAGATGATCCCTCAATTGTCCTCTCTAGTTGAAGCTTAACACTGAATAGTGTTATAAGTACAAACTTTTACGAAGGGTGTAACCAATACCAACACCTGAGGTGGGACACCACATGTGAACCTAGCCTATGGGTGTATAGAAAGAATGGAGGTTCTTCTAGTGGCATTCATTAATGGTGAATCTCTCCTTCTCTTCTTCTCCTCTCATATTAGTATGCACTCTACCATCTCTCAGGAATAAATTACAGTGGTGCCTTGGATTATGAGCATAATTTGTTCCGGAGCCAAATCCACTCTTAAACCAAAGCAAATTTTTCCATAAGAAATAACTGATATGCAGACAGTTGGTTCAACACCCCAAAAATAATGATTTATTTTGCTGAAAAACATGTAAAACAGATGAAACAAACATTGAGAAACATCAGAATATGTGATATTATAAATTACTGTACAGGATTGAAGAGGATGAGAAACACAAGGGCTGACAGAGACTGCAAGGAGCATGAAGGAATGAGCAGGGCGGATGTGGGCACATACATGCAGCGCTCTCTGTCCGGGGAGAGAGGGGTTACAGCTATGAAGAGATTACCTCCACAGTCCTGTCCCCTGATACAAGCCCAAGCCTCATGTGGATCAGCTATGATTTAGAAGTTGAGGGAGACTTCCTGTGTACAGGGCTGTAGACCCCGCTATGCAGACAATGCCCCTCCTCCACTTGTGCTCCCACTCAGTACAGGGATCTTTTAAACCAAAGCAATGCTCTTAAACCAAGTCACAATTTTGAAAAACTGTGAGCTCTTAAACCAAAACACTCTTAAACCAAGTTACTCTTAAACCAAGGTACCACTGTATTTATCTTCATCCCCCACTTACGGCCAAGATGGCCATACACTTTCACATTAACATCTATCCCACAATCTCTCCTTACCTGCCCATACTGATTGGCATAAATGATTGGCATGACTGAACATTTATGTTCCCTTTATGTGGCGTAAGCAGCAGTCACACAGCTTTAGCTTATTTCTCCCAGAACAATAGTGTCAGACAGCAATCTGGCAAACCTGGCCCTTCTCCACTAATATAATCTGTATGGGGAGAGTCGAGAGGCCACCATACACTTTAGCCAGTCAGACAGACCCACCAAGATGGATGACGGTTGTATAAGGTGTATAGGCATCTTTAAAAAGTATGATATTATATCATAACGGACCAGATCACTGATGTGCATGTGGAGGACTAACCAGAAGCCATGATGTATCGACATGATCAGATCTAGCTGTACTATGGGTATACTCTCTCCACTAATTTTACTAGTAATACTTTTGTACAAGTAACCTCCGGGTAACGTCCAAGGTCCAACATTGAACACTGTAGTGATTGGTTCCTGTCATATTACCAGCAATATCTATGGTTTACAACAGTTAATAAATGGGAGGGCTAGCACCCTCTTGGGATAAAAATGATGCACTTATTACTCACTATCCATGGGGCCTTCTCGTAGTAGCTAAGCACTGTACTTGGCTATTAGTAGCAGTTCTAAATATGCTCCTCTGTAACAGGAGTCTTAGGACTGCTATTCTCAAGATTGTGGGAGGTCCTAGAGGTAGAAACACCTGCAACCGAATACCCAACCCCTCTGCTTTTGTAAAAGCCCTTAGACTTAGTGTAATATAATGTATATATATTTAAGTTCATATTAGCCAGTGGTACAACAGAATATATGGCTAAAAGGAAAACACTAGGCGCACCATGGGTGAATCAGACACAAATGATGGGGGTAATAGTGGTGCACTTAAAGAACAACACCTATAGTAGCATATGAAGAAAGGATCCTTGGTGCAAGCTGCTCCATAAAGGACATCCAAGTTCAGGGTGCCAACCCTTCTTCTGGGTTAAGAATAGTGGCAAGGAAGGTGCTAAGGTAATAGGATCACCCAATACCAGATGGGGACTCCAGGCGTACCAAAGATACATATTAACACCTCTTAATTAATAAGGTGCCCTTTACTCCAGTGCACGTTGCATTAGGACCATCGTATGATATGTATCCTCTATCTTATGATTTGGTTTAGTTTTTAAAGAAATAGTCTCTTATTCTCTTTTTAGTTATCTCAGATGTGTTTCTTGTCATTTTAAACACTATTGAACAAAAAAAAAAAAGAAGAGAAGCAACGAATCTAGGAATCTAGTTTACACCAATGTACTGTAAAGAAAATGACACCACAGGCTGCTACCATGTACATGAGCTCAGCCAGACAGGAAAGCAGGCTGACAGTGGGGGGCCACAGTTGGCCTCCGACCCCACCTTCTCACAGCAAGACATACTCTATGCTCTACAAGGGTCATCTCAACATTCATGGAGGAATCTTGAGTGTTGTCAAAGTTTTAAGCTAAAAAAATGTAAAAAATGTGTCTCATTGTATAACATCCCACACAAGTCCCAGGGATCCACCATATTGTCTAAGTGAGCTGGAAAGAGGAAAGGGCTCTGTTTTCTGAAGCAGCAGGGGAGCCCAGTGAATGATTCAGCATCTGGGGAAGGGGGACGATATCCTGCTTTACTATAGGAAACTGAAAAGGCAGATTTCATCTTATACAGGAACTGAAAAGACAGATTTACCTTTTTTTAATCTAAATTTGTAAGATGTGTAATGAGCTGCTTACTTTTCTTGCAGAAGAAAATACGACATGTACTAAACTAAATTGGCCTGTGTAGACTGTTTCAGAGACAGGACTAGGACTATATTTTGTCCAATCATTGTACCACAGGGCATTGAGATTCCTAACCATACCCCATCATATATATATATATATATATATATATATATATATATATATATATATATATATATATATATTATATGATATATACATGATTGTATCATACGACTAATGGACAAAACATCATGTTGATCAGTTTTCCTTTACTTATATCCACAGGTATTCTGCAGCAGAAATCACCTGAATTAGGTGCATATACACCAGGAATATTTCCTGACATATGAAACCATTGTAAAGCTCCAATATATGTAAATGGCTGCCGTACCATTGCATATGTTGCCCATAGGTCTCCACTATAAGAGTTATAGCACAACTATGCACAAAGCCATTCATATGCTGCAGACACAACTCTATTCAGCTACATGGAATCGTTTTTTACATTTTGCTGTGAATTCATAGCAATCCATTAATAAATCTGCATCATAAAGGTTGAACTACAAGGCCAAAATCCACTGCTATCCCCCAAGCTAATATCCTAATATACTTTTAAATCCACAGAATGACTCAAAGTCACCCCCCTCCCTATATTTTTCTGTTACATATGGATGAATATTTAAACCCCCATTCAATGTATAGCAATAAAGTCACTGGCAGTAAACATGGCGGCACCTTGACTATTCATTGCCAAGTGAAATGCCAGCAGACATCTGCCAAAAGGTGAAACATTCCTCCTAAAAAATGATGTGCGTCCATTTTGTCAAATATTTATACAACCTCCCTTGACCTGCACCATTTCTCGGCCACCCTCTGACATCTCAATAAGTGCGGCTGACAATATGGAGGGCAGTGTTATTCTTATATTCACTGCACTTTCTCTTCTCCTGTCTCCTTGTCTCAGGTTCTTATGTATCTGATCACAAACACTTTCTCGCTCAGTATAAATATATTTTATTTAATCAGGAAATATACTCTGGTTCAGATCTTCTAAGGGAGATGGAACCAGTATTTATTTTTTAACTAGAAAAAAAAGCAAAAAAATTTCTGGAATCAGTAAGGATTTTGTAGATAGACTTTGCTTTGTTAGTCAGCTTTGTTGCATACCGTACAAATAACAGACACAGTTCTTACGTGTTACCTTGTAACCAAACTTTGTAGTAGGGTAGGTTCACACAGTGCTGTTTAGCACAGTCTTCTATGTATTTTTATACATTTTAGTATTTTATACATTTTTATATCTTATAGATGGGAAGGGTGTAAAAGAAAGCTAAGCTCAAAATCATTTCATTTATTAGTGTTATAGCTATAACATGGCAGCCATAGATGCTTGTAATGCCACGTTTACACGGAACGATAATTCGCTCAATCGTATGATTAACGATGTCGGAGTAACAATTTTTTTTCAGAACGATCAGCGTTTAGACAGTACGATATATCGTACGGAAATTCGTTTTGCGATCACTTAAAGGAGAAGTCCGGCCAAAATTAATTTTTGATATGTTGTTACTTATGAAAAGTTATACAAATTTCTAATGTACATTAATTATGGGAAATGCACATATACTGCTATTTCCCTTAATTTAGTAGATCAGGAAGTGTTAGAATTCTCTCTGAAGAAGTGACGTCACGACCCAGGGTGTAATTCCTATGGAGTGTCCAGCAGGGGGCGCTCTCTATATAGAAGTCTATGGGACTTTATTGTTTCTATGGGTTTCTATGTAATGTAATGTAGTGTACAGTGCTTTATTGAATGAATACATCTATGGAATACTTTGGGGAGCAAGTGTCCTTGCTCCCCAAAGTATTGCATAAATGTATTCATTCAATAAATTCAATACACAGTAAGCCCGCCGATCCGCCGCATTCCCGCCGAATTTCCGCCGCATTCCCGCCGATCCGCCACACGCTGATCCGCCGCATTCCCGCCGATCCGGAGCATATACATTGAACTACAGCTCCCATCATCTGCTTCTAGTATGAACAGGTGATGGGAGCTGTAGTTGGGTAAGGGATATCACATGCCGCCGGGCGCAGGGGGGAGCCGCTCAGTACACAGGAGCGCTCCCCCCTCCTCCTCCTCCTTCCGTGATAACTTCCGCCTATACCAATGCTGAGTCCCTGCCTGGCCGCCGCTCTCCGCTCACATATACCGGCTCCCGGCATCAGCGCGGACACCAGGATGCATCGGGAGCCGGTATGTATGGGGGGAGAGCGGAGAGGGGCGGCCAGGCAGGGACTCAGCATTGGTATAGGCGGAAGTTATCACGGAAGGAGGAGGAGGAGGGGGGAGCGCTCCTGTGTACTGAGCGGCTCCCCCCTGCGCCCGGCGGCATGTCATATCCATTACCCAACTACAGCTCCCATCACCTGTTCATACTAGAAGCAGATGATGGGAGCTGTAGTTCAATGTATATGCTCCGGATCGGCGGGAATGCGGCGGATCAGCGTGTGGCGGATCGGCGGGAATGCGGCGGAAATTCGGCGGAAATGCGGCGGATCGGCGGGCTTACTGTGTATTGAATGTATTGAATGAATACATTTATGCAATACTTTGGGGAGCAAGGACACTTGCTCCCCAAAGTATTCCATAGATGTATTCATTCAATAAAGCACTGTACACTACATTACATTACATTACATAGAAACCCATAGAAACAATAAAGTCCCATAGACTTCTATATAGAGAGCGCCCCCTGCTGGACACTCCATAGGAATTACACCCTGGGTCGTGACGTCACTTCTTCAGAGATATTTCTAACACTTCCTGATCTACTAAATTAAGGGAAATAGCAGTATATGTGCATTTCCCATAATTAATGTACATTAGAAATTTGTATAACTTTTCATAAGTAACAACATATCAAAAATTAATTTTGGCCGGACTTCTCCTTTAAGCCTATCTAACACATTGGTTAAATCGGCGAACGACTGTTCACACGGAACGATTTGCGTTTTTTTTGCGAACGATCAATGACGATTTGAGAACTTGTTGAAAGATCAAAATGACCAATTTCTCGCTCGTCGTTTGATCGTTCGCTGCGTTTACACGTACGATTATCGTTCGAATTCGATAATTATCGTGCAAATTCGCATGATAATCGTTCCGTGTAAACGCAGCATGAGCCTATACCATTCCTTAATATGCCTCTAATTTCATAGAGAGGTACATGGCGGTTCTATCACAGAGGAAAAGGCAATGTCATGCTCCAGTGCCTGGGGTATTATAGGGCACCGTATGATAGATGATGGCTCTGTAATATAAACTCTTTAGCTGTTAGAGCTCCACACCCAGAGTAGAAAAGGAAATAATAGTTAATGGCAAAAACAGCTCCCCTCTTGTCATCAGTTTGTATGTGGTATTTCTGCTCAGTGCTGTTGAAGTTAATGGAATCAAGTTGTAATACCACGTGCAACCTCCTGAGGATGTTAACCTGAATAAGTTTGGCATTTTTTTTTTTAAAGAAAGCAGCTAGTTCAAGAATATTAATAAGGGTTTTATTATTGCTATGGAATTCCTAGCTGCCATTGTACTCATCCTAACAGGTAGTGCTTTGCACATGGAAAATCTTCAGCCTATTACAGGATATGTGGATGAGATTCTAGCAAGTCTCACTAAATATGTTATAGAAACTGACCTTTGGTGCACAAAAAAAATTCTATCTATCTATCTATCTATCTATCTATCTATCTATCTATCTAACAAAACACAACAATCACTGAACTCAGGGAGAACAGTGAAAAATTCCAATGGAGTACTCATTTACGAGTCTCCATTGATTGTCCCATACAAAATTTAAATATGCAAAAAAGGGGTCCGTAGAGCCTCAGTTACGAGTCTCAAAACACGGGAATAGCCAGATATTCCTCTCTCCAGAGAAGGAAGCCCATTGCCAAGGGGTGCCTCCTAGTGGGGAGAGCACCAAACCACCCTGATACGTAGTCCCTCAGGTCCTAACTCTGTTGCGAGCTTTAGGACCTAAATAGGGAAACACCAGGGTGGCCCCTGTGAGTCAAAGTCTAACTCTGTGGTGAGTATAACGACATAAGACAAGGGTTACCAAGACTAGGCATCCATCCACAGACTGCAGTTTCAGGGTATTTGCCCCTCGTCAGTGTGGAGCAGGATTCTGGCTACTGGGGCAATGATAAATAGACCAACAAAACACAACAATCACTGAACTCAGGGAGAACAGTGAAAAATTCCAATGGAGTACTCATTTACGAGTCTCCATTGATTGTCCTATACAAAATTTAAATATGCAAAAAAGGGGTTCGTCGAGCCTCGTTATACTCGCTACAGAGTTAGACTTTGACTCACAGGGGCCACCCTGGTGTTTCCCTATTTAGGTCCTAAAGCTCGCAACAGAGTTAGGACCTGAGGGACTACGTATCAGGGGGGTTTGGTGCTCTCCCCACTAGGAGGCACCCCTTGGCAATGGGCTTCCTTCTCTGGAGAGAGGTATATCTGGCTATTCCCGTGTTTTGAGACTCGTAACTGAGGCTCCACGGACACCTTTTTTGCATATCTATCTATCTATCTATCTATCTATTTATCTATCTATCTATCTATCTATCTATCTATCTATCTATCTATCTTCTATCTATCTATCTATCTATCTATCTATCTATCTATCTATCTGTCTGTCTGTCTGTCTATCTATCTATATAAAGAAAGTGAGCAGCACAGCAATGTAGGTATGGGTGCCGGCGGTCAGGGTCCTGGCTTCAGACCGTTTTTCACATATAAGCAGAGAATCCGCAGCACACCGAGGTCGTAAAGCTTTGTGGTTTATTTAAATCATAGGTGCAGCAATCCAACAGACGCAACGTTTCGGTCATGACATATCACCATTTTCAAGCGTGTCTTGTGAAACATTCAAAGGGTTTATAAAGCAATTCAAACAATGTGATTGGTGTACAATGATTAGCAATTAATTTACACATGTGCAAGAAACAATTCATTGGAGAATGTCCACATACCGCCCTGTTTGGGGCATGCAACTTCATATTGGTAGTCTTAGGTCACGAGGGCCGATTTCATTCCGCCCACTGTGATGCGTGCATAATTAGTGAAAGTCTGTGCCAAAGTCCGTGCATCACACATAGTGGGTAATAAAAACAGTGACCACTTGAAAAAAAGGGTGATCAATCACCGCTTTCAAAATCATATTAGTTTGAATAGTTCAAACAAGAAACATACTTTCGGATCCGGGCTCACCACCTTCTCTATGATGTCTGTAAAGGTCATGTTAGATCATCCATCGCGTCCTGTATTGTCATGACGACCGGAGGGGAATGCAGCCAGGAGCTCCACATACGCAGCTAGCAGTGGCAGACATGAAACACGGCCCGGGGACACTGCGGTCCAATTAAGGATCACTGTACACCCACGTCTCCAGGAGTCTGGTCACTTACCCGATTAGGGGGAGGATCTCTTCATCCCGGAGACAAGGCCAGTGTTGTGGACCTCTCCAGGTCCATATAGGGAAACGCACCAATGCCGCTTTGTGTGTATTGCTCCAAATTGAGACCTATTTTTGCTCCACAGGCCCGCGAAATAAAAGTAAAAGTTCATGACATCAGGTTCCAGAAGGTAGTGGTGAGTCCTGTCCTCCAGCAGAATACTCAAATCTGAGAAAAATATATGTAGGGGAAACTACTCATGATTTAAGGACACGTTTTGGGCAACATCGATATTCCGTGAGAAAGAAAAGATTAGATCTACCAGTTTCAAAACACTGTGTAGATATGAATCACCAGGAAAGTGAATTAAAAATCATGGCGATCGATAGAGTACCACCCCCTTAATTGGACCGCAGTGTCCCCGGGCCGTGTTTCATGTCTGCCACTGCTAGCTGCGTATGGTGAGCTCCTGGCTGCATTCCGCTCCGGTCGTCATGACAATACAGGACGTGATGGATGATCTAACATGACCTTTACAGACATCATAGAGAAGGTGGTGAGCCCGGATCCGAAAGTATGTTTCTTGTTTGAACTATTTAAACTAATATGATTTTGAAAGCGGTGATTGATCACCCTTTTTTTCAAGTCGTCACTGTTTTTATTACCCACTATGTGTGATGCACGGACTTTGGCACGGACTTTCACTAATTATGCACGCATCACAGTGGGTGGAATGAAATCGGCCCTCGTGACCTTAGACTACCAATATGAAGTTGCATGCCCCAAACAGGGCGGTATGTGGACACTCTCCAATGAATTGTTTCTTGCACATGTGTAAATTAATTGCTAATCATTGTACACCAATCACATTGTTTGAATTGCTTTATAAACCCTTTGAATGTTTCACAAGACACGCTTGAAAATGGTGATATGTCATGACCGAAACGTTGCGTCTGTTGGATTGCTGCACCTATGATTTAAATAAACCACAAAGCTTTACGACCTAGGTGTGCTGCGGATTCTCTGCTTATCTATCTATCTATCTATCTATCTATCTATCTATCTATCTATCTCCTATCTATCTATCTATCTATCTATCTATCTCCTATCTATCTATCTATCTATCTATCTATCTATCTCCTATCTATCTATCTATCTATCTATCTATCTATCTCCTATCTATCTATCTATCTATCTATCTATCTATCTATCTATCTATCCTTTTAACACGTCACAACAGAGTCAGGGTCTGAGTCATACTGTGACTAGACAGGAGAAAGAGCAGACAAACACACACACACACACACACTTGTTAGATGCATGTAGTGTTGGGTTTCCCTAAGTCTGGGCAGAGAATGGAGCCTCTATTTTATTTGTATACATTTTTGTAGGTATTTGTTATATTGTATATTATAGAGAGGACGAGATGGGTCACCATTTACATGTACACGTTAAATAACAGCACCACCAACTACCTCCTTAGTGTATTACATCAGCATGTGGAAACATCTAGAAAGTGGGTGGAGCTATGCCAATGAGCTCAATATAAAAAGGCAGTTTTGACAGGAATTCTCTGAGTAGTACAAAGTTATCTGTGGTAGAGTCTTTATGAGAGGGACCACAGACTGTGAGGAACTGAGGAGTTTATTAGGAGCCAGCTTACCAAGAACTGAGTCAGGCGAGGGAGATATATCACTTTTTTTCTTGAAGGTTTTTTACATTGAGGGGAAAATCATCGACATACCCTTAGTATTTTCTGGTATCTTCACCTTTGTGGCTTATGGCCTGGCCCAGATATCTCTAAAAAGACTCATCCCACTGGTTTTGGGATTCACTACCAGTAGCAAAAGGACGGCTCCATTTCACAAGAAATCTCCATTTCAAAACAAGTTACTCAGCTCTGGCCAATGGCCCTCTTGGAAGGTATTCTGTATATTTTATGCACCACAAGTTCAGGTAAAGTGACTGTTGAACCTCGAAGCTTTGACTACTTACTCTTCACCTTATCAACACCATCATCACCAATAACACCTAGGTGTGTTCCCCCCTTTAACTTCTGTGGCAGTTCTAACCTCAGCAGAGAGTTGCTTTGACCTTGGCCTGTAACAAGGATTTATTTATTCTGTGATTCTCTTGCGTACTTATTTTTCCCTGACTTCAGTCTGCTTTATGCATATGAGCGGTAAGCACATGAAGATGTGGGTTAATTTTGAATCCAAAACCCCTTCATAAGATTTTATCCTGGAACTGTTATTTATGCAATTTACTGATGCTAATAGGGCATAGGTATAGAGTTTACAAATTGGCATTTTCCTTTTGTGGGCGCTAGAAGCTTACATCTATCACTTGTACATTAACCCTAGAGAATACCTTTAGAGGCAATTTTCTAAAATAGAAAAAATAAAAAACATTATTATTGAAGACAAAGAAAACAAGAAAGAAAAAAGTTTGACGGATCCCTCAAAGGCCATAATAACAAAATTCCAGCTTGTATCCTGGACTGAGTCTCGAGTGATCCGAATACTTCCAGTGTTTGTTTTCTAACCATTTGTGCAGGAATTTTGTGCTTATTTCAGTTGGGCTGCGTTGCTTATTTTTCTTCACAAGTGAGGTAAATGGTGTTTTGCTAATTGACAAAGAGGTGGATTAAAAGGGACGATTTAAATTGTGCCAGAATTAAGAAAAAAGGAGATCCCCCACAAATCTTTCTTTATCTTCTCATATTTTCCCAACCATGCACATTATGAGTTATCAGGGGGAAAAAAACAGTTCAAGTAGAGGTCAGAAGCCAAATTTTTACCATGTAGACATGTTTGGAGGCAGTGAGAGTTGCAGCAGCCAGTATGACACTCTTTGGACCTCTGGGTTCTGAATCGGTTTCTTTGTGTATGTTAATATAATGCTGTTACTTTGTCTCTATTCACATCAATACTGGCAATTTTAACTTTATGGCTGACAAATTGTCCCACAAATCAACAGGAAAATGTTCCTTCTCATAAAAAAAAGAAACTTTAACTTAACTAGAGTTCCCAGGTCACAAATACTCATGAAAGTCTCATGGCCCATCAACCGGATCAGTAAATACAAAATACTGCGGAGGCCTCAAAGGCAAAAGCTTTGCCTCTGCATCACCTAAAGAGCAATTTCTTCCATACGAAAAAAGTGTGATTTACATGACTTACAGATTTTATTGAGAGGAACTGGATGGATTTTCTCCCAGTCCTGTCTGTATTTTATTAGTGAGCTGTTTCTTCTACGCTCAGCTGTCTAAGGTAGTTGCTGACTTACACTGTTAACCTCTCAGTTGCTAGTATAGATGCAAGCCCATAGGAAATGAGGAAAAAAGTGGACTGGGCACTTGGCCTCATAAAAGGACCATTAAGTTGAGACTGTTAATTATATTGTGTTTCACTGCTGGACCTGGTGGGTACTTGGTGCTATGTTGGAGCCTTGGAGTCATGAAGTGACTTTTTTGCAATTTCCCTAAATGCTTTACCATTTGGCAGTGAGTAAAATGATGATTACTGCCAAGTCACGTCCCCAGAATCCTCTGGGGCAAAGGAACTTCTGAATGTCCTAGCCTACCAAAGGCACATAGCTGTTCATGGGTAAATAATGTTACATGATTTAAGAAGCATTCATTACCAATGAGCATAAATATATCTGTGTGGAAAAATCTCACTGCAGTGGAATTTGGAGACCTATCAAGGAAGGAGACGTCTGTGTCACTATTTATAGCTGTATCTTCCATAAAATTGTCTTAACCTTCAATGAATAGTGATTTCTAAACAGACTTCACTTGTCTTGAGAAATTGCTAAAGATAAAATGTAGCAAACGAATATCCAACCATCGGAAAGCACTTAAGACAGTGGGAAGATAATCAAAAACCATTTTGACAGTGTAAGCTTAGACTAGACTAGACAGGATGAGGCTATGTTTCCACTACGTACTGATAGGCACAAACAACGGCCGTTGTTGTAAAACCACGTCCGGAGTTAATGTTCTTAATTAATTTCAGCAGTTTTACAATAACTTGATTTAATGTTAAAACAACAGCCATTCACTAAAGAATGTTGTTTGTAAGTTGTGTGAACATAACCTAAGAGTGTACCATCTATTTGCACATCTATTAGTAGGCTTAGTTTTACACTACAAAAAGTGGAGTCACACCCTCTTTTCACTATAGCTATGCCTGTTTTCCAGTAAGGCTGGGTTCACATTGCATTTTTGCAATCCGTTTTTTCATCTGTTTTTTGCAAAAAACGGATTGCAAAAAACAGATGCATTTGTGTGCATCCGTTTTGATCCGTTTTTCCATTGACTTCCATTATAAAAAAAAAAAAAAAACGGATCAAAATGGATCCTTTTTTTGACGGACACAAAAACGTTACTGATCCCTTAAACGTATGCTGAAAACGCAGTGTGAATCCAGCCTAAGCTGGAAAGCCCACTTTCTACTATGCCCATGCCCACTTTCCAGTAAGCTGGAATGCCTACTTTCTACTGTGCCCATGCCCATTTTCCAAGCTGTTGAGCAGAATGCAAAAGTATTTAAAACACACTTAAAATGTGGTACGAGTCATGTAAGCTAGTATTTCAGGGAGACATTTTTTATTCTCATCCAGTGTCATCAACAACGGCTCCTAAACCTCATTTTAAACTACAAGTAAGGCTGCATTCCCACGTTCCGTGATCCAGATGGATCACGGACGTGGAATGCATGTACCGGAGTCCCCCCGCGCCCGGACAGCATCTGTAATTAGATGCTGGGAGCGGGGGAGACTGTATTCATAAGCGCCGCGCTGTAATGAATCAGCCGTGCGGTGCTGTTACTACAGCTCGGCGCTTATGAATACAGTTAAGCTACTGACGAAGAGGCCCTGGTTGCCTTGAATAGCTACTCCTCTTGGTACCGATAGTGCACCATCTCTGACCTTGAGCATTGAGACTTGGCCAAACTACAGATTACGACATTCACCGTATACCGCCACGGAACACTGATTGACAGCTGAGTTCCCGCGTTTGGATCGCCACGAACAGGACTCACTACAATACCGCGAGCGGAGAAGACGCCACTCTCCAGCCGGCGCTCCCGGCATTAGAAGCGGTATAAACAAAAAGATAACCATACCTGAGATCGGAGACCCAGGACGGTGCTCCACAGTGGAAACCGCGAGCGTACTACAGGTCGCATACAGCGGATATTCAGCGTTCCATTTTGGCGATCCACAGTGGTAACCACAGACGGACTACAGGTCGCAAATAGTGAGTACTTAGCGATCCTTTCCAAGTACCGTTAGCGATCTTTTCCAAATACCGCTACCTGTGTGGACATAACATCTCTGGCGTACCACAGGTCGCAGATTATTATGATAAAATCATCAATGCCATTTGGTCTTGTGAGAGGTGCACCATACAAATCCCTCTTTTTTCTTTCCTTCATTTGAGATATCATTTTTAAGAGCCATACTAAGCTCCACTTGATATATCCAATTCTGGTTTTTATCTTTTATTGCATTTATTATACCATTAGGGCCCTATGGTAACTGTGTACATATATGTATTTATTGAATTTATTGTATTTGATTGTTATTACATTGTATTTTTAAACTGACAATATATCCATTTGGGCAAGTACCTTTGAGGATTGGTCATTTTTTATTTATTTCTTATCTTGCATTTTTTACCCATGGTACTGGGTTGACCTCTGACCTCAGGTGCAGTAAAGTATAGAGAGCTCCACCATCTTTTTTAAACTTTTTTAAATTTTAAGCATAGAAATCTGCAGACAGGGGCATGAGTCATATAATCACACCAAGTGGCGGGAACAGCATTCTACAGGCCAGTGGCGTAGCTATCATAGAGGCAGAGTAGGCAGCTGCTATGGGGCCTGTGTAGGAGGGTGGCCTGGGGGAGAAGGTAAGAGCTGTCCTGTGTCCTTCTGCTTAACTCCTTATGTACTGCAGTGTGTAAGTGACCCAATGTCACATGCTGCAAAAATAAACGGGTATCAAGCAGAATTCAAAAAGATCTCTGCTTCACTGCACTGATAACCCCTGACCTCTGTTCTCTGGCTTCCACAATCAAGTAGTAAAATGTGCAGAGCTCCGTGCAGAGGCCACATCATAGCGATATATATGCAGAGCTTTGTGTTGTGGAGAGGGGAGGCCCTTATAATTTTTTACTATAGGGCCCTGTGAATCCTAACTACGTCACTTCTACACGTTTGAGCCCCGGAGCCTATAGCACATAGTACAGACCTATGCTGTGAAGTGACAGGCTGCTCAGCCAAACAATGGCCGCGGCACTGTCTGGTCTTGGCCACTGTCCCGTCTCAGCCAGCTGAGCAGCCTTTCACTTTAGAGACTACCTCAGAAGAGCAAGCAGCGTCTTCGGTGAACGCTCAGAACAGACAAAAGGCCACCAGGGGAACCTGGATAGGTAAGTATAATG
Source organism: Dendropsophus ebraccatus (assembly GCF_027789765.1). Lineage (NCBI taxonomy): Eukaryota > Metazoa > Chordata > Amphibia > Anura > Hylidae > Dendropsophus > Dendropsophus ebraccatus. The sequence goes on from NC_091459.1 coordinate 89,455,625, forward strand.
TTTATTATTTTACACTTACAGACTTAACCGCAATGACTGCATGTACATTGCTAACGGTGTGTTTGCACAAACCTGGAATTCACTTCAAAGTGACTCTGTACCCCCAATCTGACCTCCCCAAACCACTTGTACCTTCGGATAGCTGCTTTTAATCTAAGATCTGTCCTGGGGTCCGTTCGGCAGGTGATGCAGTTATTGTCCTAAAAAACAACTTTTAAACTTGCAGCCCCATGCCCAAAGGGAGTATCTGTGCCCTAACTTTGCACCACCCCTCCTCCCCACCCTCTTCATCATTAGGAGTGCCACTGGAACATTTACTCCTGTCTGAACACTGCACAGGTGCATAACGATCCAGCCCATGTGCCGGGCTAACACAGCTGAGGAATAGGAGGCAATCTGCCTGGAGCATTCCTAATGATGAGGAGGGTGGGGAGGAGGGACGGGGAGGGTGTGCCAGCCTAATGCATACACAATCTAGGCCACGCCCGTTGGGCACGGGGCTGCCAGTTTAAAAGTTGTTTTTTAGAAAAATAACTACATCACCTGCTGAACGGACCCCAGGACAGATCTTGGAATAAAAGCAGCTATCCGAAGGTACAAGCGGTTTTTTGGGGGGGCGGGTTAGATTGTGGGTACAGAGTCGCTTTAAAGTTCTGCAAACCTGCCAAACTGAAATTTTGAAAAAAAAATTCCATCTATACTGGTAAGTACTGAAAGGCTTGAGATTTTTAAATAAAAGTAATTTACAAATCTGTATAACTTTTAGATACAAGTTGATTTGTAAAAAATAATATTTCACTGACTTACCCCTTTAAATAGGATGCATCTTTCAACTATCCACTGGAGGACTACTGGCATAAAGTTCCAAAGCTAATGGGAAGGCACCAAAAGTCATCAAAAATATAGAGACATGAATAATAATAATAATAATAATAATAATAATAATAATATTGTTATTTATATAGCGGTAACATATTCCGCAGCACTGAACAATATTAGAAGTTCATAAATTTAGTGAACACTGCCAAACTGAACTTTTAAAAGTTTGCTCATCTCTAATACATGTCCACCTATACTGATATAGAAATGCTCACCCTTTTCTATCCTCAATATTCATTGTTTATTACTGGAAAATTAGGGGAAAGAAAGATATTTTACTCCACATTGAAATCGGGTAACAAAGTAGCTAAATTGACAATCTGGATTTTGTTTCACTGTTTGAGGATAATTCCTATTATAAAGCAAATGGATCAAATAACCGCCATGGGGTGATAAAGTACCTTGTTGTGTTTGGAGGTTTTTGGCTTGTTGCTCATGTTCTGAGGTCACTACTAGAAGTCTAACCTTTTCCTATAAAGCGACCTTCTTTAAATGGCTTAAAATTGGAATTTGTAGGGTATTATATTGCCGTCACATTAATTTACCCTGTCAAAAAGGCCTCAGAACAATGTAAAGTCAGTAGGATCATTTAGAATATTGTATAACGATACATGACCTAGGAAACCAGATGATAATTTCCCTTTTTTGGGGGTGGGGTTGGGTGGGATGTTGTGGTGTTCACTTCTATGGTTATTTAATAGGTTGCTTAATTTTTCATTGTGTCAGCTTTAACGTATGTGTTCATGTTTCAATCAGGGTCATGTAACCTACATAGTGATGATCAATGCAACTCAGTCCCTAGATCAGACTATTATGCAATGAGTCTCATGCCGTTTCTTTTTCTATCCAATCTATTATATTGATACAACAGTCAACAGTACAAATGTGAATTCTTAACTTAGATAACTATTGCATTTTGCAGTTTTGCAATTTTACATTTTTAAAAGGAAAAGATTGACATAACAAGTAGGAGGTTGGTAGGAGGTTAATAACATTCTTGGTACGTCACTGAGGTTATGGGAGAGGTTGAGATAACCCCCAATCTTGTAATAATATTGCGAGCCCTGCATCTTAGGCCTTGTAAGGCCCTTAAAACTGAGTACAAAAAAGAGCTCGTAATCACAACTAAGGGTGTCACTTCAAGTCATACAGACATCTTCATGAACATACAAAATATGGGCAGAATTACTATTACAAGAATTCTGTTGCAAGGTTCTGGCCAAGGTGGGTCTAAACTTAGATTAGGCAGTCTATGAATGTGACAGATTATCAAACTGCATTTGAGTCGTAAATCTAATACTATTTACACTATCTACATTTTATATTTGCACTGTTTACACTATCTACATTTTATATTTGCACTGTTTACACTATCTACATTTTATATTTGCACTGTTTACACTATCTACATTTTAGCAATTGAGGGCAAGTGAGTCCATTACCAATCCTAACCTATATCATCAGTTTGGGTTATTCCTTCATATTTTCCACAACACCAGACATCAAGCCAGTCATAAAAGCGAAGTAAAGAGAACAACCTGATACACAGCCCGAGGGCTTATGCATACGGCTGTGTTATGTTACAGATGGAGTAGTAACAGGGCCTCCTTAGACATGCATAAACCATCTACTGTAACTTTTGTGTGTTTTCAATTTCATACACAGAATTACAAAGGTTTTTCTGTTCGATTCCATATGAATTTGACTGAAAAAACATTGTGTCATGGTATATCAGATGCTAAAGAGGTACGTTTCTAGGGAAGAGTGTCTCCATATGTATAGAATTTAATGACTTCTGTACAGCAGTGCACAAAGACTGAGGCCAGGGGTGGACACAGACTGCAGAGGGCCCCTGTGGAAAAAATGTGTTTGGGCCCCCATAACCTATTCGTATCTCCACCTTTCTGCCTTAAAGGCACACACATATGTACACCTGGTTATCCGGTACATGTGTCCTGGTTTCTCGGGAGGGCCCTACAGCACAGATGCCAGGACCCACTAGAGGACTGTACTGCAGTCTGTGAAGGCCTTAATGTGGAACTGGGGTACCTGTGGCCCACCAATAGAACTGATCATGGGGCACCCAAATAAAGAAGCCATCAGAAGCGACTTTCTGACCTGGTCCCGTCCTGCACTGATGTATCTGTGACCACAACTCCCAGAATAACAATAACTACAACTCTCAGAATGCCTTACACTTGTGAAGCTCTCAGAGAATGCTGGGAGTTATAGTTTCTGAGGGGACAGCCCCTTGAGTTGTCTGCTCATTTGTACTTCAAATCCCAGCACATCCTGAGGGCTGCAGACTGCAGTAAATGCTGGGAGTTGTAGTGTTTGCAGCTGTTGTACTTGGAGGGTATTGGGTGCATTGTACACTGGATGCTTTGAGGGAAATTAGAATATATAGCTTAGAGTGTGGATGTGACCCCAGAGCAGCACTAATAGGGGATAGAACACATGGGCCCTTAATCACTGTTGGGTCACAGGAGGGATACATGTACTGTATGTGGCTACACACGTGGGATACATGTACCTTACAGGAGGGGGAGGGGCTGGCAGCAGCAGCGTGCAGGAGGAAAGGAGGAGAGACAAGAACCAGCCCCGGCCGGGCACAGCATCCAGTGACTAAGTGGGCCCCCAGGAGCAGAGGGCCCACACTTCCCAGGTACTGATACACCCTGGGGGCCCACTACAGACATGTGCCATGCTGAGCTGACACTTTAGAGTCTGAGCCTGGCGGGCCCCTCTATTGGCCTAAGCCCCTGTGCAGCTGAACCTGCTGCAAAGTGATATGTCCGCCCCTGACTGAGACAGAGATTTGTTGCTTCTTAAAGGGGTACTTTAGAGAGAAAAAAACTGTTTTCAAAAGTTTTACAAATGTGTATTACTTTAATATAAAAAAAACTCAAGTCTTGGGTTGTTGTACGCCCTGCAGGAAATTGAGTTTTCTTTTCAGTCTGGCATGGTGCTTACTGTCGTTGTCTCTGACCATGTCAGAAACTGTTCAGAGAAGTAGCAAATCCCTATCTAAAATCTCTCTCTGGACAGTTTCTGAAATGAACAGAGCAAGCAGCACAGAGCCCTGTGTCATACTGAAATGAATACACCACTTCCTGCAGGACATGCAGCAGGGTTAAAGGGTTACACCAAAGGAAAAATGTTTTTTAAAATAGCTGGTTTCAATAAGTTATACAGATTTGTTAAACACTTCTATGTAAAAACTCAAGTCTTCAAGCTGCTGTATGTCCTGCAAGAAGTGGTGTATTCTTTCAAGTCGTAGGCTATGTTCACACACCGTAACTTCAGTAGTTATCACGGCCGTTGTTGCAGATTTGCAACTTGCCCGTGATTAATACAGAGCCTACACATAGTATACACTCTGGCCGGGGTCGCTAGCGGCCCACAAAAAAAACTGACGTCAGTTACCTGCGGCCGCTATTAATTAAATATTTTGAATATATTGGATATTTATTCAAACTGACCTATAGAATAATGTTATCATGTCGCTTTTACCATATAGTGTATTACGCAGACACAGGAACCCCCCAAAAGTTACCATATTGTATTCTTTTTTCCAATTTCACCAATTTATATTTTCAAAAATAATATTTTGGGGGTTCCATCATACATGTTATGGTAGAATGAAAGGAACTATTACAATGATCACCTGTTTCTGAAAAAAACAAGCACTTACATGGCCCTGTAGATAGAAAAATGAAAGTGCTAGAGATCTAAGAAGGGGAGGAGGAAAAAACAAAAGCTTAAAAAGATGAAAATTGGCACGGTCCACTGGGTCATTTTGTGCTTGGTCCTCAAAGACGTAATAAATGTGAGACATAGTTGCAGAAGACTACAATGTACTATTGCTACTGGAATAGTAAATCTGCCCTAATGTATAAACTCCCTAAATGCCTTACACTACATATTTTAGCTACAGGGCTTTTAACAAAGCACCATATACTGTACGTGGACTATGAATATAGTATCCACCATAATCAGCTATTCATTGTGCTGCTGGGTTATACTGGACATACAGCCATTTCATTGCTTCACAGTAAGTTTATTGACAGTTTTCTTCATAACTTGCAGGAAATTGCTAAGATATGGAAAAGACCACTTGTCCCTATCTGTGTTGAAATTGATATTCTTCACATGTCATACACTGAAATTGCTGAGGAAAAAACACCACCTTGTTGGCCACATTTCCTTCTAATGGTGTGGTTCACTAAACTATGTATTTGGCTTCCTTCCAAGCTTTGGATCATTCACAGACTTTGATATTTTTCCCCTTTGACCTTCCTCTCGATCAGCTATGCCTCTCACTGCGGCTGAAAATTGCTTTTGCTCACAAAACAATGTTCTCCATTGTAATCAGGTGATGGATCAAGATTACATAAACTACAGCTATGACACTGACTACCACCACACAATAGGAATGAAAAGAAATCGAAGAGAAGCAAATGGACTGAGAGTTAAACTCTCCAGCCATTGACCATAGTTACTGTGTTACTTAAGTAGCCTCAATTTTCATACTGACCTCTAAGCTTCCCATGAAAGCGACATATCGATACAGTGGGCTCCTTCTTTCATATAGACCCTTTTGCAGGCCTTTATATTTGTATTATGACCACACAGTCAAATTTTTAGCTTGTGCCTTCTCTCATCGAACTTCCGCACAAGACGATAAGCATATGAGCAACAAAACAGTGATTCTTAGCTTTTAGAGTGAAGTCTGGAGACTTTCTTGCTTGCGGCTCCTTTTTTCCATCAAGGTTTATCAAGCTCCTTCTCTTTTCAGCAGATTCATTAAAATCACAAGCACTTTTGAACACGCAATCAAGTGAACAGTGTTTGCATTGGTTAGTGGATCCAGCTGTTTCATCAAATCTTGATGGACAATTTACCTTTTCAGGAGTGTATGTTAATGGTCTGGAAAACACCAGTACATCACCCTGTCACAAAAGGCAGTTACATTTCCCTTGGTACCAAGCTAACCAAATTGCATTTACTTGTATTGTCTTTGTGAAGCTTGTATGGCTGTAATAATGAAATGTGCCCAGCTACGCTCGCTGTGCCCCCCTTTTCAACAAAGTATTGTTAAATTTCTTTTTTCGAACTGTACTTTGCCTAAATTTTCAGGAGGAAGCTGAATCAAATACTTGTAAGACTTCAAGCTAGTTAGCTAAAGATTTGCTCAAACCAAAGTCTCCTACTGGGAAATGTCCATGCTCACAGTCTAATATAGAAGAGTTTGACTACGGTAGACATGTATGTATGTATTTTCCTTTTAAGAAATGCAAATGGATTGGTTAAAATAATAAGTGAATGAAATGAAACCTGTCATCTCTTTTATGCTGCCTGAATCCCGAGTAATAAATGTGGTCCCCGGAGGTTTCTCCTTACCCCACTAGGGCTGCCCCTATATTCAAATGGAGGAGGGGGGACATTTATTGATGAAAGTTTTTAAAAAAGGATAAAACAATCGTGCTCCTGATATAAAACACTAGTGACAATGCGCTTGTTCTCCAATGCCCCTACTGCTTCGAGTTACAACTAGTGGTTACTGCCTCCCCTCAAAAAATAGGAGCCCGTGGAGCCTCATTGAAGAGTCTCAATACACAGGACTAGCCAGATATCCCTCCGGGAAGGACCCAGCCAAGGGGCAGCTCCTGTTAGGAAACCACCAAAACCACCATATTAAGTGGCCCTATAAGTCAATGTAATGACAAGGGATAAACCAAGGCCAGGTAACCATCCACATACAGCTGTTTCGGGGTGTTGCCCCTCATCAGTGTGGATCAGGATTCTGGCTAGGTGGGAGCAATGCCTAGTGGAAAACCTGGTGATTTTGGTGGTTTCCTAACAGGAGCTGCCCCTTGGCTGGGTCCTTCCCGGAGGGATATCTGGTTAGTCCTGTGTATTGAGACTCTTCAATGAGGCTCCACAGGCTCCTCTTTTGCATATTCATGTTTCCCAGGGGGCAATGCACCTAGGACTTCACTGCATTAAGCGCTTTCACTAGCAGATGGCAGTGTTGTCGTTTGGCTGGTCTCCCTGAGTTCAGCAATCTGTTTCTCTTATCACTCAAAAAATAGTTATATGTAGCTCTAGAAAAATGTTGTGCCGTGCCAAGTACTTTAAAACTCAATCATGATAATCAATGCAACACACTAATATAAACAGCTCACCAAGTTCGTATGTGTTGGCTGGCTTGGATCTGTAGTCCTACACATCCGTGAACCTACGCATCCACGATAAAGCTGTGATCCTACGCATCCATGATAGAGCTTCCTTGTAGTTGCTGGAAGTGTGCTGTTAGAATTAATGAAGTTGGTAGCTAGGTTGTTGCAAGTTTGCTACAAAGAGTCCTTTCCAGTTGCAAGGCGCGTACCGCACTTGCTAGGAGAATCCTGACCGAGAATCCACAGATACTATGGGTCGCTACGTGAGGAAGTTTTTGGGCCATGGACCCAACATCTCTATGTTTTGTTCCCTGAGCCATTAAGTTATCACCTTTGCTTTATGGCAAGGTGCTTCATCATGCTGGAAAAGGCATTGTTGATCGTCAAACTGCTCTTGGACGGTTGGGAGAAGTTGATCTTGGAGGACAATCTGGTACCATTCTTTATTCATGGCTGTGTTTTTAGGCAAGACTGTGAGAGAGCCGATTCCCTTGGCTGAGAAGCAACCCCACACATGAATGGTTTCAGGATGCTTTACAGTTGGCATGAGAAAAGACTGGTGGTAGCGCTCAACTCGTCTTCTCCGAACAAGCTTTTTTCCAGATGTCCCAAACAATCGGAAAGTGGATTCATCAGAGAAAATGACTTTACCCCAGTCCTCAGCAGTCCACTCTCTGTACCTTTTGCAGAATATCAGTCTGTCCCTGATGTTTTTTCTGGGGAGAAGTGGCTTCTTTGCTGCCGTCCTTGAGACCAGGTCTCCGCCTCACAGTGTGTGCAGATGCACTAACACCTGCCTGCTGCCAGTCCTGAGCAAGCTCTGCACTGCTGGTAGCCTGATCCCACAGCTGTAACACTTTTAAGAGACTGTCCTGGCGCTTGCTGGCATTTCTTGGGCGCACTGGAGCCTTTTTGGCAACAATGGAACTTCTCTCTTCTTGAAGTTCTTGATGATGCGATAGATTGTTGGCTGAGGTGCAATCTTTCTAGCTGCGATACTCTTCCCTGTTAGACCATTTTTGTGCAGTGCAATGATGACTGCACGTGTTTCTTTAGAGATAACCATGGTTAACAGATGAGAACCAATGATGCCAGGCACCAGCCTCCTTTTAAAATGTCCAGTGGTGTCATTCTTACTTAATCATGACAGATTGATCTCCAGCCCTGTCCTCATCGCACCCACACCTGTGTTAATGGAGCAATCACTGAAACAATGTTAGCTGGTCCTTATAAGGCAGGGCTGCAATGATGTTGAAATGTGTTTTGGAGGATAAAGTTCATTTTCTAGGCAAATATTGACTTGTAATTGCTGTTAAGCTGATCACTCTTTATAACATTCTGGAGTATATGCAAATTGCCATTTTAAAAACTGAAGCGGTAGACTTTGTAAAAATTTATATTTGTATCATTCTCAAAACTTTTGGCCATGACTGTATATACTAAGTTGCTGCCTGTTTTGGGAACCTTTTGTCAAATTGCTTTGGCTAGAAAAAAAACTGATGGAAGTTTCGGAGTGCCTGTGTTCCAGAGATGGAGCCTGAATTTTTTCAAGAACAAGGTAGTGCTTTAAATTCCACCAGTTTTTCCAGCCAAAGCAAGTCCTACATAGCATCTTCTATCGACATTCATATACCACAATACAATGGAAAATCCTTTGACACATACAGTCCTAAAACAATTATTTGCAAAGAAGTAATCAATAAACAAAAAAAACTGTAGATAACAGAACTTTACAATTCATGTGACACTGCAACAATGCAACAAACAAGTAAAGAATTCTGTCATCAACAGAATTATTTTTCATTCTCTCTTGTATAATAAAAAAATTACTTACAAAACCAAATACATAAATAGTTAAAGCATGATATGTTCACAAATTGTTTTATACAGCTATATAACATAGGAACATCAAATAGATCCAGTTGACCATGGCAATTTGGTAACAGTCTGCAATCCTTTGTAACATCTTGAACTTATTTAGGTAATATTTCTCATACAGGAGTGTTTTAGGCGACAACCTTAAACATTTGATCATTTGAGACAATTCAGGCATAGAAATAACTGAATACTGGGTTACAATGACAAGAAGCTGTCTCTTATCTAGGTATTTTTTTTTCTTTTCCTTTTTTTTTTTGAGTCTTCTTTTGGCAACTAGAAAAGACTATGGCACCTTACATAGATAGTGGACTTATATGTTACAGTAAAATCCTACGACTGATTAACCACAAGTATATAGGGCACTTGATATGAAGAAATACATGTTAGACAAATGCTTTATTAGTGAGTGCTGACAGCAGAGTCATCACATTCCAATATGCAGGTGCCTGGGACAATGGGCATTATAAGTTCTCCTTTGTTGGACTGTTGTCTCTGGCGCTCTAATTACCGAGGATCGGAGGAGCCTCCTCTAGATAATCCCACAATTATAGGACAGATTTAAGAGAGTGGTTTATCTCCTGTACAATATTACAAGTCCCTATAAAATGATATACCTGCATAGGCTATAATTGTGCAATCATTGAATAACCACAGGAATCCTTCAGAAGTAGACAGCGGTAATTCTTTGTTGCTGGTGTCTGCATGTTGATCATTCATTGTAAGACTCCAGGACAAATAGATACACTGCTATGTTTATTATCATGGATGCCATGCCATTCTTTTATACGCTTCATCTTTTTATGATTAGCACAGCTGATTATAATCCATCTTGTTCCAAATTCTCCTAAGTTTCCATACCCGGGTCAATGGAAATGAAACTTCTACCAAAATTAAACTGTGGCTTTGCAGTCCATCATTAACCTTTGCATCCTGTGAGATTTGGTAGCGTGCAGATTTCTCTGTATGAAAATGTATTTTAGAGATTAATAACATGAAGAGAGGGAGATTGAATCCGCAATATCATTTACTCTTACATTAAAAAAAAAAAATTACTTTTAAATTACTTTGAACCTGTAACATAATTTTCACATTAGTAACAGATGCTGGACAAGCCAACAAATACAGATACATAGCGACGTAGTCTGAACCTCAATCGATACATTATTTATTAGGGTATACAAGGAAAAATCATGATTAGAATTTCTTTAGCATTTCCCTCAATGTCTCTTAGATGGAGGAGGTTAAACATTTAGGGCACATTTTAGAGGTTGTACAGGGAGCAGAAGATAGCTCTAGGCTTGTGGCACCCTCTGCACCGTCTCTTTAAAATACAATAAAAATGTAATAATATGAGCAAAGAGAAGGTGCCAAAATACAACATATGTATATTGCTTGTCGGATAGTCTGACCATGCACAGTGCAGTGCTTGGCAGATAATTGGACACTCTACCATCAAAGACCAAAGTGCTGGTTTGCTTCCTTTGGGCAGAGGGAGTGAAACCTTTGGAAATTCTCCACTGGATGTTAGCTCGGGGTGGACAAAATAAAGAAAAAATTTACAGTAAAAGAAGAGTAAACAATGATGTTGCATCATGGCAATGCACATCTTCATACAGCAGCAGTGACAGTAAAGACAACAGCTTGGGTTCAGACATCTTTCCCAACGTGCTTACAACCTGCATCTGGCTATCATGACATCATTGGTCTACTGAAAGAGGTGTTGTGTGATCACAGATCAACTTGTGATGAAGTTAGGGGCGTTGCTAGGGTCCTAAAACATCCGGGGCATGGTCCCTCTGACTGCTATTATAAGCGGATAGTAATAATGCCTCCTGTTGTGTCCCTATATAGTAATAATGCCCCCTGCTGTTCCCCCATATAGCAATAATGTCTCCTGCTGTGTCTCCTATATAGTAATAATGTGCCAGCTGTACATACCATAGTAATGAAGTTCCCCTCCTGCCTGCAATTAACCTGACGGCCATCCCCACTCACCTGACCCCCTCCACCCACACACACACTACCCCACCTGACACCCTCCACCCACACACTACCCCACCTGACCCCCGCTACCCACAAACACTACCCCACCTGACCCCCACATACACACTATGCCATTTGACCCCCTCCAACACACACTACCCCACCTGATCCCCCCCACATCTTATGCATCAAGATAGCACCATTTGCCTCCCCCATGCTTCTCCCCTGCTTCCCCCTGCGCATTTCCCCTGCCCCCCTGCTTCTCCCCTGCCTCCCCCGTGCTTCTCCCCTGCTTCTCTTTTGCCTCCCCCGTGCTTCTCCCCTGCTTCTCCCCTGCCTCCCCCGTGCTTCTCCCCTGCCTCCCCCTTGCCCTTCTCCAACCTGCTTCTCCGTGCCTCTCTTCTGCCTCCCCCATGCTTCTCCCCGGCCTCCCCCGTCCCCCCTGCTTCTCCCCTGCGCTTCTCTTCTGCCTCCCCCGTACTTCTCCCCTGCCTCCCACATCTCTTGCTGCTTCTCCCGTGCTTCTCTTCTGCTTCCCCCATCTCCCTGCTTCTCCTGTGCTTCTCCCCCCTGCTTCTCCTGTGCTTCTCTTTTGCCTCCCCCGTGCTTCTCCCCTGCCTCACCCCTGCTTCTCCCGTGGTTCTCTTCTGCCTCCCCATGCTTCTCCCCTGCCTCACCCCTGCTTCTCCCGTGCTTCTCTTCTGCCTCCCCCATGCTTCTCCCCTGCGCTTCTCCCGTGCTTCTCTTCTGCCTCCCCCGTGCTTCTCCCCTGGGCTTCCTCACCTCCACTTGTGAGAGTCCACACCTCCACTTGCAGGGTAGTAGCGACAGCCTCACCATAGCATCCGGACGAGCTCCTCCAATCCAATCAGCGCAGAGCGGGGGCGTGGGGCCGCTGTGGCGGCCATGACGCAAGCGTTGATTGGATGTGTGCTCCACGGCCCGCTGCAGCAGCCCCATGCTCCCGCCCTGCGCTGATTGGATTGGAGGAGCTTGTCCAGGCGCTATGGTGAGGCGGATGGGCAGCAGCAGTGATCTGCGAGCCAGATGCGGCCATCGAAAGATCTGGGGCAGGAGGCATTTTATCCAGGGCAGGAGCCCCGAATAAAACTGCCTAGCAATGCCACTGGATGAAGTAAAAGAAGCCGTCAGGCTTCAGGAGCATCTGTAGGAATTCAGAAGCTTCAGTAGTTGAAAGATATAACAAATGTCTTAATTTGTATGGGGACTATGTGGAAAAGTGAGGTGTACAATTGCTCAAAGTAACTTTTATTAAAAAATTAAATGTGTTTTGCCCTTTACTTTTTGACCTTGTAGTTGTTATTTTACAAGACATAATACATGACAAAAGGAAAAAAAAAAAAAAAAAAAAAAAAAAAAAAAAAGGGGTGGGGGGCTTGTCATGTTTTCATCACATCTGAAGCGAAATGTTGATTTACAACTTGCTTCCCCATGTTTTTTCTGTTCCTTGAAGTAAGGAAAACAACAAGACCCCCAGACCTCTTCTTTCTGCACCATCCATGATGACGCTAACCTTAAATGAGTTATCCTTCTACAGGATCCACAGCAGGGTTGATATATTTATTATGATTGATACTTGATGCTGTGACCTATTTTTTTTTTCCCCAGCAAACCCTTACTGTACAATTTTACAGACCAAGCAATGTAAAGTTGTTCCTTGGACGGATGAAAGTCCTGACACTTAAAGGGGTTATCCAGCGCTACAAAAACATGGCCACTTTCCCCCTACTGTTGTCTCCAGATTGGGTGGGGTTTTAAAACTCAGTTCCATTTAGGTAAATGGAGCTTAAAGGGAACCAATCACTTAAAAAACGCATGTAAAGCTATGGGAATGTGCTGTAGCAGCACCCAGCACACTTCCCAAACATGCTTTTATACCCCCGTCCCTGCAATGTACAAGCCAAAAATATACTTTATAAACTCGGCGCTCTGTATGTAAATTACCCCCAAGTAGTCCTCTGGGCGGGGAGCTGCGGGCAAGTAGTCACGGTCCCTCGGCGTTCTGCAGTGCTAATCACGCCCCTCTGGGTGTGATTAGCCTGCATAATTGTGGCAGCGTCATCGGAGGCGCGCTGTCTCTAACGTTAGCACGCCTACGTTCTTGCTGTGCCGCTCATGCGCAGTACAGCGGGTCCGGTCTGTGCCGTACTGCGCATGTGCAGAAAGCCTCAAACTCATTGCTGGAGATCCGGAAATGAGTTTGAGGCTATTTTGCACCTGCGCAGTACGGCGCAGACCGGACCCGCTAACGTTAGAGACAGCGCGCCTCCGATGACGCCGCCACAATTATGCAGGCTAATCACACCCAGAGGGGCGTGATTAGCACTGCAGAACGCCGAGGGACAGTGACTACTTGCCCGCAGCTCCCCGCCCAGAGGACTACTTGGGGGTAATTTACATACAGGGCGCCGAGTTTATAAAGTACGTTTTTGGCTTGTACATTGCAGGGACGGGGGGTATAAAAGCATGTTTGGGAAGTGTGCTGGGTGCTGCTACAGCACATTCCCATAGCTTTACATGCGTTTTTTAAGTGATTGGTTCCCTTTAATAGCAAACCGCACCTGAACTGGAGACAACAGTAGGGGGAAAAGTGGCCATGTTTTTGCAGCGCTGGATAACCCCTTTAAAGGGTTAACACTGTAAGGGATTAGACAGGACTTACGGCCCACTCTGACTGGTTTGCAGTGGTTGTTGGAAAGCTGAAAAATCTGAAGCAGGTGAATACTATAATTTTATCTCCAATTGATTTTAATAAAAATTGTGCAAACAGTGCTTCTGTGTGATCTGCATTGCTTAACAAGGTTGTTTCATGAAGCAATGTAGGTAAAATCAGATGTGCTGTATACCACATATGTACCACATATGGACAGTTTAGAGATTTCAGACAGCCTTAAAATGAGTAACTAGTGCAACCAGGCAGTAGGTAAAGCTAACCGTATGCTGGGTTGTATAGCTAGAGGTATCAGCAGCAGGAAGCTGTATAGAGCTCTAGTGAGACCACATCTGGAATACTGTGTCCAGTTCTAGAGACCAAACCTAAAAAAGGATATTGATAAAATAAAACTGGTCCAAAGACGGGCTACAAAAATGGTGTGGGGGGTGCCAGGCATAAACCATTGTCACGGCTGCGGCGGCGTCCCACGCTCCGGGCCACCACCGCAACTCCTCCTCCCTGCGGGCAGCCGCCGGTGTCCCAGTACAGGGACCCGGCGCTGCTGCTAGTTCGGCCCCTGGGGGCGCTTCACCTTCCTCCGCTCCTGTCTCCCGCTGTGCCGGCCGGCCAGCGTGCGCAACCCCGCCTCTAGGGCGCGCGCGCCGGCTGTCTCAGATTTAAAGGGCCAGCCTGCCCCTAATTGGAAGTTACACTGAATCACTCCCTATTAATTCCAGCATGCCCTGTCCCTCATGTTGGAGCCTCTACATGCTTTCCATAGCGTTTGGCCCAGCTCCCTGTTGTTCCTGACCTCAGTCCCTGTTCCTTGTTCCTGTTCGCTACCCGGCCCCTAGTCCCTGTCCGCTGCCTTCCTATTGTTCCTGAGTACTGCCTGCCACCTGCGGTTACGCCTACAGACCTCTGCCAGCACTATCTCCTGCCTACTGCTCCTGCCAAGCCTCGCCTGCCGTCACTAGCAACCAAGCCAGGGGTAGCGACCTGGGGGTCACCTGCCGCAGCAAGCCCATCCCGCCTTGCGGCAGGCTCTGGTGAAAACCAGCGGCCCCTTAAACTCCGCTCCCTGGTGAGGTTTGTGCCATCGCTAGAGACGGTTCAGTGGATCCGCGACTCCAGGCGTTACAACCATATCAGGAAAGACTTAAAGAGGTTATCCAGTGTTAGAAAAACATGGCCACTTTCTTCCATAGCCACTTTCATGGTACATTTTCAGGAATGCTCATATGTGTGAAATATAATTTTACACAATGCACCAGCTTAGACCTATTGGGGGAGATTTATCAAACATGGTGTAAAGTGAAACTGGCTCAGTTGCCCCTAGCAACCAATCAGGTTCCACTTTTCATTCATCACGGACTTTTTAAAAAATGAAAGGTGGAATCTGATTGGTTGCTAGGGGCAACTGAGCCAGTTTCACTTTACACCATGTTTCATAAATCTTCCCCATTTTTCTTAATTACACAGCTCCTTTAAGTCTTGGGATAACCCTTTTAACTGAATTCCCATAATGTAATGCTCTTTGATAGAAAAACAGGAAACAAACTGCAACATTCCAAATTTAGCTTTCTGTTTTACCAAAGATGAAAAGTCAATTAATTATAAGGAGGTTCAAGGAAAATAAAGCAAAATATTTGCTGTAAATTCATTTTTTCTGTAGATGCCCTAGTGCAAGATGTTGCAAAGCGTCATTCCAAGCTGTGTTCCATAGGACTGTGGAGAACATGTATCATGAATGCAGGGAGCACAGCGGCTGCAAGGATCATATTTCTGGGCAGCTCAGCTAGTGAGTCTTATTATTAAGGCTTGAGGTGTACGACCGTGAAGCCCTCGCCAAATACATTTGAATATAGAAATTTCACACCCAAGTACTACACAGACTCTACATGTATGAAAGGGTCAAGTATTAGGCAATGTATAGCGCTGAAAGAAAATGTCTTGCTTTGGCTGTGCTTCTAGCTTTATAAACATCTTTATTCTTCCCACACCTCAATTTAGCCATTCTTCTAAAGCGTATAGCAGAGAAACAAGCGGAATGAGGTCTCCAGAGTTCACTAGAGCCTTTTTAACTTGTTCCAGATGCCTAAGTACAAAACAGTATAGGCGAAAAGGATTCTGGGTCTTCACATGCCAGGGTCCACCTATTGACTTCCAGACCACCGTGCCTTTCATTTTGATTTTTCATTATGAATGATGGATATTAAATCAATTGGTAAAACATCAGGGAATGATTTATGTACAGTATTAGTGTATATTGCATTTTATTGTGGTGCTCTAGTAGTACATTGTACTAGGATTATGAGAATTATTAGCACAAATTGTAAGCAGTAACATTACTATGTGCATGGCTGAGGTTATTTTCTCTGGTATTGTAGCCTATATCATTAATGCTGTTGGACTGGTAGTCCTTGGGCCCAACAGAAAAAAAGGTCAAATATGGATACAGTGCAAGTGCAATCTACCTTTAGACATTCCATACAGCCTGAACTACAAGTTCTTAGGGCAGCCCCCAATGTCTTCTGATGGCTTAAGCATACCCTGCCAATCTTTATATCCTTAAAGGAGTACTCCAGAGAATGTATGGTTAATACATTGCTTTAATACATTTTTATCACTTTGTAATATAACTTTATTTAAAATATATATATACAGTAAAGACCAAAAGTTTGGACACACCTTCTCATTCAAAGAGTTTTCTGTATTTTCATGACTATAAAAATTGTAGATTCACACTGAAGGGCTCAAAGTTATGAATTTACACATGTGGAATTATATACTTAACAAAAAAGTGTGAAACAACTGAAAATATGTCTTATATTCTAGGGTATTTAAAGTAGCCCCCTTTTGCTTTGATTACTGCTTTGCACTCTTGGCATTCTCTTGATGAACTTCAAGCGGTAGTCACCTGAAATGGTCTTCCAACAGTCTTATAGGAGTTCCCAGAGATGCTTAGCACTTGTTGGCCCTTTTGCCTTTACTCTGCGGTCTAGCTCACCCCAAACCATCTCGTAGCACCCCATCACTCTCCTTCTTGGTCAAATAGCCCTTACACAGCCTGGAGGTGTTTGGGGTCATTGTCCTGTTGAAAAGTAAATGATGATCCAACTAAACACAAACTGGATAGAATAGCATGCCGCTGCAAGATGCTGTGGTGGCCATGCTGGGTCAGTATGCCTTCAATTTTACATAAATGCCCAACAGTGTCACCAGCAAAGCACCCCCACACTATCACACCTCCTCTTCTATGCTTCACAGTGGCAACCAGGCATGTGGAGTCCGTTCACCTTTTCTGCGTTGCACAAAGACACGGTGGTTAGATCCAAAATCTCAAATTTGGACTTGTCAGACCAAAGCACAGATTTCCACTGGTCTAATGTCCATTCCTTGTGTTCTTTAGCCCAAACAAGTATCTTCGCTTGTTGCCTGTCCTTAGCAGTGGTTTCCTAGCTGCTATTTTACTATGAAGGCTGCTGCACACAGTCTCCGCTTAGCAGTTGTGGTAGAGATGTGTCTGCTGCTAGAACTCTGTGTGGCATTGACCTGGTCACTAATCAGAGCTGCTGATAACCTGGGATCTCTGAGGCCGGTGATTCAGATGAACTTCTCCTCCGCAGCTCTTGGTCTTCCTTTCCTGGGGCGCTCCTCATATCAGCCAGTTTCTTTGTAGTGCTTGATGGTTTTTGCAACTGCACTTGGGGACACTTTTAAAGTTTTCCTAATTTTTCGGACTGACTGACCTTCATTTCTTAGAGTAAAGATAGCCACTCGTTTTTCTTTACTCAGCTTCTTTTTTCTTGCCATAATACAAATTCCTCACAGTCTATTCAGTAGGACTATCAGCCGTGTATCCACCTGACTTCTGCACAACACAACTGGTGGTCCCAACCCCATTTATAAGGCAGGAAATCCCACTTATTAAACCTGACAGGGCACACCTGTGAAGTGAAAACCATTTCCGGTGACTACCTCATGAAGCTCATCAAGAGAATACCAAGTGTGTGCAAAGCAGCAATCAAAGCAAAAGGTGGCTACTTTGAAGAACCTAGAATATAAGACATATTTTCAGTTGTTTCACACTTTTTTGTTAAGTATCTAATTCCACATGAGTTAATTCATAGTTTTGATGCCTTTAGTGTGAATCTACAATTTTTATAGTCATTAAAATACAGAAAACTCTTTGAATGAGAAGGTGTGCAAACTTTTGGTCTGTACTGTAGATTTTTAATGTACATATCTACTTCTGTTGACTAGCAGTAAGAGGCGATAGGGCTTCCTTTGCTGCTACTAATGTTTGTGAGGGAAACTGCAGGGCTAAGCCCCACAGTTCTGATTCACTGCTCTGTTCTAGCACTGCTGAACGATGCTATTGCTATGCAAAGCAGAGTTTGTTCCCTCCTTATACTATATATTCTTATGCCCAACATGAATGTGTAATAGTCTGACCCTGCCTTTTGGGAAACCCACCTCCTTAGCAGGGTTGCCCCAGAATGTTTCCTTCGTTCACTAACTGCAAAGGGATAAAACAATAAATCAGTGAGAAACCTTAAAAAACATAAACATAAATTATTTACAGCAGTATAACACCATAGTCATATAAACAGTCCGACGTGTTTCACCTGTAAGGTACAACAGGATCCTCAGGGACAAAATGTGGTGTCAAGGAATTAAACAGATAGTCGATGCAAATAAGTTATGAAGTCAGATATTGATATAGAAATTGGCATCTATAAAAAGTTCACTTATACCCTAACCAGTTAGCTTATACCCTTACCTGAAGCTAATGATATTTGTGAGCTACCCCCACAAGAGATGAGCTTGAGCTTGAGCATGCTTGAGTCGGATTGCTCGGCATTAAAATACTGGTGGTTGAAGTTAGCTGGTCTTCAAATTCAGAGTGATCCGATTTAAGCATGCCCGAATCATGCTTATATGTAAGCCCCACCATTTCTTCCTACATTAGGGTATGTGCACACAATAAAATCCCGACGGAACACCCGCTGCAGATTCTGCAGCTGACACCCGCTCACAGAGGCTGGCAGCTGCAAGCATCTCCGCTGCTCCCATAGACTTCCCTCTATGGTTTGACAGATTCCGCCTCTGCCTGAAGAATGAGCAGGTTCATTCTTCTGGTGGACAGCGGAATCTGTCAAACCATAGAATGAAGTCGGAGTAGCAGAGATGCGCGCAACCGCTAGTCTCCGCCGGCGGGTGCGAGCTGCAGAATCCACGGCAGCTGTTCCATCGGGATGCCGTAGTGGGCACATACCCTTATCCACATATTTCACAGGGTTTTTTTTGTTTGTTGTATAGACATAAGTTTTATTTGTGGTGATACAAGGCATGCACCATCAAGTCAAAGATGAATATGGCAGCTTCCCCTTATTATTAAAATGAATTTCTGAATAAAGTTATGATCTGTCATTCATGGTAAAATTAGTATTTTTGTCATACACCATGGGTGGCATTTATTAAGTCCGGCGTTTTTTACGCCAGACTTATAAATGCCCCCGCAGCTGCGGCGCTACGGAGATTTATGTAGAGGCGGACTGCCTCTACATAAATCCCGTGTGTGCCGGTGCGCACCGCCGAAAACCTACGCCAGCTGAGGACTGGAGTAGGTTTTCGGCATATATTTGGGCGGAACGATTGGTAAATTGCGCGGACTCTGAGTCCGCGCCCTCCGTTCCGCCCACTACACGCCCCCTTTCCGCCCCCTGGTGTACTCGGCGGAAAGTGCAGATTTGCAAATATTTTATTCACTTTCCGCCAAAAATCATCCGTTCGCCGGATGATACATGTGGCCCCATGTCTTTTCTGTATATGAGGTGTGTATGAGATGGGCAGGCTGCAATACATTTGATAAATGATAGTCACACTCTCAGAAGAGACATCTGCTGGTTACATGACAACCGGAGAAGAAACAGAGATCAGCCCTGAGGCATCACTAAAACACTAACAAGATGTAAAAATTCAAGATCATCTCAATGGACTGTCTTTTAATTTCTTGCATATGACAGATGGAGCCAAGGTTAGATAAAAGTTTTACACATAGGAAAAACTCCTCAGGTTGGAATGTGTTTTATGAATGACACATGAATCCTATTAACGTCAATGTATTATGATTGGCATCTTACTCAACTTTACTGTTCTTCAGGATAAGCATGTATAAAGGGTTAGGGTAGACACAAGAGATTATAGGAGTTACCAATGACTGTTTTACATCCATGCTGTATGAAGATATGCAGAATTTCTAGGGAGGTCTTCAAACATTTGGTGCATCATATACTGGCGCACTTTACATTAGATCAGCATAGGAAATGCCCATCTAAGTAAACAAAAACCCTAAGTAAGGCTATAACCTCAATTGCTTCACAGGGTTGGTCACCCAAATCAACTGGTGCCAGAAAGTGCCAGAGATTTGGATTTACTTCGATTAAAAAAAATCCCAAATTTTTCCAGTACTTATCAGCTGCTGTATGTCGTGAAAGAAGTGGTGTATTTTTTCCAGTTTGACACAATGCGCTCTGCTGCCTCCTTTGTCCGTGACAGGAACTGTCCAGAGCAGTAGCAAATCCCCATTAAAAAAAAAAAAACTTCTCCTGCTCTCCAGACTGGAAAGAATATAATTTCCGTCAGGATATACAGCAGCTGATAAGTACAGGAAGACAAGATTTTTAATAGAAGTAAATTACAAATCCCTTGCACTTTCTGGCACTGCTTTTCCCTGATCTCTGTACATGGGACCTGAGACAGTTCCATAAACTTACCCTATGAAAACACCTTGGTTGTGTGGCATAGAGCTGAGAGCTGAGTACAACATAAAATACAGAATTTGGAAAGCATAAAGAGGCTAGTTCCTGAAGGGGTTAAAAAAGTCATGTAATTACCAGGGCCTACACATAGTTCAGCCTTATCTCTCTGTGCGTCACATCGAATAATTATTAATTGTCTCCATACTTTTATAGATTCTAGTAAAGAAAAAACTCAACAGGTGTCAGAAGTCTTAAAAGATAAATTTCATGGATCGGGCAGTCATAAAGTCTGATGCATTCTTAGTATTTTAATATGTTGTTTTATTATTTTATCATTATTCACGATAATGAGTAGACAGGAAATAGGTGATTCTTCAGCCATAAAATAACACAGCACATCATTAAAAATGTATCAAACTGTATCAGGGTCTCCTGCTGCCGAAGATTAATTGTTCTTCTTATAAATAGGTATACTAATTAGTATAAAAGACCAAAGAAAGAAGATTGAATAGACTCTGCCTGTAACACACACACACAAACACGAACAGGCTTTGTACATGAAAAAGAACATAACAAACTGGTACTTTGAGTACAAAAAAAGGACATCCATTGGGCACTCTGGCTGATACATACAAGGTTCTTACCCTAGTGTCTAGGACATTTTGTGTGCTAACTTAGGTGGGCATGTGGTACTCAGCCAGTTACTGTGATGTTGTTTTGTCGTGACTCCAGTACTGTGTTAGCACACAGGTGTGATGTTGATACCTGCTTTGTATGTGGCTGGTTTACGTCCCTAAAGGGTCGGTAACCTCACGGCTTGTTGGGGGACACAGTGAGAGTTATTATATACATAATCTTCACTGCAATTTTGTGAAGTAGCAGTTCACAAATTATTCTTTACCTTACCCCCCCCCCCCCCTCCGCTGTGCGCTAGCGCAAATACTCACCACAGGTGATCAGTGTCCCCCGCCGTGGCTTAATTTCGGTCCCCCTCACGTGACCCTCTCCTGTGATTGAAGGCCGGAAGTCACGCTTTGCAATGCATTCTCTGTGGGAAAAAGTGACTGCCGTCCTTCAGTCACGGGAGACAGAAGAGGGGTCACAGGAGTGGGTCACGCGAGCATGCACCGGATGTGAATGGCGCTAGGGGACTGGAACAAAGCCGCACCATGGGACACCGATCACCTGTGGTGAGTATACTCGCCAGCGCGCGGCGGGGGGGCAGATAAAAAAATTTTGTGAACTGCTTCTTTAAGGCTAATTTTCACGACAATTACATAACTGCCCTTATAGGGCATGGTAACATATCCCTTGTTTATCTAGTTAATTTGACTACAAGGGAAAGCTATAGGTTTGATGCACTACCTGATATTGGTGCCTCCACTCTTTAATGTGCAATACAGATATGATTCAGTGTATAAGTAACCATATTAAAGAGCTATAAACACCCCTCAAAAAAACTAGGATATGCATGACTACATAAGTGATGCCTTCTCAAAGGATTGGGCGTTATTTGTGGGATTGCAGGTGCAAGCTTTAGAGCCAGTGGTGCTAACCTCCTTTTTATTGAGTGACAAGATGTGCTAACACCAATTCTGTCACAGTTATCATTGAAGGTGAAAATTGGGGGAATTGAATTATACAGATATTTACAAGTCAAGGGGGTACAGGGCACACTGGTCTTGTTGTTAATACGGTTAGACAACTGTTAGCCCAATGATGGTTATACTTCGTCCCAGTAACGCTAAAAAAAAACTTTTTTTGTTGTTTACTTTAAAGTATATTTTCACAATCAACTGACTGTTAAACTAATGGAAGTGACAAAGAGCATCTTTGTAGCATTGTCTATGGAATGACAGAATGATTGTTCGAATGGCATTATGCAGTTTAACAGCGTCTCCCATTAAGATATGTGTACATTCAAGTATTCAGGGGAACAAAAGGAAGCAAGAAGAAAAGAAATAAGTGAATCAGGCTCTACCTGTATAGGTCGTACCGTGTGATTTTATTGGAACTCAAAGGTTTAACAATCCTTTGTGCCTCTGTTCCCTAAACACAACAAGATTTAGAGGATAGGAACATTGGAGCTGTTCTAATCACTCAAGACAGTTCTGTTGGTACAGAAAGTGATAAAAAAAACAACCTTCCGCTGTACAGTTAAGATAAAAATAAACACTTCCAACTGTTCGCAGTCTGCATACTGAGCAGCTCTCTGTCCACAATGTGAGAGCAGTTATGTGTCAATATAATTCATCATAAAGCAACCTTCACTTCACCGACTGCTTCTACCACCAATCTCTATGTCCTCCATGGTGATATCTTTCAATGTGCACTGCAAAAAAGAAACATCTTCAAAACCTCAACTAATGGCACATTTACTATTGAAAAAGGAATTCTGCAATATATTTATATGAACAAAACAGCTTTGTTTTTAGGATTATCAGTGTATATTTGTCCTGTTGAACGAACCAACAAGAAACTAGCGGTATTCAGATACATTCCAACATGATAGCACTGCTGGACACATAGCACTTACACACTGGTTACATTGCACATGTACAGCATATTTTACTTATGCAATAGACATAAGGGTGCCTTTACATAAAGAGATTTATCTGAGAGATTTTTGAAGCCAAAGACAGGAATGGATTGGAAAAGAGGTGAAATCTCAGTCTTTCCTTTATGATTAGAGATGAGCGAATAGTATTCGATCGAATAGCACTATTTGAAAGATTCGAGTTTGATCGAATATGTGATTGTTTAGCTGTTTAGCTGTTTTAATAAAGTCTATGCTCCCTGGGAAAGCAGGGAAGCAGTATTACAGGGTACGGTATTAGCGGCAATTAGCAATTGCCGACAATAATGCCGATCCCTGTAATAGTTAATATTTAATTAATAAAACAAATTTTCTTTCTAAAAAAGCTATTTTCGTTGTTCAATAGCTTAATTAAAAAGAATCAATACTTTTGCAATTAAATATACTGTTAATAAAAAAATAAATAAATGTATATGTGTATATATATGTGTGTGTGTGTGTGTATATATATATATATATATATATATATTTATTTATTTATTTAAAGTATATTTAATTGAAAAAGCATGAATTTACTATACTATACAAAAAATTGAATTAAAAGCAGATAGAGAAACGATACATATAAACTAATCCTCTCAAAAGAAAAAAAGCATATGCACAAAAAATGGTAGCACATCACAAAAATCTTTATTATAACACTGACATAGATACAAAGTACCACATAAATAAATGAATGTACAGGAGTAGTAAAATGAGGGAGACAACACCCCAAATACTGCTCTACATTAAAAACACTAAAATGTCACCATAAGTCCTGCTGGTGTCCCAGCCAGGGCTAATCTACCACTCTGACTCTGGACTGTATGTACAATAACAAAAATCCAACATCTCTACCTAGACAGGGACCCAGTAAAACAAAATATAACCACAAATAATGGAGCATAGGAAAAAAAAGGAAATTGGAAAAGATCACCATATACTGTCCAACAGAATGAGAGGGTGATTCCTTATCCCATCGGATTCTCATTCTGTTGGACAGTATATGGTGATCTTTTCCAATTTCCTTTTTTTTTCTATGCTCCATTATTTGTGGTTATATTTTGTTTTACTGGGTCCCTGTCTAGGTAGAGATGTTGGATTTTTGTTATTTTACATACAGTCCAGAGTCAGAGGGGTAGATTAGTCCTGGCTGGAACACCAGCAGGACTTATGGTGACATTTTAGTGTTTTTAATGTAGAGCAGTATTTGGGGTGTTGTCTCCCTCATTTTACTACTCCTGTACATTCACTTATTTATGTGGTACTTTGTATGTATGTCAGTGTTATAATAAAGATTTTTGTGATGTGCTACCATATGCTTTTTTTCTTTTGAGAGGATGATGTACTACTTATATGCATTGGTTTAGCACTCCATGATTATTAGTGGTGCCCACTAGCTTCATATATACAACATATAAACTAATATTGATAATACAAAATAAATGTATTAAAACAATGATTACATATAAATTAATAGCAATAATGCAGAATAAATGGATTAAAACAAAGATTATATATATGTGTGCAAACTGAGCAAGAAACACCCCTTAATTAGGGATGGTCCAAATCTGCCGAGCAGTGGCGTAGCTACCAGGGTCGCAGCAGTCGCCGCTGCGACCCGACCCGCTACGAGCGCGGGCCCCCCCTTGCCACTGCACTGCTCCCCCCTTAAATTACTCTTGTGACCGCAAGCATTGATTTGCTTGCGGTCACAAGAGCGTGCTCGTCCGGGCCCCCGGCTGATGCGCGGCTGCCGGGGGTGTCCCATCCTATCCCCGGCAGCGCGGTGCATCAGTGAGCTGCCTGGGGCCCTGACTTCCGGCACAGGAAGCGCACGTCAGAGACGCTTCCTGTGTCAAAAGTCACAGCCCCGGCGTACAGGGAGCTCACTGATGCGCCGCGCTGCCGGGGATAGCATCAAGCGGGGACAGCACCTGAAGACGAAGAGGATCGCCGGGGGAGCGGGTTGTCAGGTGAGTTTGTGTGTTTGTTTTTTTAAATACTGCTTAGCATAGAGGAGGAAGGGGGGGGGCATCTATAATGGGGGGAAGAGAAGGGGGGGCATCTATAATGGGGGGAGAGGGGGCCATCTATAATGGGGGGAGAAGAGGGGCCATCTTCAAGGGGGGGGGAGAGGGGGCCATCTATAAGGGGAGGGGGTATCTATAAGGGGGGGAGAAGTGGGGGCCATCTTCAAGGGGGGGGAGTGGGGGCCATCTATAAGGGAAGGGGGGCATCTATAATGGGGGGGAGAGAGGGGGCATCTATAATGGGGTAGAGGGGGTCATCTATAAGGGGAGGGGGGCATCTATAATAGGGGGGAGAGGGGGCATCTATAATGGGGGGGAGAGGGGCATCTATAATGGGGGTAGAGGGGGTCATCTATAAGGGGAGGGGGCCATCTATAAGGGAAGGGGGGTGCAACATGCAGTGGGGGCCATCTATATATACTATAAGGGGGTCACATAGAGTCAGGGCTACCCACCAAATGAGGGTGTAAAGGGGACAGTACAGATGTGCAGTGTGTATAGAGATGAGAATGGTGTCAGTGTGAGGAGAATAATATGTCTGTCTGGCAGATTCTGTGGATTCGTGGCTCGGAGAAGTTCTCATAACGGCCCAGGACAGATGGGGAAGAAGATGAAAAGGAAAGAACTCAGATCAGAGAAGACGTCCCCTGTGAGTCAACTGATATAACTGCACTGTAATGTATATGGTGTATACAACCTGTGTGGAGCTGCTTCCACCTCTATATGACTGTATGAGGTGATAGTGATCTGTGTACAGTGGATCTTATTCAGTAGCAGAGGTGGTGTTAGTCAGTATGTGGCGGTGTTAGTCGGTATGTGGCGGTGTTAGTCGGTATGTGGCGGTGTTAGTCAGTATGTGGCAGTGTTAGTCGGTATGTGGCGGTGTTAGTCGGTATGTGGCGGTGTTAGTCAGTATGTGGTGGTAATATTTGTTACTTGTTATCTGGTACTGTGTTTTATTGGTCTCAGTATACTGGTTTTGGTCAGTAACAATGTGGTGGTGATGGTAGTGGTTGTGGTGTGGCTTTAATATTTGCCCCTTGTATACTTGTATTATTGGCAATATTGGTCTCAGTATACAGTAACAGTATGGCGGTAATATATATGGTGATAATATTTTCACTTCCTATATGCTGGTGTTATTGGTAATATCTGTCTTGGAGTGTGTATGTATGTATGTATATATATATATATATATATATACATACACACATACACCTACCAGTAGCATCACTTGGTCGTGAAAGGGGGGGGGGGCAAGTTGACCTCTCGCACCAGGGCCCAGGAGACATTAGCTACGCCCCTGCTGCCGAGGTTCAGGTTCGTATGAACCCGAATGCTCGGCATCAGATTCCCGCTGTCTGCCCGCTCTGTGCAGCGGGTGGATACAGCGGGAGGACCGCCTGGAAAACTGGGATATAGCCTATGGTTATGGCTGTATCCCAGTTTTCCAGGCGGTCCTCCCGCTGTATCCACCCTCTCCACGGAGCGGGCAGACAGCGGGAATCATTTTCGAGGTTTCGGGTTCGTACGACCCTGAACCGAACCAGGTTCGGACCATCCCTACCCTTAATGTCACTGGAGTATAACTCCCATCATAGATGGAACTGCCGGCAAATGATGGGGAAGTAGTCCAGCACCCAGTTGGTTCAAGATGGACAGCGCTCGGGGTTCAGAGCACCCGGGATTATGTAAATCCAATGAGCTGTGTCAACTTGTTGAAAAGTTCATCAATGAAAGGTATATTAGCAGAGGATTAGTTACAGTTTTAATTATAGACAAAAGTGTATAATGAGGTCCTCAGGTAACTGATAGTATAGGACAATGATAAGTAGGTATGTGATAGAGGTAATTACCCAATTACTTGATTTATTATATACCCTACAACAGATGACAAGATATGACAATAATATATAGTGTCATGAATGTGCCTGGGATGAACTCCGTGCGCCCCTCAGCTCGTGCTGCGCGGCTGAGATGGCACTGATATTCAATGTTTTGTATGTCTTGTGCAGTAACCTGAACCCTGTCTGAACACTAGCCTATTTCTAGTATTGTGTTCAGCCCCACCCGTCTGCTGTGTACTCTGGCTATTAAGGAGTTACACTGCTGCCAGTTCTGATCCGCAGGTGATTCTGTTTGGAACCAGGAGCCTTGTCCAATAGGGGGCTGGAACTGTCTCCTTGTTCCCTATAAGTATTTGGCTGAGGCTCATTCTAGTGCCGGATATTGAGCTTGTCGCTGCCTGGTTCTGTTTCTCTTGCTCTGTTTATTCTGACCCCTTTGCCTGTATTTCTGACCATTCCTGCTATCTGCCTGCCCCTGACCATACTGCCTGTTTATTGATCTTGCTTTTGGATTGTGATTTTGTACTGTGCTGCCCAATTGTTGTGACCCGGACTGTGGACTACTCTTTATTGTGTTTTGTCTGTCTGTCTTGTCTTTGTGTCCCACCAAGCCAGTACAGGGACCACCGCCAAGTTGCCCGCCGCCATCTTAGGGCGGATTGCAGCAAGCAGGTAGGGGCAGTGGGCGGGGTTCAGCGTCAGGGCTCACCTGCTTGTATTGTCCTGCTGTCCGGTTCCTGACATATAGTCTTAAAAATTAAAATGCGACAATAGTATATAGTCTTAAAAATTCAAATGCAGATTAGAGATCTGTGATCAACAGATGAAAAGTTAAAAAATGAAAAAATATATGAAAAAAAAAATAAAAAATAAAAATAGAAATGTGTAAAATGAGAAAAAGGATGATGAAATGATAAGTAGCAAAATATGAAAAATAAAAATCGGAAAAATACAGATTAAAAATATGTAGGTAAATGTGTGTTCATAAATTGATCTTATTCATTCATCTATATGATCGCTGATATCGTGAGTTAGAAATAGCGATCAGTAGTTGGATTGTAGCAGCAGTATAAACAGGTATTATGGCTTGCGTTAATCGAATAATTCATCAAGTGGCAATACATGCAATTGATAACGAGTTCATAAATGATAAACAACGTTGTTTAGATAGTTAATTGCATTGGCGCTTTTCTGTATCTATAAACTCAAGTACATCACTTGGTAGTAGGAGTTGTAAATGGTTGTAATGTCAGCTTAGTTTTACATTTGCATTTAGTGTTAGTAAGTAGTAAGTAATGTTAGATATATTTGGTGTCATAGATACGGGGAGAGGTGTCTATGACACCAAATATATCTGCCATTGAATTCATAAACATCACCATAGACTGTGATCAGGGGCGTAGCTAGGGGTTCAGCCTAGGGGGGGCGAGTGAGTCTGAGTGGGCCCCCAACCAACCTTACCCATAGGGAACCTCAGCAGGTGACAAGGCTTTCTGAATATTAAAGGGAATATTCTTCTACATTACTCATAGTGGATAAGGATAAAGAGCAGTGTAAGAGGCTTCTGTACATTTCACATATAGAACCACAAAAAAATCTAAAGTGCTTAAAGCGTAACTGTCATTTCAGGGTCATTTTTCTGAAAACATTAAATATCAACAGTACAAGCGATTTTAAGAAACTTTGTAATAGGTTTTATGTACTAAAAGAGTTTCCTTCTGTAGTAAAAAAGCAATCTCCCAGCCTCCCCCCTCACATCAAATGAAGCAGCAGGATTTCAGTGTCCATTATGTGGCTATGGAGAGGGGAGGGGCTGTTAGGAGTGACTGAGCACGGAGCAGTCCTGCAAAGCACAACACCCTGCAATCTTCTCTCAGTAAGTTCATAGATAAGCACTGACCTTTCTGACACCTGAATTTAGCGTTTTAGGTGCCCAGAGAGTCTATAAACAGCTGACCTTCATGTCTCCTCTTCCTGCTCCCTCATCTCCCTCGGCCCCTCCCCCCTTCATAGGCTTACAATGGAGAGAGCAGAGCCCGTCTTCACTGGCTTCTCTGTAATGAAGACGTGTTTGCCTGATAATGCACAGATAAGAAGTCAGGGGGGGAGGCTGGGAGATTGCTTTTTGAGTACAGAAGGAGGCTTTTTTGGCTGATGAAACCTATTACGGAGTTTCTTAAAATCGCTTATACTACTGATTTCTGCAATAAAAAAAAAAACATGACAGTTACGCTTTAAGATTAGAAAAATATAGCTGCCTTCTTCCACAGACAGCACCACTCTTGTCCTCAGTTTGTGTGTGGTATTCGACTGAAGTGAATAGTGCCAAGCTGTGATACCACACACAACCTAAGAGCAGGGGTGGCGCTGTTTTGGAAGAAAGCAACTATGTTTTTTTTTTCTTAATTCTGGAGAACCCTTTTAACCAGATTATCTTTGTCTAAAAATATTAGGTAATAAGTAATAAGTAATAAGTTATAAGTAATAGGTAATAAGTTTTTAGACATTAAGGCTATGTTCACACTGCGTATGAGTCCGGCCGCATTTCGTACGCTGGCGTACATGTGCGGCTGAAACTACGGGCGTGGGAAAAATAGACATGCGGCCGGATGCGTACGAACCGCGAACATACGCCCGTAGTATAGCTATGCTTCCCTAGCTTGATTCGAAGCGATCTGAAACAGGTCATTTACTTGGAAATCTTCGCCCAGCCCAATAAAACTCACAGAACCTTTTGGATCAAAAAATCAAGTTTAATTTGGCTGAAATAAGTACTCTGTATGGGACCGCATGGAAATCCACGGCCGTGAGTTTCAACATTTTAGTCCTCAAACAATGGCCTTGTTCATTTTTCACTGCGCTGTATACGATCCGGCCATAAGCTCATACGTAGTG
Organism: Dendropsophus ebraccatus; assembly: GCF_027789765.1. Lineage (NCBI taxonomy): Eukaryota > Metazoa > Chordata > Amphibia > Anura > Hylidae > Dendropsophus > Dendropsophus ebraccatus. The sequence continues at coordinate 89,485,338 of NC_091459.1, forward strand.
TGCATTGTGCGGCTGTATATCGTATACTTTCAAGCGAACACATCAACCTCAAAACTACGTGCGCACATTCGCGGTTCGCATTACGGCCGGACTCATACGCAGTGTGAACATAGCCTCAAAGGGGTGAGCTGGTTGTGATCATACAGGTACAATCCAAGATATGTGATGAGCTGCTAGATATCCATTTCCTCTATCTATCTATCTATCTATCTATCTATCCAGGCTCGGACTGGGCCACCGGGGGGCCGGGGAATCCCCCGGTGGGCCCTCCCCCCCCTTAAAGGGCCCAGAGCTAGAGGTGGGCCTCATGTTCAGGATCTCCCTATAATCGGTAGATTTAGGGGCCCTCTGCTGCCTTCCACGCTGCTCTAATGATGAAAGAATGGCAGCAGGGCCCCTTCTTTCACACAACTACTGTAAACTCATAGGCCCCCCTCCCCCTGTACTGTAAGTGGAACGGTCCGGTCCTGATCAGCTTCGGGAGTGTCTCTCTTCCTGCCTGTCAGGAGCGTGGCAGCAGGGACATGCAGAAAGCTGCACAGAGAAGCAGCAGCAGGGCCCCCTCCATCCCCCTGCAGTGATGTCTCCCCCTCCTGCTGCTGTGTGTGGAGTCGGTGCTGGGGAGAAGGGGGAGAGGCTGCAGCCTGCACGGAAGAGGAGACACTGAAGATGGAGACTAATGGACCCCTGGAGCTTCCTGCATAAAAAGTCAGTGTGTGTGAGTAAGTGTATATAAGTCAGTGTGTGTGAGGGTATATAAGTCAGTGTGTGTGTGAGTGTATATAAGTCAGTGTATGTGAGGGTATATAAGTCAGTGTGTGTGAGGGTATATAAGTCAGTGTGTGTGTGAGTGTATATAAGTCAGTGTATGTGAGGGTATATAAGTCAGTGTATGTGAGGGTATATAAGTCAGTGTGTGTGTGAGTGTATATAAGTCAGTGTATGTGAGGGTATATAAGTCAGTGTATGTGAGGGTATATAAGTCAGTGTGTGTGAGTGTATATAAGTCAGTGTGTGTGAGGGTATATAAGTCAGTGTGTGTGAGGGTATATAAGTCAGTGTGTGTGAGTGTATATAAGTCAGTGTGTGTGAGGGTATATAAGTCAGTGTGTGTGAGTGTATATAAGTCAGTGTGTGTATATAAGTCAGTGTGTGTGAGTGTATATAAGTCAGTGTGTGTGAGGGTATAGAAGTCAGTGTGTGTGAGGGTATATATAAGTCAGTGTGTGTGAGGGTATATATAAGTCAGTGTGTGTGAGTGTATATAAGTAAGTGTGTGTGAGGGTATATAAGTCAGTGTGTGTGAGGGTATATAAGTCAGTGTGTGTGAGTGTATATAAGTCAGTGTGTGTGTGAGTGTATATAAGTCAGTGTATGTGAGGGTATATAAGTCAGTGTATGTGAGGGTATATAAGTCAGTGTGTGTGAGGGTATATAAGTCAGTGTGTGTGAGGGTATATAAGTCAGTGTGTGTGAGGGTATATATAAGTCAGTGTGTGTGTGAGTGTATATAAGTCAGTGTATGTGAGGGTATATAAGTCAGTGTGTGTGTATATGTCAGTGTGTGTGAGGGTATATAAGTCAGTGTGTGTGAGGGTATATAAGTCAGTGTGTGTGTGAGTGTATATAAGTCAGTGTATGTGAGGGTATATAAGTCAGTGTATGTGAGGGTATATAAGTCAGTGTGTGTGAGGGTATATAAGTCAGTGTGTGTGAGTGTATATAAGTCAGTGTGTGTATATAAGTCAGTGTGTGTGAGTGTATATAAGTCAGTGTGTGTGAGTGTATATAAGTCAGTGTGTGTGAGTGTATATAAGTCAGTGTGTGTGAGGGTATATAAGTCAGTGTGTGTGAGGGTATATAAGTCAGTGTGTGTGAGTGTATATAAGTCAGTGTGTGTGAGGGTATATAAGTCAGTGTGTGTGTGAGTGTATATAAGTCAGTGTATGTGAGGGTATATAAGTCAGTGTATGTGAGGGTATATAAGTCAGTGTGTGTGAGGGTATATAAGTCAGTGTGTGTGAGGGTATATAAGTCAGTGTGTGTGAGGGTATATATAAGTCAGTGTGTGTGTGAGTGTATATAAGTCAGTGTATGTGAGGGTATATAAGTCAGTGTGTGTGTATATGTCAGTGTGTGTGAGGGTATATAAGTCAGTGTGTGTGAGGGTATATAAGTCAGTGTGTGTGTGAGTGTATATAAGTCAGTGTATGTGAGGGTATATAAGTCAGTGTATGTGAGGGTATATAAGTCAGTGTGTGTGAGGGTATATAAGTCAGTGTGTGTGAGTGTATATAAGTCAGTGTGTGTATATAAGTCAGTGTGTGTGAGTGTATATAAGTCAGTGTGTGTGAGTGTATATAAGTCAGTGTGTGTGAGGGTATATAAGTCAGTGTGTGTGAGGGTATATAAGTCAGTGTGTGTGAGTGTATATAAATTAGTGTGTGTGAGGGTATATATAAGTCAGTGTGTGTGTGAGTGTATATAAGTCAGTGTATGTGAGGGTATATAAGTCAGTGTGTGTGAGGGTATATAAGTCAGTGTGTGTGAGGGTATATAAGTCAGTGTGTGTGAGGGTATATATAAGTCAGTGTGTGTGTGAGTGTATATAAGTCAGTGTATGTGAGGGTATATAAGTCAGTGTGTGTGTATATGTCAGTGTGTGTGAGGGTATATAAGTCAGTGTGTGTGAGGGTATATAAGTCAGTGTGTGTGTGAGTGTATATAAGTCAGTGTATGTGAGGGTATATAAGTCAGTGTATGTGAGGGTATATAAGTCAGTGTGTGTGAGGGTATATAAGTCAGTGTGTGTGAGTGTATATAAGTCAGTGTGTGTATATAAGTCAGTGTGTGTGAGTGTATATAAGTCAGTGTGTGTGAGTGTATATAAGTCAGTGTGTGTATATAAGTCAGTGTGTGTGAGTGTATATAAGTCAGTGTGTGTGAGTGTATATAAGTCAGTGTGTGTATATAAGTCAGTGTGTCTGAGTTAGGGCTGGGCGATTAATCAAATTAATTTGATTAATTCGCCTAGATTTTGAGAATCTATTTCAATCTCTTTGAAAATCGTAAATTCGATTTTCAAAGAAAAGAAAAAAATACCCTCTGACCTGCAGGGGGGAGCAGTGGCGCTCTGGGCAAGCTGCTCCTTCTGCAGGTCAGAGCGGGACCGCACGCCAGCACCCAGAGGACCAACGCCGCCCACCTATTAGTGAGCCCCGCAGCCCACCCGGAGCGTCAGTGTGTCCGCTATCCTCCCCTCACCCGGAGCGTAAGTGTGCCCCGTAGCCTGCCCGGACCGTCAATGACATCCCCCCAAGGCACGGCTTAACAGAGCCCCCCCCCCCCGGCTGCCCGGAGTGTGAGTGCGCACCGCTACACCTGCCCGGCACAGCGTCTCAGTGCGCCCCCCTCCTGTTCCCATCTGGAGTGCCAGTGCAAGTCCCCGTCCCGTTCCCGCCCTCAGCACGGCCTGGCGTCCAGTATTATTAGGGTCCCAGCATGCAGTGTGTTATAGCTGTGCCCCCTCCCCATAGTCATATCTGTCCACAGTCTGTGCCCACCCCTACTACTACCACTCCCAATCCTGCCCTTCTACGACCCCCAATACTGCTCCCACTACCATTGCTACTATTACCCCCACTCCTGATACTACTACTACTACACAATCTTCTATGCTTCTGTTACTACACCCCTTATCCACTATGCCTCTACTACTACACCCATCATAATTATCAAAAAAATAAAAAAATCGAGATTTAAATCGAGAAATTTTTTTAAAAGAATTGAGATTTTATTTTTTGCCCATATCGCCCAGCCCTAGTGTGAGTGTTTGTACATGTATATCATGTGTCTGTTCATGTCAGTGTTATCTCTATATATGTGTGTGTGTGTGTGTGTGTGTGTGTGTGTGTGTGTGTGTGTGTGTGTGTAATCTGCTTGTGTCTGTATGTTGGTCTTGGTGTGTTTGCATGTTTGTGTCTGTGTTATGTGCCTGTCTGTGTGTGGGCACATCTATTATGTATACAGTGTATATTATGTAGTGTGTAGTTCTATAGATGTTTAGAGACATATACAGAGAGAGACAGAAATAATAGGCTCTCTACAAGTTTTCTATAGATTTTATTTAAAATGTATGCAGTATGAATGTAGACCGTACATATAAGCTTAAAGGGGTACTCCGGGCCAGCTGTATAATCCGTGTACGGCAGGAGGGGGTGGAAATAGAAGGCTCTGGTATCAATATATAAAAAAGAAACATTTAAGGGGCTTTAAGAGTCATGAGGAATGCACATTCGACCAATAATTTTTATCATATCTGTCTGACATGTCAAATTTGTCTTTCATATTGACATTAATGCTTTAATGACCACTGATATGCCTTTCATGGCAGTCCTTAAAGGTCTTATTCTAGCCTGACCCCTTGATGTTCTGAGGATAGAATATTCCGTCATGGTCTCCTCGGCTGGAGATTTTAATAAAGGAGTGGATGGTCATTTTCTCTTATCTTCTATGTTTCTAAGGCTGTGTTCACATGTGGCATTTTTTATGTTTTATATTTTTTTGCAGCAATATTGTTGCATTTTCAGTGAAGTTTCTACATAAATGGTGTTTTAATGCTATTGCATAAATCATGATAAAGTAGCACAATTTTACCGTAGCTAAAATTGTGGCAAAATGGCATGAAAAACCCTACAAAAATGCCATGTGTAAACACAGCCTAAGTACTAGGAAAATTCTCTAAACCTGGTAGATTACTGCAAGTTATACTCCTGTCTGGATGATAGGTGTCCCTGCTTCATCTAAGAAACCTATATGTCACTCTATACTCTATGCTATTTGCATATGCTGCCACAGAAACGATTGTGACTGACAGTGGGCTATGTCGCTGGTCACATACTTTACTTTACTAAGGTTAAAGGTTTGGCGCTGGTTATGTATATGTACGTAGGGTGGGCCCCTAGAATCAATTTCCCTGGTGGGCCCAAGGTACCCCAGTCCGACACTGTATCTATCTATCTATCTATCTATCTATCTATCTATCTATCTATCTATCTATCTCCTATCTATCTATCTCCTATCTATCTATCTATCTATCTATCTATCTATCTATCTATCTCCTATCTGTCTATCTATCTATCTATCTATCTATCTATCTATCTATCTATCTATCTATCTCCTTCCTATCTATCTATCTATCTATCTATCTATCTATCTATCTATCTATCTATCACATTACAGGAGGAGATATAAGAGGACAATGATCACATGTCCTTCATGCACCAGCATCTTCTCAGTCCCGCCCCCTCATGACATCACCACAGGTCCTTCATCCACAAGAATCCTCTCCAGTTCTCAGCCCCGCCCCCTTATGACGTCACCACAGGTCCTTCCTCATCACTCTGCAGGCTGTCTGCAAAAGAAATAGCTTTTGCAGACAGCATTAAGCCTCTGAGACCTCAGTGGGCCCCTGCCAGTGTGGGCCCACGAGCCACTGCCCCCCCTGCACCCCCCAAATTTCGCTTATGACTGTGATCGATATCGCTGTTTACTGATCGCGGCTTACTAACACTAAATGCGAATGGGTACATAGCCTCAGGCTATGGTCTCACACCGTCAAGATGATGGCTGTCTTTTAACGTCAAATAATGGCCATTATGTTATAATAATAAACTTTATTATACAAATGCGAAAACAGACGTCATTTTGATGGTGTGTGAACATAGCCAAAGGGTGCTGTCCACTTCCACTTCAAAAGAGGACTTCAAATTGCTTTTTTATCATGCACATGCCTAGATACTTTCCCCACATCCAGATCTCTGTGTGCCAATCCTTTGTTTTACTGCAGAGAAATCAATGTAAATAGCTTCTAGAGTTCTGTAATATGCTGGGAGTCTGATACTGGGTCTGGAGGTCTTATACTAGGGATTGTAATATGCTGGGACCGGATACTGGGATCTATATTATGCTGGGGCCTAATACTGGGGTCTATATTGTGCTGGGGGCCTAATGCTGGGGTCTATAATATTCTGGCGACCTTATACTGGAATGTATAATATGCTCGGAACCTTATACTGGGGTCTGTAATATGCTGAAGGCCTGATATTGGGGTATGTAATATCCTGGGGACCTTACATTGGGGTGTGTGATATGCTGGAGGCCTGATACTGGGGTCTGTAATATGATTGGGACCTTATACTGTGCTGTGTAATATGCTGGGGACCTTTTACTGGGCTGTAATATGCTGGGGACCTTATATGGGGGTGAGTAATATTCTGTAGGCCTGATACTGAGTTCCGTAATATGCTAAGGACCTTATACTGGGGTGTATAATATGCTGGGGGAGGTGACCAGCTACAGCCCACAAACCACACCTACAATAGGCCACAAACCACACCTACAATAAGCCATACCGCTCAATGTGAAAGCCAAAATGTCCCTGGAAAGAATTTTCAAATGTTGGCAACTCTGTATTTCTCACATTTAAAGGGAACCTGTCACCCCCCGTGCCGGGGTGACAGGCTCCCGACCCCCCGTTAGAGCCCCCTATACTTACCTAATCCCGCCGGGTCCCGCTTCTGGATCCGGTCGGGTGATGAAGATCTCAGCCGCTGCAGCCCGGCGCGCGCGCTGAGAGATGAGTCCAACGCTCATAGAGAATGACGGGAGAGTCCAGCGCTCCGTCATTCTCTATGAGCGTTGGACTCATCTCTCAGCGCGCGCGCCGGGCTGCAGCGGCTGAGATCTTCATCACCCGACCGGATCCAGAAGCGGGACCCGGCGGGATTAGGTAAGTATAGGGGGCTCTAACGGGGGTCGGGAGCCTGTCACCCCGGCACGGGGGGTGACAGGTTCCCTTTAAGTTGCAACCCCAAGATGTACAAGCAATGAAGTTATGCAAATTGAGGAAGTAGCAGGATATACTCATATACTCATGTTTTAAAGCGTAACTGTCATTTCAGGGTCATTTTTCTGAAAACATTAAATATCAACATTGACCCCAGAATCCTGCGGTGTAGGTGCCCAGAGGGTCTACAAACAGCTGACCTTCATGTCACCTCTTCCTGCTCCCTCATCTCCCTCGGCCCCTCCCCCCTTCATAAGGATAGAATGGAGAGAGCAGAGCCCGTCTTCACTGGCTTCTCTGTAATGAAGACGTGTTTGCCTGATAATGCACAGATAAGAAGTCAGGGGGGGGAGGCTGGGAGATTGCTTCTTGAGTACAGAAGGAGGCTTTTTTGGCTGATGAAACCTATTACAGAGTTTCTTAAAATCTCTTATACTACTGATTTCTGCAATAAAAAAAATCATGACAGTTACGCTTTAAATGCAGTGCTCTGTTTAAACAGGAGATTCATTCATTGCATTTATATTCTGAATTTTAGGAATTCATAACCTATAAACAAATATTCTGCATCTCCTTAAGTTCTTAAACTTCTATTACGGTGACCTTAAATTACCAGGTCACACCAAGACGAGCCACAGTCTTGAGTCGCCATTGTCATACCGAGGATTTAAGCACAAAGTATTTAAAGTATTTCCTCCCCTACCTGCAATCTACATGCAATGAGCCAGATTACGCTGATTTCTAGTCACAGTAATTTCAGACCAGATTAGTTCATTTGTTTTCATTACTAGGGAATTGACAGTTTGTATAAGGTTCCTGGTAGGAACATTTACCTGAAATTAGAAATTGAATGGAGAAGAATTTGCCTCTTCTTCTCTATGTTAAGGAACATTTATTTATACTGGTTTGAGGAACAGGGGTAGAATTTCCTTAAGAAACCCTGCAGAGAGGTGACTGTATGTATCATGTCTATATGTGGGCTTGTGAGTGTTATCAACCACTTCCCTTCTGTATCCTGGGCACTCTTTTCATAACTTGCTCAAACTTTGAAGGGGGTTTGCAGGACTTTTAAATAATGGTCTATCCTCAGGACACACATACTATACACAGTGAACAAAACTGGAAGCAGATGGCCATAGACACTATGTAGTGAATTTGCTGGTTTACTGAAGTTAGAATAGGAACAGAGCTGCAGTAACCCAGCTTGGCCACTACACCATGTATGGTGCTGTCTGCTGTCTGCTTTGTTTAATGTGTGTGCTGTAGCAAACTGTTTATCAAGTTCCAGGTGTCAGCACATATACCCCCACCCCATCAGATAGTGGTGGAACATAAATAAACATGTCCAAGAGAATCCCTTTAATAGCAGGGGTGGTACAAGTATACAGCCACCACTTAATGAAACGACTCTTGAGAGCTCCAAAGGCGCCTATACAAGGTGCCTATGTTGTTACATGATCTCTGGGAATAGGCAACATGACTTCCATTAAATCCAGAATTATGAAAGCTATGATAGATCACTCACAATGGAATCAATCATGTTTATGTTCAATGGCAAGAATAATGCTGCCAGACTTCAGCAAAAATTAGAGAAGCTCTCCCAGAAAGGGTATAATGTGGGTAGACAGGGCCTAATACAATTATACAAAAGGAAATTCATCTAGCATTCAGTAGAAATGATAGAACCTCGGGAATTCCTAGGTTCGATCGAACACTCTTGAACCTGCCGCATTTTTTTCCTGAGGCCTTCCCGGTCTGTGGGGAAGGAGGAGAATGCCTGGGTACCGCCTGGAATTCTGGGATTCAGACCAGGATTTCCTGAGGTTCGATCCTCTCTAGCATTCAGTAGGGAAATAAGGTAAAAAAGCACCAATGTTTTTGCTATTGAAAGCCCAATGACCTTATTGAACTTTAGTGGTTGCTGAGCATTTCCCATGCAGGACCATGCTAACCATAGGACAAATGGTGTAACTGCATTGGGCACCCAGACAGCATGGCCCACTGGCAACAGCACCACATTCAAATGTTTTCATAGCCCCAGGATAGGGATACAGTTGAAAACAATAACATCAAGTCATTACCCCCCCCCCCCCCTCATCTTTTTATCCCCTGTAGTAGGTCATAGGTGTCTGGGCCCAAGGTAGATGGCACAATGCCTACACTAGGATGAAAGAGGCCCCAGCCATTTTAGTTGGTGTGGGAACATAGTTTTGTAACTATCTTGTTTTTTTCTCCTCAAAACTTTTTATCTCTTTTATGGTAGATACAGTCACCCAGGGGTCCGGGAGCACACAGTGAGTAACCCACCAGGGATAATTTCCTTTCTATATAACAATCACCTTAGATTCAGAGGTGTAATCGTTTGTTGTTTTTATTGCAGTGCTTCCCGTGTACCGCACCCCGTTTTGGTCTTAGACAAGGGCCAGTGAGTAACCGCTGAGCGGCAACAGCATGATCTCATGCACACTTGATAGCCCGTCATTTGCATACCCTGCATGTATATAGGTGTATAACTTATACATAACTATTGACCCCAATCTTTGGGTATGCTTGTACTTTGAATTATAAGCGCTAATCTCCACCATTGCGGTATTGGCGCGAATATACTCCCCTGATGACGCCGCAATAACCAGTGGCAGAAACGCGTTGGGAGGATACAACGCTAATGCACTATAGCTGGAGCATATCTAGCCTCCACATTATTGATCTACATATTACTGTGGTTGAAGTCCGCATTCCGGATGGGCGACTTTTTCAACCGATTTTTATAAACTTGTAACTAGGTGATGGGTTCACTATTTATTGGTGTTTATTAATCATCAGAATTAAAAGTTACGTTTTAGGCACTTTCCCTCTCATTCTGTATTTACTTTTATGCAGGGACTTTGATATAGGGACAAACACCCGATTTGTTTGATAGTTCATAATCCTTCTACACTGGCATGGCTGGTTTTGTGGCAGGCAGCTTAGACTTGGATGTTTGGCTTACCGAGGCGAAGGAGGTATTTTCAGAGCGGGTGTATAATCAACCAAGATATACGCCTTCTCTGAAGGCAGCCTTCAGAGAGTTGGCTTTGTGTCATAAGCAGTACGCAACATCTTGGTGGGAAATACAGTCCTTTGAAAACTATATTAAAAACGGGATTGTACCAAGGGGTCTGCGTAACCCCATTCTCCCAGCCCCCAGACTGCGTACCCCAACTGTACTAAAAAAGTGGGAAACAGAGGCCACTAAGGGCTCTTTGAATTTTCTTCAGATTCTGCTAGACGAGGAGAAAGCGAATTTAGAACTTGCAGCCAAAAAGCTAGCAGATCAGAAGGAAGTGACACTTAAATTCGTGAATGATCCCGAATTTAACACGAAAGAAACACAACTGAAGGCCTCAATTGAAAGATTCCACTACCACTTAAAGGAAAGGAAACACTCCCAATTTACACGTGACCTACAGGACTTTAAGGACAATAAGGCTTACTCAGTGCTGGATAAACAAACCAATAGAAACACAGAAACTGAGTACTCTTCATCAGATACTGACGTTTCTGAAAGAGAAACCAATAAGAACCAAGGTAAAAAGGGAAAGGGTAGGGGAGGCAACAGAGGACGCAAAAAGGGTCCAGGGGTCCCCACGAGATTCTCACCAAGAGGCTCCCAAAATAATACAACATGTGGAGCTGGCAATTCCTCTGGTACTGCCTCTTCTGCTTTTTTAGGAGAGGGGGTGACACAGGAACCACAGGCCCAACGACAGAAATATGCCAAGGGAAAATAACGGGTCCTTCCAGTGGAGCCAAGTCACCACAGGTCCTCAATCTTTCCTCTCTATTGGTTTCTCCTGAACAGACCCATGTCCTCACTCGCGGTCTGTCCTTTGTGCCCACATTTAGATATGATCCATTCATTTGGACGAAGGATCTACATCTCTTCGCACGAAAACTGAAGTGGCACAAATTCCACAAAATTAGAGATAGACGCGAGTGTCAAGAACTGGGGGTATCAATAGATGAGCTACCGGCAGTCCGTGACCTTTCCTCCCTTTTAGACACCAATATTAGATCTAGAGGAGAAGGTCCTCATACTAATTGTAAACCCAAGAATACGCTGTTTCCCCCCCTAGGTGAAATCTCCTGCATAGAGGTATTCGTGGATCTGGTTTCGAGAGAATTAAGGAGTCTTCCTCCATCAGACCCACGGAATAACCTCTCTAGACCTGAAAGGGAAGCCCTCAGGAGTCTGCAGAATAACACCAATATAGTGATTAAGCAGGCTGATAAGGGGGGAAACATCGTAATAATGGATAGGGAACAATATGTTGGCATGTGTTTAAAATTGTTAGACGACAAAGATACTTATGAGATACTCCAGCAAAACCCTACTGAGATGTATAAAAAGGAGCTGTTGGACATCTTGCAAATAGCAAAAAATGACCGCATCATTGATGAGAACGAATTCAAATTTTTGGCTCCGAGGGCCCCAGTGATGCCAACGTTCTACTCCCTGCCCAAAGTACATAAGGGGACTAATCCCCTTAAAGGAAGACCGATAGTATCGGGCATAGGGAGTATCTCACAGAACGTTGGCATCTATGTGGACAAGGTCCTAAGAGAGTTCGTGCACTCTCTACCCTCCTACACGAGGGACACGATGGATCTGTTACAAAAAATAGAGGGTCTCACTATTGACGGTAACACGCTGTTGGCCAGTATCGATGTGGAGGCCCTATACTCCTCGATTCCACATGAGGTGGGCCTGAGAGCTGTGGAGTCTTTCCTTTCCACTAGAGGCAATCAATTTAGGGCACACAATATTTTGATCCTCAGGTTACTGGAATTCACGTTGACAAGAAATTATTTTACATTTGGGGGTAAGATATACCACCAGCTCAGGGGCACCGCTATGGGGAGCCCTTGTGCCCCCACATATGCTAACTTGCTCCTGGGCTGGTGGGAGGTCACCATAGCCTTCTCAGATGAGAGGGAAATACTGGGCAGTAAGGTTCTACAGTGGTCTCGATACATAGACGACATATTCATTCTGTGGGAGGGCACTCCCTCAGAATTCAAAGAATATGTCGATCTATTAAACATCAATCGCATAGGTCTTCACTTCACGTTTGAAGCGAACCCAAATAGTTTGCCTTTCTTGGATGTTAGGGTCACCAGAGGCGCCTCGGGGGGACTGGAGACAACCATCTTCAGAAAGGACACGGCGACTAATGGCCTTCTGAGGTGGGAGAGTTGCCACCCAGCCCCCCTAAAGCGAGGTATTCCCAAGGGGCAATACCTGCGTCTGAAAAGAAATTGCTCCAATGAGGAGGATTTTAGGAGGCAGGCTAACGACTTGCGTATGAGATTTCGTGAACGTGGCTATCCTGACTACATCCTCAGGACCGCCTACAATGAGGCATGTAAAAAGTCCAGGTCAGATTTGTTGGTTCCTAGGACCTTAGACAACATGAAAGGGACCATCCGGATGATAGGTACATATGATGGTGGAGCAGCCAGGGTGAAAGAAATTTTCCAGAGACATTGGAACATCCTTAAGATGGATCCTGACCTACAGGATGCGGTAGGAGAAGGCCCCCAAATTACTTACCGTAGGGGCCGTAGTATCGGCGATTTGGTAACACATAGTCACCTATCACCAGAACCACAGTCACGTACCTGGTTGGATGCTAGGAGCACTACAGGTTGCTATAAATGTGGACATTGTAAGGCATGTGCAAACGTCATGAAAACAACCACATTTAGTAGCAGCAGAACTAATCAGATATACAAGATTAAACAGTTCATAAATTGCAGCTCCAAGGGAGTCATTTATCTGGTGACCTGTCCGTGCAGAGCCCAATATGTAGGCAAAACTCTCAGGGAACTACGAAAAAGGGTGTTGGAACACTTGGGGGACATTCGTAACCATAGGGACACCCCATTGGCACAACATGTGAATTCATGCCAAGTAGGGAATATTGGACAACTCATGTTCATAGGGGTGGAGTTATTGCAGAGGTCAGCACGGGGAGGGGACACAGACAGGACTCTCCTGCAAAAAGAATGTAGATGGATCTATACCCTTCATACGATGGTACCAGAAGGGATTAATGAACATCAGAACTACTCCTGTTTCATTTAGACTCGTCCAAGCCCCCCGCACATTCCGCTCTCCTCTTTTCTTCCTCCTCTGACTTTTTCATACCACCTCCCCCTCCATCTCTCCTCTCCCTCCCCTATATTGTAATAACACCTATCTCACTTGTCTACACCAGCCCAACTGTACAATCCATACCTCCCTGGGCTGGTTGGATCTCTGATGGCTCACCTTAGGCAGACAGGGAGGGTCTTAGTAGACCAGTAAGTTAGGTCCATCAGATAGTTAGGTGACTTAATAGGGTTGTTCTAGTCTAGGTTCCCGAGTGGGACCGCCCTTTTTAGGGCGGCCACCCCACCTAGGAATAGGGCCTAAATCAGCATTCTATAGGGCAAGTTTAGACCCGTTGCTATGTGATGCAAAGTTTGTTAACCGCTACATGGTTTTTGTCACGCTCTTGCTGTTATATCCTGACCCGTATTTTATTAACTTGTTCCCATATCCGACCTTACTATCGCGAAACCCAAACCCCACCCCCATTTTTGTTATCTCGCCCTCCCCCTCCCCTTCTCCCTCCCCCCCCCCCCCCTTCCCCCTCCCTGTTGATCCTCCTTTCCCTCCCTCCCTCCCCCCCTTTCCCCCCCCCCCCCCCCCCACCTTTCAGTCCCCTTTGTTCTCCTTATTTCCACATTAACATACATAGATGCCATGATATAACTGGACAGTCACACTGGACATCTATCCCTATCCCTAATTTTCACATTGATATACATATGTGCATAGATGGGGATAGCCACACTGGACATCTATTTTTATGTTAGGGATGGAACCACATCATTTAGTATTCTCCTTTGCCCCGCAATTTACATCTAGGTCCGGGAAATGTCTTTTTATACATACCAGTTTTATATCTACATAGCCAGTAACACGGTGCTGCGCGGGGTTCCAATGAACCTGACGCAGCATAGCACCTGGTTCAGAACCTGGACAGCGGCGCCCCACCGCTCACCTGACACTCTCACTGAGCATCACGTGGGAACTGCCAGGGAGGGGGCGTCCCGCAGCGAGAATGTGGCTGCTTTAGTCACGTGATCGTGCGGAGGCGTTCCCTCACCAGAGCGGGATGGATTGACCCCCGCCCAATCAGTGACGCGTCCTTGTCACGCGACGCGCGCGGGGGGGGGCGTTCCCATCCGGAGGCGCGCGCCTCTGACGCCATGGTGTGGGCCGGACGCGGCATCTTAAGCCAGCGCCGGCATGCTCAGTCAGCTCGCTGCCAAAGCAGACGCTGACTTACTTCTGTATCCGGAGACCGCACGGGGAAATCAGTGAGTAGAAACTGTACCGTAGTTGATAGCATACCCTCGGTTTGTGAGCATTGTTACTGAATGGGCATGTTTTCACAACCTAGGTCATTGCTGTAGAGCTGCCACTGCAGCCATTAGATACAGTCACCCAGGGGTCCGGGAGCACACAGTGAGTAACCCACCAGGGATAATTTCCTTTCTATATAACAATCACCTTAGATTCAGAGGTGTAATCGTTTGTTGTTTTTATTGCAGTGCTTCCCGTGTACCGCACCCCGTTTTGGTCTTAGACAAGGGCCAGTGAGTAACCGCTGAGCGGCAACAGCATGATCTCATGCACACTTGATAGCCCGTCATTTGCATACCCTGCATGTATATAGGTGTATAACTTATACATAACTATTGACCCCAATCTTTGGGTATGCTTGTACTTTGAATTATAAGCGCTAATCTCCACCATTGCGGTATTGGCGCGAATATACTCCCCTGATGACGCCGCAATAACCAGTGGCAGAAACGCGTTGGGAGGATACAACGCTAATGCACTATAGCTGGAGCATATCTAGCCTCCACATTATTGATCTACATATTACTGTGGTTGAAGTCCGCATTCCGGATGGGCGACTTTTTCAACCGATTTTTATAAACTTGTAACTAGGTGATGGGTTCACTATTTATTGGTGTTTATTAATCATCAGAATTAAAAGTTACGTTTTAGGCACTTTCCCTCTCATTCTGTATTCTCTTTTATGGTATAAAGGAAGGCAAAATTACTGTGTAGGTTCTTATAAGGGTTGTACTAGTGTATGGATCACCAACAGTTGCACTTTAATTAGGGGGGGGGCTATTACTGTCTGCCTCACTTCTATGGGGCTGAGTGACAGTTCTTCCTGTATTACAGGAACCAGGAATAAGAGCAGCAGGGATCAGGCAGCGTCAGTGAGGCACTGGCAGGGACCGTGGGAGGTGAGTACAGTTGCATTTTTATTTTCACTGCATCATTAGGCATTAGATAAATCTACCTTTCCATCTGGAAAACACCTTTAGGATTATTATATAGGATTATAAGACAAACAAACCTTATGATATGTTTTTTTCCTTCACTTTTGTAGGAAAAATGTTATAGGAACTATAATGAATGTTACAAGTCAGCATTTTCTATTCTGTTATATCCACCGGGCATGAGAAATTACAAAAAGAATCAGTCTGTTATCGAAGTAAATTATATGTAATTATATAGTAAACTAGACATTCTTTCTATGTCATGTGGATTCTTGGTTCTTGCTTGTTAAAGAAAGAAGTGCCTTGTGACAAGTAAGGAATATCTTTCTGTTTCCATGTAATTAGCTTGTATACAAAGATTTAGTCAGCTTTAAAGAATCTTACATCATCTCAGTAAAATGAATTGAATTTCACCTTTATGCACAAATGAGATAGATTGGTTCCTGTGTTTGCCTGTACACACCGCGACAACCTCATAATTACTAACCAGTGAATGGAAGGGAAAAAACATCTGAAACCTCCTCTGAGCTTGGGGCAGTGAAGAATGAAAATCGCTTCAACATATTTTCTTGCCTGGTAAATATTTAAAGGGGTACTGAACCACAAAATGTCAAGTTCTTTTAAACTTTGTATCTGTCATCTTTATATTTGTTACAGCAGATATACAGTATCTTTATATGACATAACTAATACTTGAAATAGATATTAGCGGAGGTGAAATAGATAGTTAGCGGAGGTGTTAGCCATGTTAAAAAGGTGGGTTGGCACTGTGACTGCACAGCTAGTATCAATGCTGTACATGCCACATTTGTATTGCATGGCATTTGTTAGTCCTCCACTACTATACTATGCTGCTCTAGAAACTAGACTTGGTTCTGCTTATTTGTGCCCTTTCAACATTTAATTTACATTCCCATTGGGGACATGTATGGCATGATTTGTGGTGTGCTGCCATGTGGTGTTGCAGCTAGGACCGGTGACTTGCTAGATGATACTGTGTGGTTGGTTGATGGAGTATAGCTCAGCCAGGTGGTAGGTTGTTGTGACACCAGTGCTAATTCAGCACAAAGGTATAAAGGCACACCTGCTTTTAGTTATTTGTTGCTGGCTATACTTTTCCCCAATGGTCAGTGATCTGCCGGGTTGTGATGGGGTCCCTTGGGCGCTTATCACAAAGTGACCCACTTGGACTGTCGGTACCGTCACCCACAGAAAGGGGAGATGACCCAAGGACGGTGTAGCTTGTGTGTAGGTGCTGTTGCAATGAGTCCCAGAAGAATAAATACATTTTCTTTACTAGCAAGTCGTCTGGGATACAAGTGAGAAGTATAAAGGCCCTATTACACAGAACGATTATTGTCTGTAATAGTTCCATGTAATAGAAGGCAATGATCAGCCGACATGAACGATGTCGGCTGATCGTTGCAGTCGTTTGCTTTTCAACAAGCGCTCGTTTGCTCCTTCACGGTTGCCATGTGTAATAGGGGCTTAATACAATCTGGACTTTACTAGATCTGCACTGAGAACTGTTGAGGTAGATATGAAACAACAGTGCTTGCTTGGTTGCGTGCTGAGAAGAGTAGAGAGAGTTCAGAGGTGTGGAGAGGAGTAGGTTATGAGAGTCCCAACCCAATTTAGTAATGTGCTCTGCCGGAACTTTAGAAGAAGTAGAATACTTGAAAATACTTAAAGGAAGAAGAATACTTGTGCCCGTGTTTTGACCTTTGTGGCTATACCACCTTTTGCCCTGCAGTGTCGAGTTACCCGTCCTATCAGGGTGACACAAGCCCCAGTCCTAGTTACCTGAGTTGAGCAAAGTGTCCAAGGGTGTCCCGGTATCACCTGCGTTAAGAGATAGAGTATGTAGGCTCTTAGCTGCTTTGCTCTATCCGGATCAGTTCCTCTGCTTAAGGATGCTGTCCTGCTGTCCTTTTAGAGATAATCACTTTGTGGGTTGGGTCCTCTCTTTAGTGTTTAGCACTGCATCTTGAGGATAAGGGTTGTTTTAGAGAAAGTCTCTGTGTCCTCCATATGTGTCTTTCTACTACCACACTCTGGAAATATGTGTCTGTCTACTACCAGACTAGACTACTCAGGACTGACTACATGTGACAATTTCCTACAGGGTGTTTAACAGCTCTTGTAAGTGGTAGAGAAGAGAGTGCAAGAAGTAAGAAAGATAGAGATAGGTGGAAGAGAAGACAAGCTCTCATTGGTGTGCAGATCACAAACAAACAATAACCCTTAGTTCACTACAGCTGTGCAACATACAAATAGAAATACACATACTACTGACATCTAGTAGCAAAACTTATGCATGATTTCATTACCACTTTGCGTTTGAGTTACAGGCTTTTGCGAGGTGTGTTCAAACTAGCAAAACCCATGGTGGGACACCACAAATCCAGGTCCCAACTATAAAATTCTATTTTGATATTGGGGGCCCTTGACTCTTTTTAATCTGCTTGTGGCCAGCAGAAGGGATTGAGAAACTGAAAATGGATGTATGGGTTGTTTTATGCAGTGTATGTATCTCTTATAGCGATAAGTCAGAGTTGCACCACAAGCTATATAACTCCTATTAACATCAATGGGAATTTGAAAAAGTGCATAAAACAGCAAGCTTAGTTGTTCAGCTACCCACCTACAACCAGATCGGAGGGTGCCAAGAAGCATTTGATGTCAAAATAGATACAGAATGTTCCTAAAGGTGGCCCCATATCTAACAGTCATTTATGGCCTATCCTGTGGATAGACGATAAACGCCGAAATGGGAAAATGCCTTAAAGGGGTTATCCAGCGCTACAAAAACACTTTCTCCCTACTGTTGTCTCCAGATTGGGTTGAGGTTTGAAAGTCAGTTCTATTGAAGTCAATAGAGCTTAATTGCAGACCACACCTGAACTGGAGACAACAGTAGGTGGAAAAGTGGTCATGTTTTTGTAGCGCTGGATAACCCTTTTAAATAAGCCCATATAATGTGGGACTGTTTGTAAGCTAGGTAAGCTATTGTGAAATCACAGCTCTATTTCTGTGAGTTGAGTAGATGTGACATTAAAAGTGGGTTTCAGGCAGGATAACTTTTGTGATATCCCGAGTGGGTTTCACTTAGGTTAGCTGATGTGAAGTTCGCACTAGTGTACTGACACAGCTGCACCATTCGTGTACGGACAGAATTTTACAGATGTGTGCATTTGCCCTTATGGGTAAGGATTCCTTATTAAGGATTTCTATTTAAAATCTTCAAACTTTCAGCAATGGTTATGCAAAATTAGTTATATATTTCTTAAACTTTTTATTAGACGATTAACAATTTTTTTTTTTTTTTTGGAAACAGAAATATCCCTCTAGCTAAAATGTATAAGAATTCTTTCCTCAAAGAGGAAAGACTTGTATCAAAGAGAAAAAATTTAGGAATTACATAATCCCTTGGTCGGCAGCATGGATATATAATCTAACGCAGAGGTCCTAGATCACTGTGCACTATCTTCTCATCACATTAAGGCTTCAGTTTGGCAGTTCTTTATACAGTCGTCATCTCACCTCTGCATTACAGTTTACAAAACCTTTGAACTATTTATTCCAAATCATCACATACGTTCCTATCTCCTGGTGCCTCTGGTTCCATAAGACAGCTTTTTTTAGTGGCTACTGTCTGCCTGCTCCGGATAGTTGTACTACAGAGCTGTAATTTAAGATATGTGGGCTTATGCCCAATATCATGCCAATATAAAGCTGTCAGAGTAAATCACCCAGGTCAGCATAGACTTCAAGCCTCAAGGTCAGAGTATAAGTATAAGGTGTGTGGTAGTACAATATGCTCACTGTCCTTGGGCGGTGTAAATCACGGCCCTGATAAGAAAGTCATCCTGCAGATGTCAGGGTGATCTAGTACAACTGGCTGGTATGAGCCACGAAAATACCATAATAAAATAAATAGAAAGAAGTACAGATGAGGTTACACAGAGTAACCACTATCACTGGAAGTCAGACAGATAAGTGAAGGATTATATTGCAGCCAACAACTTATTCTGTTATCGCCAGCCTATGCAATGATTTTTTTTGTGAGGCTGTATACTGCATAATTCATCACAAGATACTTGTAATCCTTTCCCTTCTGCATCCCTCTAGAAAAATAAAGCCCTCACTATAAATCACAATATAAAATCATATTAAAACCTTATCAGGTACCAGAGGAAATTCCATTATTATTGCCACCCTACTGCTATTAAGTATGTGATTTAGTGTATGTGTAGAGCCAGCTCTGTATTTACCGGTAAGCCGAATCTATTTATAAACTCATGTAAACAATGGCTGCCATCTTCTAGATTCAGGGCATTTTGTGTGATCTGTAAAAACAAGATTATGTGCAGATTATAGCAGGTATTACTATGCAGTGCCCTATGGCTCTCTGGCCTAGGTACTTGGCCTGTGCATGGGATATTGTATAAAACCTGTGCACAAATACAGCACTTACAACAATCAGCCTAAAACATTACAAAACCTGCTTTATATTGTGCAGTTCAGTGTCCTAGAACCTGGTTTTCCTGCTGAATATGTTTAACTGTAGGACGGCAATGTCTTAAGCTTTAAGCATATTCTCAGGGGGTTCTGTGTGAAGTATATTGGATTAAACTGCATTTCTTTGTATTGCACTGGTATTTATAATCACTGACATAAGGCATAATCTGTAGGGTTCTCAAAGGGTTAATTGTATTGTCTGTATTCTGCTCTATAAAGTCTGCCACCTGCTTTTTGTAGTTGGTCTGTCTGGGCTCCTCCCCTCTCATCAGGGCTAACCAAAGTTTCCTCATTATTCATCTGAGCCAATTAAATAACAAGTTACCCAAGGCTCCTCCCACCAATGGGAGCTGTAATGACCCAGAAAGGTTTTTATTGTCAGGTGTCTGGAGATGTATTGTTGCTATTGGCAACCTTAGATTTAGTATTAGGGCCTATGTGCTCTTCCTTAGCTTTCTTGTAGTGGTATTGTTTTCTGCTATGTATTTATTATGTTTAAAATATTTAATATGTTGTTATATATTAATTGCTAATAATACAAGTGTTGAGCTTGATCAGTGCTCCTCCCCTGCAACCTATCACACTCTAGTGATTGGCCAGGGGAAAGCTAGCTCCGCCCACCTTTTACCCAGAAGGGCTGTGCGGTCTTGTCAGTGACAGTTGGTAGTCTGGCATTGCCAGAGTCACATCTAACCTCCCTACTTCACCTCAGTAATCCTGTCAGACTCCATCTTTAACCCCCTAACCTGTTTCCAGTCAGCCATAAGGGCTAATACGTGTCTTCAAAGTCTCAGCAGGACATCGTCTGTATTTATTAGTGCCTGCTGTCGGCTTGGTAAAGTGATAGAGGGTCTCCTTTTCACCGTCCACATCTTCCTGGCTTCCAAGTCAGTGTGTCCATGCGTCTTCCTCCTACATGATAGTGAGCGTCGACAGCGTCAAGTCTCTTCAGTAATTTGATGCTGTCGACGTCCTATTCACACCTATTCACACGTACCTTATAAAGGCTGGAAAACAGCACAGTCTCTGGAACAGGTCTGTCTACTTGAAATCCTATTTACCTACCAAGTCTAAGCTATAGTAACCAAGGTAACCCCCCCCCCCCCCCCCGCCTGAAGCAAAGGACTCTGATCAAGCCAACAGTTTGCCATCATCAGATGCCCCTGTATTGGATTGTATATAGTTATCCTTCAAGTAAAGTCTTAATATACTTTCACCGCTATGGTGTGAAGACTTTTATGAAAAATTATATGTCCCTGTGTGTATGCTGAAGAAGACAAGGGCCCCAGCACCCTCGGACCCCACTGTGACAGGAAAGTTTCAGAAGGTGAGCCCTAAGGTTGCACTACACCACCCAGCAACACATCCCCTCAGCATATCACCGCACAACACCAAAGGGACATTATAGAGCTTTCTCACTGTAGCATAAAAGGATGGGCAGAGCAAACCTAGGGGTTTATTCAGTTCTTATAACTCAGTTAGTTCCATTGTTCGGGGGTATGGGTTCCAGCTGTATCCAGAGCCAGAAAGTTTTCCTTCAGGGGCCTGGCCACTGGCCAGAGCCCATGCTGTTCCTGATCCTTAGCTTCTGTACTTCTGTTATCCATCTTGCCTGAGAACCAGCCTGTTCATACTGTCATCTTCTTAAACCAAGTTCTGTGATTCACAGAGGTACTACACAAGTCCAGGGGTCAGGGGTTGGAGAAGTTGCTTCTTGACGAAAAGGACCCCCTGCTACAGCCAAGTCCTACCAGCTTTCAAGTTGCTGCCAAGTAATTCTGCATACACTCCACTGGTGTCATGTGACAGCAAGGTTGGATTCTCCTTGAGTATTATTTTTCTCTTTTCTTCAAGTCTTCAGCCCAACCAAAGTTGTAACGACCCTCACCAGCAGAGTCCAATAATTCCTGGACAGTGCCCCTCATATAGTCGTTCTTCTCTCTATATTGGAACGGTCTTACTGTCCAATATCGAGTTAACATCTCAAACTGTTTGTAATGTTCCTCAAATTATTCAAGCAACATTTTTACTGTATACATTATTCTGTACTGGGATGAACTTAGTCAGTAACAATGTTTATGTAGGTGGCTCATGCCAAAGTAGCATATCATGAATGCCATCATAAATGCCAGATGCCAAGGTTTACAAGAAGAACAGTGCCAAAGGTACCAACTGCCCTCACCAACTTGTCTTCTTCCAATGTTGCATCCTGGTAATATCTCCCTACGTAGGTGTAGCAACTGCAGTCAAAGGATGGACTCAATACATCTGTTTCGAACAGCAAAGCATATAGTACTGTATGCCTTGCTGCTCAGGCAACATTTTCTGGCCTGAGGAAAGGAATCCATTGCCCAGCGAATTTACACTACATTAGAGAGTGATGATGCATATAGCATCATTACTCTGGGCTCTGGTGTATCTTAATATCACATTTTGGTCCTTATCAAAAGTCACCCATATGCTTTGCCTTGCTAATTTTTACAGCTCATCAAAAATGGACTGTGTTTCCTAATATATCCGGCCTGACGGATGTCAGGTGTGCTTACATAAAGTGCAGTGCTACCAGGCATTACTGCTAGCTTATTGCAGGGAGGACCTGTACAAGTCACAGTGACATGTCAGAAGGTTACTGTCCACTACTTTGCAGTTCCCAGATGTGAATCATCTCTATCCATAGACTCATAATGCAGTTACCTAGACAGAAACTGATAACTTCGCTTTGAAGTTTTAGCAGTGAAACATGTAAAAAATAGTTGTTGTTTTTTTTAAAGGAAAAGTTGCACAAAACTTAAAAATTAAAGGCAGACGGGGGTGTGGGAGTGAGAGTATGTGTGTGTGTGTGTGGGGGGACACAATAAAAAAAAGTATATTTACTCATCCCTGTGCTCCCGCACATCACGCCTTAAAGTGAATGTACCATCAGGCCCGGGCTGAAGCACTGGAGGCGGACTGACCCACCCCCAGAGGGAGGAAACCCCCGCCCCTCTATGACCCTGCTCCATTAGAATCAATAGAGCTGTATCATAGAGGGGCGGGGGGGTTCCTCCCACTGGGGGGTGGGTCGGTCCGCCTCCAGTGCTTCAGCCCAGGCCAGGTGGTACATTCCCTTTAACAATTTCTGGCCTCCTGCAGCCCTTGCTACTGAAACAGCACATACCTGGCTGATGGATTGCTCGCTCAGACAATCAGTCACTTGGGCGGAGCACTGCTGCAGTCACTGACTGGTTGAGCAGGCAGTCTATTAGCCAGGTTGTGATGCGGCAGCAGGAGCTGGGTGTGACAAACCCAGATACCTGCTGAAAATGACGTCTAGCGGCTGTCCAAGAGCAGTGAGAATGGCACCATGGGGGCACGGGGATGGGTGAGAATACTGTCTTTATCATGTTCCAGCACCTTTCCGCCTGCCTATAATTGTTAGGTTTTGTGGGACTTCTCCTTTAATGGCAGTACCTATTTAATTAAACAGCGTTGTGTCTTGTGTAAGCGTTGTTTCTTATGTGTAGGAAAACCCCATTGTCTTATGATGAATGGATTTTAATTCACTTGGTTTACATACTATTTCCCATCAGTATATGGTAAGTTTGCAGTGCAAAGTAGTCACATAATTGTATGAATTGCCATTAAAGCTTTCAGTTCTTGCGACATGTCTGTTTTACTGAAGACTTGCATTGTAGAACATGTATTCTGCATGTGCTATTCCCTTTAATGTAACCTTGAAATCTATGAATAAATAAAAAAGCATTTACCTTGTCAGTAGGATGCGTGCCTACGCACTTCTCTCCTACACTTTTTAAAGTGAAGCTGCACCTTTCAGGAACATTTTAAGACAGTTACATAAATTGAAATTCCTAGGTATGAAAGTCTATCAATAAAGAAGGTGATTAATATCCCTTTTGTCTGTTTGCCTGTCTCTCAATGGAGCTTCGGGCATGTAAGCCGGATCCCATACTTCTGTGATCGGTGTGACGTACTGGATATTGTGCTCGTAATACTGGTCTGTATATCACGTCCTCATACAGTGAACAGTGGATGAAGGATTTATGGGGCATTACTTTCAGACCTGTGCTGCATCATCATACACCGTGTAAATATACTACAAATGTAGAAAAAAAAGAGACCACACAACCACTATATACATAATTCTATTTGCATATTCTCCTCCCCCCCCCCCCCCCCCCCGGTAGCAGCATTCCACCCGTTTAACCCAGGTTTTCTATATTAGTAGGAGATTGCATCAACATATTTTCTCTAAGGGTGCCTTTATACAGACAGCGTTATCTGACAGGTTTTTGAAGCCAAAGCCAGGAATGGATTTGGGAAGAGGAGAAATCTCAGTCTTTCCTTTATGACCTGTTCCCTGTTTATACTGTTCCTGGCTTTTGGCTTCAAAAATCTGTCAGATAGTCTTTTTTCTGAGACCACATGGAAAGGTGAACTTGTGGGATCCCTTCACAAGGTGTTATTTCTGTGGTGCTGTGTCTGGGGCCAAAAAATACACATCCACAAATGAGCAAAATGTTTCCTATGGGTGATGAAGATAATTTTATTAATAGATACAGCCTTTTATCATAGTCACGCACATCTCTGGCATATCGTAGATAAGAGGTCTGAAGTGATATCACTTGTAGTGGTGTCAGCTTTGTGCCTATGAATGGCTGGAGCCCTATTGTAATGCTAGCAGACCTATACGATGAGGCATCAATTACACCGCTCGATCCCCTAACCTGCTGCCACTGATTGTCTTGTGTCCTTCTAGCTCTTCTTTCCAGGGGGCTGATATTAAACTCCAGCCTGGACCCCCCCTCAGGTGCTGTGCACAGGTTATTTTGGAGGAGCGCTGGTCACAGGAAGCTCAGTAAAGCGTGCAGGGCTCTGAACAGTCCAGAGCTTTTTAATTACTCAGCCTTGTCCTCGGCAGGTTTGGCTCAAAGGTCTCTTTGTAACAGAGGCAATTATTGCTCTTATCAGAAAACAATGGGATGTCACTCTGTTATTACAGGTATCCCTTTCAACTGGCCTATATAGTGATAGAGAATCGCTGATCCCTGGTGCCACCGTGAAGTGATATGCAGAATGGAAAGTTCACCTGTTAAAGGGAACAGAAGGAGTGCTGATCAGATTGTGCACAGGGGGTCTGTGCGTCGGCCACTTTGTGAAGATTCCTTGTCTGAAGTCATCCAGTTAGAGCAGACTATGACAGTGAAGTAAATTGCTTCTCTTAGATCTACTGAAGTTTTATTAAGTTGCTGGTTTATGTCATAGCCTGGATATCAATAAAGTAACCCTTCTAGAAATTTTCATTCACTATCTTAAGTTGGAATTTAGACAGCAGGAACAATAACCCCATATTTCCCCAAAGAAAAATTATATATATTTTAATCTTTTTATATATAAAATAATACATTTATTTTTTTCTTACAGAAACAGTGCCATACTTGCTGATGGATTAAAAAGTGGTCACGGTGACATAAAGAAATAGAGGATATTCCCATTCCTGATCCTCTGCCACCATCTTACTGATGGTGGCTGGTCCCCACTGCTTATGTCCTGGCATGGGGACAGAGCAACACACCAACATACAAGAAATTGCCACTCAGCAGCTTCATCCTGTTCAACTTTAAGGCCCTTTCACATGGGCCGATATTCACATTGCTGGGAACGCTCATTCAGACCCATTTTTCCACTTGTGGCTGATTTGATCTTTTGTGTGCCAATAAGATTATGGTTGTCGGCCATACATCTGAATGAATGTTAATGGTCACATGGACACATGGACAATGCAGCGGACATTTGCGTGGCCCAGACATGCAGTTTATCATGCCTTGTAAAGGCCAATCTCAAAGATGTGTAAAAAACCTTAAAGCCCTATTCCATGGGCCGACAGTGAAGAGCAAACGAGCGCTAATAGCTCGTTCCCCACTCACTGCCACCGGTATTCCACATGGCAGCAGCGAGCAGGTAAGTGCAGGAGGGGCTTCGGGGAGCTGCAGGGGGGCTCCCCGGGTGATTGCTAGATCGTCCGGGCAGCCCATAGGGGATAGTGGCAGTCTGCTGCCGCTGCTCCTAGTCCACGGAGCGATGGCAGCAGATCACTGCTATCCTGGTCGTTTGTCTTTCAACATGTTTGAAAGACAAACGACACAGCGATCAGCCGACATGAACAATGTCGGCTGATCGTTGCCCTCTATGCCACGGGAAGATTATCGGCCATAACGGTCAATAATCGTTCCGTGGAATAGGGTCTTTAGTGAGGGGGTTTCTAGAATTACTTCTTCAATTCTGTACAAACACTTTAAAACTGGCTTTAGGGCACAAACCCACTTGACGTATTTGCTGCGTGAATCAGTCTTAAAAATAAGCAGGCAAAACGCAGGTTGGCTTTATACAATTGTTCTGTGTTAAAATACGCAATTGCGTATTTTTGAAGCATGAAGCTACATGCGTTTTTCACACAGCTTGTTAACAACTGATGCTTTGCTAACAACAAGCTTCATGCTTCAAAAATACGCAATTGCGTATTTTAACGCAGAACAATCGTATAAAGCCAACCTGCGTTTTCCCTGCTTATTTTTAAGACTGATTCACGCAGCAAACACGTCAAGTGGGTTTGTACCCTTAGAAAGATATGCTTTGATATACTATCTACAGTCAAAGATATTTTTTTGCAACTATCATGCCATTGAAAAGACATACATTGAAAGATATCTGCAACAGTGTCCCACCAAAAAACTTTTTATTATGAAAGTACTATCTGGATACTTTATGGACAGAATAAAGTCTGAACTTGGCTTAAACAGTTATTTGTAACACTTGCCAAATTATTCCTTGAATTTTGATATCCATAGAATAATGTGCTAATCTAACTGTTATATTTATTTAATGAAATACTTAAAGATTAAGTCTGTCTGGGAGGGGGGGGGCAGGGGGAATCATTCCTGGGGAGGGGGTGGGAAGAACATAATAAAGAAGGTATATTTACCTGTCTTTGGGCCTACACAGTGCCTCATCCCACTCCTGGACCCCTGTCGTCAGTCTTCTGCTACGTGATGAATGTGGTTATGTGCCAGACCAGACGGAGTTCAGATGGTGAAAAAGGGATGGCTGGGACATGTGGCTCTGATTCAAACTGGTCTTAATGGTTTGAGGGCTTCCACAGGAACGTCTTTACATAGTAGGCAAGCAGAAGGGATCTACACAAGTTGTGATGGTGGGAATGATGTTCCTCCTGGGCACATCCTTTGTAGTGTGTGACATTTTGTGTCATTTTGGTGAAGTGCAGTAAGGAGGGTTAAAACGGTAGTAACTTAACACAGACTTTACTGAATCACTGATTCTTCCACAAAAGGAGGCACAGTATCTGAAACCACATAATAGACGGTGTACTAGGGTAACTCATGAATCTGGTGTAAGGGCCCTATTCCACCTGACGATTATCGTTCGCATAATCGTTAACAATTAACAATCTCTTTTGCGAAAGACCTTAAAACGTTCACTCATTTCCATGGAACGATAATAGTTACTTATGATCATATTTGCGATCGTTTTTTCTTCGCTATTTCTTCGCTATTGCGTTCGTATCTACTGCGAACGGCCGAACGATGTCTTATTCAATGCGAAAGATTTGCGAATGTTTTGCGAATGAGCAACAATAAAATAGGGCCAGGTCTTAAATAAAGCGATCAACGATTTCCCATTTGGTCGTTAATCGTTAACTGCATTTCAACCGAACGATTATCGTTTAGATTCGAACGATTTAACAATAATCTGAACGATAATCGTCCGGTGGAATAGCGCCCTTAGCCTGGAACTTGTTCTGTTTACTCTATCACCTATGCTTGTTGCTAGTCCCTTTGTCTTCTTACCTAAGACAGATCTTCCAGTTAATGCTACTATTCCCAATGGCAGGTTGCAGGTTTTGAGGGTTTCTAATGGTCCTTTTACACGGAACGATTGATCATTAATTTTTGCACGATAACGATCAAATACGACCGATAATCGTACGTGTAAACGTAGCGAACGATCAAACGACAAGCAAAAAAAAAAAAACGTTCATTTTGATCTTTCAACATGTTCTCAAATCATTGTTGATCGTTCGCAAAAAATTCGCAGATCGTTCAGTGTAAACAGTCTTTCAGCGATTTCACCTATTTGTGAGATAGGCTTAAACAATCGCAAAACTATCGCATAGTGAATTTTCCGTACGATTTATCGTTCCGTCTAAACGCTGATCGTTATAAAAAAAAAACATTGTTCATTCAAAATCATTAATCGTGCGATTGTGCGAATTATCGTTCCGTGTAAAAGTACCTTAACTTGGCAATCACAGGGCCCTAAGCTGGGCTGGAAGCCCTCTGAAGTCCAATGGGATATGGGGTCTAGGTGCCCTTTCCTATGCTTTCCTTTCTGTCTCTGTTCTCAACTGATACCAGGTTAAAGTGATGACCAGGATCTTGTTCTTAGCAGAGGCAGGTGTTGCTTTAAGATATAGTGCATCTCTGACAACGTCTCACAAGGAGAAACAACTGTGCTACTTTCTCATCGACATTCTTAACTAGTGCCAGTTTCATTTTCCTCTCAGCAGAAAGGCTGAGCCAGAGCAAGCTTCTCCCTACCTAAGTCTATCAGTATGTGAATGTCTATCTAGCTCCTACCCATGCCCAGTACAAATGCAACTGCAGTATAAAACATGGAACAAATAATATAAATAGCACAATCAAAGGAAAAGTAAAGCACTAGCTGGGTGACAACCAACCACCCCATCAGTATAAAGGCATGGTCTGCTGTAATTTTTTATATGGCTGAAAACAATTATGCATACATTGGCCTACTAGTAGACCATAAGGACACTCTTTAAGCCTCCGTCAGGTAAATTGAGCCCAACGGATACATTTGATTTATGGTTTGGGAGCTCTACAGGCAAATACTTTTAACTTCTGGCTCCGATGCAATGGGCACTGAGCCTATAACTGGTTTATTTAGCAGCCGAGTGACGATAAGGAATGCACACAAGGGCTGCCCTCAGATGGATTAATTCTACTTCTTTCATACTTACAGTCCAGCGTCTATATCAAGCAGACTAATAAATTTGTAAGAAAATGCCTGATAGCGGAAAGAATTAATTTATTTAATCTGGAAAAACCCTTACGTGATAATAATATGCTGCACTGAGCAGTTGTCAGGTCGGGATGATTAAGCTATTTAAAGACAAATAATTACATTGTTAAGTTGCTCTCATCCTTATCTTACTAGATGCTTTGCTCCTTATTATAAAAAGAACATTGCATAATTTAAATTATGTTAAAAGCTTCTGTAGCAAAATCTTAAAAAGAAACGAAGGGCTGTAGAAAGACACTGAAGGAAGATTAACATTAGAGGAAACAACCTAAGGGCACAATCATTGCTGGCGCTGCAAGCAATGAATTTTTATTTCCATTTCTAAATGTACAGTAGCCATGTACCTTCAATCGCTGTCAACTAAATATTTGTTCAGCTAATAATTCTTCCTTCCGATTTTCCTGTACACATGCACACATGGTTAAGCAGAGCATGCATGTATTCTCATTTGGGGGAAGAGAAAAAAATTCTGCCAGATACCTTTAATGATAGCTTATCTAACAGGAGGACAATGGATTTAGCAGGTGACAATCTAAGTAAGTACCAATAGGAAACTGGCAAGATAGGATGACTTTGCTTTTAAGTGTATGGACACCTGAAAGGGGTGATCCCATCTGGGACATGTATAGCCTATCCTATGGGCCATCAATGTAAGTCCCACCTCTAGGATCATCACTTATTTTGAGATTGACAGCTCCCTGGCCCAATCCTGTCTTCTTGTGGCTTATGGAACTGGTCAGGAACCCATAAACAGCTAAGCAAAATTGTGATCTCAGAGGTAACAGAAACTAACTTATATCCGGTAAGAGCAACAGAAAACTTTAAAAATAAATTTTATAACTACAGTAAAAGTAATATTTTTTGGGAAAATACTTGATCAGGAAAAATCAGCATAATGACATCAAACACACTGCTGTGATGAGAGATAACAGTTCCTTTAATTACAGTATTTGTCATTGAATAAAGCAGTCATGTCAAACTCTGGCCATTATTTTTGGTCCACCAGGCAATTCACAGATTGAATTGCATCTGGCCCAGTGACATCGCATTAGATAATAATATGGGTGGTCAGGACAGCTGCTCGGACGGCCCATATTATAACCTTGTAGGCCTGCGGCCTAGGAATATGTGAGCGGTTTCCCGACACCGCCAG
Source organism: Dendropsophus ebraccatus (assembly GCF_027789765.1). Taxonomy (NCBI): domain Eukaryota; kingdom Metazoa; phylum Chordata; class Amphibia; order Anura; family Hylidae; genus Dendropsophus; species Dendropsophus ebraccatus. The sequence goes on from NC_091459.1 coordinate 89,515,364, forward strand.
CGCAGTGATATCATTACGCACGTCTTGTGCTGGGCACCTTTCGCGACCTCTGGGCCACAGAAAAGGGTGAGTCCAAGCTAATGGGGTAAGTATGAGGGTCTGCATCCAGGAGTAGGGTGGGTTTGAGGGGCCATCCATGGGTGACAGGTTCACTTTAACAACTGTTCTAGGGGCTGGCTACTATATAAGAGACTATTGGGGAAGGCTGGCTATTATATAAAATACTACAGGGCGGTCTGGCTACTATATAAGACTATTGGGGAGGGCTGGCTACTATATGAGACTACAGGGGAAGGCTGGCTACTATATAAGAGACTGTAGGGGTGAGCTGGCTACTATATAAGAGACTATGGGGGGGCTGGCTACTATATAGGAGACTATGGGTGAGGGCTATCTACTATATAAGAGCCTATGGGGGAGGGCTGGCTACTATATAAGAGCCTATGGAGAGGGGTAGCTACTATATGACACTATGGGGAGGGCTGACTAATATATAAGAAACTATGGAGGAGGGCTGGCTACTATATGAGGCTATAGGGGAGGGCAGGCTACTATATGAGACTATTAAGGAGGGCTGGCTACTATATGAGATTATTGGGCAGGGTTAGCTACTATATGACACTATTGGGGGGCTGGCTACTATTTGGACACTATAGAGAGGGATGGCTAATATGTGGGGCAGTTGGGCAGTTTTGGTTGGGTTGACTACTACATGGGGCAATATTTGGGGGGTGGCTATTACATGGGTTGGGGTTTAATCATATTATAGCAATTTATCATACGGCACAGTGCTGGAAGATGCACTCCACTGACAGTGCCAGGAACACCACATGTACTTTTCAATAATTATCAAGGTTGGCCTGCGACTTTGTGCAATTTTTTAATTTTGGCCTACTGTGTATTTGAGTTTGACACCCCTGGAATAATTTTTTTTCCCTTGCTGTATACCGTATGTGCTCTGTTCCCCTTTTAACTTTTGTTTGTCTCTGATTATTTTCTGATTTCTTTACAATATGTGTAATAATCCAGAGATGTATTCTAGTTCCTGTATTTGGAGATTATTTTGACACAATCATCATTAAAAATTACAATGCTCCATTCCTTTGGTACAAGCCATCATTTCTCTGTTTATTCTTACCTATACATGTGTACATTTCTGCCCAACTGGCTGTGGCAGCTGAGCATTTTACTGATAAGCACATGAGGAACAGGGCTGAGAAAAAAACTAAGCATTGTATCTTGTATTTTAGCAACATCAAATAATTATGCTCTTTTTTTCTTTTGAAACAATATGTACCTAAACAATATAATATAATACGTACATTGTAAAAGTAGTGGTTAAAAAGTACTAAAAAAGGAAAGGGCCCAGTACTAGGGATGGTCTGAACCTGCCGAGGTTCGTACAAACCTGAACTCTCGGCAATGATTTCCGCTGTCTGCCCGTTCTGTGCAGCGGGTGGATACAACTGGAGGACCGCCTGGAAAACTGGGATACAGCAATAGCCACAGCCAACTGTATCCCAGTTTTCCAGGCGGTCCACCAGCTGTATCCACCCTCTCCACGAAGGTGGAAGACAGCGGGAATCATTGCCGAGAGTTCAAATTCGTACGAACCCGAACCTCGGCAGGTTCGGACCATCCCTACCCAATACCTATCGCGGTCATACTTTAGTCCAACACACGTCAAGAAGAGCAAAGCAAAAACCGTGTACACCTTCTAAGATAAGTAGAAGGCACTAGAGGCAGCAGAGGCTCCTGGTCAAACAAAGCAGGTACACATACATATCTATAAACATGGAAGCAAACTAATTGGGGAAAAGAGGTAACTTAATTACCAGGTCCACTACCCCCGCCCCCCCCATCAATACTGCTGCATTTCCATCCATTGGTACCTATGCAAACGATGGTACAGTCTTCAAAAGGGTGCAAGATTAAGGTTTTATACATTTGCAAGGGCTTGTTCACATGGTAAATAATGAGGTTGACAATTCTGACACCCCCCCCCCCCCCCAAAAAAAAAAAAAAAAAAAACAACAACAACAACAACATAAATCACATAAAAAAGGACCAAAAAGTAGGGAGCCTGTCAAAAGGCAGGTGCAAAGTTATCATGTAAATGTAGAAAACCCATCAGAAAAATAGCGAAGTTTAAACCTCCTGATCAGAACTTAAAGTTCTTGACACCATTAATGGTTCATGTATCTTTCAACTTTACTATGTTCTTTAAGTTATCTCTTCTTGTTGGATATGATGAGGAATTTTGTATTTCCTACAAATTCATATCAGAGATATTCTAGAGGGCAAAAGTCTCCAACCTGCAGCTCCCCAGCTGTTTCAAAGCTAAATTCACAACAGCTGGTGAGCCACAGGTTGGACATCACTACTCCAGGGTGAACCAGAATTGCAAACTCCTTCTGCACCTGGAATCACAAACTCCTTCTGCTGACATCAGCTCTTATCTGATGAAAACAATCTGCAGACTATTTGGTACTGGATATGCATGTGACCTTATGACAGTTATGTAAAATGATGACCTGTCGCACAGAAGCTAAATCAAGCACTCCCAGGTCACAGGGTATCATCCACCATTATTCAGTGAAGCTGTTCCCCCATGTCTGCCAGCTTCACTTTAAAATTACAAATCCAATCTCCTTCCATGGAGTGCTATGGCATTTTGAACTTTTATCATTTCCCAACTGGTAGTATGGTGTCAACCTACTGTCACTTACACAAAAACAAACATTTATACTTGAAATATTAAAAAAAAACTTTAAAAGAATCACAAAAAATTGTAACAGTGGCAGTATAAAAATCAACCATGCTAAATATTTGTACAATGCAAAAAATAAATAAAAATATATATACGGTTAGCGATTCCCCGAGTGTTGGCTGTTTGGAGATTCTTTTGCCAATTTAGCTAATCATGTCCATGTCTGCTACTGCTCGTAGTAATTACAGCCTTCAGCTACAGGCAAAGGGCAGTAATGGGGGTCAAGAGATATTAAAGTGTGGGACTCTTCCGGTAATATTCCAGCTCCGGACAAAAGCAAGGCAAAACTGTAGAGAGGTGGGAAAGCTAATTTTTAGGGTTTGCTCAAGGCTATGCTTTTGAGAATAAGTTGTTTTTCAGGAATCAAATACCACATGCAGATTTTTTGTAATAAACTTTATAATGCCTGAGGTTTAGTTGTGGGAGTTTAGGGAATGCAGTTACATACAGAACTTCAACAGTACAATGCAAAATGACAAATTCTAATCGTCTGGAATATACACTTTAGCGATAGCTTAGAATAGAGTTATTGCGGAAACCGAAGTGCACATAAATACTGTCACACTTTCTTGTTTCGCGATAATACTCAAGACATAACTTCATAAAACCATTCATGTATAGATACAGATGGCAGAAGCATAGGGGAAGAATTCTGTGGCCGACATGCGTTGCTGGGGAAAAAAAAAAGTTTGCCCCCTCCAGATGTTCCCTATTACTGTATATTTGTTGTTCGTTAATAAATAACTGTTCTCTTTAATACCCTAATAACCAAATGATTAATTTCAACTGATGCTTAGATATGGTTGATTGAACGCTGCTAGGTTTGACTGTAGCTTTTTATTGTAAATGTTAACCTCACAACATATCAAACCTTCCCAGGATGGAAAAGTAATGAAGAAGTAAACATTGGAAAGTTTAGACATATTACAGGACACTCAAGGGGGCAAGTGTATATACCAATAATGGCATGCAGGGAAAACTGCTCTAACTATGGGCAAGAGAAAGCTGCTTCACAAAAGCATGGATTTTACCTGTTAGAATGGAAATGGATACCTATCCTGTTGTATCATGTCTCTACTGACTTCTATGTTAAAAACAAACAGGATCTATTGGATCCTGTGTTTAAATGACAGAAAAAAGGAACCTCTACTATTTTTGTCCTGTCGCTACATATATGTCCTGGTTTAATAGTAGATTTGTTAAAAAAAAATAAAAAATAATAATAATAATAATAATAATAATAATAATAAAGTAGGGTCACCTATCAAATATCTAATATCTATGGGCAGATTAAGGCTATGTTCCCACTATGGGAATGAACCAGCATTTATCATGATCATTATTTGCGGCCATCATTACTCGATAAATGATGGCCCGTTCCTATAGTGGAAGAATGGCCTAAGGCCATGTCCACACAACGTATGTTGTTGCAATTTGCAGTACCGGCCGGGATGATCCTCTCTGACACTGGCTATTCTTCGGTCACAGAACGGCCGGTGTCTTGCGCCATGTGAACATAGGGCTAGTCTAAGTACAAAAATGGTGTGTGCCTAATCCATAAAGGTTAGCGCTGCCCAAAAGACTCCCAACAGTTAGAAGCAGATAAAAAGTTCAAATATTTATTAAAAGTGCACAATTTACACGTTTCAAGGAACAAGTCCTCTTCATCAGAATAGCAGTGCTTCCAACTGTTGGAATCTTTTGGGCAGTGCTAACCTTTATGGATTAGTCACACACCATTTTTGTACTTAGACTAGCCTTATCCCCACTGGCCCCTACCTGGGAACATCCCATTTGAACATCCTAGTTGGCTTGCAGCCCTGCACTCTCCACCAAAGCACTGTATCCTGGTATCTTCTGAAGACCTGGTACACATTTGAGTGATGTGCATAAAGCCCAAGGGGTTTGAAGGTGAGCACCCCAAAAGCACCTTGCACTATAATTTGACTTCTTTGTATGGTGTCACATGAGGCACTACTGCCTGGTGTTTTTCCTCTCCCTTGTCTGCCATGTGAACATTGCCTAAAGGTGGTTTAATACAGGATACACAAATAGACAGGGATTCTGAATGATAAGAGCCACAAACAGGCACTGCCACACCTGTAATAACCTGCACCCCTCACTGATGACCACCTCACCTAGGGACCTTCACCTCCCAAATATTTTGGGCCTATTCCCAGGAAGTGGTATACAGTAAATATCACATGGTCGGAAACCCCATCAAAAGTTACTCTGTACCCACAATCACCACCCCCCATCCCAAAGTGCTTGTACCATTGGATAGCTGCTTTTAATCCAAGATCTGTCCTGGGGTTCGTTTGGGAGGTGATGCAGTTATTGTCCTAAAAGACAACTTCTAAACTTGCATCCCTGTGTCAAATTGGCGTGGGCTAGAGTGTCTGCGTCTAAGGCTTGAAACGCCACCTGTCCCTTCTCCCTGCCCTCTTGACCATTAGGAATTTCTGCTATTCATCACCTCTAAACACTGCACATGTGCTGGATCGCAGTGTTCAAACAAGTGGTGAATAGGAGAAAACCTGCCTGGGGGCATTCCCAATGGTGAAAAGGGCAGGGAGGATGCACGGAGAGGCCTCGCAAGCCTAGGACACAGGCACTCTAGACCACGCCAATTTGACACAGAGCTGCAAGTTTAAAAGTTGTGTTTTTAGGACAATATCTGCATCACCTGCCAAACGGACCCCAGGGCAGATCTTGGATTAAAAGCAGCTATCCAACCGTACAAGTGGGTGGGTGGGTGGGGGGGGGGGGGGGGATTGTGGGTACAGAGTCGCTTTAAAAATAATGGCTCGGAAAGTCAAAGTAAAAAACTATAAATCTGGTTTAAGTGTGAATAAAGAATTTATAAGTATGTAAATAGTAGCTCAGGTAAAGATCTTTACAATACAGATTTAGTTGTGATTTTTTTTTTGTTCAGCTTTGAAGTAATTTTTAAGTAAAAAAGAACAGATTTTATGGATGCAGATAGATAAGAGAGTTATATACAAGGTGTTTATCCTGTGCTACATCAATGAAAAAGTTTTACCGGCGGTTACAAAAATAGAATGCTGATTAGAGAATTTAAGAAAAGCAAAAAAAAAAAGTCTTTGTAAGCAGACCTCATACAAGGTCACTTCAATTAGAAGAGATTACAGAGGAATGAGGCGATTGTCTCTGTTCATTTGAAGTGTTATTGCCCTGTTAGATTATGTTGCTGTTAAGGGCAAACCCCAGATAAACTGCACAAAGTTCACAGACAAAGCTCCTCTTGGATATTGTATTACATACCAAAACATGAAAGTGTTGGTGTTATTAAAAAGGAGGCATTGTTATTATTGTAGAGATGGTGAAGGATTCTTGGTTAAAAGTAGTCCAAAAAGTTCAGTGTACCTGCTCAATGAACAATGTGAAGCTATATGTTTGTAAATGCAGGTTTCACTGTTTTATGCGGTATTGATATATAAATGGCTTCTATTATTTATTTACTTATCTATTTGTCTATCTGTCTATGCATTTAGAAAATTTTCAGATCATTTCCCTTTTTAGGTTATATAGAGGTCTTGGGCTACAAAATCATGTTTTACCATCAATCTTTGCTCAATACTACATCATGAGAATGCAAAAATCGAATTTTAGATTTTTTTGCAAAATTATTGAAAAGGAAGACCTAAAATTTGATGCATAGACAGAAGTATCAAACTCTTTGCTATAAAATTTGAAATTTAACTCTAGCTTATTTTTGCAACTTCATAGGAGCCATCTGTGATGAATTCAGATGATTGGCCCTGATATCAAAGACACAGCCCTGTTCTAATAAAGCATTGTGGCTGACAATACATACCAGTGCAAAATACCAAGCCATGAGGTGGAAAGAACTGCCCATAATAAATTGTGAATCCCAAAAGTCACTGTTAGAGATCAGCAAACTTCAGCAGGTTTACTGAACTTTAATCTAAAGTTCGGGTTTATTTAAATTGAACCTTAAACAAACTGTACTAAAACAGCTAATGGATTGCCGACATTTAGCGGTTTTAGCATGGTTCCAAAAATATTTCTTGTCTGGTCCGCACAACTACCACCATTCAGCCAATCACTGACTGAGACGGGAAGGCACCACAGCCAGTGATTGGCTTAGTAGGCTGTCACTCTCGTCTCAGGAGTGACAGCCCGCTCAAGCCAGTGATTGGCTGAGTGGGTTGTCAAAAATGACAGTATGGTATCCTCTGAATAATTCATCTTGGATATATGTGAAGTCTTATATTATTGTTTGTGGAGCTCTGTTAAGCCTTACCAACCACTGAAAGGAAATATTCTGCCCTTTCCCCATACACAAAACATGTTAAATCTTAAGAAAAAGAAACTTTATCCTGCAGAAAGGTTTGATTAAAGGGGTTATCCAGGATTAGAAAAAACACAGCTACTTTCTTACAAAAACAGCATCAATGGGGCTGCAAAACCCCACCCAAACTAAGAACAAGAGTTGTGCTATTTTTGTAAGAAGACAGCTATGTTTTTATAAGCTTGGCTGACCCATTTAGCCAATGTTTAGGCAGATTTTAGTTTGTTGTGGGTCAACATGGAAAGATCATCCACAAAGACTATATCCCCATCTCTGAGTTCATGTAGACTGTTTAACCCTTTTGACAAGTGTGTGATCTGGCAGATAAGCCGCCATCCATGGAGACCTCTCTTAGGAGCCCTTTTGTAGCATCCGAAACAGTAAACTCCAATTGAAAAAGATAATAATAAATTCCTTCTGCTTGTCATTTGTATTATTATAAGTATTTATTATTTATATCCAAAGGGGATTCCCTTTCTATAACGTGGGCCATGTGTCACCAATAGCAATACATCAAAAATCCTTTGCATTGGGGAGTGATCTGAGAGTGCAGTTGGTAAATATCTTGTTTGTGACACCAGGCCAAGTATTAATGAGTTCCCCAATGCCAGAACTAACCAAGAGAGTGACAGAGTGAGAGAGATAGAGACATAAGTGAAGCAAATACAAGAGCATTGACATTCACATGGATGATGAACCCTCCATAAATCAATTAGAGAAAGTCCCTGCAATAATGCACCATAGGGAGTTGAGACTGCTACCTGTTTTCTTATCACTCGTCCATCTTTGTCCCAGTTTGCACCTGGAATGTTTATAAAATTGTCTGTAAGAAAAAGAGACTTGTGGGGTTTTAGCTACAAACTCTTTTGTGTAACAGCGGGATAGACAATGGCACTAAACAGGAAAACCTTATTATAAATCTTACACAACAGGACCACGTGTTGCCTATCTCCATTACTTTAACCTGTAAGCAAACAATCAACACGGTGTCCTGTGTATTATCAAAAAATCTGATATCTTTTGACAAAATTCCCCACCAATTCCCCAACTCTTAATATTTGTTTAACATTTATGAATCGGACCCTCACTGTGCACCGCAGTAAAACCTGAGTAGTTCAGAAAAAAGTAAAATCCCATTATCATTGATACAATCTGGAAAATCTGGTTTCTGTATTACTTCTAGCTAGAATGGGGCATGGATGATGACCGGGAGCAGAGGATGGTACAGACCCTATGTCTTTTTTAACTGCACACTTCAGATTCTGCTACTGACACATGAGGTTCCGGAGGCAACACACCCAGCCAGGTAATTGCAGCAGCCCAACATCCGCGTGGCCCCTGCATATGGGGGAACTCCAGCTCCTCACTGGGTAGAAGATTTTGTAAATAGTCTGGGAGGTAATCCCTCCTTACAAAGTGCTGACTTGCAAATAAGAACATACATTTTAGAGCTCCTTCAGAGAGCTGTATCCTCAGAAAGCATTTTGTAAGTTGTTTTAGCTGTTAGGTGAACTGTTAGGTGAACCCAACCTTTACACCAAACATCGTGGAACCTGCCTTATTTGAAAGGTTTGCTCACCTTTAGACATTACCTTTTCAAGGTATCCAGTGTCTTCTGGCTATTATTCCTCCTGCAACACCTAAACTACCCTTAGCATGCTCCAGCCCTATTGGAATAGGAGACACCTCTGGGAACAATTTAAACTTGTCACTACAACAAGGCTGTGATACAAGGGTATTATGGGCTATATTGGCCTTGGGTTTTATTCAGTAACACTATAGTGATCATGTTTGTTCCTTATATATAGAAAAATGTCTGTGTGTCTTATATATAGTTACATCCTTGGTGGTCATGCTTTGTACTTGTACTTTAAAATAAATAGATTTCCCAAGAATAATACAATAGAAAACTGAAGCTGAAATCAGTCACACCATGCAATTCTTCATGTACAGCTAAGATATTAATCCGATCTTTCTATAAACCCTCTTCAATATACTATGATAGATTACAAGGAAATAATATGATACCATGGTTGTCTGTTCCTTACCAGATAGCAGCAGACCCGCAGTAATTAAAGGAAAATAGCTGCTGCACCACAATGCAGCCGCAGTAATACTGTACTGTGCTCATTTACATCTGTACTCATATTATATGAACTGTGACATCATTATTCCAGAGATAATGACAGAGATCTTCCAGAAGACCTGATCCCATATTGTACACAGACAGAATAGTCACCTCATTTTTATTTTCAGCAAGTCATTAGTGATGAGATTGTATTTTATGCTTGAACAGTAAATGGCAGAAAAAGTCTCTGATGTAAAATGTTTTTATTTGACAAGCAAATGTATTTACTAAGCTGTGGAAAAACATCTGAAAGCTTTCAGGTTTGGGAATGTCATATCTGCCTGATTTCTTACACCAGGACAGAGCTATGTAGTTTCCCGTTTATCCTTCGCACCCTTTCCATGACCCATGAGCCTACTGATAACCTCCTTGTTTGCTAGCAATGTCATAGCTCAGGGAGGGAAGCCTGGCACAGGTTCTCTTCATCTAGTATCTCTGTAGATAGGAGGACCCAAGGTTGGGCCTCTTGTCTGCAATAGGAGCTGCAATGGTCTGACTTTATTGTATAAATTATCGGTAATTTTTCTTGTCAGTATAGATGTTCAGCAACCCTTCAGATCCCAGCTATCTAACAGCACCTCAGAAAGTATGGATAGCATGTGCTCAGGAGCTGTGCCTAAATATACAAGTGGACTATGGGGCAGTCATGGTCAGGTTTGATCTCTTATTTCAGACAATTAATTACCTCTCTAAAAACAAGAGAAGAAAAAAATTCCTCAGATTGTGACCATGAAAAATATAAACTGTCCTACAAACAAAAACCAAACTAACAAATCGACCGACTCTACGTTGATAAAAAGATGAAACTGTTAAAACTCTTTAAAGTGCAACAGTGCAATTGTTTTGTATATAAAAAAAAGTTTTTTATTCTCTAATAATAACATTTAAAAAGTAAGTATATATTTGATATTGGCATAAATGTAATGCTCAGTAGAACAGAGTTAAAATTGTGCTATATAATAAACAATGTGTAAAAATGTAAATCTACAAAATTTCATTTAGTGTCTCTCATTCCCAGCCATAACTTCAGTTATGGTTCTAAGAATGGTTTGGCGCACAAATATTTACTTTAACCACTTAACAACAGTAAACGTTAATGTAAGTCATGGCAGTCTGTGCCTTAACGACGCATGGCATACACTACCGTTCAAAAGTTTGGGGTCACATTGAAATGTCCTTATTTTTGAAGGAAAAGCACTGTACTTTTCAATGAAGATAACTTTAAACTAGGCCTAACTTTAAAGAAATACACTCTATACATTGCTAATGTGGTAAAGGACTATTCTAGCTGCAAATGTCTGGTTTTTGGTGTAATATCTACATAGGTGTATAGAGGCCCATTTCCAGTAACTATCACTCCAGTGTTCTAATGGTACAATGTGTTTACTCATTGGCTCAGAAGGCTAAATGATGATTAGAAAACCCTTGTGCAATCATGTTCACACATCTGAAAACAGTCTAGCTCGTTACAGAAGCTACAAAACTGACCTTCCTTTGAGCAGATTGTGTTTCTGGAGCATCACATTTGTGGGGTCAATTAAACGCTCAAAATGGCCAGAAAAAGAGAACTTTCATCTGAAACTCGACAATCTAGTCTTGTTCTTAGAAATGAAGGCTATTCCATGTGAGAAATTGCTAAGAAATTGAAGATTTCCTACAACGTTGTGTGCTACTCATTTCAGAGGACAGCGCAAACAGGCTCTAACCAGAGTAGAAAAAGAAGTGGGAGGCCGCGTTGCACAACTAAGCAAGAAGATAAGCACATTAGAGTCTCTCGTTTGAGAAACAGACGCCTCACAGGTCCCACACTGGCATCTTCATTAAATAGTACCCGCAAAACACCAGTGTCACCATCTACAGTGAAGAGGCGGCTGCGGGATTTTGGGCTTCAGGGCAGAGTGAAAAAGAAAAAGCCATATCTGAGACTGGCCAATAAAAGAAAAAGATTAAGATGGGCAAAAGAACACAGACATTGGACAGAGGAAGACTGGAAAAAAGTGTTGTGGATGGATGAATCCAAGTTTGAGGTGAATCACAAAGAAGAACGTTTGTGAGACGCAGAACAAATGAAAAGATGCTGGAAGAATGCCTGACGCCATCTGTTAAGCATGGTGGAGGTAATGTGATGGTCTGGGGTTGCTTTGGTGCTGGTAAGGTGGGAGATTTGTACAGGGTAAAAGGGATTCTGAATAAGGAAGGCTGTCGCTCAATTTTGCAACGCCATGCCATACCCAGTGGACAGCGCTTGATTGGAGCCAATTTCATCCTACAACAGGACAATGACCCTAAACACACCTCCAAATTGTGCAAGAACTATTTACAGCAGAAGCAGGCAGCTGGTATTCTATCGGTAATGGAGTGGCCAGTCACCAGATCTGAACCCCATTGAGCTGTTGTGGGAGCAGCTTGACCGTATGGTACGCCAGAAGTGCCCATCCAACCAATCCAACTTGTGGGAGCTGCTTCTAGAAGCGTGGGATGCAATTTCTCCAGCTTACCTCACCAGATTAATAGCTAGAATGCCAAAGGTGTGCAATGCTGTAATTGCTGCAAAAGGAGGATTCTTTGACGAAAGCAAAGTTTGATGTAAAAACAATTTTATTTCAAATACAAATCATTATTTCTAACCTTGTCAATGTCTTGACTCTATTTTCTATTTATTTCACAACGTATGGTGGTGAATAAGTGTGACTTTTCATGGAAAACACAATATTGTTTGGGTGACCCAAAACTTTTGAACGGTAGTGTACATTTACGCTATCAACTGCAGGGGCTCTATGAAGTGAGCTCATTGTCTGATTTATTAGGCTATATTAACCCCTTGCCTCCGCACCCTGTTTTGGCCTTAATGACCAAGGACTATTTTTTAAATCTGACCTGTCTCTCTTTATGTAGTGATAACTCTGCGATGCTTTTAACTATCGCGGTTATTCTGAGATTGTTTTTTCGTGACATATTCCTCTTTATGTTTGTAGTATACTTTGGTTGATACACTCGGTTTTTTTTTGTAAAAAAACACAACATTTGCACAAAAATTAGAAAAATGTACATTTCTTTCTATTCAAAATTCTCTTTTCCTAAGAAAGATAGTCATGTCACATGAACTAATTATTACTGTAACATCTACAACATGTCTGCTTTATGGTGACGTCATTTGGTGAACGTCCTTTTACTTTTTAGGATGTTAGAGGGCTCCGAAATTTTGCAGCGATTTTTCACATTTTCAGGAAAATTTCAAATTCTGATTTTTTGGGGGGACCAGTTCAGTTCTGAGGTGGATTTGTGGGGCCCGTATGTTAGTTACCCCCATAAATCCCTCCACTGTAAAAACTACACCCCTAAAAGTATGCAAAGTAACATTTCATAAGTTTATTAACCCTTTAGGTGTTTCACAGAAATTTAAGCAAGTTGGAGGCAAAATTTAAAATGTAAATTTTTTTGGCAGATATTCCATTTTAATTCATTTTTTCCTCTTACACAGCAAATACTAACTGAGAAATACCACTCTCTATTTATTCCCCTTATTCCATTGTTTCTAGAAATCCCCCATATGTGGCCGCAGTGCGTCACCTGACTCAACCACAGGCCTCGGACATGACAGAGACCTGGTGAATTTTGGGGCCTTTTTTTATTTCACGTTTTTTTTTAGCCATTATACCATGTCACAGAGGCCTTGCGGTGCCAAAATATTTGTGTAAGACAAGTTGACGTTCCCATCGGTACCATTCTGAGGGACATTTGACACCCTGATCATTTTTTATGAAATTTTTTATGAGGTGGTACAAATAAAAAACACAATTTAGCAGCTGTTTTTCACCATTTTTTTGTACGCCATTTACTATACGTTACATATGACATATTATCGTTATTCATCAGGTCGGTACAGTTACAGTGATATCCATTTTATATAACTTTTGTTATAGTTTATGGAATTATACTATAAAAACTGTTTGTGTCTTGCGTATTGTAAGGGCAGTAATATTTACATTTTTTTGCCAATGGAGTTATGTGAGAGATTTTTTTTTTTGTGGCATAATCTGACATTTTTAGTGGTACCTTTTGGGTACATGTATCGTATTGATAGCTTTTTTTCTATATATTTTTTAGGGGGCGGGATTAATAAAAAATTGTCATTTTGGTTAGTTTTTTTTGAATTTTTTTATGGCGTTAATCGGACGGGATAATTAATATAACCGGTTAATAGACAGGGTCATTACGGACGCGACAATACCAAATATGTGTATCTTATTCATAGGGGATCATTTATAAAGGGGAATGGGGAATGTGTATATATATTTATTTATTTATATATTATATATATTATATATTTATTTATTTAATTAATTTATTTATGTATATATTTATGTATTTATTTAATTACTTAATTACTTAATTATGTATTTATTTGTGTGTGTGTGTTTTTTTTTTACTTTCACTTTTACAGGTATATATATAATGCAGTACAGCACCTGATCTGTGCTGTACTGCATTATATAGTGAATGGGCTGTCAGTGTTACACACTGACAGCTCATTCTAACGATCAGGTCCCTGCACTGTGCAGGGTCCTGATTGTCACTAGCCATAGTAACCCAGACGCACCGGGTAGCGTCTGGGTTACTATGGTAACCCGGGGGGGGGGGGGGCGCGCGGCTCCAGGAGTCGGCTAGCTGGCAGCTCCCGGCGGGGGGTACTGGAGGCTCCTGGTGGGGGGAGGACTGAAAACTCAGGGCGGGGGGAGGACTGGAAGCTCCGGGCGGCGGGGGGACTGGAGGCTCCGGGCAGGGGTTGTGGCTGCAAGCTCCGGCCGGCCGGGCGGGAGGGGGTGGCGCTGCAAGCTCCGGGCGGCAGGCTGGAGGCACGGGGAGGACGGGGGAAGCTGAGGGAGCTGCATGGGGGGCCTGGGGAGGACATCAGTAGTGGCGGCAGGAGGAGGCAATGTGCCGCAGCCTCCTCCTGCCGCCGATCGGCGAGGGAGACAGCAGATCTCCCCATAGACGCTGCGGTCCAAACGACCGCGGCGCCTATGGGGTTAACTGTCATGGGGGGAGCACGGCACCCCTCCGGGCAGTGGCAGCAGGAGGAGGCTGTGTGACACAGCCTCCTCCTGCTTCCGATCTCAGATAGGGACAGAGGGGGGAGACAGGGAAGCCATGACGTCCAGGGACGTCATGATGCATTCTGCCACTGCTTTTCATGACGTCCCTGGACGTCATATTGGGGGAAGGGGTTAATACTACTCCCGTACAGTGAATGGCCTAAACGAAAAGAGGAAAAAAGTGCCAGGCTTGCAGATTTTTAGTCACATTTTTTTTTAATCAAAAAGAAAAAAAAAAAATATGATACTAATAAAACCTAGAGGTTGTGACAATTAACCAGCTCTGTAGGTGATAAAATCAAAACGCTTTTGCTCTTAGAAAGTAAGTAAAAGGAGTAAAAAGCGAAATGCCAAAATGAAAATTGCTCTTAAAGGGGAACTCCGGATAAGGAAAACTTGTTTTCCATTAAAAGTACATTAAAAGTTATATAGATGTGTCTATACAATGTATTACTGTATCTGTGCTGTTTTGCCACACTGGAAGCTGATATAAATCCAGGAAGTGAAGAAGTATGCCCTCTGTGCCGATCCACATTGTTTCCTGCTCCTTTTGCTCTCCCCCATTAGGAGACAAATATTACATGCCTCTGTCTCACATTGGGTGTGTTTGCTAGACACAAGCTGATGATGCAGACAGAGGGCAGGTCATGATTCACCATCTTAGACCGGCCAGAAGCAGGTGTTTCAACTTCGCTGATTGTGCAAAAGTCTACAGAGAAATTAGGGCTGTGTTCACACATCTTGGAGTGTCATTGCAGTACTGCAGCATCTGCACAAAAATGATGCAGTAACACAATTAGATAATGCTAAACAGCAGAGAGGATAAAAGTTGGCACTGCCAATCCCACTTGCACAAAAACAAGGCATAAACAGTATATCCCATGTAAGATAGTATCGAATAAAGTGCTTATTGTGGGAATCAACTTTGAAGATAAAAGATGCTTGATCATAATATATGCGTGGAGATGAAAACAAAACAAAATTTTTTTTTAAAAGTTCTTTGCTTTATTCCAATATCAGCATTACAGGTAGAGAATACAGTGTGCTGTGCGGGTGGCACCACAATGAAATTATAAAGTACTGCAAATAATTCAGTAACACAATGTAACTGCAATGTGTGAACCTAGATGTTCTGCAACAGCTTTGGGCGGGGAATAGGAAGGGTGGGGGACTGTGATGGAACAGCTGAGGGAAAGCATTGCATTCTGGAACCTGTAGTACTGAGTGCATCTGCTCAACCAGGAAATACAGAAACACAAAACAGAACAAAACCCCCCAAAACAAATGGATTTTTGGTAGTTTCAAAACTGGGATAGATAGGTAAGTAAGTATTGTTATATGCTTCTGCAGAAGTGTCATTTTTTTTAACCTCTACCCGGAGTTCCCCTTTAAGGCCAAAACCCACTGTTTCCTAATAAGTTTCCTAATAAGTGTGAAAATTAATAAATACAAAAAAAGAAATAAAAGTGGTGAAATTGCTGTTTTCATTGTTTAATGGTAAAAGCAAGCAGACTGGTTTAATATTTTACCCCTATGCTATTCAGTCAAACTCCCCTTCTCATTCTATTATGTAATTTACCCCTAACACAAACAAAAACAAATTGAATTAAGTGGGGAGGTAAATAAAACAAATTCTACCTATACCTTTAAAAAAATATATACGTCTGTAAAATGATAAGGCAGGATAGTGTTTAAAAACTCTATTGCACGGTGTCTATTACAACAAATGACCTTTTTTATTGAATTTTCTGTGTGTCGGTGGCAGCGATTGTGGCTTGCATTCATTTTAAGTGTCATATTAATATTGTATTTTTGTCTACAAACAAGATGTATTGCAGGCATTGAGAGAGCTAGGATTGTGCCTGTTATTCCATTATGGACCAGTCATGGGGGAATGTTCAGTGAGTTGTAAAAAGCAACTCTAGAAAAATGATGTGGCTCTTTTCCTGGGTTCTTGCTATAACTATTAAATGAGCTACTAGACAACCCTGAAAATCCATTTTACTCTTTACAGACGACTTTTAAAAAACATTGAAACATTTTGTTATTGGTCTGACATAAGAACATTACGCTGATGGATATTGTCGAGTTAATGAAACTAGGCAAAGTTGTGGGGAGGCCGGGTCATGGGCGGCAGGGGACAGGAAGAGAGTTTAGTTGTATCAGCCTATGTAGAGAGAGAAGAAATAAGCAGCAGAAATATCACGTCTTCTCCACTTATGGCCTCTTCCTTTGTGGTTCTTAGTTCAACATCTCAACCCAGCTTCCCTGAGGGAGTTTAAACATGGAATTCTCCCTAATCTGGAAATGTTGTTTTTCTAATTTTACTTGGGATAAAGTCTGCCTGAAAACGTCTTTCCTCAATTTGTTTCTTTCTCACTTGAGAGAAACATACAAGTTGTGAATACAGATCTTCATTGGTATCAGCCTAGGAGGTGAGTGGCTGAATGGTATCCTCGTGAAAGTAATACATTCTATGCAGACTTACTACTAATATTACAAAGTTAGTCATAGCAACCATTCGTGCCGTTGGGGTTGATGGATCGAAAATGGTGCAAACGTGGAGCAAATGCCAATAGCAACTATTTAAATCACTTGCAAAACAACTTGTAAGAAATGAATTCTAATATCTGACTGGTTGTTGTGGGCACCTGTTCTACTATGGCTTTATATCAGTATTGATTCATATCCTCTACTGTATCAGTTCCATCTTTGTATAGTCCAGCATTAGAAGAACTGGTTGTATCAGAGGAATCCTACATTGCCTACTCTGCCTTACTTAACATATCCTCCATATTAAGCATGTAAGTGGTGAATGTGGGATTATCTTGGGAATCACAGGAAATCACAGAACATTATGTATAATAAAGTAATATCTATACTATATATCCCTTCTTTACTATATCTATACTATATTATCCCTTCCCTGCCTGCGCTCGCTTTGCGCGGTTGGCGGTCGCTGACCGACACAGTGTTGAGTTAGTGTAGGGACTCATGTGAACCAGGAGACCTGCATGCGGTACATGAGACAACATAGTTTGATCAAATTATATACCAACATCCTGGCGTTGGTTTTTAAATGTAGCTGAGAGGCAATAGTGTCAGCCATAGGTGTGAGGTGCAGCAGCTCCTTCTCTCCATGTCCGTATAGTATATCTTCACAAGAAGGCACAGAAAGCTTTACAGTTGCAAACACGCAAAATGGCACAATAACCTTACTGATTGCTAAACAGCTTTCTATTTTTTTTTTAGTGCAGTATTTCACACACAGTACATATGTATCACACCAGCCAGATGTTACATGTAATACAACAGGGGATCATGAATTGCTATTTATACAATGTGGTTGTCAGGACTGGCAGGCGTAGACAAGACAAGAGACAGTGACCCTAGATCTGAACCCACCCACTGTCACCTGCCTACTTGCCTCGGTCGACCCTAAACGGTCGCGGACAACCACGGAGTCGGTCCCTACACTGCGTAGGTGAATACACAAAACGTAGACAGACAAACAAAACACAATAGAGGATAGTCAACTAGCAGGGTCAAAACCAAACAGACAACGCAGTACAAAATCAGAAGGAGAGCGGATAGTCAAATGTCAAGCAAGAGGTCAGAACACGGGCAGAGCAATAGCAAGGGGATTAGGACAGGGAACGCTGGGAAAGGAGTAGGGGAGCTGGGACTAGTGACAACTAATAGCCAGCGGGGAACTGAGGATCTGACTGCTTTTTATCCAGGGTAAGAGCTTAGGTCCAGCAGCTGATTGGAGCAGCCCTGATTCCAGCACCAAGCTCAGCTGAACAGACCTAGCAGTGCAGTAACCCCTGCACTGCCAGAAGTCTCACAGGCAAGGCAGGCGTGGCTGAAGTAAAACACAGTTCAGACACAATTCCTATGCAAACACAGACAAAAATTCAGCGCTTCCTCGGCCGCCTGGCACAGACCGAGGAGCGCAAAGTCACATTCCTAACAGTACCCCCCCTCTTATGAGGGGCCTCCGGACCCTCTTTCAAAGGACTCGGCTTAGAGGGATTGCGAGCATGGAACTGGCGTATGAGACGAGGAGCATGAATATCTTTGCTCGCCACCCAAGTTCGCTCTTCTGGGCCGAACCCCTTCCAATGGATGAGGTATTGGACAGAGTTCTGCACCCGACGAGATTCCAGAATCTTTTCCACTTCAAACTCAAGATCCCCCTGAACGACCAGAGGGGCAGGGGGAGTAGATGGCAACACTGGAGTAACATACATCTTTAATAAAGATTTGTGAAACACATTATGAATGCGCATGGTTCTTGGCAGTTGTAACCTGAAAGAAACAGGGTTAATGATTTCAGTAATGGCATATGGACCAATATATTTAGGTGCTAGCTTTCCGGACGGAACCCTAAGCTTCAAGTTTTTGGTGGAAAGCCACACTTTGTCACCCACACAATACTCTGGGCCAGATATGCGTCTTTTGTTGGCTTGCCTTTTAGAAGATTCTTGGGCTTTAACCAAGCTCTCAAGAGCTCGAGCCCAGACTGTGCACAGTCTACTATAGGTCTTTTCAGCGGACGGGTTAACAGATTCAGAAGCATGCGCAGATGAATACCTTGAATGAAAACCATAATTACAGAAAAACGGCGACATTTTGATAGATTGATTTTCCCTATTATTGAGGGCAAATTCTGCCAAGGACAAATACTCCTTCCATTTGTCCTGGGCACCAGAAACAAAGCATCTGAGAAATTGTTCCAATGACTGGTTCACTCTTTCAGTTTGCCCATTGCTCTGAGGGTGAAAGGCAGATGAAAATGATAGTAAAGTGCCCAATCGACCACAGAACTCCCTCCAGAACTTAGACACAAACTGCACCCCTCTATCAGATACAATGTTCTCTGGCACCCCATGTAGCCGTAGAATATGATTGATAAACAAAGATGCTAAAGTACGTGAATTAGGAAGTTTCTTAAGGGGAATGAGATGGCACATTTTGGAGAATCTATCAACAACAACCCAGATGACAGTCTTTCCTTTTGATGGCGGCAAGTCAGTGATGAAGTCCATTGAAAGGTGAGTCCAAGGTCTCTCAGGTAAAGGTAGAGGATGTAAAAGACCTTCGGGTAATCTGCGAGGGACCTTGGACCTGGCACAGACCTCACAGGCCTCAACAAACAGTTTAACATCTCTGGCCCAAGTAGGCCACCAATAACAACGTGAGAGCAAATACTTTGTGCCAGCAATGCCCGGGTGACCTGCTAATACAGAACAATGGGTCTCTTCAAGAACCCTGAGTCTAAGATTAGGAGGTACAAAGAGTTTCCCATCTGGAGTATTCCTGGGTGCTAGGGACTGTGAGTTTACCACCTGAGCTGCAAGTTCAGGTTGGAGAGTGGCAATGACCACTCCTGGTGTTAAAATAGTCTCAGGTTCTTCCCTGGGGGCACTGCTGACATCAAAGCTGCGAGACAGGGCATCAGCTCGGACATTTTTAGAACCAGGACGAAAGGTAATCTCAAAATTAAACCGGGTAAAGAATAATGCCCACCTGGCTTGCCGGGGGGTAAGGCGTTTAGCCTTGTCCAGGTATAATAGGTTCTTATGGTCAGTTAAAACCTTAATCTTATGCTTAGCCCCTTCAAGAAAATGTCTCCATTCATCAAAGGCCCACTTAATGGCCAGTAGTTCTCTGTTGCCGATATCATAATTACACTCTGTTTTAGAGAATTTTCTTGAAAAGTAGGCTACAGGGCTTAAGTTAGTCAGTGTCACAGGACCCTGTGAGAGAACTGCTCCAACCCCTACCTCCGAAGCATCCACCTCAATGATAAATGGTTGCTCAGGATCAGGCTGAATAAGGATTGGAGCTTCAGAGAAACACCTCTTCAACTGTCCAAATGCCTGTACGGCTTCGGGGCTCCAGTTCACCAGATCTGCCCCTTTTCTGGTCAAATCAGTTAATGGTTTAGCAATGACAGAGAACCCCTTAATAAATTTTCTATAGTAATTGGCAAACCCCAAAAACCGTTGCAGGGCCTTGAGGTTAGTTGGGCGTTCCCATTTCTCAATAGCGGTCACTTTAAGGGGGTCCATACAAAAAGAGTTAGGGGTGATAATATAACCAAGAAAAGAGACTTTCTAGATCCCGAACTGGCACTTGGACAATTTAGCGTAGAGGTGATTCTGTCGGAGTAACTCCAATACCTTACGGACATGACAAACATGAGAGGACCAATCTGGTGAAAAAATTAAGATGTCGTCCAGGTATACTACCAGAAACTGACCAAGATATTTACGAAAGACATCATTTACAAAGTGCTGAAAAACTGCCGGCGCGTTACTTAACCCAAAGGGCATGACTAGGTATTCAAAATGCCCTTCAGGGGTATTGAAGGCAGTTTTCCATTCATCCCCTTCTCTTATTCGAATCAGATTGTAGGCCCCACGAAGATCAATCTTGGAGAACCACTGAGCACCCACAATCTGATTAAACAGATCTGGAATAAGAGGAAGGGGGTGCTGATTCTTAATGGTGATCTTATTAAGTTCACGGTAATCTATGCAGGGTCTAAGTCCACCATCTTTCTTCCCCACAAAAAAGAAACCAGCACCTAATGGAGAGCAAGAGGGACGAATATGACCTTTGCGAAGACTATCCTGAATGTATTCTCGCATGGCCTCCCTCTCGGGTCTGGACAAATTAAAAATTCTCCCCTTAGGATATTTGGACCCTGGAATCAAATCAATAGCACAATCGTACGGACGGTGCGGTGGCAGAACTTCCACAGATTTTTCATCAAACACATCAGCAAAGTCAGCTACAAACTCAGGAATCTCTCCCTCCATAGTAGAGCAGTCTGTGACATTTAATGCAATACAGTGAGAAGAACACTTAGAACCCCATTTAATCAACTCCTTAGTGGACCAATCAAATACAGGATTATGTTGTTCCAACCAGGGCAAACCCAAAATTATGTCAGAAGACAAGTTATCCATGACCAAAAAATCAAGAATCTCCTTGTGTACTGACCCAACCTGCACCTCCATAGAAGGAGTAATGTACCTGACTTTACCCTGGGCCAGGGGTGTAAAATCAGCACCAGTAATAGTCAACGGACATCTAAGCTGAAGCGGGCATATTCCCAGAGCTGACCAGAATGCAGAATTAATGAAGTTGGCCGAGGCCCCCGAATCCACATGAGCGTAACCAGAAACAGATTTGTCTCCCAAAAACAAAGAAATAGGCAACATTAATTTGTTTTTCTTTTCAAGAGGTACCTGGGCACCTGAGTGACCCCCTCGATCGTCACTCAGGCGCTGGAGTTTTTCCGGAGGTGGTTCTGGTTTGGAGGTACATTCCCTCACCCGGTGTCCGGCCTTTCCACAGTACAAGCAGAGATTATGTTGTAGGCGGTAAGCCCGTCTAATCTTGGCATCCGCAACCCCGAGTTGCATGGGTTCATCTTGCAATCGGGGAACAGAAGGACTTAACTTAGGAGTAGAAACAGCAGAGGACAGGGTTTTAGAAGATTCAGGGGTGTCTTTCTCTCTGCGTCTGTCTCTGAGTCGTCTGTCCACCCGTATGGCTAATGTCATGGTCCCCTCTAAAGTATCAGGGGTAGGGTACACTACCAATAGATCTTTAAGCTGATCCGACAACCCCATCCGGAACTGGCAACGCAGAGCTGGATCGTTCCAGCCGGATGGTACACACCACTGCCGGAACTCAGCACAGTATTCTTCTACAGGTCTCTTACCCTGTCTCAGAGAAGTAAGCTGATGCTCTGCTACTGCCGCCTGGTCTGGGTCATCATATAATAGCCCTAGGGCAGCAAAAAATTGATTCACGGAGGTCAACTCCATGGATCCAGGGGACAATGAAAAAGCCCACTCCTGAGGAGGACCCTGCAAGAGGGACATAATAATGCCCACCCTTTGGTCCTCGCCCCCAGAGGAGCAGGGGCGCAAACGAAAAAACAACATGCATCCCTCTCTAAATGTTCGGAAACTCCTCCTGTCTCCCTTAAACTTTTCAGGGAGCTGCACAGGAGGTTCCAGAGGTAGAGGGGTGGTCATGGTCACCTGTCGTGGTGCAGTCTCTTGCTCCTGGACGCGCTCAGCAAGGTTCTGAACCAGCGTGTTCAGACCTTGCATCTGGTTAACCAGAGCCTCCATGGCGTCCATGATGCAAGGTGACTGCAAAAAAAAAATTTTTATTTTTTTTTTTTTTTTTTTATATGGCTGGCTATTCTGTCAGGACTGGCAGGCGTAGACAAGACAAGAGACAGTGACCCTAGATCTGAACCCACCCACTGTCACCTGCCTACTTGCCTCGGTCGACCCTAAACGGTCGCGGACAACCACGGAGTCGGTCCCTACACTGCGTAGGTGAATACACAAAACGTAGACAGACAAACAAAACACAATAGAGGATAGTCAACTAGCAGGGTCAAAACCAAACAGACAACGCAGTACAAAATCAGAAGGAGAGCGGATAGTCAAATGTCAAGCAAGAGGTCAGAACACGGGCAGAGCAATAGCAAGGGGATTAGGACAGGGAACGCTGGGAAAGGAGTAGGGGAGCTGGGACTAGTGACAACTAATAGCCAGCGGGGAACTGAGGATCTGACTGCTTTTTATCCAGGGTAAGAGCTTAGGTCCAGCAGCTGATTGGAGCAGCCCTGATTCCAGCACCAAGCTCAGCTGAACAGACCTAGCAGTGCAGTAACCCCTGCACTGCCAGAAGTCTCACAGGCAAGGCAGGCGTGGCTGAAGTAAAACACAGTTCAGACACAATTCCTATGCAAACACAGACAAAAATTCAGCGCTTCCTCGGCCGCCTGGCACAGACCGAGGAGCGCAAAGTCACATTCCTAACAGTGGTAGAGTTTATCCTTCATTTTATCCCTATTAATTCAGATGGGGAAACATAAATGCAAAAAAGTGCAGTTTGTTTTTTTACATATAAAAGAAAGTGTGGTCTCAAAAAATGTAAAATCTGATGTAAAGTACAGTGCCTCACTTGTGTCACGGCCTTGCCACTAGACAGAGGCCCCACCATAGATTTGATTTAGGGCTAAACCAAAGGGGGGAGGGGGGGGGATTTAACTATTTTCACCTTAAAACAGTGCTCAGAGGAATATAGAGTTTACACAGCGAACAGAAACATAATAAATATATAAAGCTTTTGATGAAGAATATGCACACATCTGGAGTATGTACTGTACATCACAGGAAAAAAAAATACATATTACATATCAAATGGTAATAATAATATAGTAACTAGAAAATAGTGTAGGTTGGACAGCAAAAAACAAACTCATCTAGATATCACTTTGCATGAAACTTATTGTGATCTGGTTCTAAAAGAAGGTCATAGTGCCATATTCTAAGAATAATCTGACTAGGTTCACACATGCAATTTTTTGCAACAATACCAGGATTGCATACAAGATGTGGGAAACATATGAAGGAAGGACTTTTCACAACTGTGATCGCTCCTGTGTCTTATATATGTAAATCCAGTCTTAGGCTATGTTCACACGTTGTATTAGACCGGCCGTTCCATGACCCCGGCCGGGTCATGGAACGGCCGGTCTCTGGCCGGATCATCTCGGCCAGTACTTAAGTACTGACCAGGTGATCTTTCCGGCCGCGGAGCTCTGATCCGCATCAGATCCGCATCAGAGCTTCCCATAGCCCACAGTAAAGCGAGCCGCTGGAGCCGCTCGCTTCAGTGTGTGCACTAACAGGTCTTTCTGAGGCCAGAATTCACTGAATTCCGGCTGCAGAAAACTGACCTGTCAGTCTTGTTCCGGTGCCGCATGGGATCCCGGCTGGAGCGTATACGATGTGTGTACGCTCCGGGATCCCATTCAACATAAGGCTACGTCACACAACGTAAAACTACGGCTGTAGATCTGCAGCGACAACTATAGGCGGCACTAATAACATGGCTGCCATCTTTCAAAAACAGCCCTCATATGTTTAATGGGGTTTGGCACCTCATCTCTACTCACATCAATTTAACTCAACTACAATAATTGATGCAACTCATGTGTGCCATTATTTAAAAGGGTGTCGGCTTCTATCTACAGATGGCAACAGGATATAATGACAGATGTTGTGTCTAGATGTTGTGCTCAATAGTGATCATGGCATCTAAACAGCTTTGACAGATGTGGTGTTACAGTGTCCTGATTGACACAATGGCCTTAATGTAATTGTGGGGTGCAAACCAGTTATCAAGGCAGCCAGAGGCCTCTGCTAGGTGTTGGGGCCTGCCATGACATCTCTGTTGATAGAGTCTGCCTCAAGCAGACTTTGCCAACACAGCGTTGATCAAATATATAAATGCGATGAATATACATTGCAGTGATCTACAGTATGTAAGCAGCCAAATGATTGCTTAATATAAAACCCTAAGGGTATGTTCACATGGAACAAAAGTTGTGGTCTGCTCAAAGAATTGACTTGTCAATTCTTTGCGCGGAGAGAGGCGGAGGCGCACACGAGGCATTGCATTGACACACTGAGGCAGATGGGATTCCAAGCGGAGTCAGAGGTAGGGGGGCTCTGCTTGGAATTCTGCCTGTCTAACTCAGTGTAAACGGGTCCTAAGGGAGCCTTAAAAAGTTTTTTAAAAAGTCTAAATATTTTTTTCCCATAGTACAAGCCAAAAACTACCTAATTACCCAAAGTGTATTTGAATCTATACTGACATTTAGAATAAATTTGATATGTCAGTTTTACCCTACACAAATTAGCGTAATTGCATATCTTTAAAAATATTTTTTATTTATATTATATATATTTTATACTTTATACTGTTAATACCAAATCCTCCTGGATTATGCCAATCCCATTGACTAAAATGTCAGATCTTCTATGTCCCCTTGTACACTCACATGATTAGGGTTGGGAATAGGGACCTATGTTTCTATATATAAACATACAGACACCTCAAGAAGAAAAGAAAGTAATTCAGCATTGAAGTTTTCCTGAATAGTAGATAGGTTCTCAGATCTCAGAACATGTGTTCTTTCAGCAAACTTTAAGAAACATATTGATTTTTTCTGTCTATGAACTTGAAAAAAAAAACACTTCAGCTGACTCGTGTATAAAAAGGTTAACTACATTGTACAGTACTGCGAACGTTCATCAAGCTGCATAAAAAATAAGACATAACACTGATCATTTTTCAAACGGCCTCGGACATTCTTGCCTAAGTTCATACATCTGCAAGCAGTTCAGGCCATTTCAAATTGTTGATGAATTATCCCCCGTTTCCTTGGCCTAATCCTTTTCATTTATTTATATTTTACAAAGAGAACATGAAAGGCAACTCGTAAAAACCCAACTGCTTTTGATAAATCCTGTCATGGGCGCTTAATGGAACCTTGCAGGGGCCCCCGATGGAAATGGATACCTGGTCAAAATGAAGACAGCAAATCGGAAAGCGAGCAGCTTGGTATCCTTCACTCCAGAGAAAACCTGGATGGGTAGCTTGGACTGACTTACAACTGTGTTTTCATATTTTATTAGTGCTCTTCAGAGGAGTTCTATGTGCAGAGGAGCTTACCTTAACAATACATTTCAGTGTCTTCTTATTTCCTGCACAATCCCTACACATACAATGCATGTGTTATTAACTAAGGACACTGCTGGCTTACCTAAGACATGATAATATATATATACCCGTGACCCCATTCTCACTGGTATGTTAAACATCATATGCTTAAGGAAGCCTAGGACAATTTAATGGTGGAGATAAGAATATTTACCCCATATGAAAGTCCTTGGAGGTCTGGAAGAAAGCACCAAACAATATGTAAACATAAATTATGCTACTATTTGGTTACTTAATCTCACAAATCATCTCACCTTAGTCTTCTGGACTAGATTTTGTGAGATACTGATAACAAATGTTAGTATTTTACTGATTATATTTAATGCACATGTTCTGCATTGACCTTAAATACATATTTCTGGACTGCATAACTAAGTTTAAATGCTAAACATGTAGTAAATAGTAAACATGTAGTCTGTGGCTTTGAAGATACTGTTTTAGGAGGTTGAACCTATTAATAGTGGAATATAACTTATCAGAGAAAAATGCCCCCTTCTTCGCCTACCAGGCTCCTTTCTCCTTCTCCTACTTCAATCCTATCATTAACTCGGATAAAAACTGTTAAGCTGCTTACAAGGGTATCCTGGAGGGGGGAAAAGAATCAGAAAGTTATGCAGATTTGTACATTACTTCTATTTAAAAATCTCAAGCCTTCCAATACTGAGCTGCTGTATATCCTGCAGGAAGTGATGTATTCTCTCCAGTCTGACAAAGTGCTCTCTGCTGTCACCTCTGTACGTGATGGAACTGTCCAAAGCAGTTTTCTATGCGGATTTACTACTGCTCTGGACAGTTCCTATCACAAATGGAGGTGGCAGCAGGGAGCATCGCATCAGAACGGAATAGTATATGTCTAATACATTTTCTATATTAATTGTATAGCGCTAAATGTCTGTTAACATTGAGTGGTTGCCTTCATTATTTCATATATAACAAAACCTTTCCAGGAATTGCGTGCCCCACAGTTGGCATACACTTTCCTATTTAAATTAGTCATGTCTGTGAACAGCTCTCCTTTGTCTATAGGAGTTATGGAAAGAACTATACAAACAATGGAACGTGGATGCTTAGTAGTGATGAATGGAGTTAAAGGGGCCTGAAATTATGAGATAACTTGCCTTAAAGGGGTTATCCAGTGTGGGGGCACTTTTTTGGGGGGACCGGGGAGGAGGTGGGTGAAATAAAAGACGTCCACTCATCTCCCCGGTTCCAGCGGCGGGTCACTCATCGCGGCGCTCCGGTCCCCGTTTCCCGTCCGATTCCTGGTGTCTGACGCCGTCCGAGACGCTATGTCTCAGGGCCGCTCAGCCACTCATTGAAGGAGGCGGGATCCGTTTGAAGTCCGCTTGGATCCCGCCTCCTTCACTGAGTGGCATAGCGGCCCTGAGATGTAGCGTCTCGGGCGACGTCAGACACCAGGAAGTGGCCGGGAACCGGTGACAGGAGCGCCGCGATGAGTGACCCGCCGCTGGAACCGGGGAGGTGAGTGGACGTCTTTTATTTAATCCCGTATACCGGTGCAGTATTCCCGGGCACCGCTATCTTCATGACGTCAGTTGCGTTCCACTGCTGGAACGCACCGCTGGAACGCACCGCTGGAACGCAAGTGACGTCATCAAGATGGTGGCGCCCAGCAATACTTACACCGCTATACAGGATTGGGTACAGTATAAGATACAGACTGCAAAGGCAGTCTATATCTTCAGGAATAGACTTAGGGAGAGAGAAACTTTTATTATTTATTATTATTAACTTTATAATTAGGTTTCATTATGTTCCTAAACATTTATATTGTGTAGTATAGATCCTAATGTTAAAGGGGTTGGCCACTATATACTGTAGTAAAATTGCGCAGTGTGCAGTGTTAGTAAGTGTACTCACTGCACTTACTGACAGCAGGTCCCTGCGTTTCCACCACTGAGCCTGTATATACCTATAGAGGACACTGGGGGGTCGTTCATCTTTTGACAGACTCACCACAGAGCAGGGAAGCAGAGCCTGAAGGTGGGGAGTGGAATATTAGCTCTATGAGGTACACAGAAAACTGCTGTAAGTAAATGCTGTGAGTACATGACATGATAATACTGTACACTGAAAAATGTTACTATAAAGTGGCCAATCCCATTAAGGACAGCTATTATTAAATAGGTATTCTTCCATTTGGAAGATATTCTGATTTGGCTGATAATCCTTCTTCATGTTTTAAAGGCCTTTAAGGGGTTGAATATGAATTTACAGTATAGCTACCTCCACTAGGTGGCACAAGAGAGACAACTTTTTCTCTGCTTCTGAAAAGGAGTTAATTTGCATAACTTTTACCCAGGGAGCATTACCTGGCTTTTTAGATTCTGTATGCCAGCTGGCCATCTCCACAAGGAGAAACCTCCCTGAGAACCAAATCTTAGGTCTTACAGAATAAGTATCAGGTGGCACTACAGAGCAAGTTACCTTCCTGCTAGAGGAGAGCTCATTTAGATAACAAGGTTTAAGAATAACATTATAATAATAGTACTGTATACTGTTTTCAGATGAACTGTTGATATTGTTTTTAAAATGGTTTTGAAGCTTCGTAGTATTAGATATACAGAGCTAATATTTTCCACAAACTCTTGTCCATGGCGCCATTGAAGACCTCTAAATCAGCATGTCTTCATCAGAGAACCGTGAAGAACAGATCAAGCATACACAGTGTCTAAATGATTATCAAACATGTTTTAACTTTTCATTTAAAGTTTTATAGTTTCTATCTCCACCCCTGCTGTATAAGTTTACAAAATCTTCTTCGTGTCTCTATGAATGCACAAAATACCTTTACACTAAAGCGCCGTGTCTGTGAAGCCTCCACCGCAAGCTCATTGATGAAAAGTGAAGTCTCAATTTGAGTGATAGCTGAGCCTATATCTCTCTGTATAACTTTCCACTGACCTCTGCCATTAAGTAAGCAATTAGAAAAAATTAAAGTCCAATATAATCAGTGGCTTTAGCTGATGTTCCAATTAGGAGTTCAATTCTATTAGTATAACAAGCCTAAATGAGATGGTTATGAAGGAAGATAAGTAGACGCACACTCAATGTTTGGCCAGATTCCTGACAAATAATGCCATTTACAGAATTAACCCCTTCACCCCTGACATTGACAACAAGGGATTTCAGTGTTATACAGGAGTCGTAAGTCTATTAGTTGATCAACACAACAAAATGACTTCCTACTCCAATAATGAGAAAGAAAGACATAAAAATTACATCTGAACACTGTTTAAAGGGTGCACCAGCGGTAGAAAAAAGTTGATAGTTAAATAGTGGTATAGTACAGCAACACAATACTG
Organism: Dendropsophus ebraccatus; assembly: GCF_027789765.1. NCBI lineage: Eukaryota > Metazoa > Chordata > Amphibia > Anura > Hylidae > Dendropsophus > Dendropsophus ebraccatus. The sequence goes on from NC_091459.1 coordinate 89,544,633, forward strand.
TCTACAATACTACAAAATAGTACAGTGTCACATCCACACATCCATGATACAGTCATACAGAACATTATTATAATACTTTCATATAGTGCATAAATATGAGCAAACAGTAACATGATACTTTGAAATGATACCACCACCTACTGCCATAATACCTTTATAGGCTATGTTTACATGACATTTTTTCTTTCCAGCTTTTACTCTTTAAAATGACGTCAGTGTATTTGGGTTTTGGAGACTCAGGTGGACGGACGGCCCTTTAGGTGTGTCTTTATTTGAAAAGTCTGGTGAAAAAGTAAAATGTGTGCAAACAACTAAAAAGTAACGTTTGTTGTTTGCAAAAGACGTCTGTGAATAATTGTTATGATCATTATTTTGCCGTCCACACAAACAACTTCCGCTATTTAAAACACTGTGTGAATTGGGCGACCGTTACTACAATGACTTCAATGCATTGCATTCGCTAGGAGTCCGCTTGGTTACGAACATACCTGCTTGCTTACACGCTCTTTACATCGCTCTGGAGGAAGGGGGGGGGGGGGGGTATCATAGGGGAGTAGTGTCAGTTCCTTATAATTTTGTACACCTTCACATTTTCTCTGGTTAGTTCATACTACAGTATATCCGTTCTGGGCACATTCTCAGGCCCTTCCTACATAGCTTCTACTCTTACTATATCCCAGAGTGAGAGGGGAAAAATGCAATATTTTCGCAGGAGGAGGAGGAGGAGGACAGCAGGAGAGATGGGTGAAAGGCAGAGCTCAAGCTAACAGCATTATGTCATGCTGCTTTGCACACCGCTGCCCATTGTCTTCCTTTTTTACTGTATGACAGACGTAATTTTAAAAAGAAAAATCAGACGCCTTTTTTTTTTTTTACTTAGTGTGAATATAGCCATAAAAATATCACCATACAGCACAGCATCATACTTCCACCCAGAGCATAAATAATACCACCACACAGTGCCATAATACTTTACACAGTTTAAAAATTATAATTCAAATTATTATAATTATAATGCCATTATAATTATAATGCCGTAATAACTCACACAGTTTAAAAATTATAGTCATACAGAACAGTGTCATAATACTTTCATATAGTACACACACACACACACACACACACACACACACAAGTATGAAAACCATATACACTATACACACATGTATAAACACCAGATAAACTATACACATATACACCTATGAACACCAGATACACTCCTCACACGTATGAGCACTAGATACACAATACACACACACATACACACACACACCATCCATATCGATATAATATATACAAACAAAGCACTAACCTTTTTAAGCCTTACTAACCTTTCTCAATCCTTCTAATGTTTGTCCACCTCTTATCTAATTACTTACAGTATTCCATTGATTTTCTAAGTGAGACAGAAGATCCTCTGCAGGGAATACACTTTGATAAGTTTACATTTACTCTAATTTGTCTCAAGAGATTTAGAGAAATTTTATTTGAAAAGATTTTGACTCCTGTGTCACCATGTGTTGTCACATGCTGAAAATGGCGGCTAGGGGCTGGTTCTATTATGCTGTTATGCTGGGCCATTGTGTGTAGGCAGGGACAATGAAAATAATTCCTTAAACCAGAAACCTGCAGTAAGTGAAGAAACTGAAAAGCTGGAAAGAGGTTGGATGTTTCACAACATACAAGATAAACTGCCAAGAAAGAAAAAGTTTTTGAGTGGCCTCCACAATCTCAGACTTGAATACTATTGAAAGTATGAGGATAGATCTTAAGTACGTCGTACATGCAGAATATATGGTCATTTGAAGTTCAAGGTATAAAACTTGAGGAGAGGATCAGATGACATGTTCTCTTCTGATTATTTTAAGATTCAGTGTTGCCATGGAAACCTTACAAAAATCTGACAAATCACTAGTCAGGCCACACATGAAATATTGTGTACTGTTTTGGGCACCAGTGCACAAGAAACACATAGGGGGAGATTTATGACAGGGTGTAAATATGCACCTGGTGTAAACTGCCCACAGCAACCAATCACAGCTCCTCTTATATTTTACCAGAGCTGAAAGCTGAGCTGTGATTGGCTGCTGTGGGCAGTTTACACCAGGTGTATATTTACACCCTTTCATAAATCTCCCCCATAATTAAAGAGAGGCAACCAAAGTAATAAATTACTAAATTAACAATTATTAAAAAAAAAAGTTCCCTGGGTCCTAGCACTGTCACACCTCACTGTGCTGAATCGCCCCCCCCCCCCTCCCCCTATATGAGAGATCAATGTAGTAAAAATAAAAGTCCCCCATGGAGACTAAAAGTTAGAGTGTGAAAAAAGAGTTAAAATCCGCTCCCCTAACAAAAGTTTAAATCACCCCCTTTCCCATTTAATAAAAAAAAAAAAAAAAAAAAAAAAAAAAAAAATGTAATCACCCAAACTATTAAATCACATTCCTAATCTCAGACTGTTAACAGCATAGGTGCAAAAAAAATGCTAAAGTATAATATTTCAGATTTTTTTGTCACATCAAATCCAGAAAATTGTAATCAAAAGTGATTTAAAAATCACATATGTAAGCCAGGTACCAATAGAAAGAACAGATCATGGCGCAAAAAAATTACACCTCACAAAACCCCATAGATTAAATCAGTGCTTCTCAAGCTGTGAGGCGCCCCCTAGTTGTTGGTAAGCAGTGGCAGATTAAATGTACCCTGGGCCCCGGGCTGACCACCCAACCTGAGCCCCCCCCCCCCCGGTCAATTCTCCCAAACCACCCACATTATGATCCGCTACTGCCCCCCCCCACGCTATCCCCCATAAACACTGCCTGCCTTCCCCCTGCTGGCCCCAATAAACTAAACATAATGTTTGGTCCCCTGCTGCTACCCCCAGTGAGCATTGTCCACCCCACCTTCACTGCCCCCAATAAACATATTGCCACTTGTTCACCCGCTGTTGCTCCCAATAAACATATTGCCACCTGGTTTCCTGCTGTTGCCCCCCCCCCCCAAGGTCACAGCTGCACAGAGGATGTCAGGAGAGGAGGGGGCTGATCTTATAGGGGGAGGTCACAGGGTCACAGCAGCACAGATGATGTCAGGAGAGAAGGGTGCTAATCTTATAGGGGAGGTCACAGCAGCACAGAGGATGTCAGGAGAGAAGGGTGCTAATCCTATAGGAGAGGTCCGAGCAGCACAGAGGATGTCAGGAGAGGAGGGCGCTGATCTTATAGGGGAAGTTGCAGGGTCCCAGCAGGACAGAGGATGTCAGGAGAGGAGGGTGCTGATCTTATAGGGGAAGATGCAGGGTCCCAGCAGCACAGAGTATGTCAGGAGAGGAGGGTGCTGATCTTACAGGGGAGGTCGCAGGGTCCCAGCAGCACAGAGGATGTCAAGAGAGGAGGGTGCTGATCTATAGGGGAGGTCACAGCAGCACCGAGGATGTCAGCTGGCTCCCTCTTCCCCCCTTATAGATGGTCCCCCTCTTCCCTATTCCCCCCTTATAGATGGTCCCCCTCTTCCCCCCTTATAGATGGCCCCCCTCTTCCCCCCTTATAGATGGTCCCCCTCTGCCCCCCCTTATAGATGGTCCCCCTGCCCCCCCCCCTTATAGATGGTCCCCCTCTGCCCCCCTTATAGATGGTCCCCCTCTTCCCTCTGCCCCCCCTTATAGATGGTCCCCCTCTGCCCCCCTTATAGATGGTCCCCCTCTTCCCTCTGCCCCCCCTTATAGATGGTCCCCCTCTCCCCCCCCCTTATAGATGGTCCCCCTCTGCCCCCCTGATAGATGGTCCCCCTCTTCTCCCCCTTATAGATGGTCCCCCTCTGCCCCCCCATTATAGATGGTCCCCCTCTGCCCCCTTATAGATGGTCCCCCTCTGCCCCCCCTTATAGATGGTCCCCCTCTTCCCCCCCTGTGCAGCTAACACACAAAAAAACAAAAAACCCAACACAACTCACCTGCCATCCGTTCCCCCGTTGAGCCTCTCGCCTCCTGGTCTGTCCCCGGCTGATGCGCGGCTGCCGGGAATGTCCCATCCTATCCCCGGCAGCGTGCGCATCAATGCCCATGTTATAATCCGCCACTGTTGGTGAGGCCCAGCTGAGGAGCCAGTTTTTATACAAAAGTAACTATGATCTGCACAGCCCTCCAAAATCTCCATTTTAGCAACATTATTAATTTATTTTGTACTCGCTTTATTAGTATATAGAGCTTTGGAGATGGGTGAAAGGTACAGTAGTCCTAGCAATATTTTCAGTTTTTAAATGGACTTTCACCACCGATAGTGAGGCCCAGGCCCTCTTGCTCAGTCTGGTAAGTCCTCAGGAGCTTGATAAAGGGGACAGAACGCCGCCGAAACGCGTTGCTCATAATAAAGAAGTATTCTACAAGAATTGGAGATTGATTTTATGTCCAGCGCCAAGGCCATTCCCAGTTGGTTTTTTTAGTTTTTTAGTCTCTTCCCCTTTGTATTGCGAGTGATGGTATCGTGACGGATCTATCCTCTATATGCTGGGTGCCAGGCTGCGGACTCCACAGTATTTACAAGCTCTACTAGTGTTGTGCCTATTGCTCGCACAACACCAAAAGGTGAGTTGCCTTACTTGATGTGAATTTTTTCAACTATGCCAATCTACTGCACCATAAGCGCCCCTCTTTGTTCATTTATGTTTGTTTGTCTGCATCTATAAAACTCCATTGACTCACAGCTAACATCTGTCTGCACTGTTTTTGCTAAAAACAAAAATAATAATAATAATAAAGAAAAAAAGAAAAAAAAAAAAAAAAAAAGGTGTTTTGTGTGGACATTTTTGCTAAAAGTTTAGTCAGTGTAAAAGCAGCCGGAAGGGGATAGGTATAGATCCAAGAGGCAAATTTGTTTTTATAATATTCTTGTCTGTATTATTCGATCTTTCCAGACAAATCCATCATATTTATTTTACACAAATGAAACATTTTATCCTATCACGTTTAACTGATATTTGACTATTTATGTTATAATAATAATAATAATAATAATAATGATAAAGGGATCCATTTAATAACAAAAAATAGAATATCTGGCAACTAGAGTCGGACACCTCCATTTACTAGCAAGTGAAGCAGAAGTTTTGTATTGCCATGAACCAGGGAATTAGTAAGAAAGACTGCAGACAGTAACTGCAGAACAAGCCATATTTCATTTGCATTGAGAAAACGATCCTATTCCTGGTGTGTACTGAGAAAACAGCCAGGGCAGCAGTGTTTTACCTCAGGAAGCCTAGGTCAAGCCCTAACGTGGGTCTTGTGTGGATTCATTTTAGTGCTCATGCTCTGTGTCTGAAAAGAAAAACAGAGGACGGGGCGATGTCAGGCCAATTTTAACAGGTTGTGTTTTAACAGCTCAAGTCATGATGAGGTTTAACGCTTCATAATTTTTCGCCTGTTGCTGAGTGTCATGAATGCTTCTTTCACTTGTAATTTTCCATTTCTATCACTGCCACAAAGCATTCCCACATGTACTGAGCATGTCCCATTTCTTTCAGGGTGAAGTATTTCATGTTTTAGGTAGAATGCAGATTACTCGTATACTGTAGCCTCTTCTTTTAAGCTTTTTGACCCAGGTGAATGCTGCAGTGATTGAGTCGTTTTACTCTTATTTTGGTACAGTTAACCACAATTGCTCATTTCCAGGCCAATCCTATTTATACGTCTAAACCTATAATCCCTTAAATCTCAATGCCTGCAGTCACTGGCAGCAAATGTCTAGAAAAGGTTTTAAGGATAACTCTAAATTCCTATATGTCATGTAGTAGCTGTTTTACAAAGATTTCATTGGCCAATATTAAGAGTGACGTTAGGGGCATGACCATGATAAAAACTTTCCTGTTACCTTCACAATTTAGGCACTCATCACAGTAGTGTCATGGCCTCTATTCCTAATGAGAACTTATTAACCATGATCAAGGACCTACCAATATAGAGCTGCTATGAGGCATTGGGAGTGATAGGACCCATCCCTGGATATTTCTCACGTTAATTTTATTGTATACCTATGTAGAAAAGCAAGGAACAGATACATGGATAATATTCTATATACTGTATATTGAATTAATATTCTACTGGGAAAAAATGTAGAATCTGTGATCTGTATTTTCTGCTTAGAGCTGTAGACACTGCTGGATAACTGTTGGTATATAAAAGCAAACTATATTCTTCTTGGAGTTGATGATGGAGGCCAAAGTGTCAAGGAGATGATGCCAATCTGCCCAGGTCTAACAGCATGAAAAGTGCCCGCTAAAAGTAAAGCCTGGTTCTTCAGTATAGACACCCACCAGTATTGTAACCTTTCTGAAATATAGAACTGGATAAAAAGTAACTTAAAGGGGTTGTCCAAAGAAACACATAATCTGTTAAACTGCAGGAGCTGCGGGGACACATGACAAAGCCACACTCGTAACTGTCCTGTTCCACTTCTGATTCCCAGGCCTGTTCCACTGCAGCCCCAGCAGCATACCAGTTTATGTGTTTATTCTGGACAACCCCTTTAAGTATGGAAAACATATTTGATGCTTTGTCTATGTGATGCTTTGTGATGTGATGTATTTACGATGCATTGTGATGTATATGTGACGTAATTTGATGCTTTGTATGTTAATGTGAAAGCATTAATATTATGGAAAAAATAAGGTTACTGTCTGTAATTTTACCAACGTTAATACCCAGAACTTTTTAGTTACTATAGACAAAACTGACTTGTTATAAATGGGGGATGTGTAGATTTGGCTTCAGAACATCAAATATTTATTTGGAATTAATTACAATAACTCATTCTAAGGATGCAGAAAATAAGTCAATGGAGATCATATCATTTTTTTTTCCAGTAGGTATGGAAAAAAACGAAATAATTAGAATAAATATCTAAATATTTTAAAGATCTCAGCAAATGATAAATGTCTAGACTCCAGTGTTGTGAAAAAAGTTTCCAGCTACATAAAATGGAAGAATATAATAAAAAGTTATACTTACCTTTTGTATCCCCTGCCATTTTTGTGCCATTGATTCTTTTTTCTCCTGCTGGTTTTTGTTTACTAGACTGCAGTGCAGACATGTCTTCTCTGCACGTGACCATAGTGGGGGATCAATGAGCAATTGGCACAGGAACAGTGGGATGTAAAAGGAAATTATAATTTTTTTTTTTTGTTATTTTATCTTTTATTTTGTTTATTTAGAAAATACATGAAAACACATTTACATGTAAAATGTTAACATTAAATTCTCTACAGGTTTTAAAAATCTATATGCTCTGATTGTAATTAAATTGCAATTTCTACTGTTGATTTAATAGGATACATATTTTTAATTTTTTTAAATTTTCAGATTTAGAAATGCAATACGTTTAGACACTACAATGAATACCATGATTACTACTACTTCAAAACTACTGCTACTACTAATTGTAATATGATTAATTACATTGTAAGTCTTCACATATGGAATTTTGGATAATCCCTTGACCATGTAATAGGAAATGATCTGAGACATAAACTAAAAAGTCACAAAGTCATCATTTAAGCAAGAAAGGAATGGCGCAGATGGCAGGTTCATTGTTCATAAAAATTAGATAGATGTCTATTAGTGAAGTAGAGTTATTTGTGGAATTTTTATTGGGCAGCATAACTCAAAGTATGACATTGCTTTCCTGTTCTGTCATAGAACACCTGTTACCTACACAGAGTAGACATAAGGTTTTGATTTTGATCAATTTTGTCGTGGATACTTTTGACACCGGCTTTAAACCAAAACGGGCAATATGAGGTAAATGTTGGACAAATGCTTCTTTGGCTAACAGTAATTTCTCCTATAGGGGAACAGTGAGGTGGCCTGGTTATCCTAAATACTTGATTTTTGGCCAATCTCATTGAAACTTGTGGGTTTGGACAAGCTTTATCTTATGTTTGTAACTAGCGTCAGTGTACAGGTCCTACACACAAGACGACAAATAAGAAGGCTGTACCTGTTTTTCTCTGGCAAAAGAAATATTCATTAAGGCCTCATTCACAATACGGAATAAGCCGAATCCATCAATCTCTTTGAATGGGAGGGCTCGCGTGTCTTAGCTCTCCATGCCTCTCCACTCAAAGAATTGACATGTCGGCACCGATTCCGTAGTGTTAACGGAGCCTAACAAGGGGAAGGCTGGTTTACAAAATAAAAAAACAAGTAAAAATGAATAAATAAATACATAAAATATAATAAATAAAATAAAGTGCCCCTCATGTCATCATTTCCACATAGAGGCATGCCAGCTCAGCCATATTTCGTACGTCCAGAAGGAATCAGGAATAGAGAGAAGCATGCTCAGGCCTGTCCGAATCCGATGATGCAGCATTTGATTAGCGATGGCTAAAGATGTAGGATACAGCCCTAGGGAGTCCAGGAAAACATGGATGCTCAAGTTGCCTTCATCTCTTATCAGTAAAGATGAACACTCTTTACCATGTCCCTAGAAACCGTCAAAAATTTTTTTTTCCAGTGACTAATAGCAAATATACCTACTTTCCTGTGAAAAGAGGAAACGGAGGGTCATTGTTGTGTTTTTCAATTTGTTAGATTGTTCTACCTTTAAAGGGGCTGTAAAAAAAACAGAAGCAGCACAATTCCTATCCATGGTCTATGTTTGGCATAAGATTTCAGCGCCATTCTCTTGAGTATGAGGGATGGAGATAACTGCAGTCCCGGTCACAGCTCACGCGAAAGAGTGGCACTGTTTTTAGAAACAAAGCAGATGCTGTTTTTCTTTTTTTTTTTATTATCCTGGGTCACCCCTTTAAACTTACTTTAAAGAGACATCAGATCATGTTCTTGGGAAATAAGCCTCCACGAAGTGCAGGTGCACAGTATCATGATAGTACAATACTCTAAACAGCAAACCAGTGGATATTGCTTTCATATGAGACCTATTACGTAGCATAAACAAATTTCTTGATGGCATCCTATTCTTTTCCGTTCTCACTTTAAGAGAGGAGTCTAATTACTGAAAAGGAAACTAAGAATGTAAAATCGCATTGAAGTTTGGCTGATACACATACAATTAAAATATACACTCACATATAAAAGTCATTTGAAAGGCAATTTTCCAAGATTAAGTTGCTAAGTGTTGAACAGGCAGCAAATGGTTGTTTGCAATTATTCTACTGTTTATACAACACATTTCAGTTGGTGTTATGACAAAAGGGCTACATAAACTATTTTCCTGTTGACACAGCATGCTATCATTAAAACGGGCTTGGGGAGATAGAGTGATTGTTGATTTTCAGCTTGAGAAGGTTCTCAGATGAAGAGCTGATGATGTAACAAGGGAAAATAGGATGTTCTGTAAAAGTACTGAACATGAGGATCTAAGAATCAAAGTTTTCATTTTCCAATGACAGTACACTTGTAGAACTTCTTGACAAACTTGGAGGTTTTTGCTACAAAATATGTATTTTTGTTCTTTTTAATCATTGTGTTACTTTTTTATTGGTTTATATTGTATTTACAATTATTGATCATCGCATTTACACTTCCTATTAGGGCCAATCCATTAGATGAACTGTGGCATAAAGATTGAAATGATGTAACATTAAAACCACCATACAATTGAACGTCTCTGGGTTATGCTGGAAAAGTTTTGTGGGGTCCATGCCTCAAAGGGTGAGAGCAAATGAAATTGCTGTTTGCAGGAACCTCCTCCATTCAATAAAGGGTATCCACTTTAGAGATCTATTGTTGGAATCGACTGGAGCAGCCAACAAGAAAATACGATTTATATATAACATACCCTTTATAGTGAAATAGTAGAAGTTACTCAATATTTCCTAGTGCAATGATGGTAAAGCAAATATGCCTCACTCTACACATTGCAGATCTTCCTAATATGGCTTCCAGTTTAATTAACTGCTTCATACACTTAATTACAGGTGAAAGAGATCACATACAAACAATAGTCTTAAAAAACATAAATTTCATATTAAAAATTCCTTTTCCTCTATCTATGTGTTATCTAGTCAACTTACATGGAGTGTACATGAAGGCTGAGATGATAAAACATTACTGTAAATACCCCTCTGTACTGGTACTTAACATATTTCATCATAGTATCTTAAACTAATTCCAAAATCCCTCAAAATATAGCTATTTAAATCATTAGTTTATGAGCCACTGTTAGTGGAGGACCATAAACCCTTCTGTACCATCTTAGGCAATGCATACTCTTTGATATCTGTTCAAAATAGCTCAGTTATCTTTTTATAGATTAGAACACATTGGATACTTATATCTGGAAGAGGAGGAGAACGGACCCCATTGTGATTTCATGAAAACTCCTTCACATGTGGACTAGGGTAGACATACCAGCACCATCACTCACACCACATAGACCTGACACTCCCACCGTGGAATGTTTACGACAAGCTATAAATTACGCTCTCGCTTATCTGGATAAACTGTAAGACATCTAGTTTCCTGACAATTGGCCTGCAAGGGAGGATAAGAATAGCTTGTAAAGCACCTCATAAAGCCATCTCAGAGAAGAAAATGAATCAGAAAATAGAAAAGAATTCAACAAGCTGGACATAACCATTATTTTAATCTAAGTTTTCCCATGTGTGCCAATACAACTTTTTATCTGTGTCTTTTTAAAGTCTAGTCTTTTGTAGGTTTTCCCAACATCATTCAATGCACATTTCAAGTAGAAAGGTTTTATTTTGTAAGGATGTGGGGAAAGGATCTTAGTGAGATCAATATACTGCTCCTACATAAAAAAAATTTTTGGAAATATGAACCGATAGTGAAACAAAAAAGAAGTCTGTAATCTTGGACTTTGTTATGGGTGTGCAATCTTTCTGAAACATAAAGGGGTACTTGGGTTTCAGTAAATAAAGTTCATTCATTTTATAGCAAAAGCCTATGGATTTTTCTATTGTAGTTTTTGTATCAGTTCCTTGTAGTTTTCATGATCTTTGTTGTTATTGAAGGGAAAGCCTCATTGTTTGTTCTTGGGGTCATATTCTGCTATGGTCCCATAATGATCCCACAGGTGCATGGCATATTAGAAGACATACAGTAGCTCTGATAACTGTCCAGCGCCTGTATTAAATATACAAGAAGGGCATATCTTTTAATGACACAGTGAGTAAAGGTCGTACTACATGGCCCAAGTGAGATCTGCTAGATTGGTGCTCTATTACTGAGTCTGTTAATTTGCTTCAATCAGCTGTTGGCCGTGCACCAGCTATTACATGGAGAGAACAGCAGCCAGGAGCAGATGATTTGTAAAAATGTTTAAAAGAAAACGATCAGCTGATGAGCGAATATTTTCTCACTCATCTGATCACTGTCTGTATTGCACATATTGCAGATATCTGCCTGATTTTGAGCAAAGTAATTTACATGGCCGATCAGGGAAAACCCTTTAGTTGAACTGTGGCATAAAGATTGAAAACATATAATTGCTCTGGGTAATAATTGCTTCTGTTAAGAAAGATTTAACTCTCTTCAATCCCCACCCATAATCTAAGCTTGTTTATAATATTTCTTTTACATAAATTGCGCCATTTGTCTGCACCACATCCTGACTTACACCCCAAGCTGCAGAAAATCCTCAATTCAAAGTCTGGGTGGATGCTAATATTGTAAAATGGGGATCATTTGTAAAAGTTTGAATCTCGGACTAGGAGCAATGTAGACAAGTAGGAAAGGGGTCAAACAATTGGTGGGGGATCAATGAGTGCATCTACTGTATATATTTTAATAACATAGTAACATTGTTAATAAGGTTGAAAAAGACAAGAGTCTATCTAATTCAATCTACAAATACCTTACTGTGTTGGTCCAGAGGAAGGCAAAAACCCACATGAGGCAGAGGACTTGCAATAATATAATTTTCAAGAAAAGCATCCAAGCCTCCCATAAACGTATTTAATGAATCCGCGTCTGTGCTGGTAGAAACCTTCTTTCCTCTAGAAGTACAGTATGGTCCATTATCATGGTTACAGGCCAAGGAGTAAAATAATCACTACAAAGATCTCTGTAGTGTCCATTCATATAATTGTACACTCTGATCAGATCACCCCTAAGATGTCATTTTTCTAAACTAAATAGCCCCAAGCTTGATACTGTAACCCACCCATTCCCTTAATGACCTTTGTTGCCCTCCTCTGCACCCGCTCCAGTTCAGCCATGTCCTTCTTATATACCGGTGCCCAAAACTGTACACAGTATTCCCTATGTGGTCTGACCAGTTATTTATAAAGAGGCAAAACTATGTTTTCATCTTTAGCATCTATGCCTCTTTTGATGCATCCTGTGATTTTTTTTTGCCTTGGCAGCTGCTGCCTGGCACTAATCAATAAAGTTAAGTTTATTGTCAACTAATACCCCCAGGTCCTTTTCAGAAGCAGTTTTACCCAGTGTTCTATTATTTAACACATAATTGTACTTATTATTTAAACGGCCCAAGGTAAAGGTGCTTTCCCTGCAGAAGGAGCTCAGACTAGAGTCTATACGTGAGTACGAGTGTTTTCTATGTATCTCTTCTACACACCCACAACTGTTCTAGGCAGAGTATTTCTACATTTCTACAAGGCCCCTCAGGCACCCCCTCTCCTCTCTCTTCTTCAAAGCACCTTGTATCTACCTCAACTACAAGCACCTAAGTAACTTTCAAGATTGTACTTTTGTATTGCACTCAGCTGTATCCCTGTCAAAGTATTTTTTTGTATTACACTAAGTTCCTGCAAGTAAACTGTTTTATTTTCATTCTAAGTGTTGGACTCTGGGCTATCCTTACACACCCGCACCCACACACCTATACATTTGGGTTAATCCTTCTGCTGTGCTGCTGCAGTGCCAAACTGTTTGGGAAGGATCCTACCCCACTCCAGGCTACTGTGACAAGTGCCCAAGTGACGCTAGACTTACTCAGCTACTACACCACCGTACCAACTAAACTGGCAGGGAGACCAAACCAAACCTCTCCCTCACTGGCCTACGCACCGCACATTCACATGTAACGAGTCCGCAGTGAATTTCACACTGCACATATCATAGTAAATCCACTGCAATACAAGTTCCCATTAGAATCTATAGCCTTGCGTTCTTGCAGCAGATTTTATTTCCACTGCAAGAATTGAATTGCAAGTTTCTTTAACTATATCTATGCCGGACAAGTTAAAAGAATAAAAACAATATCCTTACTCGCTCCAATTTCTCTGCCGCCCTCCAGCTTTCTTCTCCTCGTCCAACCCACTGACAGCCCACTCAGCCAATCAGTGCGCTGTCCCAGACTGTCAGTGAGCCAGGACCCAAGGAAGCAGACTGAAGTGCACCAGAGGAACAGGAGCTGGTAAGCATACCATTTTTATTATTTTAACCTGACCAAGATAGAATTAGTTAAAGAAACTTGCCACTACATTCTTGCAGTGGAATTAAAATCCACTGTGAGAATGCAGGGATATAGGTTCTAATGGCAACGAGTATCACAGTGGATTTGCTGCCATATGCACAATGTGAAGTCCACTGTGGACACATTACATGTGAACACACCCTTAGGCTATGTTCACACTGCGTAAAAGTACGGCCATTGTTGCCATCTGCAACAACAACCGTACTTTGTACGCCTAGGCGCGCTGCAGATTCATCTATGGGATCCTGTCTTGTTGACTTACTGACACTTCTACTAGTAAGCAAATTTAAATTGAATATATCTGCTCACCTTTTCTTTAACTGAATGCAGAAAATGTTGTGTAGACAGGAGAAGATTCATTATCATCCCTGAGTAAGCACAGGCCGCAGAGTTCCAGAGTAAATCTCAAGATGTTGAAGCCATTATCTAAACCTCTGGTGGTGAAAACAATAGCTAGAATTTAATAGAAAGGTGAGGTGGAGTGAGAGCGTGTGAAACCTCCACAATTAGATGTGAAATTGTTTAGAAACTAGGTCCATCTGGAAAAAGATGTAAGTACAAGTCAGACATTAATGTGAGGTAGCAAACAGGTAACTTATATTATGACACAAGCAAAAAGCAGATGGAGCAAAAGTTAATAGACCTACTGCAATGACTGCAATGTAAACCCATAAACTGAGCAAAATCTATTACACTATAATATTAATTGCATCTTTATAAGTGTCATGATGACAATACCAGCTTTAGTCCTATGCTGTACATCTTCAATCTCTGAATTTACGTGTTACTTTATGTTATACATTGCTTTATGTTGTAGCTTCAGATACTTATTCAATATGGCAGTATATATTGCTATAAAGGCAGAAAGGCTGCAGGTACATTATAATTACTCATTGGCCATAGGAGTTAGATTTTGTGGCCAGGGATCTAGTGCAGGATCTTACCCTGCCAATGGGGACTGGCAATACATAAAGAGATTTAAAAGTTCACATTTTTAGGCTAGGTTCACACAACTTAAGTTTTGCATAAATCACGGCCATTGTTGCAATTTGCAACAATGGACGTGATTTATACAAAACATATGTTGTATTGGAATGAATGGAATCCCGGCCAGGGCGTATAAACATAGTATACGCTCTGTCCGGGATTGCATTAAACAGCACAAAAAACTGACGTGTCAGTTTTTTTGTGGCCGCTATTCATTGAATAGCAGCTGCCCAAGACACGTCAGTTTACACAATAGAGCGTGCGCCTGCCTCCGAATTCACCAGAAATAAAATCACCCAGCCAGTACCATAGTAGTACCGGCCGGGATGATCTTCAGTGACCGCGGCTGAGTCACAGAACAGCTGGGGTTATACGTAGTGTGAACCTGGCCTTATAAAGACTATTATCATAAGGTCAATAGCTATCTGTAGGGATATCACCACTATGTTATAGTGGCCTGTAAGCAACTGGGTTCAGAGACAGGCTATAAAGTATTCCTAAGCATGACATGAAAAAACATTGGGATTTCGAGGACATGGTGGGTGTATGAAAATTGCTTTATATTTTTAAGCGAGTACTGTTCTATTGTGATCTATATAGGTAAAATTATGAATTTCAGGTTTTAGAAAGAGAACAAATATCTGTACCACAGAGAAAAATAATAAACGCCATAGCATTGTTCAGCAAAGTAAAGAATCAGAAGCAGGGTAGTGATATGTTGCTCTGTGTGAGCTGGGAATTCCATACGTTGTACAATTGCTTCCAGATGTGCCGCTGCTAGAATACTTATTGCTATAGAAAAATAATGTGCTTGATTAACAGGGCAGTTGTCAGAAAGGATCTGGGGCACCAGATGAGTTCTCTGGTTGAGCATTAACTGCTTCAGGGCCTGCAGTGCCATATTCAGATATAAAGAAGACTGTGCGGCAGAGAATAGATGTTTTCTCACCTCTGTAAATGCCTGGTTGCAATTAATATAAAGAAGCAATACTTCAGCTTTACTCCATCAATGATCTGTGTAATTAAACTGAGCCCGGCTGAGCAATTTCTGCATAAATTACACCGTCCACATGTGCTGCGGTTGCGGCCTGCCGCCTACCATGGAAGATTAAAGCAAGAGCTCCCTACCACTCACTCTCCGGGTGACTGATGTCTTCTTTACTTAAATATAGCACTTTATTATTTAATGTATTATTGGACAATTAGCACATAAACATTGTGAGCCAAGGAAAAGATTTTGCTTTCCACCAGCAGCCTGTGTTTTACATTGCGGCAGGCGTTATCTATCAAAGACCCCCTCCTCCACGCACAGACCAGTAGGCTTAATGTATGAGTGAAATAGTAACAATATTTCCTTTTCCAGACCTCCTTTACATTTATTTTATTTTGTGTAATAAAAACAAATATATTTTCCAACCATTTGTGCAGTTTTTCACTTTATTTTTTAAATGTATTTTTTTTTTTATATTTGTCACTAAGTCACTAACACCACCAAAATAATGAAAGAATATTTGTTGTAGTTTATTTCAAATATCTGGCCACACAAAAAAGTAATGTCTCATTAGGCAGGTCACTTCTTCCGCTGCAAGATTGGTTTACCAGTGTCCCAGAAGAGATGCCCCACTGCTGTCTAGTATATGTGTAGGTCGGTACTATTAAGTGTATATATGCTCTCTGACCTTAATCCACTCCCACCACTAGATAGCTCTCTATATTATATGTTCTTTATGGCACAGCTGAGGGAAGTTTTATCTATTTCTCTAACCTATCATAAGTTAGACAGACAGTCTCCTGGTATCCTTTCCTCCAATCAGCCGCCATCTCCCTGAGGCCATATGTAATGGAGTAAACCTGATTTGCATACATTGCATTACCCATAAGATTCCATACACCAGCTGTATCTCCTTAACAAGAACCAATAACTGCTTTTGTCAAGCTTTATCAATCCCATCTTGCTGATCTGTTTTCTGCTGTATGCTGAAAAAACTGTGAGACCACTGTCTACACACGAGTGTCTCTTATTGTGCAAATGACGTCTGTTGTTATGTAGTTATGGCTGATATTCGGACTTAAACGGCGAAAAAAAGATGTTATGGAAACATAACCTAAGGCTGTTTACACACAGTAAAAAAAAAAGCCATATTTTTTTAGTTAAAATAAGGCTGTATATTTAGTGTGATAATGTACTCTATAGAGGTCTATGGGGAATTAACTATCAGTGCTTACACAGTAGAGAAAAAAGGCCATGTGTGGACATAAAAATAATGAACATGTTCATTATTTACCACCTGTCTTTGCAAAAAACAGCTGTTTATTTTAGCCATTCACACACTGTTTTATTTTCACTCATATTTTGGTATTGTTTTACTGTGTGTGAACAAAGCCTAATGCTACTAAAATGGCAGAAAAGCGTAGTTCCTACAATGTCTTTTTTGGCCTATTGATGCCAAATAATGGCTGATAGATTACGATAATGGCCATCATTATAAAATAACTGCCATTGTTTGGCCTCAAGCTGACAAAAAAAGACATTGTGGGAACACAGCCCAAATCTGAATGAAGCTATGTTCCACCACATCTTTTTTCATTTGTGGGTTTACAGGCGCCTTTTTGGACAGCCACTATTTTGACTCCAATCTCCACAATACATTTGGCACAAAATGATAGCTGTCCAAAAAGGCGCATGTAAAACTGCCAAAAAAGACATTATGGGAACATAGCTCATTGAGTGTGCAATAAGACTAGAGGAATAGGCATATACTGAAATGCATATAGCTGAAATGGTTGCTGTAAATTAACAATATCAGTGTCACAATAGACATGCGGTTACTTGCAACTGCTTTTGCAGTTTTCTTCAGCTCCGGTGTAAGAGGAAAGCTGAGAGTCCGGTACTACTACATGGCTGGTTGCCCACCCTGTATTTCCCATTATTATCTGGTGTAAAATTTACTGAAACCGGAAGCATTAAAGTAAAACTGCAGGTGGACTTACAGAGGCTGATATTTAGACTGAGCCTGACTACATAGTAAAAATATGTTGCAGATGTATATTACCTCTAGTTGCTACCTCCATAAATCTGCAATGTATGTGAACTTAATACACGGCCAGGACATAAGCTACCAATGTGCAGTATAATCACTATTTTACATAATACTTACATTTATACCCAACTGAAGGAAAATCTATTAGTTGCCCCCGTTTTGAGACTTAATGCACCCTTTGCAACTATGCAAATACCACATCTCTGAAGGCCATTTACTTGGTTTGCTTTTATAAATAAACATGAATCCATGAGTCCTTGAATGCATTTAGAATATTCTTTTCATTACATGTATTTAATACTATGGGTTTATGGATGGAGGCCCCATTGCAGTACTTACTGTAAAATGATGCAACAATGCAGAGAACAGTATTTGAAGAAGCATTCTGCTTTTTTTGTTATTATTATGGCGGCCCCATCAACAGGCTTGCCTCTTCACTTAAGGCCCCTGAAATGTTCCCCAAGCCTGCCCCCTCCCCCCACTGTAACTATGGAAGTAATAATGTGGTGTTCATATTACAGAATAGATAATGTCCTGATGCCCTGATTTGTGTAAAATCCAGGTAAAAAAGCAGCAATTGTTTGCAAATCATGGCAGAACTGTAGCCAGGGACAATACACTACTGAAAGTATAAGCCTGTTTGGGTGGCCATGGGCCCCCCAGGAGCTAAGGGCCCAAGCTAGCACCCGAGAAAGACCTATTATAATCTGCTACTGATGCCACAGCTTAATTACTCCTTAGCAATAGAACCAAAGTAGATGCTACACACACAGGTACTATCTGCTTAAAGGGTTTATCCAGCATTAGAAAAACATGACCACGTTCTTCTGGAGACAACCTGACTCTTGTCTACAATTTAAGAGTAGGTTTCACAACTCTGTTCCATTGAAATGAATGGAGCCTAATTGCAATCCACACCACTAATGGCAAGACACAGACACAATACAGAAATGAAAACAGTTTTCTTTTCAGATTGGTCAATGCCGAAACACTTCAGTTCAAATTAGGTACTTACTCTTTGGAGGGAGCATACATCAACAACCCTACTTCCCCCCCCCCTCCCCTCCCGGAATGCTTGTCAGTGACCAAAACTTGTTACACAGGTACTATAGGATATTGTAACCAAATATGACATTTATTGCACTTTTTAAATGCGTATTCAAGGCTGCAACATGATGCTACAGGATGTGTAAGGGGTTGCAGCCCCGAATAGGCGTCAAAGAAGTGCAACATATAGTATGTTACAGTATCATATGTGGTTACAGTATCCCACTGTACCTGTATTTTCAGTTCCTGTGTGTCCATTTGCAGTGGAGGTAAATAGGGTACAGAACTTCAAACAGACGGTTTGGCATGTGTACAAAGTGTGGATCACTGACAATCATTTCTAGATGGGGGGGGGGAGTGGATCTATGCTCCCCTCCAAAAAGTGAGTACCTCGTTTGTACTGAAGTGTTATGGCATTGAATGATTATTACCATTCTGAAAAGAAAAGAGTTTGCTCTCCATTTTTTCTGTTCTCTTTCATATTTTGTATGCCAATGAAGCAGTCCAAAAGCCGGGAGGATTGAAGCGAACCAGACACATAATTAACTTTGGGCATAGCGGTGATCATAGAGTGGTGAGGTTTCACCACTCTCCAAGTGAAAGTCTGAGTATCCTAGGTGTTTGTTTACATAAGAGGAACAGTACCACTCCCAAAAAATTCAGTTTTTTTCTGTGACTTGCTATACATAAAAATAGTGAGGCTCTTACATACCATTTCCAAATAGTGTTAACCATCCTACCACGATAAGGTGGCCTCATGCCTGGCATGGACCCTACACTATGCTTTAGCCTCTTCATGGCATATAATAAGCCTATGCTCTGGGCATGCAGGATCCATCTAATACCGGCAAAAATAACCACCCGGGTGGGATGGGTGTAGTGCCCAACCCAAGTAGAGGCAGCCCCTACCCCCATCTGGAACATAGGCAAAAATACAAGTTTGATCAGCTCTCCTACAACACCATTCATATTACTGCCCAGTGTGAATGGTGTTGTAGGAGGCCTGACCAAATTTGTCTTTTTGCCTGTGATAGATGATGGGTGTCCTTTACTGAAAAAAAACCTATAAAGGGTTGTTGCTTCTCAATAGAAGCCTAAATGTATAAAATTAGGCTTTACAAAAGTTAAAACACAACCTGTTATATTCATACATAGTTCTTCTATTTAATTTATACTGGCTACCTCCGTAGATACAGTGTATTACTGTTGCTATGTTGAAGACATTCTTGTTATTTTGCCACCTACCCATCGCTAATAGCACATTAACAGAATACTGAAGTAATGGCTTATGAATGCAATAGATTAGGAATGTTTATAAAAGCCGTATCAGCTGTGGCCTTCACAATTATTAACCTGATAAACCAGAATATTAGTCTTGGTCCAAAGACTACAAGAAACTATTACTTCTTATAGACCAGTACTTCCCAGGTATGTAGCTAAGAATGCAAACATACGGTATATGCCCAGGTTAATAAACTGCCTCCTGCTAGGTGCTGAAAGCTGAGGCAATTATGTTGATTTGCACAATGATTCCCAGGCATTCCTTACATGCTTTCTTAAATCCTCTTCATGAGCCGCTTTGTTTAAAGGGACAGTTAATTCTCATACATAGATATGCTAAGAAAGCTGCCATACACTATATCGACCATCCATTTTGCCCAAGTCAAGACCGCATCATCAGAATTTGAAGGCAACTGCTTAGTCATAGGCATAACTTAAAAGGGATATACCACAAAGAATATTTAGCCCCTAGACACAGGATAGGTGATCAGGGCTTGAGACCCTGAGACTGGGGTGGTGTTAACCTATGTGCCCTGTCAATACATTCAGGATCTACAGAGTTGCTAACAGTCGCAACCAAAAGCCACTAAGGGGGCAGGGTTGACTGCTGAAGAGGCAGGTTTGGAGGTTCCTGGGGGTTTGAAGAGTTTCCCAAAGTGTTCTGAGGTAGTTACCCGCTCGGTCCCAGGGTTGAGGTTTAAATGACCCATGAATTCTGCGGGACTGACAAAAATGGCAAAAAAGAGATGTACTCAACTTTTTTTGTCAGCACTATAAAGATTTAATAAAATGTCAAGGTACATGCATGCCCACCACTACTGTTGGATAGTGAAGAAAACAGGGGGCTTGCGACCTCTACTATAGTGATTAGTAGGGGTCTCAGTGGCTGGATGGAGTGGTCATTATGAAGCATCCAGTGGATAGATCACAAATGTCGTTTGTTCCAATTCCTCTTGAAGGTCCCAAGCCTCCAAGTATCACATTAAGGCTATGTTCAGACGCTGTAGGACAACGGCCGTTCCGTGACCCGACTGGGTCAGATAAGATCATCCCGGCCGGTACTGCAGCACGACTCGGATTATCTTTAGCGATGCTGAATTCTGATGCACACCTGCAGCAGACCAGAGCCGCACACTCTATTGTGTGCACCGACAGGGTCTTCTGCAGCGGCTATTCACTAAATAGCGGCCGCAGAACACTGACATGTCAGTTTCTCGCGGCGCCGCTAGAATTCCAGCCGGAGTGTATACTATGTGTATACACTCCGGCCTGGATTCTATGCTTTCAATACAATGTGTTTGCAGTATAAATGCAACAACGGCCGTGATTTCTACAACACATACGTTGTGTGAACATAGCCAAAGGGTGCGTTTACATGTACAGGATCCGCAGCAGATTTGATGGCGCAGATTTGGTGTGTTCAATTATTTAGTTACATTGATATCTGCAGCATCAAATCTGCTGAGGATCCTGTACAAGTAAACGCACCCTAAATTAATATTTTAGCTGTTTTTTTTATATTAAAGAACTTTCTCAGCAATTGAGTTTTCCTTTCTCTCCTCCATTGACTACAATAGGAAACATTTGTTTAAAAAAATAATAACGTGGCACATTAAGATTATTCAAGTAGTGCTAAAATAATAATAATAATAATAATAATAATAATAATAATAATTAAAAATAAGTTCTATTGAAATATTCCTAGGATCACAGCACTAATTCCTTGTTTTTCCTTATGGCATGGTCATGTAGTTAACAGCTACCCCACTACTGGCCCTATTGGTTTGTCTGTGAACCCAGCAACGCAGATTTGCTGTATTTGTAAGTTACACAAAGTAATGTATCGGCTCTGATTAATACATTTTTAATGATACACTAAATGACCTTGCCTTGTTTTACTTTCTAGTTAACAAAAGAGAATACTGATCCATGTAAGTTCCAGTCCCAGGAGGAAAAGGTAGAAAACATCTATGGCTGTTCATAAGGCTTAAATTAGGACTACTTTTCTGACCATGTACAGTAATAAAGAAAAAAGATGAAACATAAAATCTTCTCTATTGATATTCAAAGAGATGTTCCATACTTGTCTGGTCTCAGTAGAGAATATAGAACTCGTCCCTTAATCCCACAGTTGTCAGAAGCTTCTGTAATATGTTATATCAAGTGACCCAGTTTTCACTGCACTCTTTAAATGAACAGATCAAGGATGACCATGGCTTGCATACCAAAAGCTAAATATTGAAATGAGCCCTCTGTACACAATTTAATGGAACATATTTCAATTAATAGTCAAGGCTCCCAAACTGTTGTGGAGTCTTCAATAGAATAATTTAGCTCTTCTTTTGCACCACAGTGGTTAATAGGAATTCTGCACACTACACATATGCAAATGCTATAAATCAAGTAACGTTGCCCCAGATACTTTTTCTTCTTATTATTAAACATCAGATGAACCATGAAATGGGGCAGGTCCCATCAGGACTCTTTGTAAGTGAGCACTGTGTTATCTCTACTACTTGCAAACAGAGGTCTTTCAACACCTGCCTATTTTTAGGTGCCGCTTCAAAAGAGAGGCTTGCCAAAAACGTGTAATTTAGAACTAGGATTCCCCAGCCGTGTCTTATTCATCCTATTTACAACGCTACAATTATTATTTCCATATTTACTTAGGCTGTTGGCAAGAATGCAAGAAGCTGATCTATGTAACAGACTTCTCTGGAATGCCGAACACGGAGAGACGTCATGGACAAATCTTAGACTCTCTCGGTGCACAGAAATAACTGCTGGTACTTTTATCTGAAGGCTTTTGGAGATAAGTGAGACTGTAAATGTACATAATTGGAAGGCTTAGCACATTTTATTCTATTAAGACACTTCAGCAATATTCAAGTTCGTACCCATTCAGTTGTTGTGAGAACATTAACAGGAGAGAAGGACTGTACACTGTAATGGCCCAGCAGAAGACTTTCCCAGACAATACTTGACCTTAAGCAACTCGTCTTGAAATTATAGAGACAAAGTTTCCTGGTGATTAAATGGCAATTTTAATGTTCCGTAGAATCTCACAAACTTGTGTAGTGAGTTTGAAGTAAATGCTAAAACTTTTATTACTTTCTTTCTGTAAATATTTAAAGAATGCTACATTTAGGCAGATAAGGTATATTTCCGCAAGATTAGGGTCTATATATACATATTGGGAATGTATGTGCATCTTTGTGTATGAGGATGCAAATAAAAATGTAGAAAAAACAGGTGTGTGTTATTTCCCCCTTTGAAATACATCCTTGCTCAACATACGGGCTATGTTTATACATAGTATTTCCGTCAGTCTTTTGGTCAGAATTTATCTACCAAAATCAGCAGTGGAACTGATAGGGCAATATTATAAGGGAAAGATTTGCACAGTTTCTGTGTTTTCAACTCCAGTTTTTGGTTAAAAAAGACTAACAGAAATACTATGTGTGAACATAGCCTACCTATGGCATTGAGGGGGGAGGTTATGCTAGTAGGCATCTGGTGTCCAATAGTGCCAACCAACCACTCTGACTTGACTAGGGTTCCTGTTTTTGTGCTTATTAAGCAGCACACATTGCACATTTGTTCATATTGATGTGGATGTGGGCATCACCACCTACACTTGCTAGGTTGGGCATTCTATCTCTGGCCTAGGGAGTGCTTGGTGAGCAGAAGACATACAGAATAGCTTTCTATCCTATTACACAGCTGTTATAGTGTTATAGCATAGGGTGCCATGAAAACAAGAGAAGCAGGGAATCATTTCATTTTGACAGGAGTCCCTGCTACAGTAGGCAGCGAAGTGTTATTGAGTGCATGGTGATAATACTACTATAGTTACACTTGCTAGGTCAAACTTGGTGAGGTTATTCAAAAAAAATTAAATACTGTAAAGTCCTAAGGCAGTGAACTTATATTATACATAACGTACAGGAAAGCCAGGCTATGTCTTCTCTATCGCTAAATATTGAATTTATGGTTGTCAAGGTAAAGAAAAAACAGCAAGACTTCATGTTTTTAACCATACATTTTAGCTATTATGTGGACAGAAATTGAACATATGACGTTCAAACCAAAACCCCGGCAAAGCAGTGGGCCCGGCAAAGAAGGGGCCCAACAGACAAACTTTGAATACAGTAGAACCAAAATACACCATAACAGATATGTATGTTCTGAAAAGTTTATAATCAGTCTCCCTCATTTTCAGAGCAAAGATACTCAGTGGTGTCATCATACAAGAATATTGTACAAAGCAAAGTTAGAAAAACAAAGCTGCTTTCTTCTATAAACAGCGTGTTAGGAATGTGACTTTGCGTTCCTTGGTCTGTGCTGGGCGATCGAAGAAGCGCTGAGTTTGTCTTTTTGTTGCACTGTATAAGTTGTCTGAATTGTGTCTTACCTTCCAGCCACACCTGCCTTGCCTGTCAGACTTTGGCAGTGCAGGGGTTACTGCACTGCTAGGTCTGTTCAGCTGAACTTGGTACTGGGATCAGGGCTGATCCAATCAGCTGCTGGACCTAAGCTCTGATCCTGGATAAAAAGAAGCCAGTTGCTCAGTTCCCTGCTGGCTATAAGTTGTTACTAGTCCCAGCTCCCCTGCTCCTTTCCCAGCGTTCCCTGTCCTAATCCCCTAGCTATTGCTCTGTCCGTGTTCTGACCTCTTGCTTGACATTTTACTATCCGCTCTCCTTCTGATTTTGTTCTGCATTGTCTGTTTGGTTTTGACCCTGCTTGTTGACTATCCTCCATTGTGTTTTGTTTGTCTGTCTACGTTTTGTGTATTCACCTACGCAGTGTAGGGACCGACTCCATGGTTGTCCGCGACCGTTTAGGGTAGACTGAGGCAAGTAGGCAGGTGACAGTGGGTGGATTCAGATCTAGGGCCCACTGTCTCTTGTCTTGTCTACGTCTGCCACTCCTGACACAGCGCCACTCTTATCCTCAGTTTGTGTGTGATATTGCACTTCACTTTTATTGAAGTAAATTGAGTTGTAATACCTCGCACAACCTGAGGATAAGAATGGAGCTGTATGGCAAGAAATCAATTACTGTGTTTCTTATACTGGATAACTCTTTTAATGCCACAGAGAAGAGAGAAAATGTGAAGGGTAGCTATCAGGCTTATAGTAAAACCTAGAATGAGGCCACGTTACATTTTCCATACAGATATAGTCTCACCTTACCTTAGTTTTTTGTCTGCAACAATGTATGCGAAAATCACATAGCAATTTTTTTTTCTCTCTAATTGCTACTTTAAAATATGTTATACGAGCAGCTGGTATGCAGGAGAAATGCCCAACAAATACACGGATGAATCCATCTTTTTTATGACATCTTTTCTTTTGCTTTCTCGTTCTCGTCCCTTTACAGTGCTTTAGTGCCATAATTACTTGACAAATAAGTAGATGGTCTGTAGAGACATGTAAATATTCTGCTCTCACAAAGGTCTCTCACATGTTCTTTGAAAGTCAGAGAGTGTTGAAACGCGGCAGAGCAAAGGGGCCAATTACGGCAGGCATGCCTGCGGGGCAGTGGTGGAGCAGACCTCCTCCATTCCTCTGGTAACTATCCCCCTAGTTGAACCCAATCATTTCTGCAGACCTACTTGATCCAGGAACAGCCTTGTGTTTAAGAGGGCACCCTCTTAATAATATTTTAATCTCTCTCATGTGCAGAGGTGACTGAGAAGGTGCCTCTTGAGATGTTAAATGAACGTTTTTAGCACGTTGTGACCTATGCCATTTTCTGGGAGGTTTTCAGATCTGAAAATTTAAATGAACTTGATGTGCATGTGTGTGCAAGTGTGTCCATCACTGTCAATACTAGCACAGATATGTCAAATGCTATAATCTGGTTAGGTTGCTCATCGAGCCTGGGTGTCCTCAAAATGATGACTTGTGTGTTTTAATTTAGACAATTTTAAAAACGATAGTTTAGTTTAACAATCTCACTGATTTTAATGAGAAAGAAGTGTTCAAGAATTGCCATGTGAGTTCTTAATGCAGATTTTAAAATCTATGCTAGAAAAAAATAAATCAAAAAACATTTGTAATCTTTGATGTGGATTTCCTACTGAAATCACTGGGGTGAGGATTTTATGCTGTTTTCAGGTGAATGCAGAATCCGCATCTTAATCCACATCTAAATACTTTGTGCGCACAAGGCCAAATGATAAATAATATATCATTTTCTTCAAATGCTGCCTCTTTAACCATGTGACCTTAAATTCACTGTTTTGACCATGGTTGGTCAAATCCCTTGCCAACCATGACTACAACCTACAACCTAAACAAAACTGAACAAAAACTTCCTGAAAATCTGTTCAAGGGGACCAGTGAAATGGTGAAAGATGGTGGCAAATGCTTTGGTGTCAATCATTCAAAAAGTACCCCCTCTCCCTATATATACTCACAGACTCAATATTGACCATGCACAATATCAGACTTTTCTGTGTTATATGGTTTAAAGGGAACCAATCTGCCCAATTGGTTCCCTTTAAACCATATCAAACCAAACCAATCTGCCTGAGCTGATATGGTTCCCTAAACAGCTGTAAACAGCTTCTGAGCAGCCTTCGGCACGTACCGACTATGGCTGCAGCAGAAGCTGTATACCCCCCAAAAAGCTGTTTAATCACCTGGGTGTGTGACAGGCACAGGCAGGAAGGTAGTCACATGGGTGGCTCCCCACCAGTGTCTAGTCATCGCACTCTGCCCGTCAGCAAGCTCAGAGGGATGATTGACAGACAGAGAGGCCAGTAACGGCCCTCTCTGCCTGTCAATCATCCCCTTGAAGCGCGCTGACAGGCAGAGCGCAGTGACTAGACACTGGTGGGGAGCCACCCATGTGACTACCTTCCTGCCTGTGCCTGTCACACACCCAGGTGATTAAACTGCTTTTTTTCGGGTACACAGTTTCTGCTGCAGCCGCGGTTGTTACGTGCCACAGGCTGCTCAGAATCTGTATACAGCAGTTTAACCTTTTAGGGGTTAATTATAGTATTGCTGGTCTAGAGCAATCCAGGCAATCAAACAAATGATTTAAGATAGGGCTAATGCCTGAGGCGTATGTTGTGTGTAGTGTATATATCACAGCTGTTGCAATTTGCAACAAGGGATGTGATTTATACACAACATACATTGTATTGCAATGAATGGAATCCCGGCCGGGATCGCTAGCGGCCATGCAAAAAAGCTGACATGTCAGTTTTCTGCTACTGCTATTCTGCGGCCCCATGCTCCATTGTGTGCAGCGGCTAAGATCCGGCCGGTGAACATGGCCTGGTACTATAAGTTTTATGCACTTTAAGGCTATGTTCACACTAGGTAAGAGACCGGCCGTTCCGTGACCCCGGCCGGGTCACGGAACGGCCGGTCTCTGCCCGGATCATCCCGGACAGTACTTAAGTACAGGCCGAATGATCTGTCCAGCCGCAGAGCTCTGATGCGAGCGCATCAGCGCGCCCGCATCAGAGCTTCCCCCTGCACACTATGGAGCGAGCGACCAAAGCCGCTCGCTTCACAGTGTGAGCTGACAGGGTTTCCTACAGCCGCAGAAAACTGACATGTCTGTTATTTGCGGGGCCGCACGGGATTCCGGCCGGAGCGTATATGATGTGTATACGCTCCGGCCGGGATCCCATTGAAACTAAGGCATTGTTCCACCCCGCAAAAACTACATTGGCAACAACGGCTGTAGTTTTACGTAGTGTGAACATAACCTAATAATATGGAGTGCTTAAAGTGCTTAAAGTGTCCCTGTCACTTTAAAAACTTGACTAGTCACACAGACATTTCAAAAATTTAGATCAGTCCGCACCTGGGTGTTTAGACCCCACCGATTTCTACATAGAGCACTTTTCTCCCTGTACGGCTGCCTATACCGTCTAATGGCAGGATTCGGGTTCTTTAGACTTACAATAAAGCCCATCTCCTGTGAAATGAGGGAAGAAGCTCCCTGTATACAGTATAAATGTGGGAGCATAGTGTGCTACATGACCAAGAACTGCATGGTAAAACAGCATGTGGTTTTACCATGAATTGCTGTGGTTTTGCATCCAAAGAAGTAATGTTTTTCCGTGAGAGCTTTATAAAGATGTATGGAGAATTATTGCTTCACTGAAACTTCAGGGAAGAGTAATATCGACAGCAAAGCGAACTCTCCAGAAGAAATTAATACCCATCTGTAGACAGCTGTTTCAGGTTATTGCCCCTTGTCAGTACAGGGCAGGGTGCTGGCTGGATAGTTAGAGGGCTAGCATTGCAGGACTAAAAGACAAGAGCAAACCTGTTTTGCAATGCAGTTTTAGGTTATGTTCACACAATATATTTTTATTAAAAGAACGGCTGTTGTTTTTAATTAAAACATTGGCGGTTCTTGTCATAGAGAAATGTATTGCATTGAAGTAAGCAACAGTCTGTTATCTCTGGCCACTGATTTAAATGTGATTTTCAGTGCAACAACAACCGTTGTTTGACGCTCACTACAACAGTTGTTGTTTTTGAGTGCTAAACAACAGCCGTCGTCCGCACACTGTGTGAACATAGTCTTACTCGCCATGACTTGTATAGGTGAAGCAAAGGGTGCAAACTATTTATTGCTATCTATCTATCTATCTATCTATCTATCTATCTATCTATCTATCTATCTAGATACTTTTTCCAATTATTAATTCATTCATTCTTCAAAATATATTAATAAAAATAAAGTGCTATGTTTCTCCACTACATTACTGAAGTATAGAATTTAAGGCCAGGTGAGACTTTTCCTATTTCCAATTGATTTTACTGGCACAGATTCGGTGAGCCGGTAGTCACACAGACAGAGCATTAAATTGCCACCTTTTTCTGGAAAGAAATACTTGGCATCCCACTGATTGCATGCCATTATTATTATTGGCTCTAAGTACATTTTTAACTGGGAAGCGTCAACCCTAGAGTAATTAAAGTGCATTTATTTTAGCCTTGCACATTTATATTCTCTGTTCTATATATATAAAAGGAACATTATAAATAGAGATGTATGTAGAGCAAGCTTCTTTAGAGCATAATGTTATGAACTGCTATTAGTTTCCAACTGCAAATGACAATGCACACTGTACTATTTCATTACAATTGTATTCATGTTGGAAGATGGTTATCTCCTTTTTTTTACATCTTGAGGCTACGTAAAAGTACGGCCGTTGTTGCTGATGGCAACAACTGCCGTACTTTTACCGCGGTGGAACAATGCCTGTTGTTCTATGGGATCCCGGCCGGAGTGTACACACATCGTGTCAACATGTCAGTTTTCTGCGGCCGGAATTCAGTGAATTCCGGACGCAGAAAGACCTGTCAGTTCACACAGTGAAGCAAGCGGCTCCGGACGCTTTCTTCACTGTGGGCTATGGCAAGCTCTGATGCGGGCGCGCTGATACGCCTGCATCAGAGCTCTGCGGCCGAAAGATCATCCGACCGGTACTTAAGTACCAGCCGAGATGTTCCAGCCAGAGACGGAACGGCCGGTCTAATACGTAGTGTGAACACTATTTAAAATAACGGCCGTTGTCTGCGCCGCAAAATTACTGCCGCTGTTTTGAGCTTCCCTATAATGACTGCAATGCAATGTAACTATGGCTGTTGAATTCACACTACGTATAACAGATAACGGCCATTGTTTATACAGCCCCGTGAAAAATTAACATGTCAATTATTTCTGGCCGGGATTTCAATGCGGCCACAAATGTAAAACTTATATCTGCCGAATTAAACTTGACTTTGATGTAAAAAAACTTCTGAGTGGTTTCTCGGGCTGGGCGCAGTATTTAAAGTAAATGACCTGTTTCATACCGTTTATAAACAAGCTAGGAATCAAAATTAAACAACAGCCGTAGTTTCACGACTAGCCCATACGATCGTAATTCTACGGCCGTAGTTTTGGTCGCAAAAGTCCGACCAGTGAAAACAACGGACGTTATTTTACGTAGTGTGAACATAGCCTTACAGTAAAAGGCCAGAATCCCAGAAGCTTTTATCATTGTTACGCAAAAGGAAGAGATTGCTAACAATTTGGAATGTTGTCTTACAGCCTGTAAGTCACAAGGAAGGAAGAAGAGCCATGGAATTTACCTATATGTTAGTTGTTGGAAAATGTAGTTAAAGTTACGTCCACATGTCAAGACAAAATAAAAATTCTAAAAGTTTTTTTTTGTTGTCTCACAAATAAGTTTTATTATGATTAACTTTACTTAACATAGTATTACCTCTCCTAATGTCCACCTTAGGTTCCAGGGCATCAGTAGCTCAGTAACACCACATGTATTCTCTTGTGGACAGCCAAGTAGATCTTGCTATTGCATATACTGTATCTTCAGTTTCTGTGGTGATTGTAGCTTCAGCTTCCATGCTCGTGATTAGTGTTGAGCAGAAAGACCAAACTGTTCAGGGTTCAGCAACATTCTCCAAACCTGAACACTCGGCATATGGCTCTCCATGGCTGCAGAACAGTTCGGCCGCTCTTCTAAACCCTACTCATGATGATTTTTTTCCAGTAGGTTTACATCTACAGGGTCAATTCACTCAGTGTTTTCAGCTGCATGTTTTTTATGCTGTAAGTTTTGTCTTATGTTACGAGTTTTAAAAACAAACAGGGGTAAAGTCAAAAACATGCAGCTGAAAACACTCGTGTGAATGGACCTATAAAAAGAATTGTCTAGACAGATGAACTACTTAAGGGTGTTGTTGTCAATATTCTTTATTGTAGTTGAACAAGGGTATAATAATATTATTGGATGAGCTAGAAATAGTAATTGTTTCAAAATCCCGCAGGATGAATTTAGTTTAGAATAGCCAAGGAATTCTCAGGGGTTCCTTTGGGCAGAGACTGTATATGTTCCAAAAATCACAGACTTTTCAAACTGAGATTAGATGTTGTATTTAAGAAATGTATTCTTGAGTGTAAATTTTGTAAAATTTGAAGGACAACCCTGCATAGGTAAGTAGTAAACATATCGATAAAACCCCCATTCGAAGTTATTACTATAGTCTGCATTGATCTGAAGGGATGGTCTATAGGCCCTTTTACATTAGCCAACCTGTGCCTGTTTGAGAGCACCAATCTATCAAACCAACCCTAGTTTTTGGAGCCTTTACACAGCTCAATCTTTGCGCAGACAGGGCCTCAAAAGTCATTGCTGGATAATGACTGCGGACCTCGACTATCATAATTGTCAGCTGGTCATTCCCCACTTTTACAGTTTGATATGTAGCCAACTTACACAGATTTTTTGACCTTCACAAATTATATGATCTTGTTCACAGGATGGACTGACAATCTTCCTGTGTAAAATGTCCTCATCTCATAAAGAACAATCTATGACAAAGTTACAAAACCAATGAACTCAAGAAATCTAAGCTGGTATTGGGAAAGATCTTCTGAAAACTTGTGGTAAAAGAGGTTAAGACATAGTGAAGGTGACTCTCCAAGAAACAATATACTGAACAAACTAGCAATAAAAAGACAACCTGTCCTCCAATTTTTTATTTGTTATGGATCGGTATCCAGGAAAATAAAAATCAGAATAGGATAATTATTATACAGGGAAAAGGCATAAGTTACATTTATTTCTCCAAAGGCATGCTGGTTGTTTATTGCCAATGTGATCTTTTCAACGCCAATACCTACAAAGACTATGATGCTGGTGCCAGTAGTATTCCTTCTCTGTGAGTTTCAGTTATGGAAACAGTGTATGTATCTGCAAGGATTTCTGGAAATTTGGCACTAAACAAGTATGTTGTCTCATTTCATCTCACACAAACTCTCTCTACAGTAAATGTTGAGTGTTGCACACACAAAAATCAAGTCAGATTAGGATGTGGGAGTATTTTACCTCAAAGGGTTCGAAAATACCGTGCCAAAATAAAGCTACAAAGTCGTCGTCCTTAGAGTATGTCAGAGTAATGAGACACTGATGCCCAGAAGAAACTACAAAATGTATGAATTGGGCCCCATAGTGGTTTTTCTGACCTGGAATAAATAAGTCTCCATATTTTATTATCATAAACCAGAATACCAGGAAATTCTGTACACTCCAAGTTATTTTTTTCTTTTTGTGACTGAGATATTTCTTTTCTGAAAGTCAAAAGAAAAAACTACATGGAAGTAAAATATCATCTACAAAAAATCACCGTAAAAAAAAAAAAATGACCTAAACTTGTCATTTATTGCAGCGTTTTGGCCTCTGTCGTGTAGAGGTTTGTACATTTGCTCCTGTCACTTCTAGTGTTTCACACCATAAAGTAGAATGTCAGCTGAAAATTAGAAAAAAGAAAATATTAGAAAATGGTTTCACTCAAGATTGAGCTGTCAAGGAAAATATAATGTATGTCACACACCCAGAACCACATAATATCCCAAGTTCAACAAGGGACTGACTGTGTACCAGGGACTGACTGTGTACTGTGTACCAGAGGACTCTATGACCAATCTTCCATACATCATACGATTCTAAAACATCACATTGATTTCTTCTACTCAGCCTTTAGATTTCAGTTTGACTTCAGAGGCCAGTCAGAACATTTTAATAAAAAAAAAAAAAAAAAAACTATTTCATCCAGAGTTTGAAAGTCAAAATTATAAAAATAGAAAAATTGCCATTTCTCTAAGTTTGAAATTCTCTTTAACCCCTAGGCGACCTAGGACGTACCGGTACGTCCTGGAAGTCTGTCCCCAGACCACCCTGGACGTATCGGTACGTCTTGAGCTATGAAGCGCGCTTCATAGCAGGTGGGGGCGTTAAAACAGACCGCCGGAGGTCTCTCACCTGCCTCCGTGCGGTCTGATCGGCGCTCTGGTCACTGAGCCTGCACAGGCAGGCTCAATGAGCAGATCGCCGATAACACTGATCAATGCTATGCCTATGGCATAGCAGTGATCAGTGTAAAAAATCAAAGTTATGTATGTACAAGTCCCCCAAAGGGACTTCAAATGTGTAAAAAAAGAGTTAAAAATCACTAACACACTACTCCAAAACCCCTCCCCCAATAAAAGTTTAAATCACCCCCCTTTCCCATTATATAAATAAAACATATAAAAATAAATAAATAAACATATAATATACAGTAGCGTGCATAATTGTCCGATCTATTAAAATATAACAAGCGTCATAGTGAACGGTGAACGTCGTAAATGAAAAGAGGGAAAAAAGTGCGCGGATTACCGATTTTGTTACATTATATATAAAAAAAAATTATAAAAAGTGATGAAAACGTCCGATCTTCACAAATATGGTATTAATAAAAACTAGAGATCATGGTGGAAAAAATGACACCCCATACAGCCCCGTAGGTG
This sequence comes from Dendropsophus ebraccatus, assembly GCF_027789765.1. Lineage (NCBI taxonomy): Eukaryota > Metazoa > Chordata > Amphibia > Anura > Hylidae > Dendropsophus > Dendropsophus ebraccatus. The sequence continues at coordinate 89,577,751 of NC_091459.1, forward strand.
AAAAAATAAAACTGTTATATGCGTCACAATAGGCCCATTTTATTAATATTTAATTGCCAAAAAAGGATTTAATTAAAAAAATATATATAACATTAGAGAATCTGTGTAAACCTGAATATGGTTGTGTTCGGACTGACCTATAAAATAATGGTATCATGTCGCTTTTACCATATAGTGCATTACGTAGACACAGGAACGCCCCAAATGTTACCATATTGCATTGTTTTTTACGATGTCACCTATTTATATCTTCATAAATAATATATTTGGGATTCCGTCATACATGTTATGGTAAAATGAAAGATGCCATTACACAGTACAACTATTCCTGTAAAAAACAAGCCATTACATGGCCTTGTAGATAGAAAACTGAAAGTGCTAGAGCTCTTAGAAGGGGAGGAGGGAAAAACGAAAGCGCAAAGATCAAAATTTGCGCGGTCCACTGGGTCATTTTGGGCCTGGTCCTCAAAGGGTTAACAAAGATTGTTAAAACATAGGAAATAATAATTCATTTACAGTAAGTCTATCCTATGTCGGTTTTATGTGGTAAAGGTCCATTTACTTTATAGGATGTTAGAGGGCTTAAAACTTAGCAGCAAAATGTTCACGTTTCATGTACAGTAACAGCAATTGGGTACAGCAACATTCACCATCACATACACTAACAGCAGCAACAGTCAGATACACTAACAGGAGCACTAATTAGGTGCACTAACAAGAGTAAAGATCAGGTGCAGCAAGGGCAGACTGGTATAGTAAATAGGGAATAATGGAGATTATCAGGGACAGCAATGGGAAACAGGGATGACAAAGAGTTACAGCAACAGGGGATAGGGATGACTATTAGTTACAGAAACAGGGGACAGTGGAGACTATTAGATACAGCAACAGTGGGCGGGGGACAATAAGGGTAGGGAGAGGTAAATTTGTGTGTTCTAGTGTACTTAACTGTGTCAATGCTGCCCTCTTTTCTCCCTTCACTGAACTCCTCCCACACACACAGAGGAGGATATCAGGGCCAGAAGAGCTGTCAGATACTGTACCCTTCTGTCCTTTTTACTGTGATTAGTCATTTAAAGATGGACCAACTGCAGAAAGGTCCCTAACTAGATGCCAGGACCTGTCACCACATAATTACCTCACTAAAAGCAAATTGACAGCACTTATATGAATATTAGTGATGAGCGAATAGTGAGATATTCGAATATTCGATATTCGTACGAATGTCCCGCGAATATTCGAATATCCGATCAAATATTCGATCCCATTAAAGTCTATGGGAACAAGTATTTGATTAGTGAAAAACATCAATTTGACTATTTGGATGGTAAAACCAGAAGCTGGGGGATTTGAACGCTTATCGAATATTTGCCGAATATTCGCGGGATATGTGTACGAATATCGAATATTCGAATATCTCACTATTCGATCGAATATCTATTCGATTGAACAGTATTTGCTCATCACTAATGAATATATGTATAGATGTGTCTGTGACACAGTCAGCACCTGTCCTGCATAGCCTCTGCTCGCCTGCTCTCCGGCTGATGCAGAATTTTTAGACCAGCCCCCACTGTCAATCATTCTGGAGGAGGCTGGGCAATGGTTTGAAAATACAGGAGCTTGCTTAAAGTACATGTACGTTGGGTTGTGTTAACAGGCAGCAACCCCTCACGTTCATGCACAGGAAAGTGTGTTAAGGGGTTAAAGTCAATAGGGAATGGCTTATGTCTTACCTACTGTACATTGCTTTTTTGTGGCATTTTTCTTGGGGTGTACTACTTAATTTGGCAGCGGTTTTTCCCATGCTCTAGATTTGGTGTCTTTTGCATCTAGTTAATGATGTTCTTTATTCTTTAGTCACATGATTGATGAATCACATAACTTGTAGGAGGACAAAAATGCCACAGAAAGAAACTCAACCTTATGCTACATTCACATGGACCCATAACTATGGACAGGCTTATGGATGGCTACTTGCACACATTTGCAATCTGTGGACCCATCCTATAGACAATACTGATCCATGTCCCTGCTAGGATCTGCACACACAGACAGTGCTGTCCACAATTGTGGACAATCTATGGACCGTGTGAATGCACCCTAATGAAACAAACTCAGAAAAAGAGAGGCAGAACACCTCATAGGATGACATCATATCAATTAGTTAAATGTGAGCTGTAATAAGGTACAAACTCACCTGGTTGGGCTGTGCCAAGCCATAGCACAATCTGCTATGTACAGCAATGGTTTTGTCAGTCAGCCACATCATGGGTGATTGTAGTCTTCACACCAGAGGGTTACAGGAGAAGTAGAGCAATCCAAAACAAACAAAAAATGATCTTCTGCCCAGGCTACGTATAGATGAGTATTAGGGCATAATGCCCCTTCCTCAATGCACAAGGGTAGCACATTCTTGCGGTTTGAAGAAGGGGCATTATGCCCCCAAACACATTTCCAATGAATAATTAAATAATTATCTATACATGGTCTGTAAAGAGAATCATTTTTGTTTGTATTGGATTACTCTTGAATGCAGCTGAAGAATGTAACATAATAGGTACCACAAAAAAGGGAATATGAATAACGAATAAACGGCTTGAATTCTCATTTGTCACATACTATAGTTATTTGTGATTTTTTAAATTCTATTTTAGGGGGAAACATTGTTTTTTTCTGCGTGGGCAGGAAGATTACCTCTCCCATCCCCACTGAATGTTCAGTTCTCCTTTTTTGTTACAACTTTTAAGCTTGATACAAAGTGCTTTTTAATGTTCATGTAACTAGTTGACAGTTTCTTTATAGTATCTTCACCTTTAAGTCCTGGCTTGTGCTGTATAAACAATGTGGGAGTTAATTGACTATTTATTGCTGGCTGGCTGCCTTCAAATCTGTATCTGGCTTCTTATAAACCATGCCCCAACCATTACTGTATTTATAACAGTGTCTGAATGGATTTAGGTCCAACCCTTTATATAAACATTAACTCTTATTAATAAATGTAATAGAGTGAGAAGTGTAGTTTATGTTCCAAGGTGGGATGGAAAGGGCCAATCATTTATTAGGCATCCTTGCACATTTTAATTCCTTCAAATAAAACTAAAGAAAATCGTGTTCTATAGACAATAAATCTGAATTTTCTTCTACATAAAATGTCAGTAGCTTGAGCTTTATTCATACATGTAACCTCATTGGCTAATGCTAGCCAAATAATTTGTTCAATATAGTCTAGATCTTGTGGGGGTGCAATCATGTCAGACGTACTTAAAGCAATCCTCGAGGCATCCCCTTATTTAGGCTCATTTGCCTCAGTACCTAATGTTCGTCCAGGTGTAGTAGTCTGTATTTTATAATCCTTCTGCCTTTGCTGTAATAGAAACCTATTCTCCCTGTAGTGACTTCCTGTTGACGTTGTGATACTTTTGTGTCGTAGGTAGAAACCAAGAGGTAGAGCTTCTCTTGGGAGGGAGTAGGAAGCAGCCTGGACCAGTGATGAAGGAGAGCTGCTCTGGGGAGGGAGTAAGAAGTAGCCTGAACCAGTGATGAAGCACAGCTGCTGTAGGGAGTGGGTAAGCAGCAACCTGGACCAGTGATGAAGCAGAGTTACTCTGGGGAGGGAGTAAGGAGTAGCCTGGACCAGTAATGAAGCAGAGCTGCTCTAGGGAGGGGGTAAGCAGCAACCTGGACCAGTAATGAAGCAGAGTTACTCTGGGTAGTGAGTAAGCAGTAGCCTGGACCAGTGATGAAGCAGAGCTACTCTGGGGAGGGATTAAGCAGCAGCCTAGACCAGTGATGAAGCAGAGATGCACTGGGGAGGGGGTAAGCAGCAACCTGGACCAGTAATGAAGCAGAGTTACTCTGGGCAGTGAGTAAGCAGTAGCCTGGACCAGTGATGAAGCAGAGCTACTCTGGGGAGGGAATAAGCAGCAGCCTGGACCAGTGATGGAGCAGATATACTCTGGGGAGGGATTGGGAAGCAGCCTGGACCAGTGATGAAGCAGAGCTGCCCTGGGGAGGGAGTAAGCAGCAGCCTGGACCAGTGATGAAGTGGAGCTGCTCTGGGGAAGAAGTAAGCAGTAGCCTGGACCAGTAATGAAGCACAGCTGTTCTAGAGAGGGAGTAAGCAGCATCCTGGACCAGTGATGAAGCACAGCTGCTCTGGGGAGGGAGTAAGCAGTAGCCTGGATCAGTGATGAAGCAGAGCTACTCTGGGGAGGGAGTAAGCAGCAGCCTGGACCAGTGATGGAGCAGAGATACTCTGGGGAGGGATTAGGAAGCAGCCTGGACCAGTGATGAAGCAGAGCTTCTCTGGGGAGGGAGAAAGCAGCAGCCTGGACAAGTGATAAGGCAGAGCTGCTGTGGGGGAGGGAGTAAGCTGCAGATTGGATTGATGATGAGGCAGGAGGTGGCTCTCAGACTCAAACTCCTTGTAGACAATATAGTGAAACTGTATTACCAAATCAAATCTCTAATGGATATGAACTAAAATGCATGGATAATTATATGTATATCTCTGTAATGTCTATTTTTGTCTATGTATGATATCTATGTATGTACCCCCAGAATTGTAGTTGCGGAATCTGTTGGCGCTATATTATTACTATATTATTATTATTATTATTATTATTATTATTATTATTATTGTTATTATTATTATTAAAACGCAGCCAGATCTAAGGTAAATAAATCTTTTGTAAGCATCACCTATAAGTAGGGACTTCATTATACAGTAAGTAGGGACTTGGAGAGTGATTGGAGAGTCTCTGGTACAAGATTAGAGAGATAGGTTTCAAAGAACGGCTACTCTCCTTAAGGGTTCAAACCCACTTGCAGCGTTTTTGCAGCGAGACTCGCTGCAGATCCCAGCCCTATACTTTAATTAGCAGAGAAACTCGCAGCAGGGATGTACATCCCTGCTGCGATTTTGTCTGCAGCCCTCCCCATTAACCCCCTACGCCGGACATTATACATTACCAGGTCCCCATTCCTGCTTGCTTCGGGGCTCCCGGTGTCTTCATGGCCCGCCCGGCCAATCATTGCGCTGCGGCAGGGCAGCGCACTGATTGGCCGGGCAGAACGTGCCGGGAGCCACCGAAACAAGCAGGAGCGGGGACCTGGTAATGTATATCCTGCCCGCCCCCCCTGCAGCCCCGATCGCCCCCGGCCACATGATCGCCCCCCGCACCCCCGGCCGCACGATCGCCCCCCGCACCCCCCGGCCGCACGATCGCTCCCCGCACCCCCCGGCCGCATGATCGCCCCCCACAGCCCCCTGCAGCCCCGATCGCCCCCAGCCCCCGGCCGCATGATCGCCCCCCGCACCCCCCGGCCGAACGGGCTGCGGGGGGCGATCATGCGGCCGGGGGCTGCGGGGGGGGCGATCATGCGGCCGGGGGGTGCGGGGGGCGATCATGCGACCGGGGGCGATTGGGGCCGCAGGGAGGGGGGGCGATCGTACGGCCGGGGGGTGCGGGGGGCAATCATGCGGCCGGGGGGCGATCGTACGGCCCGGGGCTGGGCGCGATCGGGGCTGCAGGGGGAGCGGGCAGGATATATACATTACCAGGTCCCCGTTCCTGCTTGCTTCGGCGGCTCCCGGCACGTTCTGCCCGGCCAATCAGTGCGCTGCCCTGCCGCAGCGCACTGATTGGACGGCCGGGCTGTGAAGACACCGGGAGCCCCGAAGCAAGCAGGAACGGGGACCCGGTAGTGTATAATGTCCGGCGGCTAGGGGGTTAATGGGGAGGGCTGCAGACAAAATCGCAGCAGGGATGTACATCCCTGCTGCGAGTTTCTCTGCCAATGAAAGTATAGGGCTGGGATCTGCAGCGAGTCTCGCTGCAAAAACGCAGCATGGAGACTCGCTGCAGATCCGTCCAGTGGGTTTGTACCCTAATAAAGTTAAGTTGTAGTACCAGGAATTACCGATGTACGATCTTTGAAATAATTACAGAGATGGAGGTCAGTTGACCCTGAGTGTAAGGACTGGCACATGCTTGACCCCCGCCTCCATTCATTTGTGGGACAATTGACCTTTGTTCTTGTGATCATGGGGGTCTCAACAATCAGACTCACACCAATCTACTAGATGTCCTCTATCCTTTGGATGAATAACTTTTAATTTCGCGATACTCCCTTTAAGGCTATGGACAATGTATTAAGGGTTATTGTGTTACAGTACATGCATAAGGCCTTTAGATTAGAAAGCATAGTCATAGGTACATGGTTTACAATTGGCAATTACTTTAGCTAATATTAGAAATGAATTAATCAATAGACTATTTCTGAATAGTCAATTGAATTTCATTGTTCAATTTATGTATATGGTATATTAGGGCTGAGGCTTATTTCTCTAAAACATCTGATGTACATGTCAAAGACTTAATACACAGAAGCTTTTCTTTGTCTATGAATTGAATTTTTTCTTTGAGTATAACTGAGTATACGTTTCATAATCCCCTTATATCACTGTACAATTTCCACTCACATAATTCTGTATTTACTTGTCTTTTCCCCTCTGACATCATGATTCATATTTTATTTCTGACCTTTTTCATTGTAAATTTTTTCTTTCCCTTTTTTTCCCTCTATGGTCTTCAATCCTTTTTACTTAGTTGTTCAAAATGCAAACAGTGAAGATTAAACAGCCTCTAATCAGCAGGTAATGCTATATAATGTATGTTGTGTGCTATGAATTTGTATGGAGCCCTAATGCCTTTGTATTTCCTAATTTACTTTTGTAACACATAACACATTTCTGCTTTGAAAAACTAGCAGGCCAAGGATGAAGATGAGACTATTGAGCTGCAATACGGAGATTAAATAGAACTGAAAATCTGGAATGATTCATTGAATCCAGCCCTTTGATCTGTTTGTGCAGATTCACAATTTGAGAACTGTTAATTAGGAACCATTTAAAAAAAGGTCTATAGAATATACAGCTAAATTCACACAAGTACAATATTATATTAGTATAAAATAGGCCTAAGAGGGGTTTTATATGTGCCATATGGCACTTTTTTCTCCCCTTATGGCCAATCATTGCAATAAAACCTTAACCATTTTACCAGGGGCGTAGCTAGGGGTTCAGCCTAGGAGGGCGAGTGAGTCTGAGTGGGCCCCCAACCAACCTTACCCATAGGGAACCTCAGCAGGTGACAAGGCTTTCTGAAAAATAAAGGGAATATTCTTCAACATTACTCATAGTGAATAAGGATAACAAGCAGTGTAAGAGGCTTCTACATTTCACATATAGAACCACAAAAAAATTAAAAGTGCTTAAGATTATAATAATATAGCTGCCTTCTTCCACAGACAGCACCATTCTTGTCCTCAGTTTGTGTGTGGTATTTGACTGAAGTCAATAGAGCCAAGTTGTAATACCACACACAACCTAAGTGCAGGGGTGGCGCTGTTTTGGAAGAAAGCAAATATGTTTTTTTTTTTTTTTCTGGAGAACCCTTTTAACCAGATTATCTTTGCCTACAAATAATAGTGGTATAGGTAATACGCTTTTAGACATTAAAAGGGGTGAGCTGATTGTGATCATACATGTACACTATTGTTCAAAAGTTTGGGGTCACATTGAAATGTCCTTATTTCCAGTAGCTATCACTCCAGTGTTCTAATGGTATAATGTGTTTGCTCATTGGCTCAGAAGGCTAATTGATGATTAGAAAACCCTTGTGCAATCATGTTCACACATCTGAAAACAGTCTAGCTCGTTACAGAAGCTACAAAACTGACCTTCCTTTGAGCAGATTGTGTTTCTGGAGCATCACATTTGTGGGGTCAATTAAATGCTCAAAATGGCCAGAAAAAGAGAACTTTCATCTGAAACTCGTCAGTCTATTCTTGTTCTTAGAAATGAAGGCTATTCCATGCGAGAAATTGCTAAGAAATTTGAAGATTTCCTACAACGGTGTACAAACTCCCTTCAGAGGACAGCACAAGCAGGATCTAACCAGAGTAGAAAAAGAAGTGGGAGGCCGCGTTGCACAATTAAGCAAGAAGATAAGCACAATAGAGTCTCTAGTTTGAGAAACAGACGCCTCACAGGTCCCCAACTGGCATCTTCATTAAATAGTACCCGCAAAACACCAGTGTCAACATCTACAGTGAAGAGGCGGCTGCAGGATTTTGGGCTTCAGGGCAGAGTGGCAAAGAAAAAGCCATATCTGAGACTTACCAATAGAAGAAAAAGATTAAGATGGGCAAAAGAACACAGGCATTGGACAGAGGAAGACAGGAAAAAAGTGTTGTGGACGGATGAATCCAAGTTTGAGATGTTTGGATCACAAAGAAGAACGTTTGTGAGACACAGAACAAATAAATAGATGCTGGAAGAATGCCTGATGCCATCTGTTAAGCATGGTGGAGGTAATGTGATGGTCTGGGGTTGCTTTGGTGCTGGTAAGGTGGGAGATTTGTACAGGGTAAAAGGGATTCTGAATAAGGAAGGCTATCACTCAACGGACAATGACCCTAAACACACCTCCAAATTGTGCAAGAACTATTTACAGCAGAAGCAGGCAGCTGGTATACTATCGGTAATCGAGTGGCCAGCGCAGTCACCAGATCTGAACCCCATTGAGCTGTTGTTGACGAAAGCAAAGTTTGATGTAAAAACAATGTTATTTCAAATACAAATCATTTTTTCTAACCTTGTCAATGTCTTGACTCTATTTTCTATTCATTTCACAACGTATGGTGGTGAAGAAGTGTGACTTTTCATGGACAACACAAAATTGTTTGGGTGACCCCAAACTTTTGAACGGTAGTGTGTGTGTGTATATATATATATATATATATATATATATATATATATATATATATATATATATATATAATATATGTGTGTGTGTGTGTGATGTGTGATGTGTGGTGTGTGTCCTCTCATACAGTCCTCACTCTGTACCTGACAACCTCCAGCACCACAGACACTGATGATGATCACTTACAGCTGCTGCTGCACTTCTTCTCAGTCCCTGGCAGCCATAGACGGCAGGATCCCTCCAGCTTTCCCTCCTCACACCACGCTCTGTAGGACAGTGAGGGAGAGAAGGTGGAGGGGCCAGCAGCAGAGCAGGAAGCAGCGTGGAGGAGGAAGGGAAGAGAACAGCGAGAAGATCCATCCCTGGCCGGGCACGGCATCCGACGTCTGAGTGGGCCCCTCATGAGCAGGGTGACTGCTATTGCCAGGTGCTGTTGCCGTTAGGGGCCAACTACACAGGTGCTAAGGCTGTCTGCAAAAGAAATAGCTTTTGCAGACAGCATTAAGTGTCTGAGACCTCAGTGGGCCCCTACCAGTGTGGCCCCAGGAGCGACCACCCCCTTGCTCCCCTCTAATTTCGCTACTGCATTTTACCTTTAAATAATATTTTTTTGTTTTTGGTGCATATTATCTATAGATAAAAAAAAAAATAACCCCTAAAATTCATGGTAAAAAAAGCATGGTAACTGGCCACACGACAAAAAGGTCACACTTTTTGGTCACACTAGGACCTGCAGCCAGGACACTGCTTTAGCCGCTGATTGGCTGATATGAAACTTGTGAAAAAATATCCCGGCTCAGCCGCTGATTGTCTGATGTCACATTAGAAGAGCCAGATCTCTGCACTTTTTTAGCTCAGTGTGCAGGGCTCTGATGAAGAATGAATATGTCTGTGGTGAGTATATACACTCCTACCCCCACCCCCACTCCCCAGCACTGCACCCATCCTAGCAAGGAAGGGGGGATATAATCCCCTTCATTGCTTGGAGGGGTAAAGTGTGAGATCAATCTTACACCCAGAGGGTAAAATCTAAAAGCCATGCATCCTAACTTAACCCTCATTGTTCAGTCTGGCACCCAAAGGGTTAAGTGTGGATGTGAGCCATCCTCACCTAACCCCTTATGTGCCAGACTGTAAGCAGCATCTGGCAAGATCCTGCATACTATAAGGTGCAGAACACCTGTCAAATGATGGGTGTTCAGCTCCTGGCTACCCAGTGCCCAGTGAATGAATAATATGGACTGTGTCTTCACTGGTCCCAGTGAATTCATGTAGGCACACAGTAACTTGGTAAACTGGAATTCAAGCAAGTTGGAGGGGAAATTTAAAATGTAATTTTTTTTTTGCAAAATATTCAATTTTAATCATTTTTTTTCTCTCTAACACAGCAAATACTAACTGAGAAATACCACTCACTATTGATTCCCCTTATTCCAATGTCTCTAGAAATCCCCATATGTGCCACTGTCAACCACAGGCCTCAGACATGACAGAGGCCTGGTGAATTTTGGGGTCTTTTTTATTTCAATTTTTTTTTGCCATTATACCATGTCACAGAGGCCTTGCAATGACAAAATATTTTAGCAAGACAAGTTGAAAATTCCATTGGTACCCCTAAAAAAACACATTTTAGCAGCTGTTTTTCAACATTTTTGTATGCCGCTTACTATAAGTTACATATGACATGGTATTGTTATTCAGAAAAAAGAAAACATTTGGCAGCACATCTATGACTCTGTTCACACTTTAGGTTGCACGCTGCTTGTGGCTTAATTACAGACAAAAATACAAAAAGTGCAACAGCAACCCACAGGTGCAAAGGCTTACCGTATATACTCCCAGTGTACACACGATAAACACCTGCTCTGTGGATATTAAAAAGTGAGGATCTTAGCAAACTATTTGATCAAACAGAGTGTACCATGTCACCAATGTTAAGGTGTCCTAAGAGACATGGTCCCTACTCTAGCATTTTCACACTAGCAATCGCCTCACCTTGGCTGAATAAGCCTACAACTGGGCAGATAGGAGCCAAATTATCTCTTTTTATAGCACTCCTGGGACATGGGTGGAGTGCAGGCCAACAGGAGGTAGCCACACCCCCACATTCAACAGAAAAAAGGAAAAAATTGGCAGCACATCTGTGACTCTTTTCACACTGCAGGTTGCACACTGCTTGTGGCTTAAGCAGTAGTAGGGACCATGTCTCTGAGGACCCCTTAACGTTGGTGACATGGTACAATCTGTTTGATCAAATAGTTTGCTAAGATCATCACTTTTTAATATCTACAGAGCAGGTTTTTATCGTGTTTTCACTGGGAGGAGTATATATGGTAAGCCCTTGAACCTGTGGGTTGCTGTTTCACTTTTTGTATTTTCGTCTGTAATTAAGCCACAAGCAGCATGCAACCTGCAGTGTGAACAGAGTCATAGATGTGCTGCCAATTTTTTCCTTTTTTTCTGTTGAATGTGGGGGTGTGGCTACCTCTTCTTGGCTTGCACTCCACCCATGTCCCAAGGGTGCTAAAAAAAAGAAAGAGATAATTTGGCTCCTATCTGTCCAGTTGTAGGCTTATTCAGCCCAGGAGAGGCCATTGCTAGTGTGAAAATGCTAGAGTAGGGACCATGTCTCTGAGGACACCTTAACGTTGGTGACATGGTACACTCGGATCATATAGTTTGCTAAAATCCTCACTTTTTAATATCTACAGAGCAGGTGTTTATCGTGTGTACAGTGCAGTGGGGAAAAAAGTATTTAGTCAGTCACCAATAGTGCAAGTTCTCCCACTTAAAAAGATGAGAGGCGTCTGTAATTTACATCATAGGTAGACCTCAACTATGAGAGACAAAATGAGAAAACAAATCCTGAAATTGTCTGATTTTGTAAGAATTTATTTGCAAATTATGGTGGAAAATAATTATTTGGTCACCTACAATCAAGATTTCTGGCTCTCACAGACCTGTAACTTCTTCTTTAAGATTCTCCTGTTTCCCCCACTCATTAGCTGTAGTAATGGCACCTGTTTAAACTTGTTATCAGTATAAAAAGACACCTGTGCAAACTCTCAAACAGTCAGACTCCAAACTCCACTATGGTGAAGACCAAAGAGCTGTCAAAGGAAAACAGAAACAAAATTGTAGCCCTGCACCAGGCTGGGAAGACTGAATCTGCAATAGGCAACCAGCTTGGAATGAAGAAATCAACTGTGGGAGCAATTATTAGAAAATGGAAGACATACAAGACCACTAATAATCTCCCTCGATCTGGGGCTCCACGCAAAATCTCACCCCGTGGGGTCAAAATGATCACAAGAACAGTGAGCAAAAATCTCAGAACCACGCGGGGGGACCTAGTGAATGAACTGCAGAGAGCTGGGACCAATGTAACAAAGCCTACTATCAGTAACACACTACGCCACCAGGGACTCAGATCCTGCAGTGCCAGACGTGTCCCACTGCTTAAGCCAGTACATGTCTGGGCCCATCTAAAGTTTGCTAGAGAGCATTTGGATGATCCAGAAGAGTATTGGGAGAATGTCCTATGGTCTGATGAAACCAAAGTGGAACTGTTTGGTAGAAACACAACTTGTTGTGTTTGGAGTAAAAAGAATACTGAGTTGCATCCATCAAACACCATACCTACTGTAAAGCATGGGGGTGGAAACATCATGCTTTGGGGCTGTTTCTCTGCAAAGGGGCCAGGACGACTGATCCGGGTACATGAAATAATGAATGGGGCCATGTATCGTGAGATTTTGAGTGCAAACCTCCTTCCATCAGCAAGGGCATTGAAGATGAAACGTGGCTGGGTCTTTCAACATGACAATGATCCAAAGCACACCCCGAGGGCAACGAAGGAATGGCTTAGTAGGAAGCATTTCAAGGTCCTGGAGTGACCTAGCCAGTCTCCAGATCTCAACCCTATAGAAAACCTATGGAGGGAGTTGAAAGTCCGTGTTGCCAAGCAACAGCCCCAAAACATTACTGCTCTAGAGGAAATCTACATGGAGAAATGGGCCAACATACCAACAACAGTGTGTGCCAACCTTGTTAAAACTTACAGAAAACGTTTGACCTCTGTCATTGCCAACAAAGGATAAATAACAAAGTATTGAGATGAAATTTTGTTACTGACCAAATACTTATTTTCCAACATAATTTGCAAATAAATTCTTACAAAATCAGACAATGTGATTTTCTGGATTTATTTTCTCATTTTGTCTCCCATAGTTGAGGTCTACATGTGGTGTCAATTACAGGCCTCTTTCATCTTTTTAAGTGGTGGAACTTGCACTATTGGTGACTGACTAAATACTTTTTTCCCCACTGCATATATACGGTAAGCCCTTGCACCTGTGGGTTGCTGTTGCACTTTTTGTATTTTTGTATGTTATTGTTATTCGTCAGGTCTATACGGTTACAGTGATATTCAATTTCTGTAACTTTTGTTATAGTTTATGGCATTTATACTATAAAAACTGTTTGTGTTTTACATATTGTAAGAGCTGTAATATATAATTTTTTTCACCAATGGATGGAGTAATGGGAGGAGATTTTTTTTGCAGCATAATTAGCTAATATTTTTAGTGGTACACCTTTTGGGTACATGTGATGTTTATTTCTACATTTTTTAAGGGGCGAGATTAACACTAAATTGTCATTTTGGTTATTTTTTTTTTTAACTGCGTTAATCGGGCAGTATAATTAATGTAACAGGTTAAAAGATGGGGTCATTACGGATGCGCTGATAACAAATATGTGTATTTTTTTTTTTTTATAGGGGATCATTTATAAAGGGGATGGGGAATGTGTATATTTTAATTATTTATTTATATAATTATTTAATTTAATTGATTTAGTTTTATTTATGTATTTGTGTGTGTGTTTGTTTTTTTTACTTTTGCAGGTACATATATAATGCATTACAGCACATAATCTGTGCTGTAATGCATTATATAGTGAATGAGTTGTCACACTGACACTCATTCAAACTATCAGGTCCCTGCAGCTCATTCAAACGATCAGTGCAGGGGCCTGATCGTTGAGCACAGGGAGAGAGAGGGAGCCGAATCCGGGTGGTGGCGGGGGGCGGGATGGACAAGAGGAGAGGGAGCCGTATCTGAGGGGGGAGCACGGGAAGGGAGAGGAAGCCGGATTGGGGAAGGAGGGGGGGCACGGGGAGGAGGGAGCTGGATCGGGGCGGGGGAGCACTGTGGGGGAGCTGGATCGGGGCGGCGGCCACCCGACCCGATCCCTCTGGGCCGTGGCAGCAGGAGGAGGCTGTGTGAGACAGCCTCCACCCACTGCCAGATC